>NW_028322240.1:11213333-11820000 GCF_059928025.1 Delphinapterus leucas | reverse complement strand
TTAGGATTAGGGGACGGGTGAGGGTAAGGCTTCGGGTAAGGGTTAGGGTTAGGGTTAGGGTTAGGTGACGGGGACGGGGACGGTTTAGGGTACAGGTTAGTGTACGACAACGGTTTAGGGTGAGCGTACGTGTTAGGGTACAGGTTAGTGTTAGCGTACGGGTTAGGATTAGGGGACGGGTGAAAGTAAGGCTTCGGGTAAGTGTTAGGGTTAGGGTTAGGGTTAGGGTTAGGGGACGGTGACGGTTTAGGGTACAGGTTAGGGTACGACAATGGTTTAGGGTGAGCGTATGTGTTAGGGTACAGGTTAGTTTTAGCATACGGGTTAGGATTAGGGTTAGGGTTATGGTTAGGGTTAGGGTTAGGGGACGGGGACGGGGACGGTTTAGGGTACAGGTTAGGGTACGACAACGGTTTAGGGTGAGCGTACGTGTTAGGGTACGGGTTAGTGTTAGCGTACGGGTTAGGATTAGGGGAAAGGTGAGGGTAAGGCTTCGGGTAAGGGTTAGGATTAGGGTTAGGTTTAGGGTTAGGGTTAAGGGACGGGGACGGTTTAGGGTACAGTTTAGTGTACGACAACAGTTTAGGGTGAGCGTACGTGTTAGGGAGCGGGTTAGTGTTAGCGCACGGGTTAGGATTAGGGGACGGGTGAGGGTAAGGCTTCGGGTAAGTGTTAGGGTTAGGGTTAGGGGACGGGGACGGGGACGGGGACGGTTTAGGGTACAGGTTAGGGTACGACAACGGTTTAGGGTGAGCGTACGTGTTAGGGTACGGGTTAGTGTTAGCGTACGGGTTAGGATTAGGGGACGGGTGAGGGTAAGGCTTCGGGTAAGGGTTAGGGTTAGGGTTAGGGTTAGGGTTAGGGGACGGGCACGGGGACGGTTTAGGGTACAGGTTAGGGTACGACAACGGTTTAGGGTGAGCGTACGTGTTAGGTTACGGGTTAGTGTTAGCGTACGGGTTAGTATTAGGGGACGGGTGAGGGTAAGGCTTCGGGTAAGTGTTAGGGTTAGGGTTAGGGTTAGGGTTAGGGTTAGGGGATGGGGACGGGGATGGTTTAGCGTACAGTTTAGGGTACGACAACGATTTAGGGTGAGCGTACGTGTTAGGGTACAGGTTAGTGTTAGCGTACGGGTTAGGATTAGGGGACGGGTGAGGGTAAGGCTTAGGGTAAGGGTTAGGGTTAGGGTTAGGGTTAGGGGACGCAGATGGTTTAGGGTTAGGGTACGACAAAGGTTTAGGGTGAGCGTACGTGTTAGGGTACGGGTTAGTGTCAGGGTACGGGTGAGGATTAGGGGACGGATGAGTTTAAGGCTTCCGGTAAGGGTTAGGTTTAGGGTTAGGGTTAGGGGACGGGGACGGGGACGGGGACGGGGACGGTTTAGGGTACAGATTAGGTTACGACAACGGTTTAGGGTGAGCGTACGTGTTAGGGTACGGGTTATTGTTAGCGTACGGGTTAGGATTAGGGGACGGTTGAGGGTAAGGCTTCGGGTAAAAGTTAGGGTTAGGGTTAGGGTTAGGGTTAGGGGACGGGGACGCTTTAGGGCACAGGTTAGTGTACGACAACGGTTTAGGGTGAGCGTACCTGTTAGGGTACGGTTTAGTCTTAACGTACGGGTTAGGATTAGGGGACGGGTGAGTGTAAGGCTTCGGGTAAGGGTTAGGGTTAGGTTTAGGGTTAGGGTTAGGGTTAGGGGACGGGGACGGTTTAGGGTACAGGTTAGGGTACGACAACGGTTTAGGGTGAGCGTACATGTTAGTGTACGGGTTAGTGTTAGCGTACGGGTTAGGATTAGGGGACGGGTGAGGGTAAGGCTTCGGGAAAGGGTTAGGGTTAGGGTTAGGGTTAGGGTTAGGGGATGGGCACGGGGACGGTTTAGGGTACAGGTTAGGGTACGACAACGGTTTAGGGTGAGGGTACGTGTTAGGGTACGGGTTAGTGTTAGCATACGGGTTAGGATTAGGGGACGGGTGAGGGTAAGGCTTCGGGTAAGGGTTAGAATTAGGGTTAGGTTTAGGGTTAGGGTTAAGGGACGGGGACGGTTTAGGGTACAGTTTAGTGTACGACAACAGTTTAGGGTGAGCGTACGTGTTAGGGAGCGGGTTAGTGTTAGCGCACGGGTTAGGATTAGGGGACGGGTGAGGGTAAGGCTTCGGGTAAGGGTTAGGGTTAGGGTTAGGGTTAGGGGACGGGGACGGGGACGGGGATGGTTTAGGGTACAGGTTAGGGTACGACAACGGTTTAGGGTGAGCGTACGTGTTAGGGTACGGGTTAGTGTTAGCGTACGGGTTAGGATTAGGGGACGGGTGAGGGTAAGGCTTCGGGTAAGGGTTAGGGTTAGGGTTAGGGTTAGGGGACGGGGACGGGGACGGTTTAGGGTACAGGTTAGGGTACGACAACGGTTTAGGGTGAGCGTACGTGTTAGGGTACGGGTTAGTGTTAGCGTACGGGTTAGGATTATGGGACGGGTGAGGGTAAGGCTTCGGGTAAGGGTTAGGGTTAGGGTTAGGGTTAGGGTTAGGGTTAGGGGATGGGGATGGTTTAGGGTACAGGTTAGGGTACGACAACGGTTTAGGGTGAGCGTACGTGTTAGGGTACGGGTTAGTGTTAGCGTACGGGTTAGGATTAGGGGACGGGTGAGGGTAAGGCTTCGGGTAAGGGTTAGGGTTAGGGTTAGGGTTAGGGTTAGGGGACGGGGACGGTTTAGGGTACAGGTTAGGGTACGACAACGGTTTAGGGTGAGCGTACGTGTTAGGGTACGGGTTAGTGTTAGCGTACGGGTTAAGATTAGGGGAAGGGTGAGGGTAAGGCTTCGGGTAAGGGTTAGGATTAGGGCTAGGTTTAGGGTTAGGGTTAAGGGACGGGGACGGTTTAGGGTACAGTTTAGGGTACGACAACAGTTTAGGGTGAGCGTACGTGTTAGGGAGCGGGTTAGTGTTAGCGCACGGGTTAGATTTAGAGGACGGGTGAGGGTAAGGCTTCGGGTAAGGGTTAGGGTTAGGGTTAGGGTTAGGGTTAGGGGACGGGGACGGGGATGGTTGAGGGTACAGGTTAGGGTACGACAACGGTTTAGGGTGAGCGTACGTGTTAGGGTAACTGTTAGTGTTAGCGTACGGGTTAGGATTAGGCCACGGGTGAGGGTAAGGCTTCGTGTAAGGGTTAGGGTTAGGGTTAGGTTTAGGGGACGGGGACGGTTTAGGGTACAGGTTAGGGTACGACAACGGTTTAGGTTGAGCGTACGTGTTAGGGTAAGGGTTAGTGTTAGCGTACGGGTTAGGATTAGGGGACGGGTGAGGGTAAGGCTTCGGGTAAGGGTTAGGGTTAGGGTTAGGGTTAGGGTTAGGGGACGGGGACGGTTTAGGGTTAGGGTACGACAAAGCTTTAGGGTGAGCGTACGTGTTAGGGTACGAGTTAGTGTTAGGGTACGGTTGAGGATTAGGGGACGTGTGAGGGTAAGGCTTCGGGTAAGGGTTAGGGTTAGTGTTAGGGTTAGGGTTAGGGGACGGGGACGGTTTAGGGTACAGGTTAGTGTACGACAACGGTTTAGGGTGAGCGTACATGTTAGGGTACGGGTTAGTGTTAGCGTACGGGTTAGGATTAGGGGACAGGTGAGGGTAAGGCTTCGGGTAAGGTTTAGGGTTAGTGTTAGGGTTAGGGTTAGGGTTAGGGGACGGGGACAGGGACGGTTTATGGTATAGTTTAGGGTACGACAACGGTTTATGGTGAGCGTACGTGTTAAGGTACGGGTTAGTGTTACCGTACGGGTTAGGATTAGGGGACGGGTGAGGGTAAGGCTTCGGGTAAGGGTTAGGGTTCGGGTTAGGGTTAGGGGACGGGGACGGGGACGGGGACGGTTTAGGGTACAGGTTAGTGTACGACAACGGTTTAGGGTGAGCGTACGTGTTAGGGTACAGGTTAGTGTTAGCGTATGGGTTAGGATTAGGAGACGGGTGAGGGTAAGGCTTCGGGTAAAGTTTAGGGTTAGGGTTAGGGTTAGGATTAGGGGACGGTGACGGTTTAGGGTACAGGTTAGGGTAAGACAACGGTTTCGGGTGAGCGTACGTGTTAGGGTACGGGTTAGGATTAGGGGACGGGTGAGGGAAAGGCTTCGGGTAAGGGTTAGGGTTAGTGTTAGGGTTAGGGTTAGGGTTAGGGGACGGGGACGGTTTAGGGTACTGGTCAGGGTACGACAACGGTTTAGGGTGAGCGTACGTGTTAGGGTACGGGTTAGTGTTAGCGTACGGGTTAGGATTAGGGGACGGTTGAGTGTAAGGCTTCGGGTAAGGATTAGGGTTAGGGTTAGTGTTAGGGTTAGGGTTAGGGGACGGGGACGATTTAGGGTACAGTTTAGGGTACGGCAACGGTTTAGGTTAAGCGTACGTGTTAGGGTACAGTTTAGTGTTAGCGTACGGTTTTGGATTAGGGGACGGGTGAAGGTAAGGCTTCGGGTAAGGGTTAGGGTTAGGGTTAGGGTTAGGGTTAGGGGACGGTGACGGTTTAGGGTACAGGTTAGGGTACGACAACGGTTTATGGTGAGCGTACGTTTTAGGGTACCGGTTAGTGTTAGCGTACGGGTTAGGATTAGCGGACGGGTGAGGGTAAGGCTTCGGGTAAGGTTTAGGGTTAGGGTTAGGGTTAGGGTTAGGGTTAGTGGACGGGGACGGTTTAGGGTACAGGTTAGGGTACGACAACGATTTAGGGTGAGCGTACGTGTTAGGGTACGGGTTAGTGTTAGGGTACGGTTTAGGATTAGGCGACGGGTGAGGGTAAGGCTTCGTGTAAGGGTTAGGGTTAGGGTTAGGGTTCGGGTTAGGGGACGGGGACGGTTTAGGGTACAGGTTAGTGTACGACAACGGTTTAGGGTGAGCGTACTTGTTAGGGTACGGGTTAGTGTTGGCGTACGGGTTAGGATTAGGGGACGGGTGAGGGTAAGGCTTCGGGTAAGGGTTAGGGTTAGGGTTAGGGTTAGGGGACGGGGACGGGGACGGTTTAGGGTACAGGTTAGGGTAGGACAACGGTTTAGTGTGAGCTTACGTGTTAGGGTACGGGTTAGTGTTAGCGTACGGGTTAGGATTAGGGGACGGGTGAGGGTAAGGCTTCGGGTAAGGTTTAGGGTTAGGGTTAGGGTTAGGGTTAGGGTTAGGGGACGGGAACGGTTTAGGGTACAGGTTAGGGTACGACAACGGTTTATGGTGAGCGTACGTGTTTGGGTAGGGGTTAGTGTTAGCGTACGGGTTAGGATTAGGGGACGGGTGAGGGTAAGGCTTCGGGTAAGGGTTAGGGTTAGTGTTAGGGTTAGTGTTAGGGTTAGGGGACGGGGACAGGGACGGTTTAGGGTACAGGTTAGGGTACGACAACGGTTTATGGTGAGCGTTCGTGTTAGGGTACGGGTTAGTGTTAGCGTACGGGTTAGGATTAGGGGACGGGTGAGGGTAAGGCTTCGGGTAAGGGTTAGGGTTAGGGTTAGGGGACGGGGACGGGGACGGGGACGGTTTAGGGTACAGGTTAGTGTACGACAACGGTTTAGGGTGAGCGTACGTGTTAGGGTACAGGTTAGTGTTAGCGTACGGGTTAGGATTAGGGGACGGGTGAAAGTAAGGCTTCGGGTAAGTGTTAGGGTAGGGTTAGGGTTAGGGTTAGGGGACGGTGACGGTTTAGGGTACAGGTTAGGGTACGACAATGGTTTAGGGTGAGCGTACGTGTTAGGGTACGGGTTAGTTTTAGCATACGGGTTAGGATTAGGGTTAGGGTTATGGTTAGGGTTAGGGTTAGGGGACGGGGACGGGGACGGTTTAGGGTACAGGTTAGGGTACAACAACGGTTTAGGGTGAGCGTACGTGTTAGGGTACGGGTTAGTGTTAGCGTACGGGTTAGGATTAGGGGAAGGGTGAGGGTAAGGCTTCGGGTAAGGGTTAGGATTAGGGTTAGGTTTAGGGTTAGGATTAAGGGACGGGGACGGTTTAGGGTACAGTTTAGTGTACGACAACAGTTTAGGGTGAGCGTACGTGTTAGGGAGCGGGTTAGTGTTAGCGCACGGGTTAGGATTAGGGGACGGGTGAGGGTAAGGCTTCGGGTAAGGGTTAGGGTTAGGGTTAGGGTTAGGGTTACGGGACGGGGACGGGGATGGTTTAGGGTACAGTTTAGTGAACGACAACGGTTTAGGGTGAGCGTACGTGTTAGGGTACGGGTTAGTGTTAGCGTACGGGTTAGGATTAGGGGACGTGTGAGGGTAAGGCTTCGGGTAAGGGTTAGGGTTAGGGTTAGGGGACGGGGACGGGGACGGGGACGGTTTAGGGTACAGGTTAGGGTACGACAACGGTTTAGGGTGAGCGTACGTGTTAGGGTACGGGTTAGTGTTAGCGTACGGGTTAGGATTAGGGGACGGGTGAGGGTAAGGCTTCGGGTAAGGGTTAGGGTTAGGGTTAGGGTTAGGGTTAGGGGACGGGCACGGGGACGGTTTAGGGTACAGGTTAGGGTACGACAACGGTTTAGGGTGAGCGTACGTGTTAGGGTACGGGTTAGTGTTAGCGTACGGGTTAGGATTAGGGGACGGGTGAGGGTAAGGCTTCGGGTAAGTGTTAGGGTTAGGGTTAGGGTTAGGGGACGGGGACGGTTTAGGGTACAGGTTAGGCTACGACAACGGTTTAGGATGAGCGTACGTGTTAGGCTACGGGTTAGTGTTAGCGTACGGGTTAGGATTAGGGGACGGGTGAGTGTAAGGCTTCGGGTAAGGGTTAGGGTTAGGGTTAGGGTTAGGGGACGGGGACGGTTTAGGGTTAGGGTACGACAAAGGTTTAGGGTGAGCGTACGTGTTAGGGTACGGGTTAGTGTCAGGGTACGGGTGAGGATTAGGGGACGGGTGAGTTTAAGGCTTCGGGTAAGGGTTAGGTTTAGGGTTAGGGTTAGGGTTAGGGGACGGGGACGGGGACGGGGACGGTTTAGGGTACAGATTAGGGTACGACAACGGTTTAGGGTGAGCGTACGTGTTAGGGTACGGGTTATTGTTAGCGTACGGGTTAGGATTAGGGGACGGTTGAGGGTAAGGCTTCGGGTAAAAGTTAGGGTTAGGGTTAGGGTTAGGGTTAGGGGACGGGGACGGCTTAGGGCACAGGTCAGTGTACGACAACGGTTTAGGGTGAGCGTACCTGTTAGGGTACGGTTTAGTCTTAGCGTACGGGTTAGGATTAGGGGACGGGTGAGGGTAAGGCTTCGGGTAAGGGTTAGGGTTAGGGTTAGGGTTAGGGGACGGGGACGGGGACGGTTTAGGGTACAGGTTAGGGTACGACAACGGTTTAGGGTGAGCGTACGTGTTAGGGTACGGGTTAGTGTTAGCGTACGGGTTAGGATTAGGGGACGGGTGAGGGTAAGGCTTCGGGTAAGGGTTAGTGTTAGGGTTAGGGTTAGGGTTAGGGTTAGGGTTAGGGTTAGGGGACGGGGAAGGTTTAGGGTAGAGGTTAGGGTACGACAACGGTTTAGTGTGAGCGTACGTGTTAGGGTATGGGTTAGTGTTAGCGTACGAGTAAGGATTAGCGGACGGGTGAGGGTAAGGCTTCGGGTAAGTGTTAGGGTTAGTGTTAGGGTTAGGGTTAGGGTTAGGGGACTGGGAAAGGGACGGTTTAGGGTACAGGTTAGGGTACGACAACGGTTTATGTTGAGCGTACGTGTTAGGGTACGAGTTAGTGTTAGCGTACGGGTTAGGATTAGGGGACGGGTGAGGGTAAGGCTTCGGGTAAGGGTTAGGGTTAGGGTTAGGGTTAGGGGACGGGGACGGGGACGGGGACAGTTCAGGGTACAGGTTAGTGTACGACAACGGTTTAGGGTGAGCGTACGTGTTAGGGTACGGTTAGTGTTAGCGTACGGGTTAGGATTAGGGGACGGGTGAGGGTAAGGCTTCGGGTAAGGGTTAGAGTTAGGGTTAGGGTTAGGGTTAGGGGACGGGGATGGGGATGGTTTAGGGTACAGGTTAGGGTACGACAACGGTTTAGGGTGAGCGTACGTGTTAGGGTACGGGTTAGTGTTAGCGTACGGGTTAGGATTAGGGGACGGGTGAGGGTATGGCTTCGGGTAAGGTTTAGGGTTATGGTTAGGGTTAGGGGACGGGGACGGGGACGGTTTAGGGTACAGGTTAGGGTACGACAACGGTTTAGGGTGAGCGTACGTGTTAGGGTACGTGTTAGTGTTAGCGTACGGGTTAGGATTATGGGACGGGTGAGGGTAAGGCTTCGGGTAAGTGTTAGGGTTAGGGTTAGGGTTAGGGTTAGGGTTAGGGGACGGGGACGGTTTAGGTTACAGGTTAGGGTACGACAACGGTTTAGGGTGAGCGTACGTGTTAGGGTACGGGTTAGTGTTAGCGTACGGGTTAGGATTAGGGGACGGGTGAGTGTAAGGCTTCGGGTAAGTGTTAGGGTTAGGGTTAGGGTTAGGGTTAAGGTTAGGGGACGGGGACGGTTTAGGGTAAAGGTTAGTGTACGACAACGGTTTAGGGTGAGCGTACGTGTTAGGGTACGGGTTAGTGTTAGCGTACGGTTTAGGATTAGGGGAAGGGTGAGGGTAAGCCTTCGGGTAAGGGTTAGGGTTAGGGTTAGGGTTAGGGTTAGGGGACGGTGACGGTTTAGGGTACACGTTAGGGTACGACAACGGTTTATGCTGAGTGTACGTGTTAGGGTACGGGTTAGTGTTAGCGTACGGGTTAGGATTAGGGGACGGGTGAGGGTAAGGCTTCCGGTAAGTGTTAGGGTTAGGGTTAGGGTTAGGGTTAGGGTTAGGGGACGGGGACGGGGACGGTTTAGGGTGCAGGTTAGGGTACGACAACGATTTAGGGTGAGCGTACGTGTTAGGGTACGGGTTAGTGTTAGCGTACGGGTTAGGATTATGGGACGGGTGAGGGTAAGGCTTCGGGTAAGGGTTAGGGTAAGGGTTAGAGTTAGGGTTAGGGGACGGGGACGGTTTAGGGTATAGGTTAGGGTACGACAACGGTTTAGGGTGAGCGTACGTGTTAGGGTACGGGTTATTGTTAGCGTACGGGTTAGGATTAGGGGACGGGTGAGGGTAAGGCTTCGGGTAAGGGTTAGGGTTAGGGTTAGGGGACGGGGACGGTTTAGGGTACAGGTTAGGGTACGAAAACGGTTTAGGGTTAGGGTACGTGTTAGGGTACGGGTTAGTGTTAGCGTACGGGTTAGGATTAGGGGACGGGTGAGGGTAAGGCTTCGGGTAAGGGTTAGGTTTAGGGTTAGGGTTAGAGTTAGGGTCAGGGGACGGTTTAGGGTACAAGTTAGGGTACGACAAAGGTTTAGGGTGAGCGTACGTGTTAGGGTACGGGTTAGTGTTAGCGTACGGGTGAGGATTAGGGGACGGGTGAGGGTAAGGCTTCGGGTAAGGGTTAGGGTTAGGGTTAGGGTTAGGGTTAGGGGACGGGGACGGGGACGGTTTAGGGTACAGGTTAGGGTACGACAACGGTTTAGGGTGAGCGTACGTGTTAGGGTACGGGTTAGTGTTAGCGTACGGGTTAGGATTAGGGGACGGGTGAGGGTAAGGCTTCGGGTAAGGGTTAGGGTTAGGGTTAGGGTTAGGGTTAGGGGACGGGGACGGTTTAGGGCACAGGTTAGGGTACGACAACGGTTTAGGGTGAGCGTACGTGTTAGGGTACGGGTTAGTGTTAGCGTACGGGTTAGGATTAGGGGACGGGTGAGGGTAAGGCTTCGGGTAAGGGTTAGGGTTAGGGTTAGGTTTAGGGTTAGGGGACGGTGACGGATTAGGGCACAGGTTAGGGTACGACAACGGTTTATGGTGAGCGTGCGTGTTAGGGTACGGTTTAGTGTTAGCGTACGGGTTAGGATTAGGGGACGGGTGAGTGTAAGGCTTCGGGTAAGTGTTAGAGTTAGGGTTAGGGTTAGGGTTAGGGGACGGGGACGGGGACGGTTTAGGGTACAGGTTAGGGTACGACAACTATTTAGGGTGAGCGTACGTGTTAGGGTACGGGTTACTGTTAGCGTACGGGTTAGGATTATGGGACGGGTGAGGGTAAGACTTCGGGTAAGGATTAGGGTTAGGGTTAGGGTTAGGGTTAGGGGACAGGGACGGTTTAGGGTATAGGTTAGGGTACGACAACGGTTTAGGGTGAGCGTACGTGTTAGGGTACGGGTTATTGTTAGCGTACGGGTTAGGATTAGGGGACGGGTGAGGGTAATGATTCGGGTAAGGGTTAGGGTTAGGGTTAGGGTTAGGGTTAGGGTTAGGGGACAGGGACGTTTAGGGTACAGGTTAGGGTACGACAACGGTTTAAGGTGAGCGTACGTGTTAGGGTACGGGTTAGTGTTAGGGTACGGTTTAGGATTAGGGGACGGGTGAGGGTAAGGCTTCGTGTAAGGGTTAGGGTTAGGGTTAGGGTTCGGGTTAGGGGACGGGGACGGTTTAGGGTACAGTTTAGGGTACGACAACGGTTTAGGGTGAGGGTACGTGTTAGGGTACGGGTTAGTGTTAGCGTACGGGTTAGGATTAGGGGACGGGTGAGGGTAAGGCTTCGGGTAAGGGTTAGGATTAGGGTTAGGTTTAGGGTTAGGGTTAAGGGACGGGGACGGTTTAGGGTACAGTTTAGTGTACGACAACAGTTTAGGGTGAGCGTACGTGTTAGGGAGCGGGTTAGTGTTAGCGCACGGGTTAGGATTAGGGGACGGGTGAGGGTAAGGCTTCGGGTAAGGTTTAGGGTTAGGGTTAGGGTTAGGGTTAGGGTTAGGGGACGGGAACGGTTTAGGGTACAGGTTAGGGTACGACAACGGTTTAGGGTGAGCGTACGTGTTTGGGTACGGGTTAGTGTTAGCGTACGGGTTAGGATTAGGGGACGGGTGAGGGTAAGGCTTCGGGTAAGGGTTAGGGTTAGTGTTAGGGTTAGTGTTAGGGTTAGGGGACGGGAACAGGGACGGTTTAGGGTACAGGTTAGGGTACGACAACGGTTTATGGTGAGCGTACGTGTTAGGGTACGGGTTAGTGTTAGCGTACGGGTTAGGATTAGGGGACGGGTGAGGGTAAGGCTTCGGGTAAGGGTTAGGGTTAGGGTTAGGGTTAGGTGACGGGGACGGGGACGGTTTAGGGTACAGGTTAGTGTACGACAACGGTTTAGGGTGAGCGTACGTGTTAGGGTACAGGTTAGTGTTAGCGTACGGGTTAGGATTAGGGGACGGGTGAAAGTAAGGCTTCGGGTAAGTGTTAGGGTTAGGGTTAGGGTTAGGGTTAGGGGACGGTGACGGTTTAGGGTACAGGTTAGGGTACGACAATGGTTTAGGGTGAGCGTATGTGTTAGGGTACGGGTTAGTTTTAGCATACGGGTTAGGATTAGGGTTAGGGTTATGGTTAGGGTTAGGGTTAGGGGACGGGGACGGGGACGGTTTAGGGTACAGGTTAGGGTACGACAACGGTTTAGGGTGAGCGTACGTGTTAGGGTACGGGTTAGTGTTAGCGTACGGGTTAGGATTAGGGGAAAGGTGAGGGTAAGGCTTCGGGTAGGGTTAGGATTAGGGTTAGGTTTAGGGTTAGGGTTAAGGGACGGGGACGGTTTAGGGTACAGTTTAGTGTACGACAACAGTTTAGGGTGAGCGTACGTGTTAGGGAGCGGGTTAGTGTTAGCGCACGGGTTAGGATTAGGGGACGGGTGAGGGTAAGGCTTCGGGTAAGGGTTAGGGTTAGGGTTAGGGTTACGGGACGGGGACGGGGATGGTTTAGGGTACAGGTTAGGGTACGACAACGGTTTAGGGTGAGCGTACGTGTTAGGGTACGGGTTAGTGTTAGCGTACGGGTTAGGATTAGGGGACGGGTGAGGGTAAGGCTTCGGGTAAGTGTTAGGGTTAGGGTTAGGGGACGGGGACGGGGACGGGGACGGTTTAGGGTACAGGTTAGGGTACGACAACGGTTTAGGGTGAGCGTACGTGTTAGGGTACGGGTTAGTGTTAGCGTACGGGTTAGGATTAGGGGACGGGTGAGGGTAAGGCTTCGGGTAAGGGTTAGGGTTAGGGTTAGGGTTAGGGTTAGGGGACGGGCACGGGGACGGTTTAGGGTACAGGTTAGGGTACGACAACGGTTTAGGGTGAGCGTACGTGTTAGGGTACGGGTTAGTGTTAGCGTACGGGTTAGGATTAGGGGACGGGTGAGGGTAAGGCTTCGGGTAAGTGTTAGGGTTAGGGTTAGGGTTAGGGTTAGGGTTAGGGGATGGGGACGGGGATGGTTTAGCATACAGTTTAGGGTACGACAACGATTTAGGGTGAGCGTACGTGTTAGGGTACAGGTTAGTGTTAGCGTACGGGTTAGGATTAGGGGACGGGTGAGGGTAAGGCTTAGGGTAAGGGTTAGGGTTAGGGTTAGGGTTAGGGTTAGGGGACGCGGATGGTTTAGGGTTAGGGTACGACAAAGGTTTAGGGTGAGCGTACGTGTTAGGGTACGGGTTAGTGTCAGGGTACGGGTGAGGATTAGGGGACGGATGAGTTTAAGGCTTCCGGTAAGGGTTAGGTTTAGGGTTAGGGTTAGGGGACGGGGACGGGGACGGGGACGGTTTAGGGTACAGATTAGGTTACAACAACGGTTTAGGGTGAGCGTACGTGTTAGGGTACGGGTTATTGTTAGCGTACGGGTTAGGATTAGGGGACGGTTGAGGGTAAGGCTTCGGGTAAAAGTTAGGGTTAGGGTTAGGGTTAGGGTTAGGGGACGGGGACGGTTTAGGGCACAGGTTAGTGTACGACAACGGTTTAGGGTGAGCGTACCTGTTAGGGTACGGTTTAGACTTAACGTACGGGTTAGGATTAGGGGACGGGTGAGTGTAAGGCTTCGGGTAAGGGTTAGGGTTAGGTTTAGGGTTAGGGTTAGGGTTAGGGGACGGGGACGGTTTAGGGTACAGATTAGGGTACGACAACGGTTTAGGGTGAGCGTACGTGTTAGTGTACGGGTTAGTGTTAGCGTACGGGTTAGGATTAGGGGACGGGTGAGGGTAAGGCTTCGGGAAAGGGTTAGGGTTAGGGTTAGGGTTAGGGTTAGGGTTAGGGGATGGGCACGGGGACGGTTTAGGGTACAGGTTAGGGTACGACAACGGTTTAGGGTGAGGGTACGTGTTAGGGTACGGGTTAGTGTTAGCGTACGGGTTAGGATTAGGGGACGGGTGAGGGTAAGGCTTCGGGTAAGGGTTAGGATTAGGGTTAGGTTTAGGGTTAGGGTTAAGGGACGGGGACGGTTTAGGGTACAGTTTAGTGTACGACAACAGTTTAGGGTGAGCGTACGTGTTAGGGAGCGGGTTAGTGTTAGCGCACGGGTTAGGATTAGGGGACGGGTGAGGGTAAGGCTTCGGGTAAGGGTTAGGGTTAGGGTTAGGGTTAGGGGACGGGGACGGGGACGGGGATGGTTTAGGGTACAGGTTAGGGTACGACAACGGTTTAGGGTGAGCGTACGTGTTAGGGTACGGGTTAGTGTTAGCGTACGGGTTAGGATTAGGGGACGGGTGAGGGTAAGGCTTCGGGTAAGGGTTAGGGTTAGGGTTAGGGTTAGGGGACGGGGACGGGGACGGTTTAGGGTACAGGTTAGGGTACGACAACGGTTTAGGGTGAGCGTACGTGTTAGGGTACGGGTTAGTGTTAGCGTACGGGTTAGGATTAGGGGACGGGTGAGGGTAAGGCTTCGGGTAAGTGTTAGGGTTAGGGTTAGGGTTAGGGTTAGGGTTAGGGTTAGGGGATGGGGATGGTTTAGGGTACAGGTTAGGGTACGACAACGGTTTAGGGTGAGCGTACGTGTTAGGGTACGGGTTAGTGTTAGCGTACGGGTTAGGATTAGGGGACGGGTGAGGGTAAGGCTTCGGGTAAGGGTTAGGGTTAGGGTTAGGGTTAGGGGACGGGGACGGTTTAGGGTACAGGTTAGGGTACGACAACGGTTTAGGGTGAGCGTACGTGTTAGGGTACGGGTTAGTGTTAGCGTACGGGTTAAGATTAGGGGAAGGGTGAGGGTAAGGCTTCGGGTAAGGGTTAGGATTAGGGCTAGGTTTAGGGTTAGGGTTAAGGGACGGGGACGGTTTAGGGTACAGTTTAGGGTACGACAACAGTTTAGGGTGAGCGTACGTGTTAGGGAGCGGGTTAGTGTTAGCGCACGGGTTAGATTTAGAGGACGGGTGAGGGTAAGGCTTCGGGTAAGGGTTAGGGTTAGGGTTAGGGTTAGGGTTAGGGGACGGGGACGGGGATGGTTGAGGGTACAGGTTAGGGTACGACAACGGTTTAGGGTGAGCGTACGTGTTAGGGTAAGTGTTAGTGTTAGCGTACGGGTTAGGATTAGGCCACGGGTGAGGGTAAGGCTTCGTGTAAGGGTTAGGGTTAGGGTTAGGTTTAGGGGACGGGGACGGTTTAGGGTACAGGTTAGGGTACGACAACGGTTTAGGTTGAGCGTACGTGTTAGGGTAAGTGTTAGTGTTAGCGTACGGGTTAGGATTAGGGGACGGGTGAGGGTAAGGCTTCGGGTAAGGGTTAGGGTTAGGGTTAGGGTTAGGGTTAGGGGACAGGGACGGTTTAGAGTTAGGGTACGACAAAGCTTTAGGGTGAGCGTACGTGTTAGGGTACGAGTTAGTGTTAGGGTACGGTTGAGGATTAGGGGACGTGTGAGGGTAAGGCTTCGGGTAAGGGTTAGGGTTAGTGTTAGGGTTAGGGTTAGGGGACGGGGACGGTTTAGGGTACAGGTTAGGGTACGACAACGGTTCAGGGTGAGCGTACGTGTTAGGGTACGGGTTAGTGTTAGCGTACGGGTTAGGATTAGGGGACAGGTGAGGGTAAGGCTTCGGGTAAGGTTTAGGGTTAGTGTTAGGGTTAGGGTTAGGGTTAGGGGACGGGGACAGGGACGGTTTATGGTATAGTTTAGGGTACGACAACGGTTTATGGTGAGCGTACGTGTTAAGGTACGGGTTAGTGTTACCGTACGGGTTAGGATTAGGGGACGGGTGAGGGTAAGGCTTCGGGTAAGGTTTAGGGTTGGGTTTAGGGTTAGGGGACGGGGACGGGGACGGGGACGGTTTAGGGTACAGGTTAGTGTACGACAACGGTTTAGGGTGAGCGTACGTGTTAGGGTACAGGTTAGTGTTAGCGTATGGGTTAGGATTAGGAGACGGGTGAGGGTAAGGCTTCGGGTAAAGTTTAGGGTTAGGGTTAGGGTTAGGATTAGGGGACGGTGACGGTTTAGGGTACAGGTTAGGGTAAGACAACGGTTTCGGGTGAGCGTACGTGTTAGGGTACGGGTTAGGATTAGGGGACGGGTGAGGGAAAGGCTTCGGGTAAGGGTTAGGGTTAGTGTTAGGTTTAGGGTTAGGGTTAGGGGACGGGGACGGTTTAGGGTACTGGTCAGGGTACGACAACGGTTTAGGGTGAGCGTACGTGTTAGGGTACGGGTTAGTGTTAGCGTACGGGTTAGGATTAGGGGACGGTTGAGTGTAAGGCTTCGGGTAAGGATTAGGGTTAGGGTTAGTGTTAGGGTTAGGGTTAGGGGACGGGGACGATTTAGGGTACAGTTTAGGGTACGGCAACGGTTTAGGTTAAGCGTACGTGTTAGGGTACAGTTTAGTGTTAGCGTACGGTTTTGGATTAGGGGACGGGTGAAGGTAAGGCTTCGGGTAAGGGTTAGGGTTAGGGTTAGGGTTAGGGTTAGGGGACGGTGACGGTTTAGGGTACAGGTTAGCGTACGACAACGGTTTATGGTGAGCGTACGTTTTAGGGTACCGGTTAGTGTTAGCGTACGGGTTAGGATTAGCGGACGGGTGAGGGTAAGGCTTCGGGTAAGGTTTAGGGTTAGGGTTAGGGTTAGGGTTAGGGTTAGTGGACGGGGACGGTTTAGGGTACAGGTTAGGGTACGACAACGATTTAGGGTGAGCGTACGTGTTAGGGTACGGGTTAGTGTTAGCGTACGGGTTAGGATTATGGGACGGGTGACTGTAAGGCTTCGGGTAAGGGTTAGGGTTAGGCTTAGGGTTAGGGTTAGGGGACGGGGACGGTTTAGGGTATAGGTTAGGGTACGACAACAGTTTAGGGTGAGCGTACGTGTTAGGGTACGGGTTATTGTTAGCGTGCGGGTTAGGATTAGGGGACGGGTGAGGGTAAGGATTCGGGTAAGGGTTAGGGTTAGGGTTAGGGTTAGGGTTAGGGTTAGGGGACAGGGACGTTTAGGGTACAGGTTAGGGTACGACAACGGTTTAAGGTGAGCGTACGTGTTAGGGTACGGGTTAGTGTTAGGGTACGGTTTAGGATTAGGCGACGGGTGAGGGTAAGGCTTGGTGTAAGGGTTAGGGTTAGGGTTAGGGTTCGGGTTAGGGGACGGGGACGGTTTAGGGTACAGGTTAGTGTACGACAACGGTTTAGGGTGAGCGTACGTGTTAGGGTACGGGTTAGTGTTGGCGTACGGGTTAGGATTAGGGGACGGGTGAGGGTAAGGCTTCGGGTAAGGGTTAGGGTTAGGGTTAGGGTTAGGGGACGGGGACGGGGACGGTTTAGGGTACAGGTTAGGGTAGGACAACGGTTTAGTGTGAGCTTACGTGTTAGGGTACGGGTTAGTGTTAGCGTACGGGTTAGGATTAGGGGACGGGTGAGGGTAAGGCTTCGGGTAAGGTTTAGGGTTAGGGTTAGGGTTAGGGTTAGGGTTAGGGGACGGGAACGGTTTAGGGTACAGGTTAGGGTACGACAACGGTTTATGGTGAGCGTACGTGTTTGGGTAGGGGTTAGTGTTAGCGTACGGGTTAGGAATAGGGGACGGGTGAGGGTAAGGCTTCGGGTAAGGATTAGGGTTAGTGTTAGGGTTAGTGTTAGGGTTAGGGGACGGGGACGGGGACGGTTTAGGGTACAGGTTAGGGTACGACAATTATTTAGGGTGAGCGTACGTGTTAGGGTACGGGTTACTGTTAGCGTACGGGTTAGGATTATGGGACGGGTGAGGGTAAGACTTCGGGTAAGGATTAGGGTTAGGGTTAGGGTTAGGGTTAGGGGACAGGGACGGTTTAGGGTATAGGTTAGGGTACGACAACGGTTTAGGGTGAGCGTACGTGTTAGGGTACGGGTTATTGTTAGCGTACGAGTTAGGATTAGGGGACGGGTGAGGGTAATGATTCGGGTAAGGGTTAGGGTTAGGGTTAGGGTTAGGGTTAGGGTTAGGGGACAGGGACGTTTAGGGTACAGGTTAGGGTACGACAACGGTTTAAGGTGAGCGTACGTGTTAGGGTACGGGTTAGTGTTAGGGTACGGTTTAGGATTAGGGGACGGGTGAGGGTAAGGCTTCGTGTAAGGGTTAGGGTTAGGGTTAGGGTTCGGGTTAGGGGACGGGGACGGTTTAGGGTACAGTTTAGGGTACGACAACGGTTTAGGGTGAGGGTACGTGTTAGGGTACGGGTTAGTGTTAGCGTACGGGTTAGGATTAGGGGACGGGTGAGGGTAAGGCTTCGGGTAAGGGTTAGGATTAGGGTTAGGTTTAGGGTTAGGGTTAAGGGACGGGGACGGTTTAGGGTACAGTTTAGTGTACGACAACAGTTTAGGGTGAGCGTACGTGTTAGGGAGCGGGTTAGTGTTAGCGCACGGGTTAGGATTAGGGGACGGGTGAGGGTAAGGCTTCGGGTAAGGTTTAGGGTTAGGGTTAGGGTTAGGGTTAGGGTTAGGGGACGGGAACGGTTTAGGGTACAGGTTAGGGTACGACAACGGTTTAGGGTGAGCGTACGTGTTTGGGTACGGGTTAGTGTTAGCGTACGGGTTAGGATTAGGGGACGGGTGAGGGTAAGGCTTCGGGTAAGGGTTAGGGTTAGTGTTAGGGTTAGTGTTAGGGTTAGGGGACGGGAACAGGGACGGTTTAGGGTACAGGTTAGGGTACGACAACGGTTTATGGTGAGCGTACGTGTTAGGGTACGGGTTAGTGTTAGCGTACGGGTTAGGATTAGGGGACGGGTGAGGGTAAGGCTTCGGGTAAGGGTTAGGGTTAGGGTTAGGGTTAGGTGACGGGGACGGGGACGGTTTAGGGTACAGGTTAGTGTACGACAACGGTTTAGGGTGAGCGTACGTGTTAGGGTACAGGTTAGTGTTAGCGTACGGGTTAGGATTAGGGGACGGGTGAAAGTAAGGCTTCGGGTAAGTGTTAGGGTTAGGGTTAGGGTTAGGGTTAGGGGACGGTGACGGTTTAGGGTACAGGTTAGGGTACGACAATGGTTTAGGGTGAGCGTATGTGTTAGGGTACGGGTTAGTTTTAGCATACGGGTTAGGATTAGGGTTAGGGTTATGGTTAGGGTTAGGGTTAGGGGACGGGGACGGGGACGGTTTAGGGTACAGGTTAGGGTACGACAACGGTTTAGGGTGAGCGTACGTGTTAGGGTACGGGTTAGTGTTAGCGTACGGGTTAGGATTAGGGGAAAGGTGAGGGTAAGGCTTCGGGTAAGGGTTAGGATTAGGGTTAGGTTTAGGGTTAGGGTTAAGGGACGGGGACGGTTTAGGGTACAGTTTAGTGTACGACAACAGTTTAGGGTGAGCGTACGTGTTAGGGAGCGGGTTAGTGTTAGCGCACGGGTTAGGATTAGGGGACGGGTGAGGGTAAGGCTTCGGGTAAGGGTTAGGGTTAGGGTTAGGGTTACGGGACGGGGACGGGGATGGTTTAGGGTACAGGTTAGGGTACGACAACGGTTTAGGGTGAGCGTACGTGTTAGGGTACGGGTTAGTGTTAGCGTACGGGTTAGGATTAGGGGACGGGTGAGGGTAAGGCTTCGGGTAAGTGTTAGGGTTAGGGTTAGGGGACGGGGACGGGTACGGGGACGGTTTAGGGTACAGGTAAGGGTACGACAACGGTTTAGGGTGAGCGTACGTGTTAGGGTACGGGTTAGTGTTAGCGTACGGGTTAGGATTAGGGGACGGGTGAGGGTAAGGCTTCGGGTAAGGGTTAGGGTTAGGGTTAGGGTTAGGGTTAGGGGACGGGCACGGGGACGGTTTAGGGTACAGGTTAGGGTACGACAACGGTTTAGGGTGAGCGTACGTGTTAGGGTACGGGTTAGTGTTAGCGTACGGGTTAGGATTAGGGGACGGGTGAGGGTAAGGCTTCGGGTAAGTGTTAGGGTTAGGGTTAGGGTTAGGGTTAGGGTTAGGGGATGGGGACGGGGATGGTTTAGCGTACAGTTTAGGGTACGACAACGATTTAGGGTGAGCGTACGTGTTAGGGTACAGGTTAGTGTTAGCGTACGGGTTAGGATTAGGGGACGGGTGAGGGTAAGGCTTAGGGTAAGGGTTAGGGTTAGGGTTAGGGTTAGGGTTAGGGGACGCGGATGGTTTAGGGTTAGGGTACGACAAAGGTTTAGGGTGAGCGTACGTGTTAGGGTACGGGTTAGTGTCAGGGTACGGGTGAGGATTAGGGGTCGGATGAGTTTAAGGCTTCCGGTAAGGGTTAGGTTTAGGGTTAGGGTTAGGGGACGGGGACGGGGACGGGGACGGGGACGGTTTAGGGTACAGATTAGGTTACGACAACGGTTTAGGGTGAGCGTACGTGTTAGGGTACGGGTTATTGTTAGCGTACGGGTTAGGATTAGGGGACGGTTGAGGGTAAGGCTTCGGGTAAAAGTTAGGGTTAGGGTTAGGGTTAGGGTTAGGGGACGGGGACGGTTTAGGGCACAGGTTAGTGTACGACAACGGTTTAGGGTGAGCGTACCTGTTAGGGTACGGTTTAGTCTTAACGTACGGTTTAGGATTAGGGGACGGGTGAGTGTAAGGCTTCGGGTAAGGGTTAGGGTTAGGTTTAGGGTTAGGGTTAGGGTTAGGGGACGGGGACGGTTTAGGGTACAGGTTAGGGTACGACAACGGTTTAGGGTGAGCGTACATGTTAGTGTACGGGTTAGTGTTAGCGTACGGGTTAGGATTAGGGGACGGGTGAGGGTAAGGCTTCGGGAAAGGGTTAGGGTTAGGGTTAGGGTTAGGGTTAGGGGATGGGCACGGGGACGGTTTAGGGTACAGGTTAGGGTACGACAACGGTTTAGGGTGAGGGTACGTGTTAGGGTACGGGTTAGTGTTAGCGTACGGGTTAGGATTAGGGGACGGGTGAGGGTAAGGCTTCGGGTAAGGGTTAGGATTAGGGTTAGGTTTAGGGTTAGGGTTAAGGGACGGGGACGGTTTAGGGTACAGTTTAGTGTACGACAACAGTTTAGGGTGAGCGTACGTGTTAGGGAGCGGGTTAGTGTTAGCGCACGGGTTAGGATTAGGGGACGGGTGAGGGTAAGGCTTCGGGTAAGGGTTAGGGTTAGGGTTAGGGTTAGGGGACGGGGACGGGGACGGGGATGGTTTAGGGTACAGGTTAGGGTACGACAACGGTTTAGGGTGAGCGTACGTGTTAGGGTACGGGTTAGTGTTAGCGTACGGGATAGGATTAGGGGACGGGTGAGGGTAAGGCTTCGGGTAAGGGTTAGGGTTAGGGTTAGGGTTAGGGGACGGGGACGGGGACGGTTTAGGGTACAGGTTAGGGTACGACAACGGTTTAGGGTGAGCGTACGTGTTAGGGTACGGGTTAGTGTTAGCGTACGGGTTAGGATTAGGGGACGGGTGAGGGTAAGGCTTCGGGTAAGGGTTAGGGTTAGGGTTAGGGTTAGGGTTAGGGGATGGGGATGGTTTAGGGTACAGGTTAGGGTACGACAACGGTTTAGGGTGAGCGTACGTGTTAGGGTACGGGTTAGTGTTAGCGTACGGGTTAGGATTAGGGGACGGGTGAGGGTAAGGCTTCGGGTAAGGGTTAGGGTTAGGGTTAGGGTTAGGGTTAGGGGACGGGGACGGTTTAGGGTACAGGTTAGGGTACGACAACGGTTTAGGGTGAGCGTACGTGTTAGGGTACGGGTTAGTGTTAGCGTACGGGTTAAGATTAGGGGAAGGGTGAGGGTAAGGCTTCGGGTAAGGGTTAGGATTAGGGCTAGGTTTAGGGTTAGGGTTAAGGGACGGGGACGGTTTAGGGTACAGTTTAGGGTACGACAACAGTTTAGGGTGTGCGTACGTGTTAGGCAGCGGGTTAGTGTTAGCGCACGGGTTAGATTTAGAGGACGGGTGAGGGTAAGGCTTCGGGTAAGGGTTAGGGTTAGGGTTAGGGTTAGGGTTAGGGGACGGGGACGGGGATGGTTGAGGGTACAGGTTAGGGTACGACAACGGTTTAGGGTGAGCGTACGTGTTAGGGTAAGTGTTAGTGTTAGCGTACGGGTTAGGATTAGGCCACGGGTGAGGGTAAGGCTTCGTGTAAGGGTTAGGGTTAGGGTTAGGTTTAGGGGACGGGGACGGTTTAGGGTACAGGTTAGGGTACGACAACGGTTTAGGTTGAGCGTACGTGTTAGGGTAAGGGTTAGTGTTAGCGTACGGGTTAGGATTAGGGGACGGGTGAGGGTAAGGCTTCGGGTAAGGGTTAGGGTTAGGGTTAGGGTTAGGGTTAGGGGACGGGGACGGTTTAGGGTTAGGGTACGACAAAGCTTTAGGGTGAGCGTACGTGTTAGGGTACGAGTTAGTGTTAGGGTACGGTTGAGGATTAGGGGACGTGTGAGGGTAAGGCTTCGGGTAAGGGTTAGGGTTAGTGTTAGGGTTAGGGTTAGGGGACGGGGACGGTTTAGGGTACAGGTTAGGGTAAGACAACGGTTTAGGGTGAGCGTACGTGTTAGGGTACGGGTTAGTGTTAGCGTACGGGTTAGGATTAGGGGACAGGTGAGGGTAAGGCTTCGGGTAAGGTTTAGGGTTAGTGTTAGGGTTAGGGTTAGGGTTAGGGGACGGGGACAGGGACGGTTTATGGTATAGTTTAGGGTACGACAACGGTTTATGGTGAGCGTACGTGTTAAGGTATGGGTTAGTGTTACCGTACGGGTTAGGATTAGGGGACGGGAGAGGGTAAGGCTTCGGGTAAGGGTTAGGGTTCGGGTTAGGGTTAGGGGACGGGGACGGGGACGGGGACGGTTTAGGGTACAGGTTAGTGTACGACAACGGTTTAGGGTGAGCGTACGTGTTAGGGTACAGGTTAGTGTTAGCGTATGGGTTAGGATTAGGAGACGGGTGAGGGTAAGGCTTCGGGTAAAGTTTAGGGTTAGGGTTAGGGTTAGGATTAGGGGACGGTGACGGTTTAGGGTACAGGTTAGGGTAAGACAACGGTTTCGGGTGAGCGTACGTGTTAGGGTACGGGTTAGGATTAGGGGACGGGTGAGGGAAAGGCTTCGGGTAAGGGTTAGGGTTAGTGTTAGGGTTAGGGTTAGGGTTAGGGGACGGGGACGGTTTAGGGTACTGGTCAGGGTACGACAACGGTTTAGGGTGAGCGTACGTGTTAGGGTACGGGTTAGTGTTAGCGTACGGGTTAGGATTAGGGGACGGTTGAGTGTAAGGCTTCGGGTAAGGATTAGGGTTAGGGTTAGTGTTAGGGTTAGGGTTAGGGGACGGGGACGATTCAGGGTACAGTTTAGGGTACGGCAACGGTTTAGGTTAAGCGTACGTGTTAGGGTACAGTTTAGTGTTAGCGTACGGTTTTGGATTAGGGGACGGGTGAAGGTAAGGCTTCGGGTAAGGGTTAGGGTTAGGGTTAGGGTTAGGGTTAGGGGACGGTGACGGTTTAGGGTACAGGTTAGGGTACGACAACGGTTTATGGTGAGCGTACGTTTTAGGGTACCGGTTAGTGTTAGCGTACGGGTTAGGATTAGCGGACGGGTGAGGGTAAGGCTTCGGGTAAGGTTTAGGGTTAGGGTTAGGGTTAGGGTTAGGGTTAGTGGACGGGGACGGTTTAGGGTACAGGTTAGGGTACGACAACGATTTAGGGTGAGCGTACGTGTTAGGGTACGGGTTAGTGTTAGTGTACGGTTTAGGATTAGGCGACGGGTGAGGGTAAGGCTTCGTGTAAGGGTTAGGGTTAGGGTTAGGGTTCGGGTTAGGGGACGGGGACGGTTTAGGGTACAGGTTAGTGTACGACAACGGTTTAGGGTGAGCGTACGTGTTAGGGTACGGGTTAGTGTTGGCGTACGGGTTAGGATTAGGGGACGGGTGAGGGTAAGGCTTCGGGTAAGGGTTAGGGTTAGGGTTAGGGTTAGGGGACGGGGACGGGGACGGTTTAGGGTACAGGTTAGGGTAGGACAACGGTTTAGTGTGAGCTTACGTGTTAGGGTACGGGTTAGTGTTAGCGTACGGGTTAGGATTAGGGGACGGGTGAGGGTAAGGCTTCGGGTAAGGTTTAGGGTTAGGGTTAGGGTTAGGGTTAGGGTTAGGGGACGGGAACGGTTTAGGGTACAGGTTAGGGTACGACAACGGTTTATGGTGAGCGTACGTGTTTGGGTAGGGGTTAGTGTTAGCGTACGGGTTAGGATTAGGGGACGGGTGAGGGTAAGGCTTCGGGTAAGGGTTAGGGTTAGTGTTAGGGTTAGTGTTAGGGTTAGGGGACGGGGACAGGGACGGTTTAGGGTACAGGTTAGGGTACGACAACGGTTTATGGTGAGCGTTCGTGTTAGGGTACGGGTTAGTGTTAGCGTACGGGTTAGGATTAGGGGACGGGTGAGGGTAAGGCTTCGGGTAAGGGTTAGGGTTAGGGTTAGGGGACGGGGACGGGGACGGGGACGGTTTAGGGTACAGGTTAGTGTACGACAACGGTTTAGGGTGAGCGTACGTGTTAGGGTACAGGTTAGTGTTAGCGTACGGGTTAGGATTAGGGGACGGGTGAAAGTAAGGCTTCGGGTAAGTGTTAGGGTAGGGTTAGGGTTAGGGTTAGGGGACAGTGACGGTTTAGGGTACAGGTTAGGGTACGACAATGGTTTAGGGTGAGCGTACGTGTTAGGGTACGGGTTAGTTTTAGCATACGGGTTAGGATTAGGGTTAGGGTTATGGTTAGGGTTAGGGTTAGGGGACGGGGACGGGGACGGTTTAGGGTACAGGTTAGGGTACAACAACGGTTTAGGGTGAGCGTACGTGTTAGGGTACGGGTTAGTGTTAGCGTACGGGTTAGGATTAGGGGAAGGGTGAGGGTAAGGCTTCGGGTAAGGGTTAGGATTAGGGTTAGGTTTAGGGTTAGGATTAAGGGACGGGGACGGTTTAGGGTACAGTTTAGTGTACGACAACAGTTTAGGGTGAGCGTACGTGTTAGGGAGCGGGTTAGTGTTAGCGCACGGGTTAGGATTAGGGGACGGGTGAGGGTAAGGCTTCGGGTAAGGGTTAGGGTTAGGGTTAGGGTTAGGGTTACGGGACGGGGACGGGGATGGTTTAGGGTACAGTTTAGTGAACGACAACGGTTTAGGGTGAGCGTACGTGTTAGGGTACGGGTTAGTGTTAGCGTACGGGTTAGGATTAGGGGACGGGTGAGGGTAAGGCTTCGGGTAAGGGTTAGGGTTAGGGTTAGGGGACGGGGACGGGGACGGGGACGGTTTAGGGTACAGGTTAGGGTACGACAACGGTTTAGGGTGAGCGTACGTGTTAGGGTACGGGTTAGTGTTAGCGTACGGGTTAGGATTAGGGGACGGGTGAGGGTAAGGCTTCGGGTAAGCGTTAGGGTTAGGGTTAGGGTTAGGGTTAGGGGACGGGCACGGGGACGGTTTAGGGTACAGGTTAGGGTACGACAACGGTTTAGGGTGAGCGTACGTGTTAGGGTACGGGTTAGTGTTAGCGTACGGGTTAGGATTAGGGGACGGGTGAGGGTAAGGCTTCGGGTAAGTGTTAGGGTTAGGGTTAGGGTTAGGGGACGGGGACGGTTTAGGGTACAGGTTAGGCTACGACAACGGTTTAGGATGAGCGTACGTGTTAGGCTACGGGTTAGTGTTAGCGTACGGGTTAGGATTAGGGGACGGGTGAGTGTAAGGCTTCGGGTAAGGGTTAGGGTTAGGGTTAGGGTTAGGGGACGGGGACGGTTTAGGGTTAGGGTACGACAAAGGTTTAGGGTGAGCGTACGTGTTAGGGTACGGGTTAGTGTCAGGGTACGGGTGAGGATTAGGGGACGGGTGAGTTTAAGGCTTCGGGTAAGGGTTAGGTTTAGGGTTAGGTTTAGGGTTAGGGGACGGGGACGGGGACGGGGACGGTTTAGGGTACAGATTAGGGTACGACAACGGTTTAGGGTGAGCGTACGTGTTAGGGTACGGGTTATTGTTAGCGTACGGGTTAGGATTAGGCGACGGTTGAGGGTAAGGCTTCGGGTAAAAGTTAGGGTTAGGGTTAGGGTTAGGGTTAGGGGACGGGGACGGCTTAGGGCACAGGTCAGTGTACGACAACGGTTTAGGGTGAGCGTACCTGTTAGGGTACGGTTTAGTCTTAGCGTACGGGTTAGGATTAGGGGACGGGTGAGGGTAAGGCTTCGGGTAAGGGTTAGGGTTAGGGTTAGGGTTAGGGGACGGGGACGGGGACGGTTTAGGGTACAGGTTAGGGTACGACAACGGTTTAGGGTGAGCGTACGTGTTAGGGTACGGGTTAGTGTTAGCGTACGGGTTAGGATTAGGGGACGGGTGAGGGTAAGGCTTCGGGTAAGGGTTAGGGTTAGGGTTAGGGTTAGGGTTAGGGTTAGGGTTAGGGTTAGGGGACGGGGAAGGTTTAGGGTAGAGGTTAGGGTACGACAACGGTTTAGTGTGAGCGTACGTGTTAGGGTATGGGTTAGTGTTAGCGTACGAGTAAGGATTAGCGGACGGGTGAGGGTAAGGCTTCGGGTAAGTGTTAGGGTTAGTGTTAGGGTTAGGGTTAGGGTTAGGGGACTGGGAAAGGGACGGTTTAGGGTACAGGTTAGGGTACGACAACGGTTTATGTTGAGCGTACGTGTTAGGGTACGAGTTAGTGTTAGCGTACGGGTTAGGATTAGGGGACGGGTGAGGGTAAGGCTTCGGGTAAGGGTTAGGGTTAGGGTTAGGGTTAGGGGACGGAGACGGGGACGGGGACGGTTCAGGGTACAGGTTAGTGTACGACAACGGTTTAGGGTGAGCGTACGTGTTAGGGTACGGTTAGTGTTAGCGTACGGGTTAGGATTAGGGGACGGGTGAGGGTAAGGCTTCGGGTAAGGGTTAGAGTTAGGGTTAGGGTTAGGGTTAGGGGACGGGGATGGGGATGGTTTAGGGTACAGGTTAGGGTACGACAACGGTTTAGGGTGAGCGTACGTGTTAGGGTACGGGTTAGTGTTAGCGTACGGGTTAGGATTAGGGGACGGGTGAGGGTATGGCTTCGGGTAAGGTTTAGGGTTATGGTTAGGGTTAGGGGACGGGGACGGGGACGGTTTAGGGTACAGGTTAGGGTACGACAACGGTTTAGGGTGAGCGTACGTGTTAGGGTACGTGTTAGTGTTAGCGTACGGGTTAGGATTATGGGACGGGTGAGGGTAAGGCTTCGGGTAAGTGTTAGGGTTAGGGTTAGGGTTAGGGTTAGGGTTAGGGGACGGGGACGGTTTAGGTTACAGGTTAGGGTACGACAACGGTTTAGGGTGAGCGTACGTGTTAGGGTACGGGTTAGTGTTAGCGTACGGGTTAGGATTAGGGGACGGGTGAGTGTAAGGCTTCGGGTAAGTGTTAGGGTTAGGGTTAGGGTTAGGGTTAAGGTTAGGGGACGGGGACGGTTTAGGGTAAAGGTTAGTGTACGACAACGGTTTAGGGTGAGCGTACGTGTTAGGGTACGGGTTAGTGTTAGCGTACGGGTTAGGATTAGGGGAAGGGTGAGGGTAAGCCTTCGGGTAAGGGTTAGGGTTAGGGTTAGGGTTAGGGTTAGGGGACGGTGACGGTTTAGGGTACACGTTAGGGTACGACAACGGTTTATGCTGAGTGTACGTGTTAGGGTACGGGTTAGTGTTAGCGTACGGGTTAGGATTAGGGGACGGGTGAGGGTAAGGCTTCCGGTAAGTGTTAGGGTTAGGGTTAGGGTTAGGGTTAGGGTTAGGGGACGGGGACGGGGACGGTTTAGGGTGCAGGTTAGTGTACGACAACGATTTAGGGTGAGCGTACGTGTTAGGGTACGGGTTAGTGTTAGCGTACGGGTTAGGATTATGGGACGGGTGAGGGTAAGGCTTCGGGTAAGGGTTAGGGTAAGGGTTAGAGTTAGGGTTAGGGGAC
This sequence comes from Delphinapterus leucas, assembly GCF_059928025.1. NCBI lineage: Eukaryota > Metazoa > Chordata > Mammalia > Artiodactyla > Monodontidae > Delphinapterus > Delphinapterus leucas. The sequence goes on along the minus strand of NW_028322240.1, from coordinate 11,792,987 downwards.
GGGGACGGTTTAGGGTATAGGTTAGGGTACGACAACGGTTTAGGGTGAGCGTACGTGTTAGGGTACGGGTTATTGTTAGCGTACGGGTTAGGATTAGGGGACGGGTGAGGGTAAGGCTTCGGGTAAGGGTTAGGGTTAGGGTTAGGGGACGGGGACGGTTTAGGGTACAGGTTAGGGTACGAAAACGGTTTAGGGTTAGGGTACGTGTTAGGGTACGGGTTAGTGTTAGCGTACGGGTTAGGATTAGGGGACGGGTGAGGGTAAGGCTTCGGGTAAGGGTTAGGTTTAGGGTTAGGGTTAGAGTTAGGGTCAGGGGACGGTTTAGGGTACAAGTTAGGGTACGACAAAGGTTTAGGGTGAGCGTACGTGTTAGGGTACGGGTTAGTGTTAGCGTACGGGTGAGGATTAGGGGACGGGTGAGGGTAAGGCTTCGGGTAAGGGTTAGGGCTAGGGTTAGGGTTAGGGTTAGGGGACGGGGACGGGGACGGTTTAGGGTACAGGTTAGTGTACGACAACGGTTTAGGGTGAGCGTACGTGTTAGGGTACGGGTTAGTGTTAGCGTACGGGTTAGGATTAGGGGACGGGTGAGGGTAAGGCTTCGGGTAAGGGTTAGGGTTAGGGTTAGGGTTAGGGTTAGGGTTAGGGGACGGGGACGGTTTAGGGCACAGGTTAGGGTACGACAACGGTTTAGGGTGAGCGTACGTGTTAGGGTACGGGTTAGTGTTAGCGTACGGGTTAGGATTAGGGGACGGGTGAGGGTAAGGCTTCGGGTAAGGGTTAGGGTTAGGGTTAGGTTTAGGGTTAGGGGACGGTGACGGATTAGGGCACAGGTTAGGGTACGACAACGGTTTATGGTGAGCGTACGTGTTAGGGTACGGTTTAGTGTTAGCGTACGGGTTAGGATTAGGGGACGGGTGAGTGTAAGGCTTCGGGTAAGTGTTAGAGTTAGGGTTAGGGTTAGGGTTAGGGGACGGGGACGGGGACGGTTTAGGGTACAGGTTAGGGTACGACAACTATTTAGGGTGAGCGTACGTGTTAGGGTACGGGTTACTGTTAGCGTACGGGTTAGGATTATGGGACGGGTGAGGGTAAGACTTCGGGTAAGGATTAGGGTTAGGGTTAGGGTTAGGGTTAGGGGACAGGGACGGTTTAGGGTATAGGTTAGGGTACGACAACGGTTTAGGGTGAGCGTACGTGTTAGGGTACGGGTTATTGTTAGCGTACGGGTTAGGATTAGGGGACGGGTGAGGGTAATGATTCGGGTAAGGGTTAGGGTTAGGGTTAGGGTTAGGGTTAGGGTTAGGGGACAGGGACGTTTAGGGTACAGGTTAGGGTACGACAACGGTTTAAGGTGAGCGTACGTGTTAGGGTACGGGTTAGTGTTAGGGTACGGTTTAGGATTAGGGGACGGGTGAGGGTAAGGCTTCGTGTAAGGGTTAGGGTTAGGGTTAGGGTTCGGGTTAGGGGACGGGGACGGTTTAGGGTACAGTTTAGGGTACGACAACGGTTTAGGGTGAGGGTACGTGTTAGGGTACGGGTTAGTGTTAGCGTACGGGTTAGGATTAGGGGACGGGTGAGGGTAAGGCTTCGGGTAAGGGTTAGGATTAGGGTTAGGTTTAGGGTTAGGGTTAAGGGACGGGGACGGTTTAGGGTACAGTTTAGTGTACGACAACAGTTTAGGGTGAGCGTACGTGTTAGGGAGCGGGTTAGTGTTAGCGCACGGGTTAGGATTAGGGGACGGGTGAGGGTAAGGCTTCGGGTAAGGTTTAGGGTTAGGGTTAGGGTTAGGGTTAGGGTTAGGGGACGGGAACGGTTTAGGGTACAGGTTAGGGTACGACAACGGTTTAGGGTGAGCGTACGTGTTTGGGTACGGGTTAGTGTTAGCGTACGGGTTAGGATTAGGGGACGGGTGAGGGTAAGGCTTCGGGTAAGGGTTAGGGTTAGTGTTAGGGTTAGTGTTAGGGTTAGGGGACGGGAACAGGGACGGTTTAGGGTACAGGTTAGGGTACGACAACGGTTTATGGTGAGCGTACGTGTTAGGGTACGGGTTAGTGTTAGCGTACGGGTTAGGATTAGGGGACGGGTGAGGGTAAGGCTTCGGGTAAGGGTTAGGGTTAGGGTTAGGGTTAGGTGACGGGGACGGGGACGGTTTAGGGTACAGGTTAGTGTACGACAACGGTTTAGGGTGAGCGTACGTGTTAGGGTACAGGTTAGTGTTAGCGTACGGGTTAGGATTAGGGGACGGGTGAAAGTAAGGCTTCGGGTAAGTGTTAGGGTTAGGGTTAGGGTTAGGGTTAGGGGACGGTGACGGTTTAGGGTACAGGTTAGGGTACGACAATGGTTTAGGGTGAGCGTATGTGTTAGGGTACGGGTTAGTTTTAGCATACGGGTTAGGATTAGGGTTAGGGTTATGGTTAGGGTTAGGGTTAGGGGACGGGGACGGGGACGGTTTAGGGTACAGGTTAGGGTACGACAACGGTTTAGGGTGAGCGTACGTGTTAGGGTACGGGTTAGTGTTAGCGTACGGGTTAGGATTAGGGGAAAGGTGAGGGTAAGGCTTCGGGTAAGGGTTAGGATTAGGGTTAGGTTTAGGGTTAGGGTTAAGGGACGGGGACGGTTTAGGGTACAGTTTAGTGTACGACAACAGTTTAGGGTGAGCGTACGTGTTAGGGAGCGGGTTAGTGTTAGCGCACGGGTTAGGATTAGGGGACGGGTGAGGGTAAGGCTTCGGGTAAGGGTTAGGGTTAGGGTTAGGGTTACGGGACGGGGACGGGGATGGTTTAGGGTACAGGTTAGGGTACGACAACGGTTTAGGGTGAGCGTACGTGTTAGGGTACGGGTTAGTGTTAGCGTACGGGTTAGGATTAGGGGACGGGTGAGGGTAAGGCTTCGGGTAAGTGTTAGGGTTAGGGTTAGGGGACGGGGACGGGGACGGGGACGGTTTAGGGTACAGGTTAGGGTACGACAACGGTTTAGGGTGAGCGTACGTGTTAGGGTACGGGTTAGTGTTAGCGTACGGGTTAGGATTAGGGGACGGGTGAGGGTAAGGCTTCGGGTAAGGGTTAGGGTTAGGGTTAGGGTTAGGGTTAGGGGACGGGCACGGGGACGGTTTAGGGTACAGGTTAGGGTACGACAACGGTTTAGGGTGAGCGTACGTGTTAGGGTACGGGTTAGTGTTAGCGTACGGGTTAGGATTAGGGGACGGGTGAGGGTAAGGCTTCGGGTAAGTGTTAGGGTTAGGGTTAGGGTTAGGGTTAGGGTTAGGGTATGGGGACGGGGATGGTTTAGCGTACAGTTTAGGGTACGACAACGATTTAGGGTGAGCGTACGTGTTAGGGTACAGGTTAGTGTTAGCGTACGGGTTAGGATTAGGGGACGGGTGAGGGTAAGGCTTAGGGTAAGGGTTAGGGTTAGGGTTAGGGTTAGGGTTAGGGGACGCGGATGGTTTAGGGTTAGGGTACGACAAAGGTTTAGGGTGAGCGTACGTGTTAGGGTACGGGTTAGTGTCAGGGTACGGGTGAGGATTAGGGGACGGATGAGTTTAAGGCTTCGGGTAAGGGTTAGGTTTAGGGTTAGGGTTAGGGGACGGGGACGGGGACGGGGACGGTTTAGGGTACAGATTAGGTTACAACAACGGTTTAGGGTGAGCGTACGTGTTAGGGTACGGGTTATTGTTAGCGTACGGGTTAGGATTAGGGGACGGTTGAGGGTAAGGCTTCGGGTAAAAGTTAGGGTTAGGGTTAGGGTTAGGGTTAGGGGACGGGGACGGTTTAGGGCACAGGTTAGTGTACGACAACGGTTTAGGGTGAGCGTACCTGTTAGGGTACGCTTTAGTCTTAACGTACGGTTTAGGATTAGGGGACGGGTGAGTGTAAGGCTTCGGGTAAGGGTTAGGGTTAGGTTTAGGGTTAGGGTTAGGGTTAGGGGACGGGGACGGTTTAGGGTACAGGTTAGGGTACGACAACGGTTTAGGGTGAGCGTACGTGTTAGTGTACGGGTTAGTGTTAGCGTACGGGTTAGGATTAGGGGACGGGTGAGGGTAAGGCTTCGGGAAAGGGTTAGGGTTAGGGTTAGGGTTAGGGTTAGGGTTAGGGGATGGGCACGGGGACGGTTTAGGGTACAGGTTAGGGTACGACAACGGTTTAGGGTGAGGGTACGTGTTAGGGTACGGGTTAGTGTTAGCGTACGGGTTAGGATTAGGGGACGGGTGAGGGTAAGGCTTCGGGTAAGGGTTAGGATTAGGGTTAGGTTTAGGGTTAGGGTTAAGGGACGGGGACGGTTTAGGGTACAGTTTAGTGTACGACAACAGTTTAGGGTGAGCGTACGTGTTAGGGAGCGGGTTAGTGTTAGCGCACGGGTTAGGATTAGGGGACGGGTGAGGGTAAGGCTTCGGGTAAGGGTTAGGGTTAGGGTTAGGGTTAGGGGACGGGGACGGGGACGGGGATGGTTTAGGGTACAGGTTAGGGTACGACAACGGTTTAGGGTGAGCGTACGTGTTAGGGTACGGGTTAGTGTTAGCGTACGGGTTAGGATTAGGGGACGGGTGAGGGTAAGGCTTCGGGTAAGGGTTAGGGTTAGGGTTAGGGTTAGGGGACGGGGACGGGGACGGTTTAGGGTACAGGTTAGGGTACGACAACGGTTTAGGGTGAGCGTACGTGTTAGGGTACGGGTTAGTGTTAGCGTACGGGTTAGGATTAGGGGACGGGTGAGGGTAAGGCTTCGGGTAAGGGTTAGGGTTAGGGTTAGGGTTAGGGGACGGGGACGGTTTAGGGTACAGGTTAGGGTACGACAACGGTTTAGGGTGAGCGTACGTGTTAGGGTACGGGTTAGTGTTAGCGTACGGGTTAAGATTAGGGGAAGGGTGAGGGTAAGGCTTCGGGTAAGGGTTAGGATTAGGGCTAGGTTTAGGGTTAGGGTTAAGGGACGGGGACGGTTTAGGGTACAGTTTAGGGTACGACAACAGTTTAGGGTGAGCGTACGTGTTAGGGAGCGGGTTAGTGTTAGCGCACGGGTTAGATTTAGAGGACGGGTGAGGGTAAGGCTTCGGGTAAGGGTTAGGGTTAGGGTTAGGGTTAGGGTTAGGGGACGGGGACGGGGATGGTTGAGGGTACAGGTTAGGGTACGACAACGGTTTAGGGTGAGCGTACGTGTTAGGGTAAGTGTTAGTGTTAGCGTACGGGTTAGGATTAGGCCACGGGTGAGGGTAAGGCTTCGTGTAAGGGTTAGGGTTAGGGTTAGGTTTAGGGGACGGGGACGGTTTAGGGTACAGGTTAGGGTACGACAACGGTTTAGGTTGAGCGTACGTGTTAGGGTAAGTGTTAGTGTTAGCGTACGGGTTAGGATTAGGGGACGGGTGAGGGTAAGGCTTCGGGTAAGGGTTAGGGTTAGGGTTAGGGTTAGGGTTAGGGTACAGGGACGGTTTAGGGTTAGGGTACGACAAAGCTTTAGGGTGAGCGTACGTGTTAGGGTACGAGTTAGTGTTAGGGTACGGTTGAGGATTAGGGGACGTGTGAGGGTAAGGCTTCGGGTAAGGGTTAGGGTTAGTGTTAGGGTTAGGGTTAGGGGACGGGGACGGTTTAGGGTACAGGTTAGGGTACGACAACGGTTCAGGGTGAGCGTACGTGTTAGGGTACGGGTTAGTGTTAGCGTACGGGTTAGGATTAGGGGACAGGTGAGGGTAAGGCTTCGGGTAAGGTTTAGGGTTAGTGTTAGGGTTAGGGTTAGGGTTAGGGGACGGGGACAGGGACGGTTTATGGTATAGTTTAGGGTACGACAACGGTTTATGGTGAGCGTACGTGTTAAGGTACGGGTTAGTGTTACCGTACGGGTTAGGATTAGGGGACGGGTGAGGGTAAGGCTTCGGGTAAGGTTTAGGGTTGGGTTTAGGGTTAGGGGACGGGGACGGGGACGGGGACGGTTTAGGGTACAGGTTAGTGTACGACAACGGTTTAGGGTGAGCGTACGTGTTAGGGTACAGGTTAGTGTTAGCGTATGGGTTAGGATTAGGAGACGGGTGAGGGTAAGGCTTCGGGTAAAGTTTAGGGTTAGGGTTAGGGTTAGGATTAGGGGACGGTGACGGTTTAGGGTACAGGTTAGGGTAAGACAACGGTTTCGGGTGAGCGTACGTGTTAGGGTACGGGTTAGGATTAGGGGACGGGTGAGGGAAAGGCTTCGGGTAAGGGTTAGGGTTAGTGTTAGGTTTAGGGTTAGGGTTAGGGGACGGGGACGGTTTAGGGTACTGGTCAGGGTACGACAACGGTTTAGGGTGAGCGTACGTGTTAGGGTACGGGTTAGTGTTAGCGTACGGGTTAGGATTAGGGGACGGTTGAGTGTAAGGCTTCGGGTAAGGATTAGGGTTAGGGTTAGTGTTAGGGTTAGGGTTAGGGGACGGGGACGATTTAGGGTACAGTTTAGGGTACGGCAACGGTTTAGGTTAAGCGTACGTGTTAGGGTACAGTTTAGTGTTAGCGTACGGTTTTGGATTAGGGGACGGGTGAAGGTAAGGCTTCGGGTAAGGGTTAGGGTTAGGGTTAGGGTTAGGGTTAGGGGACGGTGACGGTTTAGGGTACAGGTTAGCGTACGACAACGGTTTATGGTGAGCGTACGTTTTAGGGTACCGGTTAGTGTTAGCGTACGGGTTAGGATTAGCGGACGGGTGAGGGTAAGGCTTCGGGTAAGGTTTAGGGTTAGGGTTAGGGTTAGGGTTAGGGTTAGTGGACGGGGACGGTTTAGGGTACAGGTTAGGGTACGACAACGATTTAGGGTGAGCGTACGTGTTAGGGTACGGGTTAGTGTTAGCGTACGGGTTAGGATTATGGGACGGGTGACTGTAAGGCTTCGGGTAAGGGTTAGGGTTAGGCTTAGGGTTAGGGTTAGGGGACGGGGACGGTTTAGGGTATAGGTTAGGGTACGACAACAGTTTAGGGTGAGCGTACGTGTTAGGGTACGGGTTATTGTTAGCGTGCGGGTTAGGATTAGGGGACGGGTGAGGGTAAGGATTCGGGTAAGGGTTAGGGTTAGGGTTAGGGTTAGGGTTAGGGTTAGGGGACAGGGACGTTTAGGGTACAGGTTAGGGTACGACAACGGTTTAAGGTGAGCGTACGTGTTAGGGTACGGGTTAGTGTTAGGGTACGGTTTAGGATTAGGCGACGGGTGAGGGTAAGGCTTGGTGTAAGGGTTAGGGTTAGGGTTAGGGTTCGGGTTAGGGGACGGGGACGGTTTAGGGTACAGGTTAGTGTACGACAACGGTTTAGGGTGAGCGTACGTGTTAGGGTACGGGTTAGTGTTGGCGTACGGGTTAGGATTAGGGGACGGGTGAGGGTAAGGCTTCGGGTAAGGGTTAGGGTTAGGGTTAGGGTTAGGGGACGGGGACGGGGACGGTTTAGGGTACAGGTTAGGGTAGGACAACGGTTTAGTGTGAGCTTACGTGTTAGGGTACGGGTTAGTGTTAGCGTACGGGTTAGGATTAGGGGACGGGTGAGGGTAAGGCTTCGGGTAAGGTTTAGGGTTAGGGTTAGGGTTAGGGTTAGGGTTAGGGGACGGGAACGGTTTAGGGTACAGGTTAGGGTACGACAACGGTTTATGGTGAGCGTACGTGTTTGGGTAGGGGTTAGTGTTAGCGTACGGGTTAGGAATAGGGGACGGGTGAGGGTAAGGCTTCGGGTAAGGATTAGGGTTAGTGTTAGGGTTAGTGTTAGGGTTAGGGGACGGGGACGGGGACGGTTTAGGGTACAGGTTAGGGTACGACAACTATTTAGGGTGAGCGTACGTGTTAGGGTACGGGTTACTGTTAGCGTACGGGTTAGGATTATGGGACGGGTGAGTGTAAGACTTCGGGTAAGGATTAGGGTTAGGGTTAGGGTTAGGGTTAGGGGACAGGGACGGTTTAGGGTATAGGTTAGGGTACGACAACGGTTTAGGGTGAGCGTACGTGTTAGGGTACGGGTTATTGTTATCGTACGGGTTAGGATTAGGGGACGGGTGAGGGTAATGATTCGGGTAAGGGTTAGGGTTAGGGTTAGGGTTAGGGTTAGGGTTAGGGGACAGGGACGTTTAGGGTACAGGTTAGGGTACGACAACGGTTTAAGGTGAGCGTACGTGTTAGGGTACGGGTTAGTGTTAGGGTACGGTTTAGGATTAGGGGACGGGTGAGGGTAAGGCTTCGTGTAAGGGTTAGGGTTAGGGTTAGGGTTCGGGTTAGGGGACGGGGACGGTTTAGGGTACAGTTTAGGGTACGACAACGGTTTAGGGTGAGGGTACGTGTTAGGGTACGGGTTAGTGTTAGCGTACGGGTTAGGATTAGGGGACGGGTGAGGGTAAGGCTTCGGGTAAGGGTTAGGATTAGGGTTAGGTTTAGGGTTAGGGTTAAGGGACGGGGACGGTTTAGGGTACAGTTTAGTGTACGACAACAGTTTAGGGTGAGCGTACGTGTTAGGGAGCGGGTTAGTGTTAGCGCACGGGTTAGGATTAGGGGACGGGTGAGGGTAAGGCTTCGGGTAAGGTTTAGGGTTAGGGTTAGGGTTAGGGTTAGGGTTAGGGGACGGGAACGGTTTAGGGTACAGGTTAGGGTACGACAACGGTTTAGGGTGAGCGTACGTGTTTGGGTACGGGTTAGTGTTAGCGTACGGGTTAGGATTAGGGGACGGGTGAGGGTAAGGCTTCAGGTAAGGGTTAGGGTTACTGTTAGGGTTAGTGTTAGGGTTAGGGGACGGGAACAGGGACGGTTTAGGGTACAGGTTAGGGTACGACAACGGTTTATGGTGAGCGTACGTGTTAGGGTACGGGTTAGTGTTAGCGTACGGGTTAGGATTAGGGGACGGGTGAGGGTAAGGCTTCGGGTAAGGGTTAGGGTTAGGGTTAGGGTTAGGTGACGGGGACGGGGACGGTTTAGGGTACAGGTTAGTGTACGACAACGGTTTAGGGTGAGCGTACGTGTTAGGGTACAGGTTAGTGTTAGCGTACGGGTTAGGATTAGGGGACGGGTGAAAGTAAGGCTTCGGGTAAGTGTTAGGGTTAGGGTTAGGGTTAGGGTTAGGGGACGGTGACGGTTTAGGGTACAGGTTAGGGTACGACAATGGTTTAGGGTGAGCGTATGTGTTAGGGTACGGGTTAGTTTTAGCATACGGGTTAGGATTAGGGTTAGGGTTATGGTTAGGGTTAGGGTTAGGGGACGGGGACGGGGACGGTTTAGGGTACAGGTTAGGGTACGACAACGGTTTAGGGTGAGCGTACGTGTTAGGGTACGGGTTAGTGTTAGCGTACGGGTTAGGATTAGGGGAAAGGTGAGGGTAAGGCTTCGGGTAAGGGTTAGGATTAGGGTTAGGTTTAGGGTTAGGGTTAAGGGACGGGGACGGTTTAGGGTACAGTTTAGTGTACGACAACAGTTTAGGGTGAGCGTACGTGTTAGGGAGCGGGTTAGTGTTAGCGCACGGGTTAGGATTAGGGGACGGGTGAGGGTAAGGCTTCGGGTAAGGGTTAGGGTTAGGGTTAGGGTTACGGGACGGGGACGGGGATGGTTTAGGGTACAGGTTAGGGTACGACAACGGTTTAGGGTGAGCGTACGTGTTAGGGTACGGGTTAGTGTTAGCGTACGGGTTAGGATTAGGGGACGGGTGAGGGTAAGGCTTCGGGTAAGTGTTAGGGTTAGGGTTAGGGGACGGGGACGGGGACGGGGACTGTTTAGGGTACAGGTTAGGGTACGACAACGGTTTAGGGTGAGCGTACGTGTTAGGGTACGGGTTAGTGTTAGCGTACGGGTTAGGATTAGGGGACGGGTGAGGGTAAGGCTTCGGGTAAGGGTTAGGGTTAGGGTTAGGGTTAGGGTTAGGGGACGGGCACGGGGACGGTTTAGGGTACAGGTTAGGGTACGACAACGGTTTAGGGTGAGCGTACGTGTTAGGGTACGGGTTAGTGTTAGCGTACGGGTTAGGATTAGGGGACGGGTGAGGGTAAGGCTTCGGGTAAGTGTTAGGGTTAGGGTTAGGGTTAGGGTTAGGGTTAGGGGATGGGGACGGGGATGGTTTAGCGTACAGTTTAGGGTACGACAACGATTTAGGGTGAGCGTACGTGTTAGGGTACAGGTTAGTGTTAGCGTACGGGTTAGGATTAGGGGACGGGTGAGGGTAAGGCTTAGGGTAAGGGTTAGGGTTAGGGTTAGGGTTAGGGTTAGGGGACGCGGATGGTTTAGGGTTAGGGTACGACAAAGGTTTAGGGTGAGCGTACGTGTTAGGGTACGGGTTAGTGTCAGGGTACGGGTGAGGATTAGGGGACGGATGAGTTTAAGGCTTCGGGTAAGGGTTAGGTTTAGGGTTAGGGTTAGGGGACGGGGACGGGGACGGGGACGGTTTAGGGTACAGATTAGGTTACAACAACGGTTTAGGGTGAGCGTACGTGTTAGGGTACGGGTTATTGTTAGCGTACGGGTTAGGATTAGGGGACGGTTGAGGGTAAGGCTTCGGGTAAAAGTTAGGGTTAGGGTTAGGGTTAGGGTTAGGGGACGGGGACGGTTTAGGGCACAGGTTAGTGTACGACAACGGTTTAGGGTGAGCGTACCTGTTAGGGTATGGTTTAGTCTTAACGTACGGTTTAGGATTAGGGGACGGGTGAGTGTAAGGCTTCGGGTAAGGGTTAGGGTTAGGTTTAGGGTTAGGGTTAGGGTTAGGGGACGGGGACGGTTTAGGGTACAGGTTAGGGTACGACAACGGTTTAGGGTGAGCGTACGTGTTAGTGTACGGGTTAGTGTTAGCGTACGGGTTAGGATTAGGGGACGGGTGAGGGTAAGGCTTCGGGAAAGGGTTAGGGTTAGGGTTAGGGTTAGGGTTAGGGTTAGGGGATGGGCACGGGGACGGTTTAGGGTACAGGTTAGGGTACGACAACGGTTTAGGGTGAGGGTACGTGTTAGGGTACGGATTAGTGTTAGCGTACGGGTTAGGATTAGGGGACGGGTGAGGGTAAGGCTTCGGGTAAGGGTTAGGATTAGGGTTAGGTTTAGGGTTAGGGTTAAGGGACGGGGACGGTTTAGGGTACAGTTTAGTGTACGACAACAGTTTAGGGTGAGCGTACGTGTTAGGGAGCGGGTTAGTGTTAGCGCACGGGTTAGGATTAGGGGACGGGTGAGGGTAAGGCTTCGGGTAAGGGTTAGGGTTAGGGTTAGGGTTAGGGGACGGGGACGGGGACGGGGATGGTTTAGGGTACAGGTTAGGGTACGACAACGGTTTAGGGTGAGCGTACGTGTTAGGGTACGGGTTAGTGTTAGCGTACGGGTTAGGATTAGGGGACGGGTGAGGGTAAGGCTTCGGGTAAGGGTTAGGGTTAGGGTTAGGGTTAGGGGACGGGGACGGGGACGGTTTAGGGTACAGGTTAGGGTACGACAACGGTTTAGGGTGAGCGTACGTGTTAGGATACGGGTTAGTGTTAGCGTACGGGTTAGGATTAGGGGACGGGTGAGGGTAAGGCTTCGGGTAAGGGTTAGGGTTAGGGTTAGGGTTAGGGTTAGGGTTAGGGTTAGGGGATGGGGATGGTTTAGGGTACAGGTTAGGGTACGACAACGGTTTAGGGTGAGCGTACGTGTTAGGGTACGGGTTAGTGTTAGCGTACGGGTTAGGATTAGGGGACGGGTGAGGGTAAGGCTTCGGGTAAGGGTTAGGGTTAGGGTTAGGGTTAGGGGACGGGGACGGTTTAGGGTACAGGTTAGGGTACGACAACGGTTTAGGGTGAGCGTACGTGTTAGGGTACGGGTTAGTGTTAGCGTACGGGTTAAGATTAGGGGAAGGGTGAGGGTAAGGCTTCGGGTAAGGGTTAGGATTAGGGCTAGGTTTAGGGTTAGGGTTAAGGGACGGGGACGGTTTAGGGTACAGTTTAGGGTACGACAACAGTTTAGGGTGAGCGTACGTGTTAGGGAGCGGGTTAGTGTTAGCGCACGGGTTAGATTTAGAGGACGGGTGAGGGTAAGGCTTCGGGTAAGGGTTAGGGTTAGGGTTAGGTTTAGGGTTAGGGGACGGGGACGGGGATGGTTGAGGGTACAGGTTAGGGTACGACAACGGTTTAGGGTGAGCGTACGTGTTAGGGTAAGTGTTAGTGTTAGCGTACGGGTTAGGATTAGGCCACGGGTGAGGGTAAGGCTTCGTGTAAGGGTTAGGGTTAGGGTTAGGTTTAGGGGACGGGGACGGTTTAGGGTACAGGTTAGGGTACGACAACGGTTTAGGTTGAGCGTACGTGTTAGGGTAAGGGTTAGTGTTAGCGTACGGGTAAGGATTATGGGACGGGTGAGGGTAAGGCTTCGGGTAAGGGTTAGGGTTAGGGTTAGGGTTAGGGTTAGGGGACGGGAACGGTTTAGGGTTAGGGTACGACAAAGCTTTAGGGTGAGCGTACGTGTTAGGGTACGAGTTAGTGTTAGGGTACGGTTGAGGATTAGGGGACGTGTGAGGGTAAGGCTTCGGGTAAGGGTTAGGGTTAGTGTTAGGGTTAGGGTTAGGGGACGGGGACGGTTTAGGGTACAGGTTAGGGTACGACAACGGTTTAGGGTGAGCGTACGTGTTAGGGTACGGGTTAGTGTTAGCGTACGGGTTAGTATTAGGGGACAGGTGAGGGTAAGGCTTCGGGTAAGGTTTAGGGTTAGTGTTAGGGTTAGGGTTAGGGTTAGGGGACGGGGACAGGGACGGTTTATGGTATAGTTTAGGGTACGACAACGGTTTATGGTGAGCGTACGTGTTAAGGTACGGGTTAGTGTTACCGTACGGGTTAGGATTAGGGGACGGGTGAGGGTAAGGCTTCGGGTAAGGTTTAGGGTTGGGTTTAGGGTTAGGGGACGGGGACGGGGACGGGGACGGTTTAGGGTACAGGTTAGTGTACGACAACGGTTTAGGGTGAGCGTACGTGTTAGGGTACAGGTTAGTGTTAGCGTATGGGTTAGGATTAGGAGACGGGTGAGGGTAAGGCTTCGGGTAAAGTTTAGGGTTAGGGTTAGGGTTAGGATTAGGGGATGGTGACGGTTTAGGGTACAGGTTAGGGTAAGACAACGGTTTCGGGTGAGCGTACGTGTTAGGGTACGGGTTAGGATTAGGGGACGGGTGAGGGAAAGGCTTCGGGTAAGGGTTAGGGTTAGTGTTAGGTTTAGGGTTAGGGTTAGGGGACGGGGACGGTTTAGGGTACTGGTCAGGGTACGACAACGGTTTAGGGTGAGCGTACGTGTTAGGGTACGGGTTAGTGTTAGCGTACGGGTTAGGATTAGGGGACGGTTGAGTGTAAGGCTTCGGGTAAGGATTAGGGTTAGGGTTAGTGTTAGGGTTAGGGTTAGGGGACGGGGACGATTTAGGGTACAGTTTAGGGTACGGCAACGGTTTAGGTTAAGCGTACGTGTTAGGGTACAGTTTAGTGTTAGCGTACGGTTTTGGATTAGGGGACGGGTGAAGGTAAGGCTTCGGGTAAGGGTTAGGGTTAGGGTTAGGGTTAGGGTTAGGGGACGGTGACGGTTTAGGGTACAGGTTAGGGTACGACAACGATTTATGGTGAGCGTACGTTTTAGGGTACCGGTTAGTGTTAGCGTACGGGTTAGGATTAGCGGACGGGTGAGGGTAAGGCTTCGGGTAAGGTTTAGGGTTAGGGTTAGGGTTAGGGTTAGGGTTAGTGGACGGGGACGGTTTAGGGTACAGGTTAGGGTACGACAACGATTTAGGGTGAGCGTACGTGTTAGTGTTAGCGTACGGGTTAGGATTATGGGACGGGTGACTGTAAGGCTTCGGGTAAGGGTTAGGGTTAGGCTTAGGGTTAGGGTTAGGGGACGGGGACGGTTTAGGGTATAGGTTAGGGTACGACAACAGTTTAGGGTGAGCGTACGTGTTAGGGTACGGGTTATTGTTAGCGTACGGGTTAGGATTAGGGGACGGGTGAGGGTAAGGATTCGGGTAAGGGTTAGGGTTAGGGTTAGGGTTAGGGTTAGGGTTAGGGGACAGGGACGTTTAGGGTACAGGTTAGGGTACGACAACGGTTTAAGGTGAGCGTACGTGTTAGGGTACGGGTTAGTGTTAGGGTACGGTTTAGGATTAGGCGACGGGTGAGGGTAAGGCTTCGTGTAAGGGTTAGGGTTAGGGTTAGGGTTCGGGTTAGGGGACGGGGACGGTTTAGGGTACAGGTTAGTGTACGACAACGGTTTAGGGTGAGCGTACGTGTTAGGGTACGGGTTAGTGTTGGCGTACGGGTTAGGATTAGGGGACGGGTGAGGGTAAGGCTTCGGGTAAGGGTTAGGGTTGGGGTTAGGGTTAGGGGACGGGGACGGGGACGGTTTAGGGTACAGGTTAGGGTAGGACAACGGTTTAGTGTGAGCTTACGTGTTAGGGTACGGGTTAGTGTTAGCGTACGGGTTAGGATTAGGGGACGGGTGAGGGTAAGGCTTCGGGTAAGGTTTAGGGTTAGGGTTAGGGTTAGGGTTAGGGTTAGGGGACGGGAACGGTTTAGGGTACAGGTTAGGGTACGACAACAGTTTATGGTGAGCGTACGTGTTTGGGTAGGGGTTAGTGTTAGCGTACGGGTTAGGAATAGGGGACGGGTGAGGGTAAGGCTTCGGGTAAGGGTTAGGGTTAGTGTTAGGTTTAGTGTTAGGGTTAGGGGACGGGGACAGGGATGGTTTAGGGTACAGGTTAGGGTACGACAACGGTTTATGGTGAGCGTTCGTGTTAGGGTACGGGTTAGTGTTAGCGTACGGGTTAGGATTAGGGGACGGGTGAGGGTAAGGCTTCGGGTAAGGGTTAGGGTTAGGGTTAGGGGACGGGGACGGGGACGGGGACGGTTTAGGGTACAGGTTAGTGTACGACAACGGTTTAGGGTGAGCGTACGTGTTAGGGTACAGGTTAGTGTTAGCGTACGGGTTAGGATTAGGGGACGGGTGAAAGTAAGGCTTCGGGTAAGTGTTAGGGTAGGGTTAGGGTTAGGGTTAGGGGACGGTGACGGTTTAGGGTACAGGTTAGGGTACGACAATGGTTTAGGGTGAGCGTACGTGTTAGGGTACGGGTTAGTTTTAGCATACGGGTTAGGATTAGGGTTAGGGTTATGGTTAGGGTTAGGGTTAGGGGACGGGGACGGGGACGGTTTAGGGTACAGGTTAGGGTACAACAACGGTTTAGGGTGAGCGTAAGTGTTAGGGTACGGGTTAGTGTTAGCGTACGGGTTAGGATTAGGGGAAGGGTGAGGGTAAGGCTTCGGGTAAGGGTTAGGATTAGGGTTAGGTTTAGGTTTAGGATTAAGGGACGGGGACGGTTTAGGGTACAGTTTAGTGTACGACAACAGTTTAGGGTGAGCGTACGTGTTAGGGAGCGGGTTAGTGTTAGCGCACGGGTTAGGATTAGGGGACGGGTGAGGGTAAGGCTTCGGGTAAGGGTTAGGTTTAGGGTTAGGGTTAGGGTTACGGGACGGGGACGGGGATGGTTCAGGGTACAGTTTAGTGAACGACAACGGTTTAGGGTGAGCGTACGTGTTAGGGTACGGGTTAGTGTTAGCGTACGGGTTAGGATTAGGGGACGGGTGAGGGTAAGGCTTCGGGTAAGGGTTAGGGTTAGGGTTAGGGGACGGGGATGGGGACGGGGATGGTTTAGGGTACAGGTTAGGGTACGACAACGGTTTAGGGTGAGCGTACGTGTTAGGGTACGGGTTAGTGTTAGCGTACGGGTTAGGATTAGGGGACGGGTGAGGGTAAGGCTTCGGGTAAGGGTTAGGGTTAGGGTTAGGGTTAGGGTTAGGGGACGGGCACGGGGACGGTTTAGGGTACAGGTTAGGGTACGACAACGGTTTAGGGTGAGCGTACGTGTTAGGGTACGGGTTAGTGTTAGCGTACGGGTTAGGATTAGGGGACGGGTGAGGGTAAGGCTTCGGGTAAGTGTTAGGGTTAGGGTTAGGGTTAGGGGACGGGGACGGTTTAGGGTACAGGTTAGGCTACGACAACGGTTTAGGATGAGCGTACGTGTTAGGCTACGGGTTAGTGTTAGCGTACGGGTTAGGATTAGGGGACGGGTGAGTGTAAGGCTTCGGGTAAGGGTTAGGGTTAGGGTTAGGGTTAGGGGACGGGGACGGTTTAGGGTTAGGGTACGACAAAGGTTTAGGGTGAGCGTACGTGTTAGGGTACGGGTTAGTGTTAGCGTACGGGTTAGGATTAGGGGACGGGTGAGTTTAAGGCTTCGGGTAAGGGTTAGGTTTAGGGTTAGGGTTAGGGTTAGGGGACGGGGACGGGGACGGGGACGGTTTAGGGTACAGATTAGGGTACGACAACTGTTTAGGGTGAGCGTACGTGTTAGGGTACGGGTTATTGTTAGCGTACGGGTTAAGATTAGGGGACGGTTGAGGGTAAGGCTTCGGGTAAAAGTTAGGGTTAGGGTTAGGGTTAGGGTTAGGGGACGGGGACGGCTTAGGGCACAGGTCAGTGTACGACAACGGTTTAGGGTGAGCGTACCTGTTAGGGTACGGTTTAGTCTTAGCGTACGGGTTATGATTAGGGGACGGGTGAGGGTAAGGCTTCGGGTAAGGGTTAGGGTTAGGGTTAGGGTTAGGGGACGGGGACGGGGACGGTTTAGGGTACAGGTTAGGGTACGACAACGGTTTAGGGTGAGCGTACGTGTTAGGGTACGGGTTAGTGTTAGCGTACGGGTTAGGATTAGGGGACGGGTGAGGGTAAGGCTTCGGGTAAGGGTTAGGGTTAGGGTTAGGGTTAGGGGACGGGGAAGGTTTAGGGTAGAGGTTAGGGTACGACAACGGTTTAGTGTGAGCGTACGTGTTAGGGTATGGGTTAGTGTTAGCGTACGAGTAAGGATTAGGGGACGGGTGAGGGTAAGGCTTCGGGTAAGTGTTAGGGTTAGTGTTAGGGTTAGGGTTAGGGTTAGGGGACTGGGAAAGGGACGGTTTAGGGTACAGGTTAGGGTACGACAACGGTTTATGTTGAGCGTACGTGTTAGGGTACGAGTTAGTGTTAGCGTACGGGTTAGGATTAGGGGACGGGTGAGGGTAAGGCTTCGGGTAAGGGTTAGGGTTAGGGTTAGGGGACGGGGACGGGGACGGGGACGGTTCAGGGTACAGGTTAGTGTACGACAACGGTTTAGGGTGAGCGTACGTGTTAGGGTACGGGTTAGTGTTAGCGTACGGGTTAGGATTAGGGGACGGGTGAGGGTAAGGCTTCGGGTAAGGGTTAGAGTTAGGGTTAGGGTTAGGGTTAGGGGACGGGGATGGGGATGGTTTAGGGTACAGGTTAGGGTACGACAACGGTTTAGGGTGAGCGTACGTGTTAGGGTACGGGTTAGTGTTAGCGTACGGGTTAGGATTAGGGGACGGGTGAGGGTATGGCTTCGGGTAAGGTTTAGGGTTATGGTTAGGGTTAGGGGACGGGGACGGGGACGGTTTAGGGTACAGGTTAGGGTATGACAACGGTTTAGGGTGAGCGTACGTGTTAGGGTACGTGTTAGTGTTAGCGTACGGGTTAGGATTATGGGACGGGTGAGGGTAAGGCTTCGGGTAAGGGTTAGGGTTAGGGTTAGGGTTAGGGTTATGGGACGGGGACGGTTTAGGGTACAGGTTAGGGTACGGCAACGGTTTAGGGTGAGCGTACGTGTTAGGGTATGGGTTAGTGTTAGCGTACGGGTTAGGATTAGGGGACGGGTGAGGGTAAGGCTTCGGGTAAGGGTTAGGGTTAGGGTTAGGGTTAGGGGACGGGCACGGGGATGGTTTAGGGTACAGGTTAGGGTACGACAACGGTTTAGGGTGAGTGTACGTGTTAGGGTACGCATTATTGTTAGCGTACGGGTTAGGATTACGGGACGGGTGAGGGTAAGGCTTCGGGTAAGTGTTAGGGTTAGGGTTAGGGTTGGGTTAGGGTACGGGGACAGGGACGGGGACGGTTTAGGGTACAGGTTAGGGTACGACAACGGTTTATGGTGAGCGTACGTGTTAGGATACGGGTTAGTGTTAGCGTACGGGTTAGGATTAGGGGACGGATGAGGGTAAGGCTTCGGGTAAGGGTTAGGGTTAGGGTTAGGGGACGGGGACGGGAACGGGGACGGTTTAGGGTACAGGTTAGTGTACGACAAGGGTTTAGGGTGAGCGTACGTGTTAGGGTACAAGTTAGTGTTAGCGTACGGGTTAGGATTAGGGGACGGGTGAGGGTAAGGCTTCGGGGAAGTGTTAGGGTTAGGGTTAGGGTTAGGGGACGGGGACGGTTTAGGGTACAGGTTAGGGTACGACAACGGTTTAGCGTGAGCGTACGTGTTAGGGTACGGGTTATTGTTAGCGTACGGGTTAGGATTAGGGGACGGGTGAGGGTAAGGCTTTGGGTAAGGGTTAGGGTTAGGGTTAGGGTTAGGGTTAGGGTTAGGGGACGGGGAAGATTTAGGGTACAGGTTAGGGTACGACAACGGTTTAGGGTGAGCGTACGTGTTAGGGTATGGGTTAGTGTTAGGGTACGAGTTAGGATTAGGGGACGGGTGAGGGTAAGGCTTCGGGTAAGGGTTAGGGTTAGTGTTAGGGTTAGGGTTAGGGTTAGGGGACGGGGACAGGGACGGTTTAGGGTACAGGTTAGGGTACGACAACGGTTTATGGTGAGCGTACGTGTTAGGGTACGGGTTAGTGTTAGCGTACGGGTTAGGATTATGGGACGGGTGAGGGTAAGGCTTCGGGTAAGCGTTAGGGTAAGGGTTAGAGTTAGGGTTAGGGGACGGGGACGGTTTAGGGTATAGGTTAGGGTACGACAACGGTTTAGGGTGAGCGTATGTGTTAGGGTACGGGTTATTGTTAGCGTACGGGTTAGGATTAGGGGACGGGTGAGGGTAAGGCTTCGGGTAAGGGTTAGGGTTAGGGTTAGGGGACGGGGACGGTTTAGGGTACAGGTTAGGGTACGAAAACGGTTTAGGGTTAGGGTACGTGTTAGGGTACGGGTTAGTGTTAGCGTACGGGTTAGGATTAGGGGACGGGTGAGGGTAAGGCTTCGGGTAAGGGTTAGGTTTAGGGTTAGGGTTAGAGTTAGGGTCAGGGGACGGTTTAGGGTACAAGTTAGGGTACGACAAAGGTTTAGGGTGAGCGTACGTGTTAGGGTACGGGTTAGTGTTAGCGTACGGGTGAGGATTAGGGTACGGGTGAGTGTAAGGCTTCGGGTAAGGGTTAGGGTTAGGGTTAGGGTTAGGGGACGGGGACGGTTTAGGGTACAGGTTTGGGTATGACAACGGTGTAGGGTGAGCGTACGTGTTAGGGTACGGGTTAGTGTTAGCGTACGGGTTAGGATTAGGGGACGGGTGAGGGTAAGGCTTCGGGAAAGGGTTAGGGTTAGGGATAGAGTTAGGGTTAGGGGACGGGCACGGGGACGGTTTAGGGTACAGGTTAGGGTACGACAACGGTTTAGGGTGAGGGTACGTGTTAGGGTACGGGTTAGTGTTAGCGTACGGGTTAGGATTAGGGGACGGGTGAGGGTAAGGCTTCGGGTAAGGGTTAGGGTTAGGGTTAGGGTTAGGGGACGGGGACGGGGACGGGGACGGTTTAGGGTACATGTTAGGGTACGACAACGGTTTAGGGTGAGCGTATGTGTTAGGGTACGGGTTAATGTTAGCATACGGGTTAGGATTAGGGGACGGGTGAGGGTAAGGCTTCGGGTAAGGGTTAGGGTTAGGGTTAGGGTTAGGGTTAGGGGACGGGGACGGTTTAGGGTACAGGTTAGGGTACGAAAACGGTTTAGGGTGAGGGTACGTGTTAGGGTACGGGTTAGTGTTAGCGTACGGGTTAGGATTAGGGGACGGGTGAGGGTAAGGCTTCGGATAAGGGTTAGTGTTAGGGTTAGGGTTAGGGTTAGGGTTAGGGTCAGGGGACGGTTTAGGGTACAGGTTAGGGTACGACAAAGGTTTAGGGTGAGCGTACGTGTTAGGGTACGGGTTATTGTTAGCGTACGGGTGAGGATTAGGGGACGGGTGAGTGTAAGGCTTCGAGTAAGGGTTAGGGTTAGAGTTAGGTTTAGGGTTAGGGTTAGGGGACGGGGACGGTTTAGGGTACAGGTTAGGGTACGACAACGGTTTAGGGTGAGCGTACGTGTTAGGGTACGGGTTAGTGTTAGCGTACGGGTTAGGATTAGGGGACGGGTGAGGGTAAGGCTTCAGGAAAGGGTTAGGGTTAGGGTTAGGGTTAGGGGACGGGCACGGGGACGGTTTAGGGTACAGGTTAGGGTACGACAACGGTTTAGGGTGAGTGTAAGTGTTAGGGTAAGGGTTAGTGTTAGCGTACGGGTTAGGATTAGGGGACGGGTGAGGGTAAGGCTTCGGGTAAGGGTTAGGGTTAGGGTTAGGGTTAGGGGACCGGGACGGGGACGGGGACGGTTTAGGGTATAGGTTAGGGTACGACAACGGTTTAGGGTGAGCGTACGTGTTAGGGTACGGGTTAGTGTTAGCGTACGGGTTAGGATTAGGGGACCGGTGAGGGTAAGGCTTCGGGTAAGGGTTAGGGTTAGGGTTAGGGGACGGGGACGTTTTAGGGTACAGCTTAGGGTACGATAACGGTTTAGGGTGAGCCTACGTGTTAGGGTACGGGTTAGTGTTAGCATGCGGGTTAGGATTAGGGGACGTGTGAGGTTAAGGCTTCGGGTAAGTGTTAGGGTTAGGGTTAGGGTTAGGGTTAGGGTTAGGGGACGGGGACGGTTTAGGTTACAGGTTAGGGTACGACAACGGTTTAGGGTGAGCGTACGTGTTAGGGTACGGGTTAGTGTTAGCGTACGGGTTAGGATTAGGGGACGGGTGAGTGTAAGGCTTCGGGTAAGTGTTAGGGTTAGGGTTAGGGTTAGGGTTAAGGTTAGGGGACGGGGACGGTTTAGGGTAAAGGTTAGTGTACGACAACGGTTTAGGGTGAGCGTACGTGTTAGGGTACGGGTTAGTGTTAGCGTACGGGTTAGGATTAGGGGAAGGGTGAGGGTAAGCCTTCGGGTAAGGGTTAGGGTTAGGGTTAGGGTTAGGGTTAGGGGACGGTGACGGTTTAGGGTACACGTTAGGGTACGACAACGGTTTATGCTGAGCGTACGTGTTAGGGTACGGGTTGGTGTTAGCGTACGGGTTAGGATTAGGGGACGGGTGAGGGTAAGGCTTCCGGTAAGTGTTAGGTTTAGGGTTAGGGTTAGGGTTAGGGTTAGGGGACGGGGACGGGGACGGTTTAGGGTGCAGGTTAGGGTACGACAACGATTTAGGTTGAGCGTACGTGTTAGGGTACGGGTTAGTGTTAGCGTACTGGTTAGGATTATGGGACGGGTGAGGGTAAGGCTTCGGGTAAGGGTTAGGGTAAGGGTTAGAGTTAGGGTTAGGGGACGGGGACGGTTTAGGGTATAGGTTAGGGTACGACAACGGTTTAGGGTGAGCGTACGTGTTAGGGTACGGGTTATTGTTAGCGTACGGGTTAGGATTAGGGGACGGGTGAGGGTAAGGCTTCGGGTAAGGGTTAGGGTTAGGGTTAGGGGACGGGGACGGTTTAGGGTACAGGTTAGGGTACGAAAACGGTTTAGGGTTAGGGTACGTGTTAGGGTACGGGTTAGTGTTAGCGTACGGGTTAGGATTAGGGGACGGGTGAGGGTAAGGCTTCGGGTAAGGGTTAGGTTTAGGGTTAGGGTTAGAGTTAGGGTCAGGGGACGGTTTAGGTTACAAGTTAGGGTACGACAAAGGTTTAGGGTGAGCGTACGTGTTAGGGTACGGGTTAGTGTTAGCGTACGGGTGAGGATTAGGGGACGGGTGAGTGTAAGGCTTCGGGTAAGGGTTAGGGTTAGGGTTAGGGTTAGGGTTAGGGGACGGGGACGGTTTAGGGTACAGGTTCGGGTATGACAACGGTTTAGGGTGAGCGTACGTGTTAGGGTACGGGTTAGTGTTAGCGTACGGGTTAGGATTAGGGGACGGGTGAGGGTAAGGCTTCGGGAAAGGGTTAGGGTTAGGGATAGAGTTAGGGTTAGGGGACGGGCACGGGGACGGTTTAGGGTACAGGTTAGGGTACGACAACGGTTTAGGGTGAGGGTACGTGTTAGGGTACGCGTTAGTGTTAGCGTACGGGTTAGGATTAGGGGACGGGTGAGGGTAAGGCTTCGGGTAAGGGTTAGGGTTAGGGTTAGGGTTAGGGTTAGGGGACGGGGACGGGGACGGTTTAGGGTACAGGTTAGGGTACGACAACGGTTTAGGGTGAGCGTACGTGTTAGGGTACGGGTTAGTGTTAGCGTACGGGTTAGGATTAGGGGACGGTTGAGGGTAAGGCTTCGGGTAAGGGTTAGGGTTAGGGTTAGGGTTAGGGTTAGGGGACGGGGACGGTTTAGGGC
Source organism: Delphinapterus leucas (assembly GCF_059928025.1). NCBI lineage: Eukaryota > Metazoa > Chordata > Mammalia > Artiodactyla > Monodontidae > Delphinapterus > Delphinapterus leucas. The sequence continues at coordinate 11,770,699 of NW_028322240.1, read as the reverse complement.
ACAGGTTAGGGTACCACAACGGTTTAGGGTGAGCGTACGTGTTAGGGTACGGGTTAGTGTTAGCGTACGGGTTAGGATTAGGGGACGGGTGAGGGTAAGGCTTCGGTAAGGGTTAGGGTTAGGGTTAGGTTTAGGGTTAGGGGACGGTGACGGATTAGGGCACAGGTTAGGGTACGACAACGGTTTATGGTGAGCGTACGTGTTAGGGTACGGTTTAGTGTTAGCGTACGGGTTAGGATTAGGGGACGGGTGAGTGTAAGGCTTCGGGTAAGTGTTAGAGTTAGGGTTAGGGTTAGGGTTAGGGGACGGGGACGGGGACGGTTTAGGGTACAGGTTAGGGTACGACAACTATTTAGGGTGAGCGTACGTGTTAGGGTACGGGTTACTGTTAGCGTACGGGTTAGGATTATGGGACGGGTGAGGGTAAGGCTTCGGGTAAGGATTAGGGTTAGGGTTAGGGTTAGGGTTAGGGGACAGGGACGGTTTAGGGTATAGGTTAGGGTACGACAACGGTTTAGGGTGAGCGTACGTGTTAGGGTACGGGCTATTGTTAGCGTACGGGTTAGGATTAGGGGACGGGTGAGGGTAAGGCTTCGGGTAAGGGTTAGGGTTAGGGTTAGGGTTACGGGACAGGGACGGTTTAGGGTACAGGTTAGGGTACGACAACGGTTTAAGGTGAGCGTACGTGTTAGGGTACGGGTTAGTGTTAGGATACGGTTTAGGATTAGGGGACGGGTGAGTGTAAGGCTTCGGGTAAGGGTTAGGGTTAGGGTTAGGGTTCGGGTTAGGGGACGGGGACGGTTTAGGGTATAGGTTAGGGTACGACAACGGTTTAGGGTGAGCGTACGTGTTAGGGTACGGGTTATTGTTAGCGTACGGGTTAGGATTAGGGGACGGGTGAGGGTAATGATTCGGGTAAGGGTTAGGGTTAGGGTTAGGGTTAGGGTTAGGGTTAGGGGACAGGGACGTTTAGGGTACAGGTTAGGGTACGACAACGGTTTAAGGTGAGCGTACGTGTTAGGGTACGGGTTAGTGTTAGGGTACGGTTTAGGATTAGGCGACGGGTGAGGGTAAGGCTTCGTGTAAGGGTTAGGGTTAGGGTTAGGGTTCGGGTTAGGGGACGGGGACGGTTTAGGGTACAGGTTAGTGTACGACAACGGTTTAGGGTGAGCGTACGTGTTAGGGTACGGGTTAGTGTTGGCGTACGGGTTAGGATTAGGGGACGGGTGAGGGTAAGGCTTCGGGTAAGGGTTAGGGTTAGTGTTAGGGTTAGGGGACGGGGACGGGGACGGTTTAGGGTACAGGTTAGGGTAGGACAACGGTTTAGTGTGAGCTTACGTGTTAGGGTACGGGTTAGTGTTAGCGTACGGGTTAGGATTAGGGGACGGGTGAGGGTAAGGCTTCGGGTAAGGTTTAGGGTTAGGGTTAGGGTTAGGGTTAGGGTTAGGGGACGGGAACGGTTTAGGGTACAGGTTAGGGTACGACAACGGTTTATGGTGAGCGTACGTGTTTGGGTACGGGTTAGTGTTAGCGTACGGGTTAGGATTAGGGGACGGGTGAGGGTAAGGCTTCGGGTAAGGGTTAGGGTTAGTGTTAGGGTTAGTGTTAGGGTTAGGGGACGGGGACAGGGACGGTTTAGGGTACAGGTTAGGGTACGACAACGGTTTATGGTGAGCGTTCGTGTTAGGGTACGGGTTAGTGTTAGCGTACGGGTTAGGATTAGGGGACGGGTGAGGGTAAGGCTTCGGGTAAGGGTTAGGGTTAGGGTTAGGGGACGGGGACGGGGACGGGGACGGTTTAGGGTACAGGTTAGTGTACGACAACGGTTTAGGGTGAGCGTACGTGTTAGGGTACAGGTTAGTGTTAGCGTACGGGTTAGGATTAGGGGACGGGTGAAAGTAAGGCTTCGGGTAAGTGTTAGGGTAGGGTTAGGGTTAGGGTTAGGGGACGGTGACGGTTTAGGGTACAGGTTAGGGTACGACAATGGTTTAGGGTGAGCGTACGTGTTAGGGTACGGGTTAGTTTTAGCATACGGGTTGGGATTAGGGTTAGGGTTATGGTTAGGGTTAGGGTTAGGGGACGGGGACGGGGACGGTTTAGGGTACAGGTTAGGGTACAACAACGGTTTAGGGTGAGCGTACGTGTTAGGGTACGGGTTAGTGTTAGCGTACGGGTTAGGATTAGGGGAAGGGTGAGGGTAAGGCTTCGGGTAAGGGTTAGGATTAGGGTTAGGTTTAGGGTTAGGGTTAAGGGACGGGGACGGTTTAGGGTACAGTTTAGTGTACGACAACAGTTTAGGGTGAGCGTACGTGTTAGGGAGCGGGTTAGTGTTAGCGCACGGGTTAGGATTAGGGGACGGGGGAGGGTAAGGCTTCGGGTAAGGGTTAGGGTTAGGGTTAGGGTTAGGGTTACGGGACGGGGACGGGGATGGTTTAGGGTACAGTTTAGGGTACGACAACGGTTTAGGGTGAGCGTACGTGTTAGGGTACGGGTTAGTGTTAGCGTACGGGTTAGGATTAGGGGACGGGTGAGGGTAAGGCTTCGGGTAAGGGTTAGGGTTAGGGTTAGGGGACGGGGACGGGGACGGGGACGGTTTAGGGTACAGGTTAGGGTACGACAACGGTTTAGGGTGAGCGTACGTGTTAGGGTACGGGTTAGTGTTAGCGTACGGGTTAGGATTAGGGGACGGGTGAGGGTAAGGCTTCGGGTAAGGGTTAGGGTTAGGGTTAGGGTTAGGGTTAGGGGACGGGGACGGGGACGGTTTAGGGTACATGTTAGGGTACGACAACGGTTTAGGGTGAGCGTATGTGTTAGGGTACGGGTTAATGTTAGCATACGGGTTAGGATTAGGGGACGGGTGAGGGTAAGGCTTCGGGTAAGGGTTAGGGTTAGGGTTAGGGTTAGGGTTAGGGGACGGGGACGGTTTAGGGTACAGGTTAGGGTACGAAAACGGTTTAGGGTGAGGGTACGTGTTAGGGTACGGGTTAGTGTTAGCGTACGGGTTAGGATTAGGGGACGGGTGAGGGTAAGGCTTCGGATAAGGGTTAGTGTTAGGGTTAGGGTTAGGGTTAGGGTTAGGGTCAGGGGACGGTTTAGGGTACAGGTTAGGGTACGACAAAGGTTTAGGGTGAGCGTACGTGTTAGGGTACGGGTTATTGTTAGCGTACGGGTGAGGATTAGGGGACGGGTGAGTGTAAGGCTTCGAGTAAGGGTTAGGGTTAGAGTTAGGTTTAGGGTTAGGGTTAGGGGACGGGGACGGTTTAGGGTACAGGTTAGGGTACGACAACGGTTTAGGGTGAGCGTACGTGTTAGGGTACGGGTTAGTGTTAGCGTACGGGTTAGGATTAGGGGACGGGTGAGGGTAAGGCTTCGGGAAAGGGTTAGGGTTAGGGTTAGGGTTAGGGTTAGGGGACGGGCACGGGGACGGTTTAGGGTACAGGTTAGGGTACGACAACGGTTTAGGGTGAGTGTAAGTGTTAGGGTACGGGTTAGTGTTAGCGTACGGGTTAGGATTAGGGGACGGGTGAGGGTAAGGCTTCGGGTAAGGGTTAGGGTTAGGGTTAGGGTTAGGGGACCGGGACGGGGACGGGGACGGTTTAGGGTATAGGTTAGGGTACGACAACGGTTTAGGGTGAGCGTACGTGTTAGGGTACGGGTTAGTGTTAGCGTACGGGTTAGGATTAGGGGACGGGTGAGGGTAAGGCTTCGGGTAAGGGTTAGGGTTAGGGTTAGGGGACGGGGACGGTTTAGGGTACAGCTTAGGGTACGATAACGGTTTAGGGTGAGCGTACGTGTTAGGGTACGGGTTAGTGTTAGCATGCGGGTTAGGATTAGGGGACCTGTGAGGGTAAGGCTTCGGGTAAGTGTTAGGGTTAGGGTTAGGGTTAGGGTTAGGGTTAGGGGACGGGGACGGTTTAGGTTACAGGTTAGGGTACGACAACGGTTTAGGGTGAGCGTACGTGTTAGGGTACGGGTTAGTGTTAGCGTACGGGTTAGGATTAGGGGACGGGTGAGTGTAAGGCTTCGGGTAAGTGTTAGGGTTAGGGTTAGGGTTAGGGTTAAGGTTAGGGGACGGGGACGGTTTAGGGTAAAGGTTAGTGTACGACAACGGTTTAGGGTGAGCGTACGTGTTAGGGTACGGGTTAGTGTTAGCGTACGGGTTAGGATTAGGGGAAGGGTGAGGGTAAGCCTTCGGGTAAGGGTTAGGGTTAGGGTTAGGGTTAGGGTTAGGGGACGGTGACGGTTTAGGGTACACGTTAGGGTACGACAACGTTTTATGCTGAGCGTACGTGTTAGGGTACGGGTTAGTGTTAGCGTACGGGTTAGGATTAGGGGACGGGTGAGGGTAAGGCTTCCGGTAAGTGTTAGGGTTAGGGTTAGGGTTAGGGTTAGGGTTAGGGGACGGGGACGGGGACGGTTTAGGGTGCAGGTTAGGGTACGACAACGATTTAGGTTGAGCGTACGTGTTAGGGTACGGGTTAGTGTTAGCATACGGGTTAGGATTATGGGACGGGTGAGGGTAAGGCTTCGGGTAAGGGTTAGGGTAAGGGTTAGAGTTAGGGTTAGGGGACGGGGACGGTTTAGGGTATAGGTTAGGGTACGACAACGGTTTAGGGTGAGCGTACGTGTTAGGGTACGGGTTATTGTTAGCGTACGGGTTAGGATTAGGGGACGGGTGAGGGTAAGGCTTCGGGTAAGGGTTAGGGTTAGGGTTAGGGGACGGGGACGGTTTAGGGTACAGGTTAGGGTACGAAAACGGTTTAGGGTTAGGGTACGTGTTAGGGTACGGGTTAGTGTTAGCGTACAGGTTAGGATTAGGGGACGGGTGAGGGTAAGGCTTCGGGTAAGGGTTAGGTTTAGGGTTAGGGTTAGAGTTAGGGACAGGGGACGGTTTAGGTTACAAGTTAGGGTACGACAAAGGTTTAGGGTGAGCGTACGTGTTAGGGTACGGGTTAGTGTTAGCGTACGGGTGAGGATTAGGGGACGGGTGAGTGTAAGGCTTCGGGTAAGGGTTAGGGTTAGGGTTAGGGTTAGGGTTAGGGGACGGGGACGGTTTAGGGTACAGGTTCGGGTAAGACAACGGTTTAGGGTGAGCGTACGTGTTAGGGTACGGGTTAGTGTTACCGTACGGGTTAGGATTAGGGGACGGGTGAGGGTAAGGCTTCGGGAAAGGGTTAGGGTTAGGGATAGAGTTAGGGTTAGGGGACGGGCACGGGGACGGTTTAGGGTACAGGTTAGGGTACGACAACGGTTTAGGGTGAGGGTACGTGTTAGGGTACGGGTTAGTGTTAGCGTACGGGTTAGGATTAGGGGACGGGTGAGGGTAAGGCTTCGGGTAAGGGTTAGGGTTAGGGTTAGGGTTAGGGTTAGGGGACGGGGACGGGGACGGTTTAGGGTACAGGTTAGGGTACGACAACGGTTTAGGCTGAGCGTACGTGTTAGGGTACGGGTTAGTGTTAGCGTACGGGTTAGGATTAGGGGACGGGTGAGGGTAAGGCTTCGGGTAAGGGTTAGGGTTAGGGTTAGGGTTAGGGTTAGGGGACGGGGACGGTTTAGGGCACAGGTTAGGGTACCACAACGGTTTAGGGTGAGCGTACGTGTTAGGGTACGGGTTAGTGTTAGCGTACGGGTTAGGATTAGGGGACGGGTGAGGGTAAGGCTTCGGTAAGGGTTAGGGTTAGGGTTAGGTTGAGGGTTAGGGGACGGTGACGGATTAGGGCACAGGTTAGGGTACGACAACGGTTTATGATGAGCGTACGTGTTAGGGTACGGTTTAGTGTTAGCGTACGGGTTAGGATTAGGGGACGGGTGAGTGTAAGGCTTCGGGTAAGTGTTAGAGTTAGGGTTAGGGTTAGGGTTAGGGGACGGGGACGGGGACGGTTTAGGGTACAGGTTAGGGTACGACAACTATTTAGGGTGAGCGTACGTGTTAGGGTACGGGTTACTGTTAGCGTACGGGTTAGGATTATGGGACGGGTGAGGTTAAGGCTTCGGGTAAGGATTAGGGTTAGGGTTAGGGTTAGTGTTAGGGGACAGGGACGGTTTAGGGTATAGGTTAGGTTACGACAACGGTTTAGGGTGAGCGTACGTGTTAGGGTACGGGCTATTGTTAGCGTACGGGTTAGGATTAGGGGACGGGTGAGGGTAAGGCTTCGGGTAAGGGTTAGGGTTAGGGTTAGGGTTACGGGACAGGGACGGTTTAGGGTACAGGTTAGGGTACGACAACGGTTTAAGGTGAGCGTACGTGTTAGGGTACGGGTTAGTGTTAGGATACGGTTTAGGATTAGGGGACGGGTGAGTGTAAGGCTTCGGGTAAGGGTTAGGGTTAGGGTTAGGGTTCGGGTTAGGGGACGGGGACGGTTTAGGGTATAGGTTAGGGTACGACAACGGTTTAGGTTGAGCGTACGTGTTAGGGTACGGGTTATTGTTAGCGTACGGGTTAGGATTAGGGGACGGGTGAGGGTAATGATTCGGGTAAGGGTTAGGGTTAGGGTTAGGGTTAGGGTTAGGGTTAGGGGACAGGGACGTTTAGGGTACAGGTTAGGGTACGACAACGGTTTAAGGTGAGCGTACGTGTTAGGGTACGGGTTAGTGTTAGGGTACGGTTTAGGATTAGGGGACGGGTGAGGGTAAGGCTTCGTGTAAGGGTTAGGGTTAGGGTTAGGGTTCGGGTTAGGGGACGGGGACGGTTTAGGGTACAGTTTAGGGTACGACAACGGTTTAGGGTGAGGGTACGTGTTAGGGTACGGGTTAGTGTTAGCGTACGGGTTAGGATTAGGGGACGGGTGAGGGTAAGGCTTCGGGTAAGGGTTAGGGTTAGGGTTAGTGTTAGGTGACGGGGACGGGGACGGTTTAGGGTACAGGTTAGTGTACGACAACGGTTTAGGGTGAGCGTACGTGTTAGGGTACAGGTTAGTGTTAGCGTACGGGTTAGGATTAGGGGACGGGTGAAAGTAAGGCTTCGGGTAAGTGTTAGGGTTAGGGTTAGGGTTAGGGTTAGGGGACGGTGACGGTTTAGGGTACAGGTTAGGGTACGACAATGGTTTAGGGTGAGCGTATGTGTTAGGGTACGGGTTAGTTTTAGCATACGGGTTAGGATTAGGGTTAGGGTTATGGTTAGGGTTAGGGTTAGGGGACGGGGACGGGGATGGTTTAGGGTACAGGTTAGGGTACGACATCGGTTTAGGGTGAGTGTACGTGTTAGGGTACGGGTTAGTGTTAGCGTACGGGTTAGGATTAGGGGAAGGGTGAGGGTAAGGCTTCGGGTAAGGGTTAGGATTAGGGTTAGGTTTAGCGTTAGGGTTAAGGGACGGGGACGGTTTAGGGTACAGTTTAGTGTACGACAACAGTTTAGGGTGAGCGTACGTGTTAGGGAGCGGGTTAGTGTTAGCGCACGGGTTAGGATTAGGGGACGGGTGAGGGTAAGGCTTCGGGTAAGGGTTAGGGTTAGGGTTAGGGTTACGGGACGGGGACGGGGATGGTTTAGGGTACAGGTTAGGGTACGACAACGGTTTAGGGTGAGCGTACGTGTTAGGGTACGGGTTAGTGTTAGCGTACGGGTTAGGATTAGGGGACGGGTGAGGGTAAGGCTTCGGGTAAGTGTTAGGGTTAGGGTTAGGGGACGGGGACGGGGACGGGGACGGTTTAGGGTACAGGTTAGGGTACGACAACGGTTTAGGGTGAGCGTACGTGTTAGGGTACGGGTTAGAGTTAGCGTACGGGTTAGGATTAGGGGACGGGTGAGGGTAAGGCTTCGGGTAAGGGTTAGGGTTAGGGTTAGGGTTAGGGTTAGGGGACGGGCACGGGGACGGTTTAGGGTACAGGTTAGGGTACGACAACGGTTTAGGGTGAGCGTACGTGTTAGGGTACGGGTTAGTGTTAGCGTACGGGTTAGGTTTAGGGGACGGGTGAGGGTAAGGCTTCGGGTAAGTGTTAGGGTTAGGGTTAGGGTTAGGGTTAGGGTTAGGGGATGGGGACGGGGATGGTTTAGCGTACAGTTTAGGGTACGACAACGATTTAGGGTGAGCGTACGTGTAAGGGTACAGGTTAGTGTTAGCGTACGGGTTAGGATTAGGGTCGGGTGAGGGTAAGGCTTCGGGTAAGGGTTAGGGTTAGGGTTAGGGTTAGGGTTAGGGGACGCGGATGGTTTAGGGTTAGGGTACGACAAAGTTTTAGGGTGAGCGTACGTGTTAGGGTACGGGTTAGTGTCAGGGTACGGGTGAGGATTAGGGTACGGGTGAGTTTAAGGCTTCGGGTAAGGGTTAGGTTTAGGGTTAGGGTTAGGGGACGGGGACGGGGACGGGGACGGGGACGGTTTAGGGTACAGATTAGGTTACGACAACGGTTTAGGGTGAGCGTACGTGTTAGGGTACGGGTTATTGTTAGCGTACGGGTTAGGATTAGGGGACGGTTGAGGGTAAGGCTTCGGGTAAAAGTTAGGGTTAGGGTTAGGGTTAGGGTTAGGGGACGGGGACGGTTTAGGGCACAGGTTAGTGTACGACAACGGTTTAGGGTGAGCGTACCTGTTAGGGTACGGTTTAGTCTTAGCGTACGGGTTAGGATTAGGGGACGGGTGAGTGTAAGGCTTCGGGTAAGGGTTAGGGTTAGGTTTAGGGTTAGGGTTAGGGTTAGGGGACGGGGACGGTTTAGGGTACAGGTTAGGGTACGACAACGGTTTAGGGTGAGCGTACGTGTTAGTGTACGGGTTAGTGTTAGCGTACGGGTTAGGATTAGGGGACGGGTGAGGGTAAGGCTTCGGGAAAGGGTTAGGGTTAGGGTTAGGGTTAGGGTTAGGGTTAGGGGATGGGCACGGGGACGGTTTAGGGTACAGGTTAGGGTACGACAACGGTTTAGGGTGAGGGTACGTGTTAGGGTACGGGTTAGTGTTAGCGTACGGGTTAGGATTAGGGGACGGGTGAGGGTACGGCTTCGGGTAAGGGTTAGGATTAGGGTTAGGTTTAGGGTTAGGGTTAAGGGACGGGGACGGTTTAGGGTACAGTTTAGTGTACGACAACAGTTTAGGGTGAGCGTACGTGTTAGGGAGCAGGTTAGTGTTAGCGCACGGGTTAGGATTAGGGGACGGGTGAGGGTAAGGCTTCGGGTAAGGGTTAGGGTTAGGGTTAGGGTTAGGGTTAGGGGACGGGGACGGGGATGGTTTAGGGTACAGTTTAGGGTACGACAACGGTTTAGGGTGAGCGTACGTGTTAGGGTACGGGTTAGTGTTAGCGTACGGGTTAGGATTAGGGGACGGGTGAGGGTAAGGCTTCGGGTAAGGGTTAGGGTTAGGGTTAGGGTTAGGGGACGGGGACGGGGACGGTTTAGGGTACAGGTTAGGGTACGACAACGGTTTAGGGTGAGCGTACGTGTTAGGGTACGGGTTAGTGTTAGCGTACGGGTTAGGATTAGGGGACGGGTGAGGGTAAGGCTTCGGGTAAGGGTTAGGGTTAGGGTTAGGGTTAGGGTTAGGGTTAGGGTTAGGGGATGGGGATGGTTTAGGGTACAGGTTAGGGTACGACAACGGTTTAGGGTGAGCGTACGTGTTAGGGTACGGGTTAGTGTTAGCGTACGGGTTAGGATTAGGGGACGGGTGAGGGTAAGGCTTCGGGTAAGGGTTAGGGTTAGGGTTAGGGTTAGGGTTAGGGGACGGGGACGGTTTAGGGTACAGGTTAGGGTACGACAACGGTTTAGGGTGAGCGTACGAGTTAGGGTACGGGTTAGTGTTAGCGTACGGGTTAAGATTAGGGGAAGGGTGAGGGTAAGGCTTCGGGTAAGGGTTAGGATTAGGGCTAGGTTTAGGGTTAGGGTTAAGGGACGGGGACGGTTTAGGGTACAGTTTAGGGTACGACAACAGTTTAGGGTGAGCGTACGTGTTATGGAGCGGGTTAGTGTTAGCGCACGGGTTAGATTTAGAGGACGGGTGAGGGTAAGGCTTCGGGTAAGGGTTAGGGTTAGGGTTAGGGTTAGGGTTAGCGGACGGGGACGGGGATGGTTGAGGGTACAGGTTAGGGTACGACAACGGTTTAGGGTGAGCGTACGTGTTAGGGTAAGTGTTAGTGTTAGCGTACGGGTTAGGATTAGGGGACGGGTGAGGGTAAGGCTTCGTGTAAGGGTTAGGGTTAGGGTTAGGTTTAGGGGACGGGGACGGTTTAGGGTACAGGTTAGGGTACGACAACGGTTTAGGTTGAGCGTACGTGTTAGGGTAAGGGTTAGTGTTAGCGTACGGGTTAGGATTAGGGGACGGGTGAGGGTAAGGCTTCGGGTAAGGGTTAGGGTTAGGGTTAGGGTTAGGGTTAGGGGACGGGGACGGTTTAGGGTTAGGGTACGACAAAGCTTTAGGGTGAGCGTACGTGTTAGGGTACGAGTTAGTGTTAGGGTACGGTTGAGGATTAGGGGACGTGTGAGGGTAAGGCTTCGGGTAAGGGTTAGGGTTAGTGTTAGGGTTAGGGTTAGGGGACGGGGACGGTTTAGGGTACAGGTTAGGGTACGACAACGGTTTAGGGTGAGCGTACGTGTTAGGGTACGGGTTAGTGTTAGCGTACGGGTTAGGATTAGGGGACAGGTGAGGGTAAGGCTTCGGGTAAGGTTTAGGGTTAGTGTTAGGGTTAGGGTTAGGGTTAGGGGACGGGGACAGGGACGGTTTAGGGTATAGTTTAGGGTACGACAACGGTTTATGGTGAGCGTACGTGTTAGGGTACGGGTTAGTGTTACCGTACAGGTTAGGATTAGGGGACGGGTGAGGGTAAGGCTTCGGGTAAGGTTTAGGGTTGGGTTTAGGGCTAGGGGACGGGGACGGGGACGGGGACGGTTTAGGGTACAGGTTAGTGTACGACAACGGTTTAGGGTGAGCGTACGTGTTAGGGTACAGGTTAGTGTTAGCGTATGGGTTAGGATTAGGAGACGGGTGAGGGTAAGGCTTCGGGTAAAGTTTAGAGTTAGGGTTAGGGTTAGGATTAGGGGACGGTGACGGTTTAGGGTACAGGTTAGGGTAAGACAACGGTTTCGGGTGAGCGTACGTGTTAGGGTACGGGTTAGGATTAGGGGACGGGTGAGGGAAAGGCTTCGGGTAAGGGTTAGGGTTAGTGTTAGGGTTAGGGTTAGGGTTAGGGGACGGGGACGGTTTAGGGTACTGGTCAGGGTACGACAACGGTTTAGGGTGAGCGTACGTGTTAGGGTACGGGTTAGTGTTAGCGTACGGGTTAGGATTAGGGGACGGTTGAGTGTAAGGCTTCGGGTAAGGATTAGGGTTAGGGTTAGTGTTAGGGTTAGGGTTAGGGGACGGGGACGGTTTAGGGTACAGTTTAGGGTACGGCAACGGTTTAGGTTAAGCGTACGTGTTAGGGTACAGTTTAGTGTTAGCGTACGGTTTTGGATTAGGGGACGGGTGAAGGTAAGGCTTCGGGTAAGGGTTAGGGTTAGGGTTAGGGTTAGGGTTAGGGGACGGTGACGGTTTAGGGTACAGGTTAGGGTACGACAACAGTTTATGGTGAGCGTACGTTTTAGGGTACCGGTTAGTGTTAGCGTACGGGTTAGGATTAGCGGACGGGTGAGGGTAAGGCTTCGGGTAAGGTTTAGGGTTAGGGTTAGGGTTAGGGTTAGGGTTAGTGGACGGGGACGGTTTAGGGTACAGGTTAGGGTACGACAACGATTTAGGGTGAGCGTACGTGTTAGGGTACGGGTCAGTGTTAGCGTACGGGTTAGGATTATGGGACGGGTGACTGTAAGGCTTCGGGTAAGGGTTAGGGTTAGGCTTAGGGTTAGGGTTAGGGGACGGGGACGGTTTAGGGTATAGGTTAGGGTACGACAACAGTTTAGGGTGAGCGTACGTGTTAGGGTACGGGTTATTGTTAGCGTACGGGTTAGGATTAGGGGACAGGTGAGGGTAAGGATTCGGGTAAGGGTTCGGGTTAGGGTTAGGGTTAGGGTTAGGGTTAGGGGACAGGGACGTTTAGGGTACAGGTTAGGGTACGACAACGGTTTAAGGTGAGCGTACGTGTTAGGGTACGGGTTAGTGTTAGGGTACGGTTTAGGATTAGGCGACGGGTGAGGGTAAGGCTTCGTGTAAGGGTTAGGGTTAGGGTTAGGGTTCGGGTTAGGGGACGGGGACGGTTTAGGGTACAGGTTAGTGTACGACAACGGTTTAGGGTGAGCGTACGTGTTAGGGTACGGGTTAGTGTTGGCGTACGGGTTAGGATTAGGGGACGGGTGAGGGTAAGGCTTCGGGTAAGGGTTAGGGTTAGTGTTAGGGTTAGGGGACGGGGACGGGGACGGTTTAGGGTACAGGTTAGGGTAGGACAACGGTTTAGTGTGAGCTTACGTGTTAGGGTATGGGTTAGTGTTAGCGTACGGGTTAGGATTAGGGGACGGGTGAGGGTAAGGCTTCGGGTAAGGTTTAGGGTTAGGGTTAGGGTTAGGGTTAGGGTTAGGGGACGGGAACGGTTTAGGGTACAGGTTAGGGTACGACAACGGTTTATGGTGAGCGTACGTGTTTGGGTACGGGTTAGTGTTAGCGTACGGGTTAGGATTAGGGGACGGGTGAGGGTAAGGCTTCGGGTAAGGGTTAGGGTTAGTGTTAGGGTTAGTGTTAGGGTTAGGGGACGGGGACAGGGACGGTTTAGGGTACAGGTTAGGGTACGACAACGGTTTATGGTGAGCGTTCGTGTTAGGGTACGGGTTAGTGTTAGCGTACGGGTTAGGATTAGGGAACGGGTGAGGGTAAGGCTTCGGGTAAGGGTTAGGGTTAGGGTTAGGGGACGGGGACGGGGACGGGGACGGTTTAGGGTACAGGTTAGTGTACGACAACGGTTTAGGGTGAGCGTACGTGTTAGGGTACAGGTTAGTGTTAGCGTACGGGTTAGGATTAGGGGACGGGTGAAAGTAAGGCTTCGGGTAAGTGTTAGGGTAGGGTTAGGGTTAGGGTTAGGGGACGGTGACGGTTTAGGGTACAGGTTAGGGTACGACAATGGTTTAGGGTGAGCGTACGTGTTAGGGTACGGGTTAGTTTTAGCATACGGGTTGGGATTAGGGTTAGGGTTATGGTTAGGGTTAGGGTTAGGGGACGGGGACGGGGACGGTTTAGGGTACAGGTTAGGGTACAACAACGGTTTAGGGTGAGCGTACGTGTTAGGGTACGGGTTAGTGTTAGCGTACGGGTTAGGATTAGGGGAAGGGTGAGGGTAAGGCTTCGGGTAAGGGTTAGGATTAGGGTTAGGTTTAGGGTTAAGGTTAAGGGACGGGGACGGTTTAGGGTACAGTTTAGTGTACGACAACAGTTTAGGGTGAGCGTACGTGTTAGGGAGCGGGTTAGTGTTAGCGCACGGGTTAGGATTAGGGGACGGGGGAGGGTAAGGCTTCGGGTAAGGGTTAGGGTTAGGGTTAGGGTTAGGGTTACGGGACGGGGACGGGGATGGTTTAGGGTACAGTTTAGGGTACGACAACGGTTTAGGGTGAGCGTACGTGTTAGGGTACGGGTTAGTGTTAGCGTACGGGTTAGGATTAGGGGACGGGTGAGGGTAAGGCTTCGGGTAAGGGTTAGGGTTAGGGTTAGGGGACGGGGACGGGGACGGGGACGGTTTAGGGTACAGGTTAGGGTACGACAACGGTTTAGGGTGAGCGTACGTGTTAGGGTACGGGTTAGTGTTAGCGTACGGGTTAGGATTAGGGGACGGGTGAGGGTAAGGCTTCGGGTAAGGGTTAGGGTTAGGGTTAGGGTTAGGGTTAGGGGACGGGCACGGGGACGGTTTAGGGTACAGGTTAGGGTACGACAACGGTTTAGGGTGAGCGTACGTGTTAGGGTACGGGTTAGTGTTAGCGTACGGGTTAGGATTAGGGGACGGGTGAGGGTAAGGCTTCGGGTAAGTGTTAGGGTTAGGGTTAGGGTTAGGGGACGGGGACGGTTTAGGGTACAGGTTAGGCTACGACAACGGTTTAGGATGAGCGTACGTGTTAGGCTACGGGTTAGTGTTAGCGTACGGGTTAGGATTAGGGGACGGGTGAGTGTAAGGCTTCGGGTAAGGGTTAGGGTTAGGGTTAGGGTTAGGGTTAGGGGACGGGGACGGTTTAGGGTTAGGGTACGACAAAGGTTTAGGGTGAGCGTACGTGTTAGGGTACGGGTTATTGTTAGCGTACGGGTTAGGATTAGGGGACGGTTGAGGGTAAGGCTTCGGGTAAAAGTTAGGGTTAGGGTTAGGGTTAGGGTTAGGGGACGGGGACGGGGACGGGGACGGTTTAGGGTACAGATTAGGGTACGACAACGGTTTAGGGTGAGCGTACGTGTTAGGGTACGGGTTATTGTTAGCGTACGGGTTAGGATTAGGGGACGGTTGAGGGTAAGGCTTCGGGTAAAAGTTAGGGTTAGGGTTAGGGTTAGGGTTAGGGGACGGGGACGGCTTAGGGCACAGGTCAGTGTACGACAACGGTTTAGGGTGAGCGTACCTGTTAGGGTACGGTTTAGTCTTAGCGTACGGGTTAGGATTAGGGGACGGGTGAGGGTAAGGCTTCGGGTAAGGGTTAGGGTTAGGGTTAGGGTTAGGGGACGGGGACGGGGACGGTTTAGGGTACAGGTTAGGGTACGACAACGGTTTAGGGTGAGCGTACGTGTTAGGGTACGGGTTAGTGTTAGCGTACGGGTTAGGATTAGGGGACGGGTGAGGGTAAGGCTTCGGGTAAGGGTTAGGGTTAGGGTTAGGGTTAGGGTTAGGGTTAGGGGACGGGGAAGGTTTAGGGTAGAGGTTAGGGTACGACAACGGTTTAGGGTGAGCGTACGTGTTAGGGTATGGGTTAGTGTTAGCGTACGAGTAAGGATTAGGGGACGGGTGAGGGTAAGGCTTCGGGTAAGTGTTAGGGTTAGTGTTAGGGTTAGGGTTAGGGTTAGGGGACTGGGAAAGGGACGGTTTAGGGTACAGGTTAGGGTACGACAACGGTTTATGTTGAGCGTACGTGTTAGGGTACGGGTTAGTGTTAGCGTACGGGTTAGGATTAGGGGACGGGTGAGGGTAAGGCTTCGGGTAAGGGTTAGGGTTAGGGTTAGGGTTAGGGGATGGGGACGGGGACGGGGACGGTTCAGGGTACAGGTTAGTGTACGACAACGGTTTAGGGTGAGCGTACGTGTTAGGGTACGGGTTAGTGTTAGCGTACGGGTTAGGATTAGGGGACGGGTGAGGGTAAGGCTTCGGGTAAGGGTTAGAGTTAGAGTTAGGGTTAGGGTTAGGGGACGGGGATGGGGATGGTTTAGGGTACAGGTTAGGGTACGACAACGGTTTAGGGTGAGCGTACGTGTTAGGGTACGGGTTAGTGTTAGCGTACGGGTTAGGATTAGGGGACGGGTGAGGGTATGGCTTCGGGTAAGGTTTAGGGTTATGGTTAGGGTTAGGGGACGGGGACGGGGACGGTTTAGGGTACAGGTTAGGGTACGACAACGGTTTAGGGTGAGCGTACGTGTTAGGGTACGTGTTAGTGTTAGCGTACGGGTTAGGATTAGGGGACGGGTGAGGGTAAGGCTTCGGGTAAGGGTTAGGGTTAGGGTTAGGGTTAGGGTTATGGGACGGGGACGGTTTAGGGTACAGGTTAGGGTACGACAACGGTTTAGGGTGAGCGTACGTGTTAGGGTAAGGGTTAGTGTTAGCGTACGGGTTAGGATTAGGGGACGGGTGAGGGTAAGGCTTCGGGTAAGGGTTAGGGTTAGGGTTAGGGTTAGGGGACGGGCACGGGGACGGTTTAGGGTACAGGTTAGGGTACGACAACGGTTTAGGGTGAGTGTACGTGTTAGGGTACGCATTAGTGTTAGCGTACGGGTTAGGATTACGGGACGGGTGAGGGTAAGGCTTCGGGTAAGTGTTAGGGTTAGGGTTAGGGTTGGGTTAGGGTACGGGGACGGGGACGGGGACGGTTTAGGGTACAGGTTAGTGTACGACAACGGTTTAGGGTGAGCGTACGTGTTAGGGTACGGGTTAGTGTTGGCGTAAGGTTTAGGATTAGGGGACGGTTGAGGGTAAGGTTTCGGGTAAGGGTTAGGGTTAGGGTTAGGGGACGGGGACGGGGACGGTTTAGGGTACAGGTTAGGGTACGCCAACGGTTTAGTGTGAGCTTACGTGTTAGGGTACGGGTTAGTGTTAGCGTACGGGTGAGGATTAGGGGACGGGTGAGGGTAAGGCTTCGGGTAAGTGTTAGGGTTAGTGTTAGGGTTATGGTTAGGGTTAGGGGACGGGGACAGGGACGGTTTCGGGTACAGGTTAGGGTACGACAACGGTTTATGGTGAGCGTACGTGTTAGGATACGGGTTAGTGTTAGCGTACGGGTTAGGATTAGGGGATCGGTGAGGGTAAGGCTTCGGGTAAGGGTTAGGGTTAGGGTTAGGGGACGGGGACGTTTTAGGGTACAGCTTAGGGTACGATAACGGTTTAGGGTGAGCGTACGTGTTAGGGTACGGGTTAGTGTTAGCATGCGGGTTAGGATTAGGGGACGTGTGAGGTTAAGGCTTCGGGTAAGTGTTAGGGTTAGGGTTAGGGTTAGGGTTAGGGTTAGGGGACGGGGACGGTTTAGGTTACAGGTTAGGGTACGACAACGGTTTAGGGTGAGCGTACGTGTTAGGGTACGGGTTAGTGTTAGCGTACGGGTTAGGATTAGGGGACGGGTGAGTGTAAGGCTTCGGGTAAGTGTTAGGGTTAGGGTTAGGGTTAGGGTTAAGGTTAGGGGACGGGGACGGTTTAGGGTAAAGGTTAGTGTACGACAACGGTTTAGGGTGAGCGTACGTGTTAGGGTAGGGGTTAGTGTTAGCGTACGGGTTAGGATTAGGGGAAGGGTGAGGGTAAGCCTTCGGGTAAGGGTTAGGGTTAGGGTTAGGGTTAGGGTTAGGGGACGGTGACGGTTTAGGGTACACGTTAGGGTACGACAACGGTTTATGCTGAGCGTACGTGTTAGGGTACGGGTTGGTGTTAGCGTACGGGTTAGGATTAGGGGACGGGTGAGGGTAAGGCTTCCGGTAAGTGTTAGGTTTAGGGTTAGGGTTAGGGTTAGGGTTAGGGGACGGGGACGGGGACGGTTTAGGGTGCAGGTTAGGGTACGACAACGATTTAGGTTGAGCGTACGTGTTAGGGTACGGGTTAGTGTTAGCGTACTGGTTAGGATTATGGGACGGGTGAGGGTAAGGCTTCGGGTAAGGGTTAGGGTAAGGGTTAGAGTTAGGGTTAGGGGACGGGGACGGTTTAGGGTATAGGTTAGGGTACGACAACGGTTTAGGGTGAGCGTACGTGTTAGGGTACGGGTTATTGTTAGCGTACGGGTTAGGATTAGGGGACGGGTGAGGGTAAGGCTTCGGGTAAGGGTTAGGGTTAGGGTTAGGGGACGGGGACGGTTTAGGGTACAGGTTAGGGTACGAAAACGGTTTAGGGTTAGGGTACGTGTTAGGGTACGGGTTAGTGTTAGCGTACGGGTTAGGATTAGGGGACGGGTGAGGGTAAGGCTTCGGGTAAGGGTTAGGTTTGGGTTAGGGTTAGAGTTAGGGTCAGGGGACGGTTTAGGTTACAAGTTAGGGTACGACAAAGGTTTAGGGTGAGCGTACGTGTTAGGGTACGGGTTAGTGTTAGCGTACGGGTGAGGATTAGGGGACGGGTGAGTGTAAGGCTTCGGGTAAGGGTTAGGGTTAGGGTTAGGGTTAGGGTTAGGGGACGGGGACGGTTTAGGGTACAGGTTCGGGTATGACAACGGTTTAGGGTGAGCGTACGTGTTAGGGTACGGGTTAGTGTTAGCGTACGGGTTAGGATTAGGGGATGGGTGAGGGTAAGGCTTCGGGAAAGGGTTAGGGTTAGGGATAGAGTTAGGGTTAGGGGACGGGCACGGGGACGGTTTAGGGTACAGGTTAGGGTACGACAACGGTTTAGGGTGAGGGTACGTGTTAGGGTACGCGTTAGTGTTAGCGTACGGGTTAGGATTAGGGGACGGGTGAGGGTAAGGCTTCGGGTAAGGGTTAGGGTTAGGGTTAGGGTTAGGGTTAGGGGACGGGGACGGGGACGGTTTAGGGTACAGGTTAGGGTACGACAACGGTTTAGGGTGAGCGTACGTGTTAGGGTACGGGTTAGTGTTAGCGTACGGGTTAGGATTAGGGGACGGTTGAGGGTAAGGCTTCGGGTAAGGGTTAGGGTTAGGGTTAGGGTTAGGGTTAGGGGACGGGGACGGTTTAGGGCACAGGTTAGGGTACCACAACGGTTTAGGGTGAGCGTACGTGTTAGGGTACGGGTTAGTGTTAGCGTACGGGTTAGGATTAGGGGACGGGTGAGGGTAAGGCTTCGGTAAGGGTTAGGGTTAGGGTTAGGTTTAGGGTTAGGGGACGGTGACGGATTAGGGCACAGGTTAGGGTACGACAACGGTTTATGGTGAGCGTACGTGTTAGGGTACGGTTTAGTGTTAGCGTACGGGTTAGGATTAGGGGACGGGTGAGTGTAAGGCTTCGGGTAAGTGTTAGAGTTAGGGTTAGGGTTAGGGTTAGGGGACGGGGACGGGGACGGTTTAAGGTACAGGTTAGGGTACGACAACTATTTAGGGTGAGCGTACGTGTTAGGGTACGGGTTACTGTTAGCGTACGGGTTAGGATTATGGGACGGGTGAGGGTAAGGCTTCGGGTAAGGATTAGGGTTAGGGTTAGGGTTAGGGTTAGGGGACAGGGACGGTTTAGGGTATAGGTTAGGGTACGACAACGGTTTAGGGTGAGCGTACGTGTTAGGGTACGGGCTATTGTTAGCGTACGGGTTAGGATTAGGGGACGGGTGAGGGTAAGGCTTCGGGTAAGGGTTAGGGTTAGGGTTAGGGTTACGGGACAGGGACGGTTTAGGGTACAGGTTAGGGTACGACAACGGTTTAAGGTGAGCGTACGTGTTAGGGTACGGGTTAGTGTTAGGATACGGTTTAGGATTAGGGGACGGGTGAGTGTAAGGCTTCGGGTAAGGGTTAGGGTTAGGGTTAGGGTTTGGGTTAGGGGACGGGGACGGTTTAGGGTATAGGTTAGGGTACGACAACGGTTTAGGGTGAGCGTACGTGTTAGGGTACGGGTTATTGTTAGCGTACGGGTTAGGATTAGGGGACGGGTGAGGGTAATGATTCGGGTAAGGGTTAGGGTTAGGGTTAGGGTTAGGGTTAGGGTTAGGGGACAGGGACGTTTAGGGTACAGGTTAGGGTACGACAACGGTTTAAGGTGAGCGTACGTGTTAGGGTACGGGTTAGTGTTAGGGTACGGTTTAGGATTAGGCGACGGGTGAGGGTAAGGCTTCGTGTAAGGGTTAGGGTTAGGGTTAGGGTTCTGGTTAGGGGACGGGGACGGTTTAGGGTACAGGTTAGTGTACGACAACGGTTTAGGGTGAGCGTACGTGTTAGGGTACGGGTTAGTGTTGGCGTACGGGTTAGGATTAGGGGACGGGTGAGGGTAAGGCTTCGGGTAAGGGTTAGGGTTAGTGTTAGGGTTAGGGGACGGGGACGGGGACGGTTTAGGGTACAGGTTAGGGTAGGACAACGGTTTAGTGTGAGCTTACGTGTTAGGGTACGGGTTAGTGTTAGCGTACGGGTTAGGATTAGGGGACGGGTGAGGGTAAGGCTTCGGGTAAGGTTTAGGGTTAGGGTTAGGGTTAGGGTTAGGGTTAGGGGACGGGAACGGTTTAGGGTACAGGTTAGGGTACGACAACGGTTTATGGTGAGCGTACGTGTTTGGGTACGGGTTAGTGTTAGCGTACGGGTTAGGATTAGGGGACGGGTGAGGGTAAGGCTTCGGGTAAGGGTTAGGGTTAGTGTTAGGGTTAGTGTTAGGGTTAGGGGACGGGGACAGGGACGGTTTAGGGTACAGGTTAGGGTACGACAACGGTTTATGGTGAGCGTTCGTGTTAGGGTACGGGTTAGTGTTAGCGTACGGGTTAGGATTAGGGGACGGGTGAGGGTAAGGCTTCGGGTAAGGGTTAGGGTTAGGGTTAGGGGACGGGGACGGGGACGGGGACGGTTTAGGGTACAGGTTAGTGTACGACAACGGTTTAGGGTGAGCGTACGTGTTAGGGTACAGGTTAGTGTTAGCGTACGGGTTAGGATTAGGGGACGGGTGAAAGTAAGGCTTCGGGTAAGTGTTAGGGTAGGGTTAGGGTTAGGGTTAGGGGACGGTGACGGTTTAGGGTACAGGTTAGGGTACGACAATGGTTTAGGGTGAGCGTACGTGTTAGGGTACGGGTTAGTTTTAGCATACGGGTTGGGATTAGGGTTAGGGTTATGGTTAGGGTTAGGGTTAGGGGACGGGGACGGGGACGGTTTAGGGTACAGGTTAGGGTACAACAACGGTTTAGGGTGAGCGTACGTGTTAGGGTACGGGTTAGTGTTAGCGTACGGGTTAGGATTAGGGAAAGGGTGAGGGTAAGGCTTCGGGTAAGGGTTAGGATTAGGGTTAGGTTTAGGGTTAGGGTTAAGGGACGGGGACGGTTTAGGGTACAGTTTAGTGTACGACAACAGTTTAGGGTGAGCGTACGTGTTAGGGAGCGGGTTAGTGTTAGCGCACGGGTTAGGATTAGGGGACGGGGGAGGGTAAGGCTTCGGGTAAGGGTTAGGGTTAGGGTTAGGGTTAGGGTTACGGGACGGGGACGGGGATGGTTTAGGGTACAGTTTAGGGTACGACAACGGTTTAGGGTGAGCGTACGTGTTAGGGTACGGGTTAGTGTTAGCGTACGGGTTAGGATTAGGGGACGGGTGAGGGTAAGGCTTCGGGTAAGGGTTAGGGTTAGGGTTAGGGGACGGGGACGGGGACGGGGACGGTTTAGGGTACAGGTTAGGGTACGACAACGGTTTAGGGTGAGCGTACGTGTTAGGGTACGGGTTAGTGTTAGCGTACGGGTTAGGATTAGGGGACGGGTGAGGGTAAGGCTTCGGGTAAGGGTTAGGGTTAGGGTTAGGGTTAGGGTTAGGGGACGGGGACGGGGACGGTTTAGGGTACATGTTAGGGTACGACAACGGTTTAGGGTGAGCGTATGTGTTAGGGTACGGGTTAATGTTAGCATACGGGTTAGGATTAGGGGACGGGTGAGGGTAAGGCTTCGGGTAAGGGTTAGGGTTAGGGTTAGGGTTAGGGTTAGGGGACGGGGACGGTTTAGGGTACAGGTTAGGGTACGAAAACGGTTTAGGGTGAGGGTACGTGTTAGGGTACGGGTTAGTGTTAGCGTACGGGTTAGGATTAGGGGACGGGTGAGGGTAAGGCTTCGGATAAGGGTTAGTGTTAGGGTTAGGGTTAGGGTTAGGGTTAGGGTCAGGGGACGGTTTAGGGTACAGGTTAGGGTACGACAAAGGTTTAGGGTGAGCGTACGTGTTAGGGTACGGGTTATTGTTAGCGTACGGGTGAGGATTAGGGGACGGGTGAGTGTAAGGCTTCGAGTAAGGGTTAGGGTTAGAGTTAGGTTTAGGGTTAGGGTTAGGGGACGGGGACGGTTTAGGGTACAGGTTAGGGTACGACAACGGTTTAGGGTGAGCGTACGTGTTAGGGTACGGGTTAGTGTTAGCGTACGGGTTAGGATTAGGGGACGGGTGAGGGTAAGGCTTCGGGAAAGGGTTAGGGTTAGGGTTAGGGTTAGGGTTAGGGGACGGGCACGGGGACGGTTTAGGGTACAGGTTAGGGTACGACAACGGTTTAGGGTGAGTGTAAGTGTTAGGGTACGGGTTAGTGTTAGCGTACGGGTTAGGATTAGGGGACGGGTGAGGGTAAGGCTTCGGGTAAGGGTTAGGGTTAGGGTTAGGGTTAGGGGACCGGGACGGGGACGGGGACGGTTTAGGGTATAGGTTAGGGTACGACAACGGTTTAGGGTGAGCGTACGTGTTAGGGTACGGGTTAGTGTTAGCGTACGTGTTAGGATTAGGGGAAGGGTGAGGGTAAGCCTTCGGGTAAGGGTTAGGGTTAGGGTTAGGGTTAGGGTTAGGGGACGGTGACGGTTTAGGGTACACGTTAGGGTACGACAACGTTTTATGCTGAGCGTACGTGTTAGGGTACGGGTTAGTGTTAGCGTACGGGTTAGGATTAGGGGACGGGTGAGGGTAAGGCTTCCGGTAAGTGTTAGGGTTAGGGTTAGGGTTAGGGTTAGGGTTAGGGGACGGGGACGGGGACGGTTTAGGGTGCAGGTTAGGGTACGACAACGATTTAGGTTGAGCGTACGTGTTAGGGTACGGGTTAGTGTTAGCATACGGGTTAGGATTATGGGACGGGTGAGGGTAAGGCTTCGGGTAAGGGTTAGGGTAAGGGTTAGAGTTAGGGTTAGGGGACGGGGACGGTTTAGGGTATAGGTTAGGGTACGACAACGGTTTAGGGTGAGCGTACGTGTTAGGGTACGGGTTATTGTTAGCGTACGGGTTAGGATTAGGGGACGGGTGAGGGTAAGGCTTCGGGTAAGGGTTAGGGTTAGGGTTAGGGGACGGGGACGGTTTAGGGTACAGGTTAGGGTACGAAAACGGTTTAGGGTTAGGGTACGTGTTAGGGTACGGGTTAGTGTTAGCGTACAGGTTAGGATTAGGGGACGGGTGAGGGTAAGGCTTCGGGTAAGGGTTAGGTTTAGGGTTAGGGTTAGAGTTAGGGACAGGGGACGGTTTAGGTTACAAGTTAGGGTACGACAAAGGTTTAGGGTGAGCGTACGTGTTAGGGTACGGGTTAGTGTTAGCGTACGGGTGAGGATTAGGGGACGGGTGAGTGTAAGGCTTCGGGTAAGGGTTAGGGTTAGGGTTAGGGTTAGGGTTAGGGGACGGGGACGGTTTAGGGTACAGGTTCGGGTATGACAACGGTTTAGGGTGAGCGTACGTGTTAGGGTACGGGTTAGTGTTACCGTACGGGTTAGGATTAGGGGACGGGTGAGGG
Source organism: Delphinapterus leucas (assembly GCF_059928025.1). NCBI lineage: Eukaryota > Metazoa > Chordata > Mammalia > Artiodactyla > Monodontidae > Delphinapterus > Delphinapterus leucas. The sequence goes on along the minus strand of NW_028322240.1, from coordinate 11,747,853 downwards.
TAAGGCTTCGGGAAAGGGTTAGGGTTAGGGATAGAGTTAGGGTTAGGGGACGGGCACGGGGACGGTTTAGGGTACAGGTTAGGGTACGACAACGGTTTAGGGTGAGGGTACGTGTTAGGGTACGGGTTAGTGTTAGCGTACGGGTTAGGATTAGGGGACGGGTGAGGGTAAGGCTTCGGGTAAGGGTTAGGGTTAGGGTTAGGGTTAGGGTTAGGGGACGGGGACGGGGACGGTTTAGGGTACAGGTTAGGGTACGACAACGGTTTAGGGTGAGCGTACGTGTTAGGGTACGGGTTAGTGTTAGCGTACGGGTTAGGATTAGGGGACGGGTGAGGGTAAGGCTTCGGGTAAGGGTTAGGGTTAGGGTTTGGGTTAGGGTTAGGGGACGGGGACGGTTTAGGGCACAGGTTAGGGTACCACAACGGTTTAGGGTGAGCGTACGTGTTAGGGTACGGGTTAGTGTTAGCGTACGGGTTAGGATTAGGGGACGGGTGAGGGTAAGGCTTCGGTAAGGGTTAGGGTTAGGGTTAGGTTGAGGGTTAGGGGACGGTGACGGATTAGGGCACAGGTTAGGGTACGACAACGGTTTATGGTGAGCGTACGTGTTAGGGTACGGTTTAGTGTTAGCGTACGGGTTAGGATTAGGGGACGGGTGAGTGTAAGGCTTCGGGTAAGTGTTAGAGTTAGGGTTAGGGTTAGGGTTAGGGGACGGGGACGGGGACGGTTTAGGGTACAGGTTAGGGTACGACAACTATTTAGGGTGAGCGTACGTGTTAGGGTACGGGTTACTGTTAGCGTACGGGTTAGGATTATGGGACGGGTGAGGTTAAGGCTTCGGGTAAGGATTAGGGTTAGGGTTAGGGTTAGTGTTAGGGGACAGGGACGGTTTAGGGTATAGGTTAGGTTACGACAACGGTTTAGGGTGAGCGTACGTGTTAGGGTACGGGCTATTGTTAGCGTACGGGTTAGGATTAGGGGACGGGTGAGGGTAAGGCTTCGGGTAAGGGTTAGGGTTAGGGTTAGGGTTACGGGACAGGGACGGTTTAGGGTACAGGTTAGGGTACGACAACGGTTTAAGGTGAGCGTACGTGTTAGGGTACGGGTTAGTGTTAGGATACGGTTTAGGATTAGGGGACGGGTGAGTGTAAGGCTTCGGGTAAGGGTTAGGGTTAGGGTTAGGGTTCGGGTTAGGGGACGGGGACGGTTTAGGGTATAGGTTAGGGTACGACAACGGTTTAGGTTGAGCGTACGTGTTAGGGTACGGGTTATTGTTAGCGTACGGGTTAGGATTAGGGGACGGGTGAGGGTAATGATTCGGGTAAGGGTTAGGGTTAGGGTTAGGGTTAGGGTTAGGGTTAGGGGACAGGGACGTTTAGGGTACAGGTTAGGGTACGACAACGGTTTAAGGTGAGCGTACGTGTTAGGGTACGGGTTAGTGTTAGGGTACGGTTTAGGATTAGGGGACGGGTGAGGGTAAGGCTTCGTGTAAGGGTTAGGGTTAGGGTTAGGGTTCGGGTTAGGGGACGGGGACAGTTTAGGGTACAGTTTAGGGTACGACAACGGTTTAGGGTGAGGGTACGTGTTAGGGTATGGGTTAGTGTTAGCGTACGGGTTAGGATTAGGGGACGGGTGAGGGTAAGGCTTCGGGTAAGGGTTAGGGTTAGGGTTAGTGTTAGGTGACGGGGACGGGGACGGTTTAGGGTACAGGTTAGTGTACGACAACGGTTTAGGGTGAGCGTACGTGTTAGGGTACAGGTTAGTGTTAGCGTACGGGTTAGGATTAGGGGACGGGTGAAAGTAAGGCTTCGGGTAAGTGTTAGGGTTAGGGTTAGGGTTAGGGTTAGGGGACGGTGACGGTTTAGGGTACAGGTTAGGGTACGACAATGGTTTAGGGTGAGCGTATGTGTTAGGGTACGGGTTAGTTTTAGCATACGGGTTAGGATTAGGGTTAGGGTTATGGTTAGGGTTAGGGTTAGGGGACGGGGACGGGGACGGTTTAGGGTACAGGTTAGGGTACGACATCGGTTTAGGGTGAGCGTACGTGTTAGGGTACGGGTTAGTGTTAGCGTACGGGTTAGGATTAGGGGAAGGGTGAGGGTAAGGCTTCGGGTAAGGGTTAGGATTAGGGTTAGGTTTAGGGTTAGGGTTAAGGGACGGGGACGGTTTAGGGTACAGTTTAGTGTACGACAACAGTTTAGGGTGAGCGTACGTGTTAGGGAGCGGGTTAGTGTTAGCGCACGGGTTAGGATTAGGGGACGGGTGAGGGTAAGGCTTCGGGTAAGGGTTAGGGTTAGGGTTAGGGTTACGGGACGGGGACGGGGATGGTTTAGGGTACAGGTTAGGGTACGACAACGGTTTAGGGTGAGCGTACGTGTTAGGGTACGGGTTAGTGTTAGCGTACGGGTTAGGATTAGGGGACGGGTGAGGGTAAGGCTTCGGGTAAGTGTTAGGGTTAGGGTTAGGGGACGGGGACGGGGACGGGGACGGTTTAGGGTACAGGTTAGGGTACGACAACGGTTTAGGGTGAGCGTACGTGTTAGGGTACGGGTTAGAGTTAGCGTACGGGTTAGGATTAGGGGACGGGTGAGGGTAAGGCTTCGGGTAAGGGTTAGGGTTAGGGTTAGGGTTAGGGTTAGGGGACGGGCACGGGGACGGTTTAGGGTACAGGTTAGGGTACGACAACGGTTTAGGGTGAGCGTACGTGTTAGGGTACGGGTTAGTGTTAGCGTACGGGTTAGGTTTAGGGGACGGGTGAGGGTAAGGCTTCGGGTAAGTGTTAGGGTTAGGGTTAGGGTTAGGGTTAGGGTTAGGGGATGGGGACGGGGATGGTTTAGCGTACAGTTTAGGGTACGACAACGATTTAGGGTGAGCGTACGTGTAAGGGTACAGGTTAGTGTTAGCGTACGGGTTAGGATTAGGGGACGGGTGAGGGTATGGCTTCGGGTAAGGGTTAGGGTTAGGGTTAGGGTTAGGGTTAGGGGACGCGGATGGTTTAGGGTTAGGGTACGACAAAGTTTTAGGGTGAGCGTACGTGTTAGGGTACGGGTTAGTGTCAGGGTACGGGTGAGGATTAGGGTACGGGTGAGTTTAAGGCTTCGGGTAAGGGTTAGGTTTAGGGTTAGGGTTAGGGGACGGGGACGGGGACGGGGACGGGGACGGTTTAGGGTACAGATTAGGTTACGACAACGGTTTAGGGTGAGCGTACGTGTTAGGGTACGGGTTATTGTTAGCGTACGGGTTAGGATTAGGGGACGGTTGAGGGTAAGGCTTCGGGTAAAAGTTAGGGTTAGGGTTAGGGTTAGGGTTAGGGGACGGGGACGGTTTAGGGCACAGGTTAGTGTACGACAACGGTTTAGGGTGAGCGTACCTGTTAGGGTACGGTTTAGTCTTAGCGTACGGGTTAGGATTAGGGGACGGGTGAGTGTAAGGCTTCGGGTAAGGGTTAGGGTTAGGGTTAGGGTTAGGGTTAGGGGACGGTGACGGTTTAGGGTACACGTTAGGGTACGACAACGGTTTATGGTGAGCGTACGTTTTAGGGTACCGGTTAGTGTTAGCGTACGGGTTAGGATTAGCGGACGGGTGAGGGTAAGGCTTCGGGTAAGGTTTAGGGTTAGGGTTAGGGTTAGGGTTAGGGTTAGTGGACGGGGACGGTTTAGGGTACAGGTTAGGGTACGACAACGATTTAGGGTGAGCGTACGTGTTAGGGTACGGGTCAGTGTTAGCGTACGGGTTAGGATTATGGGACGGGTGACTGTAAGGCTTCGGGTAAGGGTTAGGGTTAGGCTTAGGGTTAGGGTTAGGGGACGGGGACGGTTTAGGGTATAGGTTAGGGTACGACAACAGTTTAGGGTGAGCGTACGTGTTAGGGTACGGGTTATTGTTAGCGTACGGGTTAGGATTAGGGGACAGGTGAGGGTAAGGATTCGGGTAAGGGTTCGGGTTAGGGTTATGGTTAGGGTTACGGTTAGGGGACAGGGACGTTTAGGGTACAGGTTAGGGTACGACAACGGTTTAAGGTGAGCGTACGTGTTAGGGTACGGGTTAGTGTTAGGGTACGGTTTAGGATTAGGCGACGGGTGAGGGTAAGGCTTCGTGTAAGGGTTAGGGTTAGGGTTAGGGTTCGGGTTAGGGGACGGGGACGGTTTAGGGTACAGGTTAGTGTACGACAACGGTTTAGGGTGAGCGTACGTGTTAGGGTACGGGTTAGTGTTGGCGTACGGGTTAGGATTAGGGGACGGGTGAGGGTAAGGCTTCGGGTAAGGGTTAGGGTTAGTGTTAGGGTTAGGGGACGGGGACGGGGACGGTTTAGGGTACAGGTTAGGGTAGGACAACGGTTTAGTGTGAGCTTACGTGTTAGGGTATGGGTTAGTGTTAGCGTACGGGTTAGGATTAGGGGACGGGTGAGGGTAAGGCTTCGGGTAAGGTTTAGGGTTAGGGTTAGGGTTAGGGTTAGGGTTAGGGGACGGGAACGGTTTAGGGTACAGGTTAGGGTACGACAACGGTTTATGGTGAGCGTACGTGTTTGGGTACGGGTTAGTGTTAGCGTACGGGTTAGGATTAGGGGACGGGTGAGGGTAAGGCTTCGGGTAAGGGTTAGGGTTAGTGTTAGGGTTAGTGTTAGGGTTAGGGGACGGGGACAGGGACGGTTTAGGGTACAGGTTAGGGTACGACAACGGTTTATGGTGAGCGTTCGTGTTAGGGTACGGGTTAGTGTTAGCGTACGGGTTAGGATTAGGGAACGGGTGAGGGTAAGGCTTCGGGTAAGGGTTAGGGTTAGGGTTAGGGGACGGGGACGGGGACGGGGACGGTTTAGGGTACAGGTTAGTGTACGACAACGGTTTAGGGTGAGCGTACGTGTTAGGGTACAGGTTAGTGTTAGCGTACGGGTTAGGATTAGGGGACGGTTGAAAGTAAGGCTTCGGGTAAGTGTTAGGGTAGGGTTAGGGTTAGGGTTAGGGGACGGTGACGGTTTAGGGTACAGGTTAGGGTACGACAATGGTTTAGGGTGAGCGTACGTGTTAGGGTACGGGTTAGTTTTAGCATACGGGTTGGGATTAGGGTTAGGGTTATGGTTAGGGTTAGGGTTAGGGGACGGGGACGGGGACGGTTTAGGGTACAGGTTAGGGTACAACAACGGTTTAGGGTGAGCGTACGTGTTAGGGTACGGGTTAGTGTTAGCGTACGGGTTAGGATTAGGGGAAGGGTGAGGGTAAGGCTTCGGGTAAGGGTTAGGATTAGGGTTAGGTTTAGGGTTAAGGTTAAGGGACGGGGACGGTTTAGGGTACAGTTTAGTGTACGACAACAGTTTAGGGTGAGCGTACGTGTTAGGGAGCGGGTTAGTGTTAGCGCACGGGTTAGGATTAGGGGACGGGGGAGGGTAAGGCTTCGGGTAAGGGTTAGGGTTAGGGTTAGGGTTAGGGTTACGGGACGGGGACGGGGATGGTTTAGGGTACAGTTTAGGGTACGACAACGGTTTAGGGTGAGCGTACGTGTTAGGGTACGGGTTAGTGTTAGCGTACGGGTTAGGATTAGGGGACGGGTGAGGGTAAGGCTTCGGGTAAGGGTTAGGGTTAGGGTTAGGGGACGGGGACGGGGACGGGGACGGTTTAGGGTACAGGTTAGGGTACGACAACGGTTTAGGGTGAGCGTACGTGTTAGGGTACGGGTTAGTGTTAGCGTACGGGTTAGGATTAGGGGACGGGTGAGGGTAAGGCTTCGGGTAAGGGTTAGGGTTAGGGTTAGGGTTAGGGTTAGGGGACGGGCACGGGGACGGTTTAGGGTACAGGTTAGGGTACGACAACGGTTTAGGGTGAGCGTACGTGTTAGGGTACGGGTTAGTGTTAGCGTACGGGTTAGGATTAGGGGACGGGTGAGGGTAAGGCTTCGGGTAAGTGTTAGGGTTAGGGTTAGGGTTAGGGGACGGGGACGGTTTAGGGTACAGGTTAGGCTACGACAACGGTTTAGGATGAGCGTACGTGTTAGGCTACGGGTTAGTGTTAGCGTACGGGTTAGGATTAGGGGACGGGTGAGTGTAAGGCTTCGGGTAAGGGTTAGGGTTAGGGTTAGGGTTAGGGTTAGGGGACGGGGACGGTTTAGGGTTAGGGTACGACAAAGGTTTAGGGTGAGCGTACGTGTTAGGGTACGGGTTATTGTTAGCGTACGGGTTAGGATTAGGGGACGGTTGAGGGTAAGGCTTCGGGTAAAAGTTAGGGTTAGGGTTAGGGTTAGGGTTAGGGGACGGGGACGGGGACGGGGACGGTTTAGGGTACAGATTAGGGTACGACAACGGTTTAGGGTGAGCGTACGTGTTAGGGTACGGGTTATTGTTAGCGTACGGGTTAGGATTAGGGGACGGTTGAGGGTAAGGCTTCGGGTAAAAGTTAGGGTTAGGGTTAGGGTTAGGGTTAGGGGACGGGGACGGCTTAGGGCACAGGTCAGTGTACGACAACGGTTTAGGGTGAGCGTACCTGTTAGGGTACGGTTTAGTCTTAGCGTACGGGTTAGGATTAGGGGACGGGTGAGGGTAAGGCTTCGGGTAAGGGTTAGGGTTAGGGTTAGGGTTAGGGGACGGGGACGGGGACGGTTTAGGGTACAGGTTAGGGTACGACAACGGTTTAGGGTGAGCGTACGTGTTAGGGTACGGGTTAGTGTTAGCGTACGGGTTAGGATTAGGGGACGGGTGAGGGTAAGGCTTCGGGTAAGGGTTAGGGTTAGGGTTAGGGTTAGGGTTAGGGTTAGGGGACGGGGAAGGTTTAGGGTAGAGGTTAGGGTACGACAACGGTTTAGGGTGAGCGTACGTGTTAGGGTATGGGTTAGTGTTAGCGTACGAGTAAGGATTAGGGGACGGGTGAGGGTAAGGCTTCGGGTAAGTGTTAGGGTTAGTGTTAGGGTTAGGGTTAGGGTTAGGGGACTGGGAAAGGGACGGTTTAGGGTACAGGTTAGGGTACGACAACGGTTTATGTTGAGCGTACGTGTTAGGGTACGGGTTAGTGTTAGCGTACGGGTTAGGATTAGGGGACGGGTGAGGGTAAGGCTTCGGGTAAGGGTTAGGGTTAGGGTTAGGGTTAGGGGATGGGGACGGGGACGGGGACGGTTCAGGGTACAGGTTAGTGTACGACAACGGTTTAGGGTGAGCGTACGTGTTAGGGTACGGGTTAGTGTTAGCGTACGGGTTAGGATTAGGGGACGGGTGAGGGTAAGGCTTCGGGTAAGGGTTAGAGTTAGAGTTAGGGTTAGGGTTAGGGGACGGGGATGGGGATGGTTTAGGGTACAGGTTAGGGTACGACAACGGTTTAGGGTGAGCGTACGTGTTAGGGTACGGGTTAGTGTTAGCGTACGGGTTAGGATTAGGGGACGGGTGAGGGTATGGCTTCGGGTAAGGTTTAGGGTTATGGTTAGGGTTAGGGGACGGGGACGGGGACGGTTTAGGGTACAGGTTAGGGTACGACAACGGTTTAGGGTGAGCGTACGTGTTAGGGTACGTGTTAGTGTTAGCGTACGGGTTAGGATTAGGGGACGGGTGAGGGTAAGGCTTCGGGTAAGGGTTAGGGTTAGGGTTAGGGTTAGGGTTATGGGACGGGGACGGTTTAGGGTACAGGTTAGGGTACGACAACGGTTTAGGGTGAGCGTACGTGTTAGGGTAAGGGTTAGTGTTAGCGTACGGGTTAGGATTAGGGGACGGGTGAGGGTAAGGCTTCGGGTAAGGGTTAGGGTTAGGGTTAGGGTTAGGGGACGGGCACGGGGACGGTTTAGGGTACAGGTTAGGGTACGACAACGGTTTAGGGTGAGTGTACGTGTTAGGGTACGCATTAGTGTTAGCGTACGGGTTAGGATTACGGGACGGGTGAGGGTAAGGCTTCGGGTAAGTGTTAGGGTTAGGGTTAGGGTTGGGTTAGGGTACGGGGACGGGGACGGGGACGGTTTAGGGTACAGGTTAGTGTACGACAACGGTTTAGGGTGAGCGTACGTGTTAGGGTACGGGTTAGTGTTGGCGTAAGGTTTAGGATTAGGGGACGGTTGAGGGTAAGGTTTCGGGTAAGGGTTAGGGTTAGGGTTAGGGGACGGGGACGGGGACGGTTTAGGGTACAGGTTAGGGTACGCCAACGGTTTAGTGTGAGCTTACGTGTTAGGGTACGGGTTAGTGTTAGCGTACGGGTGAGGATTAGGGGACGGGTGAGGGTAAGGCTTCGGGTAAGTGTTAGGGTTAGTGTTAGGGTTATGGTTAGGGTTAGGGGACGGGGACAGGGACGGTTTCGGGTACAGGTTAGGGTACGACAACGGTTTATGGTGAGCGTACGTGTTAGGATACGGGTTAGTGTTAGCGTACGGGTTAGGATTAGGGGACCGGTGAGGGTAAGGCTTCGGGTAAGGGTTAGGGTTAGGGTTAGGGGACGGGGACGTTTTAGGGTACAGCTTAGGGTACGATAACGGTTTAGGGTGAGCGTACGTGTTAGGGTACGGGTTAGTGTTAGCATGCGGGTTAGGATTAGGGGACGTGTGAGGTTAAGGCTTCGGGTAAGTGTTAGGGTTAGGGTTAGGGTTAGGGTTAGGGTTAGGGGACGGGGACGGTTTAGGTTACAGGTTAGGGTACGACAACGGTTTAGGGTGAGCGTACGTGTTAGGGTACGGGTTAGTGTTAGCGTACGGGTTAGGATTAGGGGACGGGTGAGTGTAAGGCTTCGGGTAAGTGTTAGGGTTAGGGTTAGGGTTAGGGTTAAGGTTAGGGGACGGGGACGGTTTAGGGTAAAGGTTAGTGTACGACAACGGTTTAGGGTGAGCGTACGTGTTAGGGTACGGGTTAGTGTTAGCGTACGGGTTAGGATTAGGGGAAGGGTGAGGGTAAGCCTTCGGGTAAGGGTTAGGGTTAGGGTTAGGGTTAGGGTTAGGGGACGGTGACGGTTTAGGGTACACGTTAGGGTACGACAACGGTTTATGCTGAGCGTACGTGTTAGGGTACGGGTTGGTGTTAGCGTACGGGTTAGGATTAGGGGACGGGTGAGGGTAAGGCTTCCGGTAAGTGTTAGGTTTAGGGTTAGGGTTAGGGTTAGGGTTAGGGGACGGGGACGGGGACGGTTTAGGGTGCAGGTTAGGGTACGACAACGATTTAGGTTGAGCGTACGTGTTAGGGTACGGGTTAGTGTTAGCGTACTGGTTAGGATTATGGGACGGGTGAGGGTAAGGCTTCGGGTAAGGGTTAGGGTAAGGGTTAGAGTTAGGGTTAGGGGACGGGGACGGTTTAGGGTATAGGTTAGGGTACGACAACGGTTTAGGGTGAGCGTACGTGTTAGGGTACGGGTTATTGTTAGCGTACGGGTTAGGATTAGGGGACGGGTGAGGGTAAGGCTTCGGGTAAGGGTTAGGGTTAGGGTTAGGGGACGGGGACGGTTTAGGGTACAGGTTAGGGTACGAAAACGGTTTAGGGTTAGGGTACGTGTTAGGGTACGGGTTAGTGTTAGCGTACGGGTTAGGATTAGGGGACGGGTGAGGGTAAGGCTTCGGGTAAGGGTTAGGTTTGGGTTAGGGTTAGAGTTAGGGTCAGGGGACGGTTTAGGTTACAAGTTTGGGTACGACAAAGGTTTAGGGTGAGCGTACGTGTTAGGGTACGGGTTAGTGTTAGCGTACGGGTGAGGATTAGGGGACGGGTGAGTGTAAGGCTTCGGGTAAGGGTTAGGGTTAGGGTTAGGGTTAGGGTTAGGGGACGGGGACGGTTTAGGGTACAGGTTCGGGTATGACAACGGTTTAGGGTGAGCGTACGTGTTAGGGTACGGGTTAGTGTTAGCGTACGGGTTAGGATTAGGGGACGGGTGAGTGTAAGGCTTCGGGTAAGTGTTAGAGTTAGGGTTAGGGTTAGGGTTAGGGGACGGGGACGGGGACGGTTTAAGGTACAGGTTAGGGTACGACAACTATTTAGGGTGAGCGTACGTGTTAGGGTACGGGTTACTGTTAGCGTACGGGTTAGGATTATGGGACGGGTGAGGGTAAGGCTTCGGGTAAGGATTAGGGTTAGGGTTAGGGTTAGGGTTAGGGGACAGGGACGGTTTAGGGTATAGGTTAGGGTACGACAACGGTTTAGGGTGAGCGTACGTGTTAGGGTACGGGCTATTGTTAGCGTACGGGTTAGGATTAGGGGACGGGTGAGGGTAAGGCTTCGGGTAAGGGTTAGGGTTAGGGTTAGGGTTACGGGACAGGGACGGTTTAGGGTACAGGTTAGGGTACGACAACGGTTTAAGGTGAGCGTACGTGTTAGGGTACGGGTTAGTGTTAGGATACGGTTTAGGATTAGGGGACGGGTGAGTGTAAGGCTTCGGGTAAGGGTTAGGGTTAGGGTTAGGGTTCGGGTTAGGGGACGGGGACGGTTTAGGGTATAGGTTAGGGTACGACAACGGTTTAGGGTGAGCGTACGTGTTAGGGTACGGGTTATTGTTAGCGTACGGGTTAGGATTAGGGGACGGGTGAGGGTAATGATTCGGGTAAGGGTTAGGGTTAGGGTTAGGGTTAGGGTTAGGGTTAGGGGACAGGGACGTTTAGGGTACAGGTTAGGGTACGACAACGGTTTAAGGTGAGCGTACGTGTTAGGGTACGGGTTAGTGTTAGGGTACGGTTTAGGATTAGGCGACGGGTGAGGGTAAGGCTTCGTGTAAGGGTTAGGGTTAGGGTTAGGGTTCTGGTTAGGGGACGGGGACGGTTTAGGGTACAGGTTAGTGTACGACAACGGTTTAGGGTGAGCGTACGTGTTAGGGTACGGGTTAGTGTTGGCGTACGGGTTAGGATTAGGGGACGGGTGAGGGTAAGGCTTCGGGTAAGGGTTAGGGTTAGTGTTAGGGTTAGGGGACGGGGACGGGGACGGTTTAGGGTACAGGTTAGGGTAGGACAACGGTTTAGTGTGAGCTTACGTGTTAGGGTACGGGTTAGTGTTAGCGTACGGGTTAGGATTAGGGGACGGGTGAGGGTAAGGCTTCGGGTAAGGTTTAGGGTTAGGGTTAGGGTTAGGGTTAGGGTTAGGGGACGGGAACGGTTTAGGGTACAGGTTAGGGTACGACAACGGTTTATGGTGAGCGTACGTGTTTGGGTACGGGTTAGTGTTAGCGTACGGGTTAGGATTAGGGGACGGGTGAGGGTAAGGCTTCGGGTAAGGGTTAGGGTTAGTGTTAGGGTTAGTGTTAGGGTTAGGGGACGGGGACAGGGACGGTTTAGGGTACAGGTTAGGGTACGACAACGGTTTATGGTGAGCGTTCGTGTTAGGGTACGGGTTAGTGTTAGCGTACGGGTTAGGATTAGGGGACGGGTGAGGGTAAGGCTTCGGGTAAGGGTTAGGGTTAGGGTTAGGGGACGGGGACGGGGACGGGGACGGTTTAGGGTACAGGTTAGTGTACGACAACGGTTTAGGGTGAGCGTACGTGTTAGGGTACAGGTTAGTGTTAGCGTACGGGTTAGGATTAGGGGACGGGTGAAAGTAAGGCTTCGGGTAAGTGTTAGGGTAGGGTTAGGGTTAGGGTTAGGGGACGGTGACGGTTTAGGGTACAGGTTAGGGTACGACAATGGTTTAGGGTGAGCGTACGTGTTAGGGTACGGGTTAGTTTTAGCATACGGGTTGGGATTAGGGTTAGGGTTATGGTTAGGGTTAGGGTTAGGGGACGGGGACGGGGACGGTTTAGGGTACAGGTTAGGGTACAACAACGGTTTAGGGTGAGCGTACGTGTTAGGGTACGGGTTAGTGTTAGCGTACGGGTTAGGATTAGGGAAAGGGTGAGGGTAAGGCTTCGGGTAAGGGTTAGGATTAGGGTTAGGTTTAGGGTTAGGGTTAAGGGACGGGGACGGTTTAGGGTACAGTTTAGTGTACGACAACAGTTTAGGGTGAGCGTACGTGTTAGGGAGCGGGTTAGTGTTAGCGCACGGGTTAGGATTAGGGGACGGGGGAGGGTAAGGCTTCGGGTAAGGGTTAGGGTTAGGGTTAGGGTTAGGGTTACGGGACGGGGACGGGGATGGTTTAGGGTACAGTTTAGGGTACGACAACGGTTTAGGGTGAGCGTACGTGTTAGGGTACGGGTTAGTGTTAGCGTACGGGTTAGGATTAGGGGACGGGTGAGGGTAAGGCTTCGGGTAAGGGTTAGGGTTAGGGTTAGGGGACGGGGACGGGGACGGGGACGGTTTAGGGTACAGGTTAGGGTACGACAACGGTTTAGGGTGAGCGTACGTGTTAGGGTACGGGTTAGTGTTAGCGTACGGGTTAGGATTAGGGGACGGGTGAGGGTAAGGCTTCGGGTAAGGGTTAGGGTTAGGGTTAGGGTTAGGGTTAGGGGACGGGGACGGGGACGGTTTAGGGTACATGTTAGGGTACGACAACGGTTTAGGGTGAGCGTATGTGTTAGGGTACGGGTTAATGTTAGCATACGGGTTAGGATTAGGGGACGGGTGAGGGTAAGGCTTCGGGTAAGGGTTAGGGTTAGGGTTAGGGTTAGGGTTAGGGGACGGGGACGGTTTAGGGTACAGGTTAGGGTACGAAAACGGTTTAGGGTGAGGGTACGTGTTAGGGTACGGGTTAGTGTTAGCGTACGGGTTAGGATTAGGGGACGGGTGAGGGTAAGGCTTCAGATAAGGGTTAGTGTTAGGGTTAGGGTTAGGGTTAGGGTTAGGGTCAGGGGACGGTTTAGGGTACAGGTTAGGGTACGACAAAGGTTTAGGGTGAGCGTACGTGTTAGGGTACGGGTTATTGTTAGCGTACGGGTGAGGATTAGGGGACGGGTGAGTGTAAGGCTTCGAGTAAGGGTTAGGGTTAGAGTTAGGTTTAGGGTTAGGGTTAGGGGACGGGGACGGTTTAGGGTACAGGTTAGGGTACGACAACGGTTTAGGGTGAGCGTACGTGTTAGGGTACGGGTTAGTGTTAGCGTACGGGTTAGGATTAGGGGACGGGTGAGGGTAAGGCTTCGGGAAAGGGTTAGGGTTAGGGTTAGGGTTAGGGTTAGGGGACGGGCACGGGGACGGTTTAGGGTACAGGTTAGGGTACGACAACGGTTTAGGGTGAGTGTAAGTGTTAGGGTACGGGTTAGTGTTAGCGTACGGGTTAGGATTAGGGGACGGGTGAGGGTAAGGCTTCGGGTAAGGGTTAGGGTTAGGGTTAGGGTTAGGGGACCGGGACGGGGACGGGGACGGTTTAGGGTATAGGTTAGGGTACGACAACGGTTTAGGGTGAGCGTACGTGTTAGGGTACGGGTTAGTGTTAGCGTACGTGTTAGGATTAGGGGAAGGGTGAGGGTAAGCCTTCGGGTAAGGGTTAGGGTTAGGGTTAGGGTTAGGGTTAGGGGACGGTGACGGTTTAGGGTACACGTTAGGGTACGACAACGTTTTATGCTGAGCGTACGTGTTAGGGTACGGGTTAGTGTTAGCGTACGGGTTACGATTAGGGGACGGGTGAGGGTAAGGCTTCCGGTAAGTGTTAGGGTTAGGGTTAGGGTTAGGGTTAGGGTTAGGGGACGGGGACGGGGACGGTTTAGGGTGCAGGTTAGGGTACGACAACGATTTAGGTTGAGCGTACGTGTTAGGGTACGGGTTAGTGTTAGCATACGGGTTAGGATTATGGGACGGGTGAGGGTAAGGCTTCGGGTAAGGGTTAGGGTAAGGGTTAGAGTTAGGGTTAGGGGACGGGGACGGTTTAGGGTATAGGTTAGGGTACGACAACGGTTTAGGGTGAGCGTACGTGTTAGGGTACGGGTTATTGTTAGCGTACGGGTTAGGATTAGGGGACGGGTGAGGGTAAGGCTTCGGGTAAGGGTTAGGGTTAGGGTTAGGGGACGGGGACGGTTTAGGGTACAGGTTAGGGTACGAAAACGGTTTAGGGTTAGGGTACGTGTTAGGGTATGGGTTAGTGTTAGCGTACAGGTTAGGATTAGGGGACGGGTGAGGGTAAGGCTTCGGGTAAGGGTTAGGTTTAGGGTTAGGGTTAGAGTTAGGGACAGGGGACGGTTTAGGTTACAAGTTAGGGTACGACAAAGGTTTAGGGTGAGCGTACGTGTTAGGGTACGGGTTAGTGTTAGCGTACGGGTGAGGATTAGGGGACGGGTGAGTGTAAGGCTTCGGGTAAGGGTTAGGGTTAGGGTTAGGGTTAGGGTTAGGGGACGGGGACGGTTTAGGGTACAGGTTCGGGTATGACAACGGTTTAGGGTGAGCGTACGTGTTAGGGTACGGGTTAGTGTTACCGTACGGGTTAGGATTAGGGGACGGGTGAGGGTAAGGCTTCGGGAAAGGGTTAGGGTTAGGGATAGAGTTAGGGTTAGGGGACGGGCACGGGGACGGTTTAGGGTACAGGTTAGGGTACGACAACGGTTTAGGGTGAGGGTACGTGTTAGGGTACGGGTTAGTGTTAGCGTACGGGTTAGGATTAGGGGACGGGTGAGGGTAAGGCTTCGGGTAAGGGTTAGGGTTAGGGTTAGGGTTAGGGTTAGGGGACGGGGACGGGGACGGTTTAGGGTACAGGTTAGGGTACGACAACGGTTTAGGGTGAGCGTACGTGTTAGGGTACGGGTTAGTGTTAGCGTACGGGTTAGGATTAGGGGACGGGTGAGGGTAAGGCTTCGGGTAAGGGTTAGGGTTAGGGTTTGGGTTAGGGTTAGGGGACGGGGACGGTTTAGGGCACAGGTTAGGGTACCACAACGGTTTAGGGTGAGCGTACGTGTTAGGGTACGGGTTAGTGTTAGCGTACGGGTTAGGATTAGGGGACGGGTGAGGGTAAGGCTTCGGTAAGGGTTAGGGTTAGGGTTAGGTTGAGGGTTAGGGGACGGTGACGGATTAGGGCACAGGTTAGGGTACGACAACGGTTTATGGTGAGCGTACGTGTTAGGGTACGGTTTAGTGTTAGCGTACGGGTTAGGATTAGGGGACGGGTGAGTGTAAGGCTTCGGGTAAGTGTTAGAGTTAGGGTTAGGGTTAGGGTTAGGGGACGGGGACGGGGACGGTTTAGGGTACAGGTTAGGGTACGACAACTATTTAGGGTGAGCGTACGTGTTAGGGTACGGGTTACTGTTAGCGTACGGGTTAGGATTATGGGACGGGTGAGGTTAAGGCTTCGGGTAAGGATTAGGGTTAGGGTTAGGGTTAGTGTTAGGGGACAGGGACGGTTTAGGGTATAGGTTAGGTTACGACAACGGTTTAGGGTGAGCGTACGTGTTAGGGTACGGGCTATTGTTAGCGTACGGGTTAGGATTAGGGGACGGGTGAGGGTAAGGCTTCGGGTAAGGGTTAGGGTTAGGGTTAGGGTTACGGGACAGGGACGGTTTAGGGTACAGGTTAGGGTACGACAACGGTTTAAGGTGAGCGTACGTGTTAGGGTACGGGTTAGTGTTAGGATACGGTTTAGGATTAGGGGACGGGTGAGTGTAAGGCTTCGGGTAAGGGTTAGGGTTAGGGTTAGGGTTCGGGTTAGGGGACGGGGACGGTTTAGGGTATAGGTTAGGGTACGACAACGGTTTAGGTTGAGCGTACGTGTTAGGGTACGGGTTATTGTTAGCGTACGGGTTAGGATTAGGGGACGGGTGAGGGTAATGATTCGGGTAAGGGTTAGGGTTAGGGTTAGGGTTAGGGTTAGGGTTAGGGGACAGGGACGTTTAGGGTACAGGTTAGGGTACGACAACGGTTTAAGGTGAGCGTACGTGTTAGGGTACGGGTTAGTGTTAGGGTACGGTTTAGGATTAGGGGACGGGTGAGGGTAAGGCTTCGTGTAAGGGTTAGGGTTAGGGTTAGGGTTCGGGTTAGGGGACGGGGACAGTTTAGGGTACAGTTTAGGGTACGACAACGGTTTAGGGTGAGGGTACGTGTTAGGGTATGGGTTAGTGTTAGCGTACGGGTTAGGATTAGGGGACGGGTGAGGGTAAGGCTTCGGGTAAGGGTTAGGGTTAGGGTTAGTGTTAGGTGACGGGGACGGGGACGGTTTAGGGTACAGGTTAGTGTACGACAACGGTTTAGGGTGAGCGTACGTGTTAGGGTACAGGTTAGTGTTAGCGTACGGGTTAGGATTAGGGGACGGGTGAAAGTAAGGCTTCGGGTAAGTGTTAGGGTTAGGGTTAGGGTTAGGGTTAGGGGACGGTGACGGTTTAGGGTACAGGTTAGGGTACGACAATGGTTTAGGGTGAGCGTATGTGTTAGGGTACGGGTTAGTTTTAGCATACGGGTTAGGATTAGGGTTAGGGTTATGGTTAGGGTTAGGGTTAGGGGACGGGGACGGGGACGGTTTAGGGTACAGGTTAGGGTACGACATCGGTTTAGGGTGAGCGTACGTGTTAGGGTACGGGTTAGTGTTAGCGTACGGGTTAGGATTAGGGGAAGGGTGAGGGTAAGGCTTCGGGTAAGGGTTAGGATTAGGGTTAGGTTTAGGGTTAGGGTTAAGGGACGGGGACGGTTTAGGGTACAGTTTAGTGTACGACAACAGTTTAGGGTGAGCGTACGTGTTAGGGAGCGGGTTAGTGTTAGCGCACGGGTTAGGATTAGGGGACGGGTGAGGGTAAGGCTTCGGGTAAGGGTTAGGGTTAGGGTTAGGGTTACGGGACGGGGACGGGGATGGTTTAGGGTACAGGTTAGGGTACGACAACGGTTTAGGGTGAGCGTACGTGTTAGGGTACGGGTTAGTGTTAGCGTACGGGTTAGGATTAGGGGACGGGTGAGGGTAAGGCTTCGGGTAAGTGTTAGGGTTAGGGTTAGGGGACGGGGACGGGGACGGGGACGGTTTAGGGTACAGGTTAGGGTACGACAACGGTTTAGGGTGAGCGTACGTGTTAGGGTACGGGTTAGAGTTAGCGTACGGGTTAGGATTAGGGGACGGGTGAGGGTAAGGCTTCGGGTAAGGGTTAGGGTTAGGGTTAGGGTTAGGGTTAGGGGACGGGCACGGGGACGGTTTAGGGTACAGGTTAGGGTACGACAACGGTTTAGGGTGAGCGTACGTGTTAGGGTACGGGTTAGTGTTAGCGTACGGGTTAGGTTTAGGGGACGGGTGAGGGTAAGGCTTCGGGTAAGTGTTAGGGTTAGGGTTAGGGTTAGGGTTAGGGTTAGGGGATGGGGACGGGGATGGTTTAGCGTACAGTTTAGGGTACGACAACGATTTAGGGTGAGCGTACGTGTAAGGGTACAGGTTAGTGTTAGCGTACGGGTTAGGATTAGGGGACGGGTGAGGGTATGGCTTCGGGTAAGGGTTAGGGTTAGGGTTAGGGTTAGGGTTAGGGGACGCGGATGGTTTAGGGTTAGGGTACGACAAAGTTTTAGGGTGAGCGTACGTGTTAGGGTACGGGTTAGTGTCAGGGTACGGGTGAGGATTAGGGTACGGGTGAGTTTAAGGCTTCGGGTAAGGGTTAGGTTTAGGGTTAGGGTTAGGGGACGGGGACGGGGACGGGGACGGGGACGGTTTAGGGTACAGATTAGGTTACGACAACGGTTTAGGGTGAGCGTACGTGTTAGGGTACGGGTTATTGTTAGCGTACGGGTTAGGATTAGGGGACGGTTGAGGGTAAGGCTTCGGGTAAAAGTTAGGGTTAGGGTTAGGGTTAGGGTTAGGGGACGGGGACGGTTTAGGGCACAGGTTAGTGTACGACAACGGTTTAGGGTGAGCGTACCTGTTAGGGTACGGTTTAGTCTTAGCGTACGGGTTAGGATTAGGGGACGGGTGAGTGTAAGGCTTCGGGTAAGGGTTAGGGTTAGGTTTAGGGTTAGGGTTAGGGTTAGGGGACGGGGACGGTTTAGGGTACAGGTTAGGGTACGACAACGGTTTAGGGTGAGCGTACGTGTTAGTGTACGGGTTAGTGTTAGCGTACGGGTTAGGATTAGGGGACGGGTGAGGGTAAGGCTTCGGGAAAGGGTTAGGGTTAGGGTTAGGGTTAGGGTTAGGGTTAGGGGATGGGCACGGGGACGGTTTAGGGTACAGGTTAGGGTACGACAACGGTTTAGGGTGAGGGTACGTGTTAGGGTACGGGTTAGTGTTAGCGTACGGGTTAGGATTAGGGGACGGGTGAGGGTACGGCTTCGGGTAAGGGTTAGGATTAGGGTTAGGTTTAGGGTTAGGGTTAAGGGACGGGGACGGTTTAGGGTACAGTTTAGTGTACGACAACAGTTTAGGGTGAGCGTACGTGTTAGGGAGCAGGTTAGTGTTAGCGCACGGGTTAGGATTAGGGGACGGGTGAGGGTAAGGCTTCGGGTAAGGGTTAGGGTTAGGGTTAGGGTTAGGGTTAGGGGACGGGGACGGGGATGGTTTAGGGTACAGTTTAGGGTACGACAACGGTTTAGGGTGAGCGTACGTGTTAGGGTACGGGTTAGTGTTAGCGTACGGGTTAGGATTAGGGGACGGGTGAGGGTAAGGCTTCGGGTAAGGGTTAGGGTTAGGGTTAGGGTTAGGGGACGGGGACGGGGACGGTTTAGGGTACAGGTTAGGGTACGACAACGGTTTAGGGTGAGCGTACGTGTTAGGGTACGGGTTAGTGTTAGCGTACGGGTTAGGATTAGGGGACGGGTGAGGGTAAGGCTTCGGGTAAGGGTTAGGGTTAGGGTTAGGGTTAGGGTTAGGGTTAGGGTTAGGGGATGGGGATGGTTTAGGGTACAGGTTAGGGTACGACAACGGTTTAGGGTGAGCGTACGTGTTAGGGTACGGGTTAGTGTTAGCGTACGGGTTAGGATTAGGGGACGGGTGAGGGTAAGGCTTCGGGTAAGGGTTAGGGTTAGGGTTAGGGTTAGGGTTAGGGGACGGGGACGGTTTAGGGTACAGGTTAGGGTACGACAACGGTTTAGGGTGAGCGTACGAGTTAGGGTACGGGTTAGTGTTAGCGTACGGGTTAAGATTAGGGGAAGGGTGAGGGTAAGGCTTCGGGTAAGGGTTAGGATTAGGGCTAGGTTTAGGGTTAGGGTTAAGGGACGGGGACGGTTTAGGGTACAGTTTAGGGTACGACAACAGTTTAGGGTGAGCGTACGTGTTATGGAGCGGGTTAGTGTTAGCGCACGGGTTAGATTTAGAGGACGGGTGAGGGTAAGGCTTCGGGTAAGGGTTAGGGTTAGGGTTAGGGTTAGGGTTAGCGGACGGGGACGGGGATGGTTGAGGGTACAGGTTAGGGTACGACAACGGTTTAGGGTGAGCGTACGTGTTAGGGTAAGTGTTAGTGTTAGCGTACGGGTTAGGATTAGGGGACGGGTGAGGGTAAGGCTTCGTGTAAGGGTTAGGGTTAGGGTTAGGTTTAGGGGACGGGGACGGTTTAGGGTACAGGTTAGGGTACGACAACGGTTTAGGTTGAGCGTACGTGTTAGGGTAAGGGTTAGTGTTAGCGTACGGGTTAGGATTAGGGGACGGGTGAGGGTAAGGCTTCGGGTAAGGGTTAGGGTTAGGGTTAGGGTTAGGGTTAGGGGACGGGGACGGTTTAGGGTTAGGGTACGACAAAGCTTTAGGGTGAGCGTACGTGTTAGGGTACGAGTTAGTGTTAGGGTACGGTTGAGGATTAGGGGACGTGTGAGGGTAAGGCTTCGGGTAAGGGTTAGGGTTAGTGTTAGGGTTAGGGTTAGGGGACGGGGACGGTTTAGGGTACAGGTTAGGGTACGACAACGGTTTAGGGTGAGCGTACGTGTTAGGGTACGGGTTAGTGTTAGCGTACGGGTTAGGATTAGGGGACAGGTGAGGGTAAGGCTTCGGGTAAGGTTTAGGGTTAGTGTTAGGGTTAGGGTTAGGGTTAGGGGACGGGGACAGGGACGGTTTAGGGTATAGTTTAGGGTACGACAACGGTTTATGGTGAGCGTACGTGTTAGGGTACGGGTTAGTGTTACCGTACAGGTTAGGATTAGGGGACGGGTGAGGGTAAGGCTTCGGGTAAGGTTTAGGGTTGGGTTTAGGGCTAGGGGACGGGGACGGGGACGGGGACGGGGACGGTTTAGGGTACAGGTTAGTGTACGACAACGGTTTAGGGTGAGCGTACGTGTTAGGGTACAGGTTAGTGTTAGCGTATGGGTTAGGATTAGGAGACGGGTGAGGGTAAGGCTTCGGGTAAAGTTTAGGGTTAGGGTTAGGGTTAGGATTAGGGGACGGTGACGGTTTAGGGTACAGGTTAGGGTAAGACAACGGTTTCGGGTGAGCGTACGTGTTAGGGTACGGGTTAGGATTAGGGGACGGGTGAGGGAAAGGCTTCGGGTAAGGGTTAGGGTTAGTGTTAGGGTTAGGGTTAGGGTTAGGGGACGGGGACGGTTTAGGGTACTGGTCAGGGTACGACAACGGTTTAGGGTGAGCGTACGTGTTAGGGTACGGGTTAGTGTTAGCGTACGGGTTAGGATTAGGGGACGGTTGAGTGTAAGGCTTCGGGTAAGGATTAGGGTTAGGGTTAGTGTTAGGGTTAGGGTTAGGGGACGGGGACGGTTTAGGGTACAGTTTAGGGTACGGCAACGGTTTAGGTTAAGCGTACGTGTTAGGGTACAGTTTAGTGTTAGCGTACGGTTTTGGATTAGGGGACGGGTGAAGGTAAGGCTTCGGGTAAGGGTTAGGGTTAGGGTTAGGGTTAGGGTTAGGGGACGGTGACGGTTTAGGGTACAGGTTAGGGTACGACAACGGTTTATGGTGAGCGTACGTTTTAGGGTACCGGTTAGTGTTAGCGTACGGGTTAGGATTAGCGGACGGGTGAGGGTAAGGCTTCGGGTAAGGTTTAGGGTTAGGGTTAGGGTTAGGGTTAGGGTTAGTGGACGGGGACGGTTTAGGGTACAGGTTAGGGTACGACAACGATTTAGGGTGAGCGTACGTGTTAGGGTACGGGTCAGTGTTAGCGTACGGGTTAGGATTATGGGACGGGTGACTGTAAGGCTTCGGGTAAGGGTTAGGGTTAGGCTTAGGGTTAGGGTTAGGGGACGGGGACGGTTTAGGGTATAGGTTAGGGTACGACAACAGTTTAGGGTGAGCGTACGTGTTAGGGTACGGGTTATTGTTAGCGTACGGGTTAGGATTAGGGGACAGGTGAGGGTAAGGATTCGGGTAAGGGTTCGGGTTAGGGTTAGGGTTAGGGTTAGGGTTAGGGGACAGGGACGTTTAGGGTACAGGTTAGGGTACGACAACGGTTTAAGGTGAGCGTACGTGTTAGGGTACGGGTTAGTGTTAGGGTACGGTTTAGGATTAGGCGACGGGTGAGGGTAAGGCTTCGTGTAAGGGTTAGGGTTAGGGTTAGGGTTCGGGTTAGGGGACGGGGACGGTTTAGGGTACAGGTTAGTGTACGACAACGGTTTAGGGTGAGCGTACGTGTTAGGGTACGGGTTAGTGTTGGCGTACGGGTTAGGATTAGGGGACGGGTGAGGGTAAGGCTTCGGGTAAGGGTTAGGGTTAGTGTTAGGGTTAGGGGACGGGGACGGGGACGGTTTAGGGTACAGGTTAGGGTAGGACAACGGTTTAGTGTGAGCTTACGTGTTAGGGTACGGGTTAGTGTTAGCGTACGGGTTAGGATTAGGGGACGGGTGAGGGTAAGGCTTCGGGTAAGGTTTAGGGTTAGGGTTAGGGTTAGGGTTAGGGTTAGGGGACGGGAACGGTTTAGGGTACAGGTTAGGGTACGACAACGGTTTATGGTGAGCGTACGTGTTTGGGTACGGGTTAGTGTTAGCGTACGGGTTAGGATTAGGGGACGGGTGAGGGTAAGGCTTCGGGTAAGGGTTAGGGTTAGTGTTAGGGTTAGTGTTAGGGTTAGGGGACGGGGACAGGGACGGTTTAGGGTACAGGTTAGGGTACGACAACGGTTTATGGTGAGCGTTCGTGTTAGGGTACGGGTTAGTGTTAGCGTACGGGTTAGGATTAGGGAACGGGTGAGGGTAAGGCTTCGGGTAAGGGTTAGGGTTAGGGTTAGGGGACGGGGACGGGGACGGGGACGGTTTAGGGTACAGGTTAGTGTACGACAACGGTTTAGGGTGAGCGTACGTGTTAGGGTACAGGTTAGTGTTAGCGTACGGGTTAGGATTAGGGGACTGGTGAAAGTAAGGCTTCGGGTAACTGTTAGGGTAGGGTTAGGGTTAGGGTTAGGGGACGGTGACGGTTTAGGGTACAGGTTAGGGTACGACAATGGTTTAGGGTGAGCGTACGTGTTAGGGTACGGGTTAGTTTTAGCATACGGGTTGGGATTAGGGTTAGGGTTATGGTTAGGGTTAGGGTTAGGGGACGGGGACGGGGACGGTTTAGGGTACAGGTTAGGGTACAACAACGGTTTAGGGTGAGCGTACGTGTTAGGGTACGGGTTAGTGTTAGCGTACGGGTTAGGATTAGGGGAAGGGTGAGGGTAAGGCTTCGGGTAAGGGTTAGGATTAGGGTTAGGTTTAGGGTTAAGGTTAAGGGACGGGGACGGTTTAGGGTACAGTTTAGTGTACGACAACAGTTTAGGGTGAGCGTACGTGTTAGGGAGCGGGTTAGTGTTAGCGCACGGGTTAGGATTAGGGGACGGGGGAGGGTAAGGCTTCGGGTAAGGGTTAGGGTTAGGGTTAGGGTTAGGGTTACGGGACGGGGACGGGGATGGTTTAGGGTACAGTTTAGGGTACGACAACGGTTTAGGGTGAGCGTACGTGTTAGGGTACGGGTTAGTGTTAGCGTACGGGTTAGGATTAGGGGACGGGTGAGGGTAAGGCTTCGGGTAAGGGTTAGGGTTAGGGTTAGGGGACGGGTACGGGGACGGGGACGGTTTAGGGTACAGGTTAGGGTACGACAACGGTTTAGGGTGAGCGTACGTGTTAGGGTACGGGTTAGTGTTAGCGTACGGGTTAGGATTAGGGGACGGGTGAGGGTAAGGCTTCGGGTAAGGGTTAGGGTTAGGGTTAGGGTTAGGGTTAGGGGACGGGCACGGGGACGGTTTAGGGTACAGGTTAGGGTACGACAACGGTTTAGGGTGAGCGTACGTGTTAGGGTACGGGTTAGTGTTAGCGTACGGGTTAGGATTAGGGGACGGGTGAGGGTAAGGCTTCGGGTAAGTGTTAGGGTTAGGGTTAGGGTTAGGGGACGGGGACGGTTTAGGGTACAGGTTAGGCTACGACAACGGTTTAGGATGAGCGTACGTGTTAGGCTACGGGTTAGTGTTAGCGTACGGGTTAGGATTAGGGGACGGGTGAGTGTAAGGCTTCGGGTAAGGGTTAGGGTTAGGGTTAGGGTTAGGGTTAGGGGACGGGGACGGTTTAGGGTTAGGGTACGACAAAGGTTTAGGGTGAGCGTACGTGTTAGGGTACGGGTTATTGTTAGCGTACGGGTTAGGATTAGGGGACGGTTGAGGGTAAGGCTTCGGGTAAAAGTTAGGGTTAGGGTTAGGGTTAGGGTTAGGGGACGGGGACGGGGACGGGGACGGTTTAGGGTACAGATTAGGGTACGACAACGGTTTAGGGTGAGCGTACGTGTTAGGGTACGGGTTATTGTTAGCGTACGGGTTAGGATTAGGGGACGGTTGAGGGTAAGGCTTCGGGTAAAAGTTAGGGTTAGGGTTAGGGTTAGGGTTAGGGGACGGGGACGGCTTAGGGCACAGGTCAGTGTACGACAACGGTTTAGGGTGAGCGTACCTGTTAGGGTACGGTTTAGTCTTAGCGTACGGGTTAGGATTAGGGGACGGGTGAGGGTAAGGCTTCGGGTAAGGGTTAGGGTTAGGGTTAGGGTTAGGGGACGGGGACGGGGACGGTTTAGGGTACAGGTTAGGGTACGACAACGGTTTAGGGTGAGCGTACGTGTTAGGGTACGGGTTAGTGTTAGCGTACGGGTTAGGATTAGGGGACGGGTGAGGGTAAGGCTTCGGGTAAGGGTTAGGGTTAGGGTTAGGGTTAGGGTTAGGGTTAGGGGACGGGGAAGGTTTAGGGTAGAGGTTAGGGTACGACAACGGTTTAGGGTGAGCGTACGTGTTAGGGTATGGGTTAGTGTTAGCGTACGAGTAAGGATTAGGGGACGGGTGAGGGTAAGGCTTCGGGTAAGTGTTAGGGTTAGTGTTAGGGTTAGGGTTAGGGTTAGGGGACTGGGAAAGGGACGGTTTAGGGTACAGGTTAGGGTACGACAACGGTTTATGTTGAGCGTACGTGTTAGGGTACGGGTTAGTGTTAGCGTACGGGTTAGGATTAGGGGACGGGTGAGGGTAAGGCTTCGGGTAAGGGTTAGGGTTAGGGTTAGGGTTAGGGGACGGGGACGGGGACGGGGACGGTTCAGGGTACAGGTTAGTGTACGACAACGGTTTAGGGTGAGCGTACGTGTTAGGGTACGGGTTAGTGTTAGCGTACGGGTTAGGATTAGGGGACGGGTGAGGGTAAGGCTTCGGGTAAGGGTTAGAGTTAGAGTTAGGGTTAGGGTTAGGGGACGGGGATGGGGATGGTTTAGGGTACAGGTTAGGGTACGACAACGGTTTAGGGTGAGCGTACGTGTTAGGGTACGGGTTAGTGTTAGCGTACGGGTTAGGATTAGGGGACGGGTGAGGGTATGGCTTCGGGTAAGGTTTAGGGTTATGGTTAGGGTTAGGGGACGGGGACGGGGACGGTTTAGGGTACAGGTTAGGGTACGACAACGGTTTAGGGTGAGCGTACGTGTTAGGGTACGTGTTAGTGTTAGCGTACGGGTTAGGATTAGGGGACGGGTGAGGGTAAGGCTTCGGGTAAGGGTTAGGGTTAGGGTTAGGGTTAGGGTTATGGGACGGGGACGGTTTAGGGTACAGGTTAGGGTACGACAACGGTTTAGGGTGAGCGTACGTGTTAGGGTACGGGTTAGTGTTAGCGTACGGGTTAGGATTAGGGGACGGGTGAGGGTAAGGCTTCGGGTAAGGGTTAGGGTTAGGGTTAGGGTTAGGGGACGGGCACGGGGACGGTTTAGGGTACAGGTTAGGGTACGACAACGGTTTAGGGTGAGTGTACGTGTTAGGGTACGCATTAGTGTTAGCGTACGGGTTAGGATTACGGGACGGGTGAGGGTAAGGCTTCGGGTAAGTGTTAGGGTTAGGGTTAGGGTTGGGTTAGGGTACGGGGACGGGGACGGGGACGGTTTAGGGTACAGGTTAGTGTACGACAACGGTTTAGGGTGAGCGTACGTGTTAGGGTACGGGTTAGTGTTGGCGTAAGGTTTAGGATTAGGGGACGGGTGAGGGTAAGGTTTCGGGTAAGGGTTAGGGTTAGGGTTAGGGGACGGGGACGGGGACGGTTTAGGGTACAGGTTAGGGTACGCCAACGGTTTAGTGTGAGCTTACGTGTTAGGGTACGGGTTAGTGTTAGCGTACGGGTGAGGATTAGGGGACGGGTGAGGGTAAGGCTTCGGGTAAGTGTTAGGGTTAGTGTTAGGGTTATGGTTAGGGTTAGGGGACGGGGACAGGGACGGTTTCGGGTACAGGTTAGGGTACGACAACGGTTTATGGTGAGCGTACGTGTTAGGATACGGGTTAGTGTTAGCGTACGGGTTAGGATTAGGGGACGGATGAGGGTAAGGCTTCGGGTAAGGGTTAGGGTTAGGGTTAGGGGACGGGGACGGGAACGGGGACGGTTTAGGGTACAGGTTAGTGTACGACAACGGTTTAGGGTGAGCGTACGTGTTAGGGTACAAGTTAGTGTTAGCGTACGGGTTAGGATTAGGGGACGGGTGAGGGTAAGGCTTCGGGTAAGTGTTAGGGTTAGGGTTAGGGTTAGGGTTAGGGGACGGGGACGGTTTAGGGTACAGGTTAGGGTACGACAACGGTTTAGCGTGAGCGTACGTGTTAGGGTACGGGTTATTGTTAGCGTACGGGTTAGGATTAGGGGACGGGTGAGGGTAAGGCTTTGGGTAAGGGTTAGGGTTAGGGTTAGGGTTAGGGTTAGGGGACGGGGAAGATTTAGGGTACAGGTTAGGGTACGACAACGGTTTAGGGTGAGCGTACGTGTTAGGGTATGGGTTAGTGTTAGGGTACGAGTTAGGATTAGGGGACGGGTGAGGGTAAGGCTTCGGGTAAGGGTTAGGGTTAGTGTTAGGGTTAGGGTTAGGGTTAGGGGACGGGGACAGGGACGGTTTAGGGTACAGGTTAGGGTACGACAACGGTTTATGGTGAGCGTACGTGTTAGGGTACGGGTAAGTGTTAGCGTACGGGTTAGGATTAGGGGACGGGTGAGGGTAAGGCTTCGGGTAAGGGTTAGGGTTAGGGTTAGGGTTAGGGTTAGGGTTAGGGGACGGGGACGGGGACGGTTTAGGGTACAGGTTAGGGTACGACAACGGTTTAGGGTGAGCTTACGTGTTAGGGTACGTGTTAGTGTTAGCGTACGGGTTAGGATTAGGGGACGGGTGAGGGTAAGGCTTCGGGTAAGGGTTCGGGTTAGGGTTAGGGTTAGGGTTGGTGTTAGGGGACGGGGACGGTTTAGGGTACAGTTTAGGGTACGACAACGTTTTATGGTGAGCGTACGTGTTAGGGTACGGGTTAGTGTTAGCGTACGGGTTAGGAAATAGGGGACGGGTGAGGGTAAGGCTTCGGGTAAGGGTTAGGGTTAGGGTTAGGGGACGGGGACGGGGACGGGGACGGGGACGGTTTAGGGTACAGGTTAGTGTACGACAATGGTTTAGGGTGAGCGTACGTCTTAGGGTACAGGTTAGTGTTAGCGTACGGGTCAGGATTAGGGGACGGGTGAGGGTAAGGCTTCGGGGAAGTGTTAGGGTTAGGTTTAGGGTTAGGGTTAGAGGACGGGGACGGTTTAGGGTACAGGTTAGGGTACGTCAACAGTTTAGGGTGAGCGTACGTGTTAGGGTACGGGTTAGTGTTAGCGTACGGGTTAGGATTAGGGGACGGGTGAGGGTAAGGCTTCGGGTAAGGGTTAGGATTAGGGTTAGGTTTAGGGTTAGGGTTAGGGGACGGGGACGGTTTAGGGTACAGTTTAGGGTACGACAAGAGTTTAGGGTGAGCGTACGTGTTAGGGAGCGGGTTAGTGTTAGCGCACGGGTTAGGATTAGGGGACGGGTGAGGGTAAGGCTTCGGGTAAGGGTTAGGGTTAGGGTTAGGGTTAGGGTTAGGGTTAGGGTTAGGGGACGGGGACGGTTTAGGGTACAGTTTAGGGTACGTCAACGGTTTAGTGTGAGCGTACGTGTTAGGGTACGGGTTAGTGTTAGCGTACGGGTTAGGATTAGGGGACGGGTGAGGGTAAGGCTTTGGGTAAGTGTTAGGGTTAGGGTTAGGGTTAGGGGACGGGGACGGTTTAGGGTTCAGGTTAGGGTACGACAACGGTTTAGGGTGAGGGTACATGTTAGGGTACGGGTTAGTGTTAGCGTACGGGTTAGGATTAGGGGACGGTTGAGGGTAAGGCTTCGGGTAAGGGTTACGGTTAGGGTTAGGGTTAGGGTTAGGGTTAGGGTTAGGGGACGGTTTAGGGTACAGGTTAGGGTACGACAAAGGTTTAGGGTGAGCGTACGTGTTAGGGTACGGGTTAGTGTTAGCATACGGGTGAGGATTAGGGGACGGGTGAGTGTAAGGCTTCGGGTAAGGGTTAGGGTTAGGGTTAGGGTTAGGGTTAGGGGACGGTTTAGGGTACAGGTTAGGGTACGACAACGGTTTAGGGTGAGCGTACGTGTTAGGGTACGGGTTAGTGTTAGCGTACGGGTTAGGATTAGTGGACGGGTGAGGGTAAGGCTTCGGGAAAGGGTTAGGGTTAGGGTTAGGGTAAGGGTTAGGGCACAGGCACGGGGACGGTTTAGGGTACAGGTTAGTGTACGACAACGGTTTAGGGTGAGGGTACGTGTTAGGGTACGGGTTAGTGTTATTGTACGGGTTAGGATTAGGGGAAGGGTGAGGGTAAGGCTTCGGGTAAGGGTTAGGGTTAGGGTTAGGGTTAGGGGACGGGGACCGGGACGGTTTAGGGTACAGGTTAGGGTACGACAACGGTTTAGGGTGAGCGTACGTATTAGGGTACGGGTTTGTGTTAGCGTACGGGTTAGGATTAGGGGACGGGTGAGGGTAAGGCTTCAGGTAAGGGTTAGGGTTAGGGTTAGGGTTAGGGTTAGGGTTAGGGGACGGGGACAGTTTAGGGTACAGGTTATGGTACGACAACGGTTTAGGGTGAGCGTACGTGTTAGGGTACGGTTTAGTGTTAGCGTACGGGTTAGGATTAGGGGACGGGTGAGTGTAAGGCTTCGGGTAAGGGTTAGGGTTAGGGTTAGTATTAGGGTTAGGGGACGGGGACGGTTTAGGGTACAGTTTAGGTTACGTCAACGGTTTAGTGTGAGTGTACGTGTTAGGGTACGGGTAAGTGTTAGCGTACGGGTTAGGATTAGGGGACGGGTGAGGGTAAGGCTTCGGGTAAGGGTTAGGGTTAGGGTTAGGGTTAGGGTTAGGGTCAGGGGACGGGGAAGGTTTAGGGTACAGGTTAGGGTACGACAACGGTTTAGGGTGAGCGTACGTGTTAGGGTACGGGTTAGTGTTAGCGTACGGGTTAGGATTAGGGGACGGGTGAGGGTAAGGCTTCGGGTAAGGGTTAGGTTTAGGGTTAGGGTTAGGGTTAGGGTTAGGGGACGGGGACGGTTTAGGGTACAGGTTAGTGTACGACAACGGTTTAGTGTGAGCGTACGTGGTAGGGTACGGGTTAGTGTTAGGGTACGGTTTAGGATTAGGGGAAGGGTGAGGGTAAGGCTTCGGGTAAGGGTTAGGGTTAGGGTTAGACGTAGGGTTAGGGGACGGGCACGGGGACGGTTTAGGGTACAGGTTAGTGTACGACAACGGTTTAGGGTGAGCGTACGTGTTAGGGTATGGGTTAGTGTTAGCGTACGGGTTAGGATTAGGGGACGGGTGAGGGTAAGGCTTCGGGTGAGGGTTAGGGTTAGGGTTAGGGTTAGGGGACGGGGACGGTGTAGGGTACAGGTTAGGGTACGACAACGGTTTAAGGTGAGCGTACGTGTTAGAGTACGGGTTAGTGTTAGGGTACGGTTTAGGATTAGGGGACGGGTGAGGGTAAGGCTTCGGGTAAGGGTTAGTTTTAGGGTTAGGGTTCGGGTTAGAGGACGGGGACGGTTTAGGGTACAGGTTAGTGTACGACAACCGTTTAGGGTGAGCGTACGTGTTAGGGTACGGGTTAGTGTTGGCGTACGTGTTAGGATTAGGGGACGGGTGAGGGTAAGGTTTAGGGTAAAGGTTAGGGTTAGGGTTAGGTTTAGGGGACGGGGACGGGGACGGTTTAGGGTACAGGTTAGGGTACGACAACGGTTTATGGTGAGCGTACGTGTTAGGCAGCGGGTTAGTGTTAGCGCACGGGTTAGGATTAGGGGACGGGTGAGGTTAAGGCTTCGGGTAAGGCTTAGGGTTAGGGTTAGGGTTAGGGTTAGGGGACGGGGACGGGGATGGTTTAGGGTACAGGTTAGGGTACGACAACGGTTTAGGGTGAGCGTACGTGTTAGGGTACGGGTTAGTGTTAGCGTACGGGTTAGGATTAGGGGACGGGTGTGGGTAAGTCTTCGGGTAAGGGTTAGCGTTAGGGTTAGGGTTAGGGGACGGGGACGTTTTAGGGTACAGGTTAGGGTACGACAACGGTTTACGGTGAGCGTACGTGTTAGGGTACGGGTTAATGTTAGCGTACGGGTTAGGATTAGGGGACGGGTGAGGGTAAGGCTTCGGGTAAGGGTTAGGGTTAGGGTTAGGGTTAGGGTTAGGGGACGTTCACGGGGACGGTTTAGGGTACAGGTTAGGGTACGACAACGGTTTAGGGTGAGCGTACGTGTTAGGGTACGGGTTAGTGTTAGCGTACGGGTTAGGATTAGGGGACGGTTGAGGGTAAGGCTTCGGGTAAAATTTAGGGTTAGGTTTAGGGTTAGGGTTAGGGGATGGGGACGGTTTAGGGTACAGGTTAGGGTACGACAACTGTTTAGGGTGAGGGTACGTGTTAGGGTACGGGTTAGTGTTAGCGTACGGGTTAGGATTAGGGGACGGGTGAGGGTAAGGCTTCGGGTAAGGTTTAGGGTTAGGGTTAGGGTTAGGGTTAGGGGACGGGGCGGTTTAGGGTACAGGTTAGAGTACGACAACGGTTTAGGGTGAGCGTACGAGTTAGGGTACGGGTTAGTGTTAGCGTACGGGTTAGGATTAGGGGACGGGTGAGGGTAAGGCTTCGGGTAAGGGTTAGGGTTAGGGTTAGCGTTAGGGTTAGGGGACGGGCAAGGGGACGGTTTAGGGTACAGGTTAGGGCACGACAACGGTTTAGGGTGAGCGTACGTGTTAGGGTACGGGTTAGTGTTAGCTTACGGGTTAGGATTAGGGGACGGGTGAGGGTAAGGCTTCGGGTAAGTGTTAGGGTTAGGGTTAGGGTTAGGGTTAGGGTTAGGGGACGGGGACGGTTTAGGGTACAGGTTAGGGTACGACAACGGTTTAGGGTGAACGTACGTGTTAGGGTACGTGTTAGTGTTAGCGTACGGGTTAGGATTAGGGGACGGTTGAGGGTAAGGCTTAGGGTAAGGGTTAGGGTTAGGGTTAGGGTTAGGGTTAGGGGACGGGGACGGTTTAGGGTACAGTTTAGGGTACGACAAAGGTTTAGGGTGAGCGTACGTGTTAGGGTACGGGTTAGTGTTAGGGTACGGATGAGGATTAAGGGACGGGTGAGTGTAAGGCTTCGGGTAAGGGTTAGGGTTAGGGTTAGGGTTAGGGGACGGGGACGGGGACGGGGATGGTTTAGGGTACAGGTTAGGGTACGACAGTGGTTTAGGGTGAGCGTACGTGTTAGGGTACGTTTTAGTGTTAGCGTACGGGTTAGGATTAGGGGACGGGTGAGTGTAAGGCTTCGGGTAAGGGTTAGGGTTAGGGTTAGGGGACGGGGACGGTTTAGGGTACAGTTTAGTGTACGTCAACGTTTTAGGGTGAGCGTACGTGTTAGGGTACGGGTTAGTGTTAGCGTACGGGTTAGGATTAGGGGACGGGTGAGGATAAGGCTTCGGGTAAGGGTTAGGGTTAGGGTTAGGGTTAGGGTTAGGGGACCGGGACGGTTTAGGGTACAGGTTAGGGTACGACAACAGTTTAGGGTGAGGGTACATGTTAGGGTACGGCTTAGTGTTCGCCTACGGGTTAGGATTAGGGGACGCGTGAGGGTAAGGCTTCGGGTAAGGGTTAGGGTTAGGGTTAGGGTTAGGCATAGGGTTAGGGGACGGGCACGGGGACGGTTTAGGGTACAGGTTAGGGTACGACAGCGGTTTAAGGTGAGCGTACGTGTTAGGGTACGGGTTAGTGTTAGGGTACGGGTTAGGATTAGGGGACGGGTGAGGGTAAGGCTTCGGGTAAGGGTTAGGGTTAGGGTTAGGGGACGGGGACGGTTTAGGGTACAGGTTAGGGTACGACAACAATTTAGGGTGAGCGTACGTGTTAGGGTACGGGTTAGTGTTAGCGTACGGGTTAGGATTAGGGGACGGGTGAGGGTAAGGCTTCGGGTAAGGGTTAGGGTTAGGGTTAGGGTTAGGGGACGGGGACGTTTTACGGTACAGGTTAGGCTACGACAACGGTTTAGGATGATCGTACGTGTTAGGGTATGGGTTAGTGTTAGCGTACGGGTTAGGATTAGGGGACGGGTGAGGGTAAGGCTTCGGGTAAGGGTTAGGGTTAGGGTTAGGGTTAGGGTTAGGGGACGGTCACGGGGACGGTTTAGGGTACAGGTTAGGGTACGACAAAGATTTAGTGTGAGCGTACGTGTTAGGGTACGGGTAGTGTTAGGGTACGGATGCGGATTAAGGGACGGGTGAGTGTAAGGCTTCGGGTAAGGGTTAGGGTTAGGGTTAGGATTAAGGTTAGGGTTAAGGGACGGGGACGGGGACGGGGACGGTTTAGGGTACAGGTTAGGGTACGACAACGGTTTAGGGTGAGCGTACGTGTTAGGGTACGGGTTAGTGTTAGCGTACGGGTTAGGATTAGGGGACGGGTGAGGGTAAGGCTTCGGGTAAGGGTTAGGGTTAGGGTTATGGTTAGGGTTAGGGGACGGGGACGGTTTACGCTACAGGTTAGGGTACGACAACGGTTTAGGGTGAGCGTACGTGTTAGGGTACGGTTTAGTGTTAGCATACGGGTTAGGATTAGGGTACGGGTGAGTGTAAGGCTTTGGGTAAGTGTTAGGGTTAGGGTTAGGGTTAGGGGACGGGGACGGGGATGGTTTAGGGTACAGTTTAGGGTACGTCAACGGTTTAGTGTGAGCCTACGTGTTAGGGTACGGGTTAGTGTTAGCGTACGGGTTAGGATTAGGGGACGGGTGAGGATAAGGCTTCGGGTAAGGGTTAGGGTTAGGGTTAGGGGACGGGGACAGTTTAGGGTACAGGTTAGGGTACGACAACGGTTTAGGGACAGGGTACGTGTTAGGGTACGGGTTAGTGTTAGCTTACGGGTTAGGATTAGGGCACGGGTGAGGGTAAGGCTTCGGGTAAGGGCTAGGGTTAGTGTTAGGGTTAGGGTTAGGGGACGGGGACGGTTTAGTGTACAGGTCAGGGTACGACAACGGTTTAGGGTGAGCGTACGTGTTAGGGTACGGGTTAGTGTTAGCGTACGGGTTAGGATTAGGGGACGGGTGAGGGTAAGGCTTCGGGTAAGGGTTAGGGTTAGGTTTAGGGTTAGGGTTAGGGGACGGGGACGGGGATGGTTTAGGGTACAGGTTAGGGTACGTCAACTGTTTAGGGTGAGCGTACGTGTTAGGGTACGGGTTAGTGTTAGCGTACGTTTTAGGATTAGGGGACGGGTGAGTGTAAGCCTTCGGGTAAGGGTTAGGGTTAGGGTTAGGTTTAGGGTTAGGGTTAGGGGACGGGGACGGTTTAGGGTACAGTTTAAGGTACGACAACAGTTTAGGGTGAGCGTACGTGTTAGGGAGCGCGTTAGTGTTAGCCCACGGGTTAGGATTAGGGGACGGGTGAGGGTAAGGCTTCGGGTAAGTGTTAGGGTTAGGGTTAGGGTTAGGGGACGGGGACGGGGATGGTTTAGGGTACAGGTTAGGGTACGACAACGATTTAGGGTTAGCGTACGTGTTAGGGTACGGGTTAGTGTTAGCGTACGGGTTAGGATTAGGGGACGGGTGAGGGTAAGGCTTCGGGTAAGGGTTAGGGTTAGGGTTAGGGTTAGGGGACGGGGACGAAGACGGTTTAGGGTACAGGTTAGGATACGACAACGGTTTAGAGTGAGCGTACGTGTTAAGGTACGGGTTAGTGTTAGCGTACGGGTTAGGATTAGGGGACGGGTGAGGGTAAGGCTTCGGGTAAGGGTTAGGATTAGGGTGAGACTTAGGGTTAGGGTTAGGGGACGGGGACGGTTTAGGGTACAGGTTAGGGTACGACAACGGTTTAGGGTGAGCGTACGTGTTAAGGTATGGGTTAGTGTTAGCGTACGGATTAGGATTAGGGGACGTGTCAGGGTAAGGCTTCGGGAAAGGGTTAGGGTTAGGGTTAGGGTTACGGTTAGGGGACGGGCACGGGGACGGTTTAGGGTACAGGTTAGGGTACGACAACGGTTTAGGGTGAGGGTACGTGTTAGGGTACGGGTTAGTGTTAGCGTACGGGTTGGGATTATGGGACGGGTGAGGGTAAGGCTTCGGGAAAGGGTTAGGGTTAGGGTTAGGGTTACGGTTAGGGGACGGGCACGGGGACGGTTTAGGGTACAGGTTAGGGTACGACAACGGTTTAGGGTGAGCGTTCGAGTTAGGGTACGGTATAGTGTAGGCGTACGGGTTAGGTTAGGGGACGGGAGAGGGTAAGGCTTCGGGTAAGGGTTAGGGTTAGGGTTAGGGTTAGGGAACGGGGACGGTTTAGGGTACAGTTTAGGGTACGTCAACGGTTTAGGGTGAGCCTACGTGTTAGGGTACGGGTTAGTGTTAGCGTACGGGTTAGGATTAGGGGACGGGTGAGGATAAGGCTTCGGGTAAGGGTTAGGGTTAGGGTTAGGGTTAGGGGACGGGGACAGTTTAGGGTACAGGTTAGTGTACGACAACGGTTTAGGGTGAGGGTACGTGTTAGGGTACGGGTTAGTGATAGCTTACGGGTTAGGATTAGGGGACGGGTGAGGGTAAGGCTTCGGGTAAGGGTTAGGGTTAGGTTTAGGGTTAGGGTTAGGGGACGGGGACGGTTTAGGGTACAGGTTAGGGTATGACAACGGTTTAGGGTGAGCGTACGTGTAAGGGTACGGGTTAGTGTTAGCGTACGGGTTAGGATTATGGGACGGGTGAGGGTAAGGCTTCGGGTAAGGGTTAGGGTTAGGGTTAGGGTTAGGGTTAGGGTTAGGGGACGGGGACGGTTTAGGGTACAGGTTAGGGTACGACAACGGTTTAGGGTGAGCGTACGTGTTAGGGTATGGGTTAGTGTTAGCGTACGGGTTAGGATTAGGTGACGGTTGAGGGTAAGACTTCGGGTAAGGGTTAGGGTTAGGGTTAGGGTTAGGGTTATGGGACGGGCACGGGGACTGTTTAGGGTACAGGTTAGGGTAAGACAACGGTTTAGGGTGAGCGTACGTGTTAGGGTACGTGTTAGTGTTAGCGTACGGGTTAGGATTAGGGGACGGGTGAGGGTAAGGCTTCGGGTAAGTGTTAGGGTTAGTGTTAGGGTTAGGGTTAGGGTTAGGGGACGGGGACGGTTAAGGGTACAGGTTAGGGTACGACAACGATTTAGGGTGAGCGTACGTGTTAGGGTACGGGTTATTGTTAGCGTACGGTTAAGGATTAGGGGACGGGTGAGGGTAAGGCTTCGGGTAAGGGTTAGGGTTAGGGTTAGGGGACGGGGACGGGGACGGTTTAGGGTACAGGTTAGCCTACGACAACGGTTTAGGATGAGCGTACGTGTTAGGGTACGGGTTAGTGTTAGCGTACGGGTTAGGATTAGGGGACGGGTGAGGGTAAGGCTTCGGGTAAGGGTTAGGGTTAGGGTTAGGGTTAGGGTTAGGGTTAGGGGACGGGGACGGTTTAGGGTACAGGTTAGGGTACGACAAAGGTTTAGGATGAGCGTACGTGTTAGGGTACGGGTTAGTGTTAGGTTACGGGTGAGGATTAGGGGACGGGTGAGTGTAAGTCTTCGGGTAAGGTTTAGGGTTAGGGTTAGGGTTAGGGTTAGGGTTAGGGGACGGGGACGCTTTAGGGTACAGGTTAGTGTACGACAACGGTTTAGGGTGAGCGTACGTGTTAGGGTACGGGTTAGTGTTAGCGTACGGGTTAGGATTAGGGGACGGGTGAGGGTAAGGCTTCGGGAAAGGGTTAGGGTTAGGGTTAGGGTTAGGGTTAGGGGACGGGGACGGGGACGGTTTAGGGTACAGGTTAAGGTACGACAACGGTTTAGGGTGAGGGTACGTGTTAGGGTACGGGTTAGTGTTAGCGTACGGGTTGGGATTATGGAACGGGTGAGGGTAAGGCTTCGGGTAAGGGTTAGGTTTAGGGTTAGGGTTAGGGTTAGGGGACGGGGACGGGGACGGTTTAGGGTACAGGTTAGGGTACGACAACGGTTTAGGGTGAGCGTACGTGTTAGGGTACGGTATACTGTTTGCGTACGGGTTAGGTTAGGGGACGGGTGAGGGTAAGGCTTCGGGTAAGGGTTAGGGTTAGGGTTAGGGTTAGGGTTAGGGGACGGGGATGGTTTAGGGTACAGGTTAGGGTACGACAACGGTTTAGGGTGAGGGTACGTGTTAGGGTACGGGTTAGTGTTAGCGTACGGGTTAGGTTTAGGGGACGGGTGAGGGTAAGGCTTCGGGTAAGGGTTAGGGTTAGGGTTAGGGTTAGGGATAGGGGACGGGGACGGTTTAGGGTACAGGTTAGTGTACGACAACGGTTTAGAGTGAGCGTACGTGTTAGGGTACGGGTTAGTGTTAGCGTACGGGTTAGGATTAGGGGACGGGTGAGAATAAGGCTTCGGGTAAAGGTTAGGGTTAGGGTTAACGTTAGGGTTAGGGGACGGGGACGGTTTAGGGTACAGGTTAGGGTACGACAACAGTTTAGGGTGAGGGTACGTGTTAGGGTACGGGTTAGTGTACGCGTACGGGTTAGGATAAGGGGACGGGTGAGGGTAACTCTTCGGGTAAGGGTTAGGGTTAGGGTTAGGGTTAGGGTTAGGGTTAGGGTTAGGGGACGTTTTAGGGTACAGGTTAGGGTACGACAAAGGTTTAGGGTGAGCGTACGTGTTAGGGTACGGGTTAGTGTTAGCGTACGGGTGAGGATTAGGGGACGGGTGAGTGTAAGGCTTCGGGTAAGGGTTAGGGTTAGGGTTAGGGTTAGGGGACGGGGACGGTTTAGGGTACAGGTTAGCGTACGACAACGGTTTAGGGTGAGCGTACATGTTAGGGTACGGGTTAGTGTTAGCGTACGGGTTAGGATTAGGGGAAGGGTGAGGGTAAGGCTTCGGGTAAGGGTTAAGGTTAGGGTTACCTTAGTGTTAGGGGACGGGCACGGGGACGGTTTAGGGTACAGGTTAGGGTACGACAACGGTTTAAGGTGAGTGTACGTGTTAGGGTATGGGTTAGTGTTAGGGTACGGTTTAGGATTAGGGGACGGGTGAGGGTAAGGGTTCGGGTAAGGGTTAGGGTTAGGGTTAGGGGACGGGGACGGGGACGGGGACGGTTTAGGGTACAGGTTAAGGTACGACAACGGTTTATGGTGAGCTTACCTGTTAGGGTATGGGTTAGTGTTAGCGTACGCGTTAGGATTAGGGGACGGTTGAGGGTAAGGCTTCGGGTAAGGGTTAGGGTTAGTGTTAGGGTTAGGGTTAGGGGAAGGGTACAGGGACGGTTTAGGGTACAGGTTAGGGTACGACAACGGTTTATGGTGAGCGTACGTGTTAGGGTACGGGTTAGTGTTAGTGTACGGGTTAGGATTAGGGGACGGGTGAGGGTAAGGCTTCGGGTAAGGGTTAGGTTTAGGGTTAGGGTTAGGGGACGGGGACGGGGACGGGGACGGTTTAGGGTACAGGTTAGTGTACGACAACGGTTTAGGCTGAGCGTACGTGTTAGGGTACAGGTTAGTGTTAGCGTACGGGTTAGGATTAGGGGACGGGTGAGGGTAAGGCTTCGGGTAAGAGTTAGGGTTAGGGTTAGGGTTAGGGTTAGGGTTAGGGGACGGGGACGGTTTAGGGTACAGGTTAGGGTACGCCAACGGTTTAGGGTGAGGGTACGTGTTAGGGTATGGGTTAGTGTTAGCGTACGGGTTAGGATTAGGGGACGGGTGAGGGTAAGGCTTCGAGTAAGGGTTAGGGTTAGGGTTAGGGTTAGGGTTAGGGGACGGGGACGGCTTAGGGTACAGGTTAGGGTACGAAAACGGTTTAGGTTGAGGGTACGTGTTAGGGTACGGGTTAGTGTTAGCGTACAGGTTAGGATTAGGGGACGGGTGAGGGTAAGGCTTCGGGTAAGGGTTAGGGTTAGTGTTAGGGTTAGGGTTAGGGTTAGGGGACGGGGACAGGGACGGTTTAGGGTACAGGTTAGGGTACGACAACGGTTTATAGTGAGCGTACGTGTTAGGGTACGGGTTAGTGTTAGCGTACGGGTTAGGATTAGGGGACGGGTGAGGGTAAGGCTTCGGGTAAGGGTTATTGTTAGTGTTAGGGTTAGGGTTAGTGTTAGGGGACGCGGACAGAGACGGTTTAGGGTACAGGTTAGGGTACGACAACGGTTTATGGTGAGCATACGTGTTAGGGTACGGGTTAGTGTTAGCGTACGGGTTAGGATTAGGGGACGGGTGAGGGTAAGGCTTCGGGTAAGGGTTAGGTTTAGGGTTAGCGTTAGGGGACGGGGACGGGGACGGGGACGGTTTAGGGTACAGGTTAGGGTACGACAACGGTTTAGGGTGAGGGTACGTGTTAGGGTACGGGTTAGTGTTAACGTACGGGTTAGGATTAGGGGACGGGTGAGGGTAAGGCTTCGGGTAAGTGTTAGGGTTAGGGTTAGGGTTAGGGTTAGGGGACGGGGACGGTTTAGGGTACAGGTTAGGGTACGACAACGGTTTAGGGTGAGGGTACGTGTTAGGGTACGGGTTAGTGTTAGCGTACGGGTTAGGATTAGGGGATGTGTGAGGGTAAGGCTTCGGGTAAGGTTTAGGGTTAGTTTTAGGGTTAGGGGACGGGGACGGATTAGGGTACAGGTTAGGGTACGACAATGGTTTAGGGTGAGCGTACGTGTTAGGGTACGGGTTAGTGTTAGCGTACGGGTTAGGATTAGGGGACGGTTGAGGGTAAGGCTTCGGGTAAAGGTTAGGGTTAGGGTTAGGGTTAGGGTTAGGGGACGGGGACGGTTTAGGGTACAGGTTAGGGTACGACAACAGTTTAGGGTGAGCGTACGTGTTAGGGTACGGTTTAGTGTTCGCGTACGGGTTAGGATTAGGGGACGGGTGAGTGTAAGGCTTCGGGTAAGGGTTAGGGTTAGGGTTAGGGTTAGGGTTAGTGTTAGGGGATGGGGACGGTTTAGGATACAGTTTAGGGTATGTCAACGGTTTAGGGTGAGCGTACGTGTTAGGGTACGGGTTGGTGTTAGCGTACGGGTTAGGATTAGGGGACGGGTGAGTATAAGGCTTCGGGTAAGGGTTAGGGTTAGGGTTAGGGTTAGGGGACGGGGACGGTTTAGGGGACAGGTTAGGGTACGACAACAGTTTAGGGTGAGGGTACGTGTTAGGGTACGGGTTAGTGTACGCGTACGGGTTAGGATAAGGGGACGGGTGAGGGTAAGGCTTCGGGTAAGGGTTAGGGTTAGGGTTAGGGTTAGGGTTAGGGTTAGGGTTAGGGGACGGTTTAGGGTACAGGTTAGGGTACGACAACCGTTTAGGGT
Source organism: Delphinapterus leucas (assembly GCF_059928025.1). Taxonomy (NCBI): domain Eukaryota; kingdom Metazoa; phylum Chordata; class Mammalia; order Artiodactyla; family Monodontidae; genus Delphinapterus; species Delphinapterus leucas. Next base: position 11,709,211 of record NW_028322240.1, on the reverse strand, counting down.
GAGCGTACGTGTTAGGGTACGTGTTAGTGTTAGCGTACGGGTGAGGATTAGGGGACGGGTGAGTGTAAGGCTTCGGGTAAGGGTTATGGTTAGGGTTAGGGTTAGGGTTAGGGGACGGGGACGGTTTAGGGTACAGGTTAGGGTACGACAACGGTTTAGGGTGAGCGTACGTGTTAGGGTACGGGTTAGTGTTAGCGTACGGGTTAGGATTAGGGGAAGTGTGAGGGTAATGCTTCGGGTAAGGGTGAAGGTTAGGGTTACCTTAGGGTTAGGGGACGGGCACGGGGACGGTTTATGGTACAGGTTAGGGTACGACAACGGTTTAAGGTGAGTTTACGTGTTAGGGTACGGGTTAGTGTTAGGGTACGGTTTAGGATTAGGGGACGGGTGAGGGTAAGGCTTCGGGTAAGGGTTAGGGTTAGGGTTAGGGTTAGGGGACGGGGACGGGGACGGTTTAGGGTACAGGTTAAGGTACGACAACGGTTTATGGTGAGCTTACCTGTTAGGGTACGGGTTAGTGTTAGCGTACGGGTTAGGATTAGGGGACGGGTGAGGGTAAGGCTTCGGGTAAGGGTTAGGGTTAGTGTTAGGGTTAGGGTTAGGGTTAGGGGATGGGGACGGTTTAGGTTACAGGTTAGGGTACGACAACGGTTTACGGTGAGCGTACGTGTTAGGGTACGGGTTAGTGTTAGCGTACGTGTTAGGATTAGGGGACGGGTGAGGGTAAGGCTTCGGGTAAGGGTTAGGTTTAGGGTTAGGGTTAGGGGACGGGGACGGGGACGGGGACGGTTTAGGGTACAGGTTAGTGTACGACAATGGTTTAGGGTGAGCGTACGTGTTAGGGTACAGGTTAGTGTTAGCGTATGGGTTAGGATTAGGGGACGGGTGAGGGTAAGGCTTCGGGTAAGAGTTAGTGTTAAGGTTAGGGTTAGGGTTAGCGTTAGGAGACGGGGACGGTTTAGGGTACAGGTTAGGGCACGACAACGGTTTAGGGTGAGCGTAGGTGTTAGGGTACGGGTTAGTGTTAGCATACGGTTTACGATTAGGGGACGGGTGAGTGTAAGGCTTCGGGTAAGGGTTAGGGTTAGGGTTAGGGTTAGGGTTAGGGGACGGGGACGGTTTAGGGTACAGGTCAGGGTACGACAATGGTTTAGGGTGAGCGTACGTGTTAGGGTACGGGTTAGTGTTAGCGTACGGGTTAGGATTAGGGGACGGGTGAGGGTAAGGCTTCGGGTAAAGGTTAGGGTTAGGTTTAGGGTTAGGGTTAGGAGACGGGGACGGGGATGGTTTAGGGTACAGGTTAGGGTACGTCAACAGTTTAGGGTGAGCGTACGTGTTAGGGTACGGGTTAGTGTTAGCGTACGTGTTAGGATTAGGGGACGGGTGAGGGTAAGCCTTCGGGTAAGGGTTAGGATTAGGGTTAGGTTTAGGGTTAGGGTTAGGGGACGGGGTCGGTTTAGGGTACAGTTTAAGGTACGACAAAAGTTTAGGGTGAGCGTACGTGTTAGGGAGCGCGTTAGTGTTAGCGCACGGGTTAGGATTAGGGGACGGGTGAGGGTAAGGCTTCGGGTAAGGGTTAGGGTTAGGGATAGGGTTAGGGTTAGGGGACGGGGACGGGGACGGGGATGGTTTAGGGTACAGGTTAGGGTACGACAACGGTTTAGGGTGAGCGTACGTGTTAGGGTACGGGTTAGTGTTAGCGTACGGGTTAGGATTAGGGGACGGGTGAGGGTAAGGCTTCGGGTAAGGTTTAGGTTTAGGGTTAGGGTTAGAGTTAGGGTTAGGGGACGGGGAAGGTTTAGGGTACAGTTTAGGGTACGACAACGGTTTAGGGTGAGCGTACGTGTTAGGGTACGGGTTAGTGTTAGCGTACGGCTTAGGATTAGGTGACGGGTGAGGGTAAGACTTCGGGTAAGGGTTAGGGTTAGGGTTAGGGTTAGGGTTAGGGGACGGGCACGGGGACTGTTTAGGGTACAGGTTAGGGTAAGACAACGGTTTAGGGTGAGCGTACGTGTTAGGGTAAGGGTTAGTGTTAGCGTACGGGTTAGGATTAGGGGACGGGTGAGGGTAAGGCTTCGGGTAAGTGTTAGGGTTAGGGTTAGGGTTAGGGTTAGGGGACGGGGACGGGGACGGTTAAGGATACAGGTTAGGGTACGACAACGTTTTAGGGTGAGCGTACGTGTTAGGGTACGGGTTAGTGTTAGCGTACGGTTTAGGATTAGGGGACGGGTGAGGGTAAGGCTTCGGGTAAGGTTTAGGGTTAGGGTTAGGGTTAGGGGAAGGGGACGGGGACGGTTTAGGGAACAGGTTAGGGTACGACAACGGTTTAGGATGAGTGTACGTGTTAGGGTACGGGTTAGTGTTAGCATACGGGTTAGGATTAGGGGACGGGTGAGGGTAAGGCTTCGGGTAAGGGTTAGGGTTATGGTTAGGGTTAGGGTTAGCGGACGGGGACGGTTTAGTGTACAAGTAGGGTACGAAAACGGTTTAGAGTGAGTGTACGTGTTAGGGTAGTGGTTAGCGTTAGCGAACGGGTTAGGATTAGGGGACGGGTGAGGGTAAGGCTTCGGGTAAGTGTTAGGGTTAGGGATAGGTTTAGGGTTAGGGTTAGGGGATGGGGACGTTTTAGGGTACAGGTTAGTGTACGACAACGGTTTAGGGTGAGCGTACGTGTTAGGGTACGGATTAGTGTTAGCGTACGGGTGAGGATTAGGGGACGGGTGAGTGTAAGGCTTTGGGATAGGGTTAGGTTTAGGGTTAGGGTTAGGGTTAGGGTTAGGGGACGGGCACGGGGACGGTTTAGGGTACAGGTTAGGGTACGACAACGGTTTAGGGTGAGCGTACGTGTTAGGGTATGGGTTAGTGTTAGCGTACGGGTTAGGATTAGGGGACGGGTGAGGGTAAGGCTTCACGTATGGGTTAGGGTTAGGGTTAGGGTTAGGGTTAGTGTTAGGGTTAGGTAACGGGGACGGTTGAGGGTACAGGTTAGGGTACGACAACAGTTTAGGGTGAGCGGACGTGTTACGGTACGGGTTAGTGTTAGCGTACGGGTTAGGATTAGGGGACGGGTGAGGGTAAGGCTTCATGTAAGGGTTAGGGTTAGGGTTAGGGTTAGGGTTAGGGGACGGGGACGGTTTAGGGTACAGGTTAGTGTACGACAACGGTTTAGGGTGAGCGTACGTGTTAGGGTACGGGTTAGTGTTAGCGTACCGGTTAGGATTAGGGGACGGGTGAGGGTAAGGCTTCGGGTAACGATTAGCGTTATGTTTAGGGTTAGGTTTAGGGTTAGGAGACGGGGATGATTTAGGGTACATGTTAGGGTACGACAACGATTTAGGGTGAGCGTACATGTTAGGGTACGGATTAGTGTTAGCGTACGGGTTAGGATTAGGGGATGGGTGAGGGTAAGGCTTCGGGTTAGGGTTAGGGTTAGGGTTACGGTTCGGGTTAGGGGACGGGGACGGTTTAGGGTACAGGTTAGGGTACGACAACGGTTTAGGCTGAGCGTACGTGTTAGGGTACGGGTTAGTGTTAGCGTACGGTTTAGGATTAGGGCACGGGTGAGGGTAAGGCTTCGGGTAAGGGTTAGGGTTAGGGTTAGGGTTAGGGTTATGGTTAGGGGACGGGGACGGGGACGGTTTAGGGTACAGGTTAGGGTACGAGAACGGTTTAGGGTGAGCGTGCGTGTTAGGGTACGGGTTAGTGTTAGCGTACGGGTTAGGATTAGGGGACGGGTGAGCGTAAGGCTTCGGGTAAGGGTTAGGGTTAGGATTAGGGTTAGGGTTAGGGGACGGGGATGGGGAAGGTTTAGGGTACAGGTTAGGGTACGACAACGGTTTAGGGTGAGCGTACGTGTTAGGGTACGTGTTAGTATTAGCGTACGGGTTAGGATTACGGGACGGGTGAGGGTAAGGCTTCGGGTAAGGGTTAGGGTTAGGGTTAGGGTTAGGGTTAGGGGACGGGGACGGTTTAGGGTACAGGGTAGGGTACGACAACGGTTTCGGGTGAGCGTACATGTTAGGGTACGGGTTAGTGTTAGCGTATGGGTTAGGATTAGGTGCCGGGTGAGTGTAAGTCTTCGGGTAAGGGTTAGGGTTAGGGTTAGGGTTAGGGTTTGGGGACAGGGACGGTTTAGCGTACAGGTTAGGGTACGAAAACGGTTTAGGGTGAGCGTACGTGTTAGGGTACGGGTTAGTGTTAGCGTACGGATTAGGATTAGGAGACGGGTGAGGGTAAGGCTTCCGGTAAGGGTTAGGGTTAGGGTTAGGGTTAGGGTTAGGGTTAGGGGACGGGGACGGTTTAGGGTACAGGTTAGGGTACGACAACGGTTTAGGGTGAGCGTACGTGTTAGGGTACAGGTTAGTGTTAGCGTACGTGTTAGGATTAGGGGACGGGTGAGGGTAAGGCTTCAGGTAAGGGTTAGGGTTAGGGTTAGGTTTAGGGTTAGGGGACGGGCACGGGGACGGTTTAGGGTACAGGTTAGGGTACGACAACGGTTTCGGTTGAGCGTACGTGTTAGGGTACGGGTTAGTGTTAGCGTAAGGGTTAGGATTAGGTGACGGGTGAGGGAAAGGCTTCGGGTATGGGTTAGGGTTAGGGTTAGGGTTAGGGTTAGGGTTAGGGGACGGGCACGGTTTAGGGTACAGGTTAGGGTACGACAACGGTTTAGGGTGAGCGTACGTGTTAGGGTACGGGTTATTGTTAGCGTACGGGTTAGGATTAGGGGACGGGTGAGGGTAAGGCTTCGGGTAAGGGTTAGGGTTAGGGTTAGGGTTAGGGTTAGGGGACGGGGACGGGGACGGTTTAGGGTACAGGTTAGGGTATGACAACGGTTTAGGGTGAGCGTACGTGTTAGGGTAAGGTTTAGTGTTAGCGTACGGGTTAGGATTAGGGGATGGGTGAGGGTAAGGCTTCGGGTAAGGGTTAGGGTTAGGGTTAGGGTTAGGGTTAGGGGACGGGCACGGGGACGGTTTAGGGTACAGGTTAGTGTACGCCAACAGTTTATGGTGAGCGTACGTGTTAGGGTACGGGTTAGTGTTAGCGTACGGGTGACGATTAGGGGACGGGTGAGGGTAAGGCTTCGGGTAAGGGTTAGGGTTAGGGTTAGGGTTAGGTTTAGGGGACGGGGACGGTTTAGGGTACAGGTTAGGGTACGATAACGGTTTAGGGGAGCGTACGTGTTAGGGTACGGGTTAGTGTTAGCGTACGGGTTAGGATTAGGGGACGGGTGAGGGTAAGGCTTCGGGTAAGGGTTAGGGTTAGGGTTAGGGTTAGGGGACAGGGACTGTTTAGGGTACAGGTTAGGGTACGACAACGGTTTAGGGAGAGCGTATGTTTTAGGGTACGGTTTAGTGTTAGCGCATGGGTTAGGATTATGGGACGTGTGAGGGTAAGGCTTCGGGTAAGGGTTAGGGTTAGGGTTAGGGTTAGGGTTAGGGTTAGGGGACAGGGACGGTTTAGGGTACAGTTTACGGTACGACAACGGTTTAGGGTGAGCGTACGTGTTAGGTTACGGGTTAGTGTTAGCGTACGGGTTAGTATTAGGGGACGGGTGAGGGTAAGGCTTCGGGTAAGGGTTAGTGTTAGGGTTAGGGTTAGGGTTAGAGGACGGGGATGGTTTAGGGTACAGGTTATGGTACGACAACGGTTTAGGGTGAGCGTACGTGTTAGGGTACGGGTTAGTGTTAGCGTACGGGATAGGATTAGGGGACGGGTGAGGGTAAGGCTTCGGGTAAGGGTTAGGGTTAGGGTTAGGTTTAGGGTTAGGGGACGGGCACGGGGACGGTTTAGGGTACAGTTTAGGGTACGACAACGGTTTAGGGTGAGCGTACGTGTTAGGGTACGGGTTAGTGTTAGCGTACAGGTTAGGATTAGGGGACGGGTGAGGGTAAGGCTTCGGGTAAGGGTTAGGGTTCGGGTTAGGGTTAGGGTTAGGGTTAGGGTTAGGGGACGGGGACGGTTTAGGGTACGGGTTAGGCTACGACAACGGTTTAGGGAAGCGTACGTGTTAGGGTACGGGTTAGTGTTAGCGTACGGGTTAGGATTAGGGGACGGGTGAGGGTAAGGCTTCGGGATAGGGTTAGGTTTAGGGTTAGGGTTAGGGGACGGGCACGGGGACGGTTTAGGGTACAGGTTAGGGTTCAACAACGGTTTAGGTTGAGGGTACGTGTTAGGGTACGGGTTAGTGTTAGCGTACGGGTTAGGATTAGGAGACGTGTGAGGGTAAGGCTTCCGGTAAGGGTTAGGGATAGATTTAGGGTTAGGGATAGGGTTAGGGGACGGGGACGGTTTAGGGTACAGGTTAGGGTACGACAATGGTTTAGGGTGAGCGTACGTGTTAGGGTACGGGTTAGTGTTAGCGTACGGGTTAGGATTAGGGGACGGGTGAGTGTAAGGCTTCGGGTAAGGGTTAGGGTTAGGGTTAGGGTTAGGGTTAGGGGAAGGGGACGGGGACGGTTTAGGGTACAGGTTAGGGTACGACAACGGTTTAGGGTGAGCGTACGTGTTAAGGTACTGGTTAGTTTTAGCGTACGGGTTAGTATTAGGGGACGGGTGAGGGTAAGGATTCGGGTAAGCTTTAGGGTTAGGGTTGGGTTAGGTTTAGGGTTAGGGGAAGGGGACGGTTTAGGGTACAGGTTAGGGTACGACAACGGTTTAGGGTGAGCGTACGTGTTAGTGTACGTGTTAGTGTTAGCGTACGGGTTAGGATTAGGGGACGTGTGAGGGTAAGGCTTCGGTTAAGTGTTAGGGTTAGGGTTAGGCTTAGGGTTAGGGGACGGGGACGGTTTAGGGTACAGGTTAGGGTACGACAATGGTTTAGGGTGAGCGTACGTGTTAGGGTACGGGTTAGTGTTAGCGTACGGGTTAGGATTAGGGGACGGGTGAGGGTAAGGCTTCGGGTAAGGGTTAGGGTTAGGGTTAGGTTTAGGGTTAGGGTTAGGGGACGGGGACGGGGACGGTTTCGGGTACAGGTTAGGGTACGTCAACGGTTTAGGGTGAGCGTACGTGTTAGGGTACGGTTTAGTGTTAGCATACGGGTTAGGATTAGGGGACGTGTGAGGGTAAGGCTTCGGGTAAGAGTTAGGGTTAGGGTTAGGGTTAGGGTTAGGGTTAGGGTTAGGGGACGGGGACTGTTTAGGGTACAGGTTAGTATACGACAACGGTTTAGGGTGAGTGTACGTTTTACGCTATGGTTTAGTTTTAGCGCACGGGTTAGGATTATGGGACGGGTGAGGGTAAGGCTTCGGGTAAGGGTTACGGTTAGGGTTAGGGTTAGGGTTAGGGGACGGGGACGGTTTAGGGTACAGGTTAGGGTACGACAACGGTTTAGGGTGAGCGTACGTGTTAGGGTACGGGTTAGTGTTAGCGTACGGATTAGGATTAGGGGACGGGTGAGGGTAAGGCTTCGGGTAAGGGTTAGGGTTAGTGTTAGGGTTAGGGTTAGGGTTAGAGGACGGGGACGGTTTAGGGTACAGGTTAGGGTACGACAACGGTTTAGGGTGAGCGTACATGTTAGGGTACGGGTTAGTGTTAGCGTACGGGATAGGATTAGGGGACGGGTGAGGGTATGGCTTCGGGTAAGGGTTAGGGTTAGGGTTCGGTTTAGGGTTAGGGGACGGGCACGGGGACGGTTTAGGGTACAGGTTAGGGTACGACAATAGTTTAGGGTGAGCGTACGTGTTAGGGTACGGGTTAGTGATAGCGTACGGGTTAGGATTAGGGGACGGGTGAGGGTAAGGCTTCGGGTAAGGGTTAGGGTTAGGGTTAGGGTTATGGTTAGGGTTAGGGTTAGGGGACGGGGACGGTTTAGGGTACAGGTTAGGGTACGACAACGTTTTAGGGTGAGCGTACTTGTTAGGGTACGGGTTATTGTTAGCGTACGGGTTAGGACTAGGGGACGGGTGAGGGTAAGGCTTCGGGTAAGGGTTAGGGTTAGGGTTAGGGTTAGGTTTAGGGTTAGGGGACGGGGACGGTTTAGGGTACAGGTTAGGGTACGACAACGGTTTAGGGTGAGCGTACGTGTTAGGGTACGGGTTAGTATTAGCGTACGGGTTAGGATTAGGGGACGGGTGAGGGTAAGGCTTCGGGTAAGGGTTAGGGTTAGGGTTAGGGTTAGGGTTAGGGGACGGGCACGAGGACGGTTTAGGGTACAGTTTAGGGTATGACAACGGTTTATGGTGAGCGTACGTGTTATGGTACGGGTTAGTGATAGCTTACGGGTTAGGATTAGGGGATGGGTGAGGGTAAGGCTTCGGGTAAGGGTTAGGGTTAGGGTTAGGGTTAGGTTTAGGGGACGGGGACGGTTTAGGGTACAGGTTAGGGTACGACAACGGTTTAGGGGAGCGTACGTGTTAGGGTACGGGTTAGTTTTAGCGTACGGGTTAGGATTAGGGGACGGGTGAGGGTAAGGCTTCGGGTAAGGGTTAGGGTTAGGGTTAGGGTTAGGGTTAGGGTTAGGGGACGGGGACGGTTTTGGGTACAGGTTAGGGTACGACAACGGTTTAGGGTGAGCGAACGTGTTAGGGTACGGGTTAGTGTTAGCGTACGTGTTAGGATTAGGGGACGGGTGAGGGTAAGGCTTCAGGTAAGGGTTAGGGTTAGGGTTAGGTTTAGGGTTAGGGGACGGGCACGGGGACGGTTTAGGGTACAGGTTAGGGTACGACAACGGTTTCGGTTGAGCGTACGTGTTAGGGTACGGGTTAGTGTTAGCGTAAGGGTTAGGATTAGGTGACGGGTGAGGGAAAGGCTTCGGGTATGGGTTAGGGTTAGGGTTAGGGTTAGGGTTAGGGTTAGGGGACGGGCACGGTTTAGGGTACAGGTTAGGGTACGACAACGGTTTAGGGTGAGCGTACGTGTTAGGGTACGGGTTATTGTTAGCGTACGGGTTAGGATTAGGGGACGGGTGAGGGTAAGGCTTCGGGTAAGGGTTAGGGTTACGGTTAGGGTTAGGGTTAGGGGACGGGGACGGGGACGGTTTAGGGTACAGGTTAGGGTATGACAACGGTTTAGGGTGAGCGTACGTGTTAGGGTAAGGTTTAGTGTTAGCGTACGGGTTAGGATTAGGGGATGGGTGAGGGTAAGGCTTCGGGTAAGGGTTAGGGTTAGGGTTAGGGTTAGGGGACGGGCACGGGGACGGTTTATGGTACAGGTTAGTGTACGCCAACAGTTTATGGTGAGCGTACGTGTTAGGGTACGGGTTAGTGTTAGCGTACGGGTGACGATTAGGGGACGGGTGAGGGTAAGGCTTCGGGTAAGGGTTAGGGTTAGGGTTAGGGTTAGGTTTAGGGGACGGGGACGGTTTAGGGTACAGGTTAGGGTACGATAACGGTTTAGGGGAGCGTACGTGTTAGGGTACGGGTTAGTGTTAGCGTACGGGTTAGGATTAGGGGACGGGTGAGGGTAAGGCTTCGGGTAAGGGTTAGGGTTAGGGTTAGGGTTAGGGTTAGGGTTAGGGGACAGGGACGGTTTAGGGTACAGTTTACGGTACGACAACGGTTTAGGGTGAGTGTACGTGTTAGGGTACGGGTTAGTGTTAGCGTACGGGTTAGGATTAGGGGACGGGTGAGGGTAAGGCTTCGGGTAAGGGTTAGGGTTAGGGTTAGGGTTAGGGTTAGGGTTAGGGGACAGGGACTGTTTAGGGTACAGGTTAGGGTACGACAACGGTTTAGGGTGAGCGTATGTTTTAGGGTACGGTTTAGTGTTAGCGCACGGGTTAGGATTATGGGACGTGTGAGGGTGAGGCTTCGGGTAAGGGTTAGGGTTAGGGTTAGGGTTAGGGTTAGGGTTAGGGGACAGGGACGGTTTAGGGTACAGTTTACGGTACGACAACGGTTTAGGGTGAGCGTACGTGTTAGGGTACGGGTTAGTGTTAGCGTACGGGTTAGGATTAGGGGACGGGTGAGGGTAAGGCTTCGGGTAAGGGTTAGTGTTAAGGTTAGGGTTAGGGTTAGAGGACGGGGACGGTTTAGGGTACAGGTTATGGTACGACAACGGTTTAGGGTGAGCGTACGTGTTAGGGTACGGGTTAGTGTTAGCGTACGGGATAGGATTAGGGGACGGGTGAGGGTAAGGCTTCGGGTAAGGGTTAGGGTTAGGGTTAGGTTTAGGGTTAGGGGACGGGCACGGGGACTGTTTAGGGTACAGTTTAGGGTACGACAACGGTTTAGGGTGAGCGTACGTGTTAGGGTACGGGTTAGTGTTAGCGTACAGGTTAGGATTAGGGGACGGGTGAGGGTAAGGCTTCGGGTAAGGGTTAGGGTTAGGGTTAGGGTTAGGGTTAGGGTTAGGTTTAGGGGACGGGGACGGTTTAGGGTACGGGTTAGGCTACGACAACGGTTTAGGGAAGCGTACGTGTTAGGGTACGGGTTAGTGTTAGCGTACGGGTTAGGATTAGGGGACGGGTGAGGGTAAGGCTTCGGGATAGGGTTAGGTTTAGGGTTAGGGTTAGGGGACGGGCACGGGGACGGTTTAGGGTACAGGTTAGGGTTCAACAACGGTTTAGGTTGAGGGTACGTGTTAGGGTACGGGTTAGTGTTAGCGTACGGGTTAGGATTAGGAGACGTGTGAGGGTAAGGCTTCCGGTAAGGGTTAGGGATAGGTTTAGGGTTAGGGTTAGGGTTAGGGGACGGGGACGGTTTAGGGTACAGGTTAGGGTACGACAATGGTTTAGGGTGAGCGTACGTGTTAGGGTACGGGTTAGTGTTAGCGTACGGGTTAGGATTAGGGGACGGGTGAGTGTAAGGCTTCGGGTAAGGGTTAGGGTTAGGGTTAGGGTTAGGGTTAGGGGAAGGGGACGGGGACGGTTTAGGGTACAGGTTAGGGTACGACAACGGTTTAGGGTGAGCGTACGTGTTAAGGTACTGGTTAGTTTTAGCGTACGGGTTAGTATTAGGGGACGGGTGAGGGTAAGGATTCGGATAAGGGTTAGGGTTAGGGTTGGGTTAGGTTTAGGGTTAGGGGAAGGGGACGGTTTAGGGTACAGGTTAGGGTACGACAACGGTTTAGGGTGAGCGTACGTGTTAGTGTACGGGTTAGTGTTAGCGTACGGGTTAGGATTAGGGGACGTGTGAGGGTAAGGCTTCGGTTAAGTGTTAGGGTTAGGGTTAGGGTTAGGGTTAGGGGACGGGGACGGTTTAGGGTACAGGTTAGGGTACGACAATGGTTTAGGGTGAGCGTACGTGTTAGGGTACGGGTTAGTGTTAGCGTACGGGTTAGGATTAGGGGACGGGTGAGGGTAAGGCTTCGGGTAAGGGTTAGGGTTAGGGTTAGGTTTAGGGTTAGGGTTAGGGGACGGGGACGGGGACGGTTTCGGGTACAGGTTAGGGTACGTCAACGGTTTAGGGTGAGCGTACGTGTTAGGGTACGGTTTAGTGTTAGCATACGGTTTAGGATTAGGGGACGTGTGAGGGTAAGGCTTCGGGTAAGGGTTAGGGTTAGGGTTAGGGTTAGGGTTAGGGTTAGGGGACGGGGACTGTTTAGGGTACAGGTTAGTATACGACAACGGTTTAGGGTGAGTGTACGTTTTACGCTATGGTTTAGTGTTAGCGCACGGGTTAGGATTATGGGACGGGTGAGGGTAAGGCTTCGGGTAAGGGTTACGGTTAGGGTTAGGGTTAGGGTTAGGGGACGGGGACGGTTTAGGGTACAGGTTAGGGTACGACAACGGTTTAGGGTGAGCGTACGTGTTAGGGTACGGGTTAGTGTTAGCGTACGGATTAGGATTAGGGGACGGGTGAGGGTAAGGCTTCGGGTAAGGGTTAGGGTTAGTGTTAGGGTTAGGGTTAGGGTTAGAGGACGGGGACGGTTTAGGGTACAGGTTAGGGTACGACAACGGTTTAGGGTGAGCGTACGTGTTAGGGTACGGGTTAGTGTTAGCGTACGGGATAGGATTAGGGGACGGGTGAGGGTAAGGCTTCGGGTAAGGGTTAGGGTTAGGGTTTGGTTTAGGGTTAGGGGACGGGCACGGGGACGGTTTAGGCTACAGGTTAGTGTACGCCAACAGTTTATGGTGAGCGTACGTGTTAGGGTACGGGTTAGTGTTAGCGTACGGGTGACGATTAGGGGACGGGTGAGGGTAAGGCTTCGGGTAAGGGTTAGGGTTAGGGTTAGGGTTAGGTTTAGGGGACGGGGACGGTTTAGGGTACAGGTTAGGGTACGATAACGGTTTAGGGGAGCGTACGTGTTAGGGTACGGGTTAGTGTTAGCGTACGGGTTAGGATTAGGGGACGGGTGAGGGTAAGGCTTCGGGTAAGGGTTAGGGTTAGGGTTAGGGTTAGGGGACAGGGACTGTTTAGGGTACAGGTTAGGGTACGACAACGGTTTAGGGTGAGCGTACGTTTTAGGGTACGGTTTAGTGTTAGCGCATGGGTTAGGATTATGGGACGTGTGAGGGTAAGGCTTCGGGTAAGGGTTAGGGTTAGGGTTAGGGTTAGGGTTAGGGTTAGGGGACAGGGACGGTTTAGGGTACAGTTTACGGTACGACAACGGTTTAGGGTGAGCGTATGTGTTAGGTTACGGGTTAGTGTTAGCGTACGGGTTAGGATTAGGGGACGGGTGAGGGTAAGGCTTCGGGTAAGGGTTAGTGTTAGGGTTAGGGTTAGGGTTAGAGGACGGGGACGGTTTAGGGTACAGGTTATGGTACGACAACGGTTTAGGGTGAGCGTACGTGTTAGGGTACGGGTTAGTGTTAGCGTACGGGATAGGATTAGGGGACGGGTGAGGGTAAGGCTTCGGGTAAGGGTTAGGGTTAGGGTTAGGTTTAGGGTTAGGGGACGGGCACGGGGACGGTTTAGGGTACAGTTTAGGGTACGACAACGGTTTAGGGTGAGCGTACGTGTTAGGGTACGGGTTAGTGTTAGCGTACAGGTTAGGATTAGGGGACGGGTGAGGGTAAGGTTTCGGGTAAGGGTTAGGGTTCGGGTTAGGGTTAGGGTTAGGGTTAGGGTTAGGGGACGGGGACGGTTTAGGGTACGGGTTAGGCTACGACAACGGTTTAGGGAAGCGTACGTGTTAGGGTACGGGTTAGTGTTAGCGTACGGGTTAGGATTAGGGGACGGGTGAGGGTAAGGCTTCGGGATAGGGTTAGGTTTAGGGTTAGGGTTAGGGGACGGGCACGGGGACGGTTTAGGGTACAGGTTAGGGTTCAACAACGGTTTAGGTTGAGGGTACGTGTTAGGGTACGGTTTAGTGTTAGCGTACGGGTTAGGATTAGGAGACGTGTGAGGGTAAGGCTTCCGGTAAGGGTTAGGGATAGGTTTAGGGTTAGGGTTAGGGTTAGGGGACGGGGACGGTTTAGGGTACAGGTTAGGGTACGACAATGGTTTAGGGTGAGCGTACGTGTTAGGGTACGGGTTAGTGTTAGCGTACGGGTTAGGATTAGGGGACGGGTGAGTGTAAGGCTTCGGGTAAGGGTTAGGGTTAGGGTTAGGTTTAGGGTTAGGGGAAGGGGACGGGGACGGTTTAGGGTACAGGTTAGGGTACGACAACGGTTTAGGGTGAGCGTACGTGTTAAGGTACTGGTTAGTTTTAGCGTACGGGTTAGTATTAGGGGACGGGTGAGGGTAAGGATTCGGGTAAGCTTTAGGGTTAGGGTTGGGTTAGGTTTAGGGTTAGGGGAAGGGGACGGTTTAGGGTACAGGTTAGGGTACGACAACGGTTTAGGGTGAGCGTACGTGTTAGTGTACGGGTTAGTGTTAGCGTACGGGTTAGGATTAGGGGACGTGTGAGGGTAAGGCTTCGGTTAAGTGTTAGGGTTAGGGTTAGGCTTAGGGTTAGGGGACGGGGACGGTTTAGGGTACAGGTTAGGGTACGACAATGGTTTAGGGTGAGCGTACGTGTTAGGGTACGGGTTAGTGTTAGCGTACGGGTTAGGATTAGGGGACGGGTGAGGGTAAGGCTTCGGGTAAGGGTTAGGGTTAGGGTTAGGTTTAGGGTTAGGGTTAGGGGACGGGGACGGGGACGGTTTCGGGTACAGGTTAGGGTACGTCAACGGTTTAGGGTGAGCGTACGTGTTAGGGTACGGTTTAGTGTTAGCATACGGGTTAGGATTAGGGGACGTGTGAGGGTAAGGCTTCGGGTAAGAGTTAGGGTTAGGGTTAGGGTTAGGGTTAGGGTTAGGGTTAGGGGACGGGGACTGTTTAGGGTACAGGTTAGTATACGACAACGGTTTAGGGTGAGTGTACGTTTTACGCTATGGTTTAGTTTTAGCGCACGGGTTAGGATTATGGGACGGGTGAGGGTAAGGCTTCGGGTAAGGGTTAGGGTTAGTGTTAGGGTTAGGGTTAGGGTTAGAGGACGGGGACGGTTTAGGGTACAGGTTAGGGTACGACAACGGTTTAGGGTGAGCGTACGTGTTAGGGTACGGGTTAGTGTTAGCGTACGGGATAGGATTAGGGGACGGGTGAGGGTAAGGCTTCGGGTAAGGGTTAGGGTTAGGGTTCGGTTTAGGGTTAGGGGACGGGCACGGGGACGGTTTAGGGTACAGGTTAGGGTACGACAATAGTTTAGGGTGAGCGTACGTGTTAGGGTACGGGTTAGTGTTAGCGTACGGGTTAGGATTAGGGGACGGGTGAGGGTAAGGCTTCGGGTAAGGGTTAGGGTTAGGGTTAGGGTTATGGTTAGGGTTAGGGTTAGGGGACGGGGACGGTTTAGGGTACAGGTTAGGGTACGACAACGTTTTAGGGTGAGCGTACTTGTTAGGGTACGGGTTATTGTTAGTGTACGGGTTAGGACTAGGGGACGGGTGAGGGTAAGGCTTCGGGTAAGGGTTAGGGTTAGGGTTAGGTTTAGGGTTAGGGGACGGGCACGGGGACTGTTTAGGGTACAGTTTAGGGTACGACAACGGTTTAGGGTGAGCGTACGTGTTAGGGTACGGGTTAGTGTTAGCGTACAGGTTAGGATTAGGGGACGGGTGAGGGTAAGGCTTCGGGTAAGGGTTAGGGTTAGGGTTAGGGTTAGGGTTAGGGTTAGGTTTAGGGGACGGGGACGGTTTAGGGTACGGGTTAGGCTACGACAACGGTTTAGGGAAGCGTACGTGTTAGGGTACGGGTTAGTGTTAGCGTACGGGTTAGGATTAGGGGACGGGTGAGGGTAAGGCTTCGGGATAGGGTTAGGTTTAGGGTTAGGGTTAGGGGACGGGCACGGGGACGGTTTAGGGTACAGGTTAGGGTTCAACAACGGTTTAGGTTGAGGGTACGTGTTAGGGTACGGGTTAGTGTTAGCGTACGGGTTAGGATTAGGAGACGTGTGAGGGTAAGGCTTCCGGTAAGGGTTAGGGATAGGTTTAGGGTTAGGGTTAGGGTTAGGGGACGGGGACGGTTTAGGGTACAGGTTAGGGTACGACAATGGTTTAGGGTGAGCGTACGTGTTAGGGTACGGGTTAGTGTTAGCGTACGGGTTAGGATTAGGGGACGGGTGAGTGTAAGGCTTCGGGTAAGGGTTAGGGTTAGGGTTAGGGTTAGGGTTAGGGGAAGGGGACGGGGACGGTTTAGGGTACAGGTTAGGGTACGACAACGGTTTAGGGTGAGCGTACGTGTTAAGGTACTGGTTAGTTTTAGCGTACGGGTTAGTATTAGGGGACGGGTGAGGGTAAGGATTCGGATAAGGGTTAGGGTTAGGGTTGGGTTAGGTTTAGGGTTAGGGGAAGGGGACGGTTTAGGGTACAGGTTAGGGTACGACAACGGTTTAGGGTGAGCGTACGTGTTAGTGTACGGGTTAGTGTTAGCGTACGGGTTAGGATTAGGGGACGTGTGAGGGTAAGGCTTCGGTTAAGTGTTAGGGTTAGGGTTAGGCTTAGGGTTAGGGGACGGGGACGGTTTAGGGTACAGGTTAGGGTACGACAATGGTTTAGGGTGAGCGTACGTGTTAGGGTACGGGTTAGTGTTAGCGTACGGGTTAGGATTAGGGGACGGGTGAGGGTAAGGCTTCGGGTAAGGGTTAGGGTTAGGGTTAGGTTTAGGGTTAGGGTTAGGGGACGGGGACGGGGACGGTTTCGGGTACAGGTTAGGGTACGTCAACGGTTTAGGGTGAGCGTACGTGTTAGGGTACGGTTTAGTGTTAGCATACGGGTTAGGATTAGGGGACGTGTGAGGGTAAGGCTTCGGGTAAGAGTTAGGGTTAGGGTTAGGGTTAGGGTTAGGGTTAGGGTTAGGGGACGGGGACTGTTTAGGGTACAGGTTAGTATACGACAACGGTTTAGGGTGAGTGTACGTTTTACGCTATGGTTTAGTTTTAGCGCACGGGTTAGGATTATGGGACGGGTGAGGGTAAGGCTTCGGGTAAGGGTTAGGGTTAGTGTTAGGGTTAGGGTTAGGGTTAGAGGACGGGGACGGTTTAGGGTACAGGTTAGGGTACGACAACGGTTTAGGGTGAGCGTACGTGTTAGGGTACGGGTTAGTGTTAGCGTACGGGATAGGATTAGGGGACGGGTGAGGGTAAGGCTTCGGGTAAGGGTTAGGGTTAGGGTTCGGTTTAGGGTTAGGGGACGGGCACGGGGACGGTTTAGGGTACAGGTTAGGGTACGACAATAGTTTAGGGTGAGCGTACGTGTTAGGGTACGGGTTAGTGTTAGCGTACGGGTTAGGATTAGGGGACGGGTGAGGGTAAGGCTTCGGGTAAGGGTTAGGGTTAGGGTTAGGGTTATGGTTAGGGTTAGGGTTAGGGGACGGGGACGGTTTAGGGTACAGGTTAGGGTACGACAACGTTTTAGGGTGAGCGTACTTGTTAGGGTACGGGTTATTGTTAGCGTACGGGTTAGGACTAGGGGACGGGTGAGGGTAAGGCTTCGGGTAAGGGTTAGGGTTAGGGTTAGGTTTAGGGTTAGGGGACGGGCACGGGGACTGTTTAGGGTACAGTTTAGGGTACGACAACGGTTTAGGGTGAGCGTACGTGTTAGGGTACGGGTTAGTGTTAGCGTACGGGTTAGGATTAGGGGACGGGTGAGGGTAAGGCTTCGGGTAAGGGTTAGTGTTAAGGTTAGGGTTAGGGTTAGAGGACGGGGACGGTTTAGGGTACAGGTTATGGTACGACAACGGTTTAGGGTGAGCGTACGTGTTAGGGTACGGGTTAGTGTTAGCGTACGGGATAGGATTAGGGGACGGGTGAGGGTAAGGCTTCGGGTAAGGGTTAGGGTTAGGGTTAGGTTTAGGGTTAGGGGACGGGCACGGGGACGGTTTAGGGTACAGTTTAGGGTACGACAACGGTTTAGGGTGAGCGTACGTGTTAGGGTACGGGTTAGTGTTAGCGTACAGGTTAGGATTAGGGGACGGGTGAGGGTAAGGCTTCGGGTAAGGGTTAGGGTTCGGGTTAGGGTTAGGGTTAGGGTTAGGTTTAGGGGACGGGGACGGTTTAGGGTACGGGTTAGGCTACGACAACGGTTTAGGGAAGCGTACGTGTTAGGGTACGGGTTAGTGTTAGCGTACGGGTTAGGATTAGGGGACGGGTGAGGGTAAGGCTTCGGGATAGGGTTAGGTTTAGGGTTAGGGTTAGGGGACGGGCACGGGGACGGTTTAGGGTACAGGTTAGGGTTCAACAACGGTTTAGGTTGAGGGTACGTGTTAGGGTACGGGTTAGTGTTAGCGTACGGGTTAGGATTAGGAGACGTGTGAGGGTAAGGCTTCCGGTAAGGGTTAGGGATAGGTTTAGGGTTAGGGTTAGGGTTAGGGGACGGGGACGGTTTAGGGTACAGGTTAGGGTACGACAATGGTTTAGGGTGAGCGTACGTGTTAGGGTACGGGTTAGTGTTAGCGTACGGGTTAGGATTAGGGGACGGGTGAGTGTAAGGCTTCGGGTAAGGGTTAGGGTTAGGGTTAGGGTTAGGGTTAGGGGAAGGGGACGGGGACGGTTTAGGGTACAGGTTAGGGTACGACAACGGTTTAGGGTGAGCGTACGTGTTAAGGTAATGGTTAGTTTTAGCGTACGGGTTAGTATTAGGGGACGGGTGAGGGTAAGGATTCGGGTAAGGGTTAGGGTTAGGGTTGGGTTAGGTTTAGGGTTAGGGGAAGGGGACGGTTTAGGGTACAGGTTAGGGTACGACAACGGTTTAGGGTGAGCGTACGTGTTAGTGTACGGGTTAGTGTTAGCGTACGGGTTAGGATTAGGGGATGTGTGAGGGTAAGGCTTCGGTTAAGTGTTAGGGTTAGGGTTAGGGTTAGGGTTAGGGGACGGGGACGGTTTAGGGTACAGGTTAGGGTACGACAATGGTTTAGGGTGAGCGTACGTGTTAGGGTACGGGTTAGTGTTAGCGTACGGGTTAGGATTAGGGGACGGGTGAGGGTAAGGCTTCGGGTAAGGGTTAGGGTTAGGGTTAGGTTTAGGGTTAGGGTTAGGGGACGGGGACGGGGACGGTTTCCGGTACAGGTTAGGGTACGTCAACGGTTTAGGGTGAACGTACGTGTTAGGGTACGGTTTAGTGTTAGCATACGGGTTAGGATTAGGGGACGTGTGAGGGTAAGGCTTCGGGTAAGAGTTAGGGTTAGGGTTAGGGTTAGGGTTAGGGTTAGGGGACGGGGACTGTTTAGGGTACAGGTTAGTATACGACAACGGTTTAGGGTGAGTGTACGTTTTACGCTATGGTTTAGTGTTAGCGCACGGGTTAGGATTATGGGACGGGTGAGGGTAAGGCTTCGGGTAAGGGTTACGGTTAGGGTTAGGGTTAGGGTTAGGGGACGGGGACGGTTTAGGGTACAGGTTAGGGTACGACAACGGTTTAGGGTGAGCGTACGTGTTAGGGTACGGGTTAGTGTTAGCGTACGGATTAGGATTAGGGGACGGGTGAGGGTAAGGCTTCGGGTAAGGGTTAGGGTTAGTGTTAGGGTTAGGGTTAGGGTTAGAGGACGGGGACGGTTTAGGGTACAGGTTAGGGTACGACAACGGTTTAGGGTGAGCGTACGTGTTAGGGTACGGGTTAGTGTTAGCGTACGGGATAGGATTAGGGGACGGGTGAGGGTAAGGCTTCGGGTAAGGGTTAGGGTTAGGGTTCGGTTTAGGGTTAGGGGACGGGCACGGGGACGGTTTAGGGTACAGGTTAGGGTACGACAATAGTTTAGGGTGAGCGTACGTGTTAGGGTACGGGTTAGATTTAGCGTACGGTTTAGGATTAGGGGACGGGTGAGGGTAAGGCTTCGGGTAAGGGTTCGTGTTAGGGTTAGGTTTAGGGTTAGGCGACGGGGACGGTTTAGGGTACAGGTTAGGGTACGACAACGGTTTAGGGTGAGCGTACGTGTTAGAGTACGGGTTAGTGTTAGCGTATGGGTTAGGATTAGGGGACGGGAGAGGGTAAGGCTTCGGGTAAGGGTTAGGGTTAGGTTTAGGTTTAGGGTTAGGGGACGGGGACGGGGACTGTTTAGGGTACAGGTTAGGGTACGACAACGGTTTAGGGTGAGCGTACGTGTTAGGGTACGGGTTAGTGTTAGCGTACGGGTTAGGATTAAAGGACGGGTGAGGGTAAGGCTTCGTGTAAGGGTTAGGGTTAGGGTTAGGGTTAGGGTTAGGGGACGGGGACGGTTTAGGGTACAGGTTAGGGTACGACAACGGTTTAGGGTGAGCGAACGTGTTAGGGTACGGGTTAGTGTTAGCGTACGGGTTAGGATTAGGGGACGGGTGAGGTTAAGGCTTCGGGTAAGGGTTAGGGTTAGGGTTAGGGTTAAGGTTAGGGTTAGAGTACGGGGACGGTTTATGGTACAGGTTAGGGTACGACAACGGTTAAGGGTGAGCGTACGTGTTAGGGTACGGGTTAGTGTTAGCGTACGGGATAGGATTAGGAAACGGGTGAGGGTAAGGTTTCGTGTAAGGGTTAGGGTTAGGGTTAGGTTTAGAGTTAGGGGACGGGCACGGGGACGGTTTAGGGTACACGTTAGGGTACGACAACGGTTTAGGGTGAGCGTACGTGTTAGGGTACGGGTTAGTGTTAGTGTAGGGGTTAGGATTAGGGGACGGGTGAGGGTAAGGCTTCGGGTAAGGGTTAGGGTTACGGTTAGGGTTAGGGGATGGGGACGGTTTAGGGTACAGTTTAGGGTACGACAACGGTTTAGGGTGAGCGTACGTGTTAGGGTACGGGTTAGATTTAGCGTACGGTTTAGGATTAGGGGACGGGTGAGGGTAAGGCTTCGGGTAAGGGTTCGTGTTAGGTTTAGGGTTAGGGTTAGGCGACGGGGACGGTTTAGGGTACAGGTTAGGGTACGACAACGGTTTAGGGTGAGCGTACGTGTTAGAGTACGGGTTAGTGTTAGCGTACGGGTTAGGATTAGGGGACGGGAGAGGGTAAGGCTTCGGGTAAGGGTTAGGGTTAGGTTTAGGTTTAGGGTTAGGGGACGGGGACGGGGACGGTTTAGGGTACAGGTTAGGGTAGGACAACGGATTAGGGTGAGCGTACGTGTTAGGGTACGGGTTAGTGTTAGCGTAGGGGTTAGGATTAGGGGACGGGTGAGTGTAAGGCTTCGGGTAAGGCTTCGGGTAAGGGTTCGTGTTAGGGTTAGGGTTAGGGTTAGGCGAAGGGGACGGTTTAGGGTACAGGTTAGGGTACGACAACGGTTTAGGGTGCGCGTACGTGTTAGAGTACGGGTTAGTGTTAGCGTACGGTTTAGGATTAGGGGACGGGAGAGTGTAAGGCTTCGGGTAAGGGTTAGGGTTAGGTTTAGGTTTAGGGTTAGGGGACGGGGACGGGGACTGTTTAGGGTACAGGTTAGGGTACGACAACGGTTTAGGGTGAGCGTACGTGTTAGGGTACGGGTTAGTGTTAATGTACGGGTTAGGATTAGGGGACGGGTGAGGGTAAGGCTTCGGGTAAGGGTTAGGGTTAGGGTTAGGTTTATGTTTAGGATTAGGGGACGGGGACGGTTTAGGGTACAGGTTAGGGTACGACAATGGTTTAGGGTGAGCGTACGGTTTAGGGTACGTTTTAGTGTTAGCGTACGGGTTAGGATTAAAGGACGGGTGAGGGTAAGGCTTCGTGTAAGGGTTAGGGTTAGGGTTAGGGTTAGGGTTAGGGTTAGGGGACGAGGACGGTTTAGGGTACAGGTTAGGGTACGACAACGGTTTAGGGTGAGCGAACGTGTTAGGGTACGGGTTAGTGTTAGCGTACGGGTTAGGATTAGCGGACGGGTGAGGGTAAGGCTTCGGGTAAGGGTTAGGGTTAGGGTTAGGGTTAAGGTTAGGGTTAGAGTACGGGGACGGTTTTTGGTACAGGTTAGGGTACGACAACGGTTAAGGGTGAGCGTACGTGTTAGGGTACGGGTTAGTGTTAGCGAACGGGATAGGATTAGGAAACGGGTGAGGGTAAGGTTTCGGGTAAGGGTTAGGTTTAGGGTTAGGTTTAGAGTTAGGGGACGGGCACGGGGACGGTTTAGGGTACAGGTTAGGGTACGACAACGGTTTAGGGTGAGCATACGTGTTAGGGTACGGGTTAGTGTTAGTGTAGGGGTTAGGATTAGGGGACGGGTGAGGGTAAGGCTTCGGGTAAGGGTTAGGGTTAGGGTTAGGGTTAGGGTTAGGTTTAGGGGACGGGGACGGTTTAGGGTACAGGTTAGGGTACGACAACGGTTTAGGGGAGCGTACGTGTTAGGGTACGGGTTAGTGTTAGCGTACGGGTTAGGATTAGGGGACGGGTGAGGGTAAGGCTTTGGGTAAGGGTTAGGATTAGGGTTAGGGTTAGGGTTAGGGTTAGGGGAAGGGGACGGTTTAGGGTACAGGTTAGGTTACGACAACGGTTTATGGTGAGCGTACGTTTTAGGGTACGGGTTAGTTTTAGCGTACGGGTTAGGATTAAGGGACGGGTGAGGGTAAGGCTTCGGGTAAGGGTTCAGGTTAGGGTTAGGGTTAGGCTTAGGCGATGGGGACGGTTTAGGGTACAGGTTAGGGTACGACAACGGTTTAGGGTGAGCGTACGTGTTAGGGTACGGGTTAGTGTTAGCGTACGGGTTAGGATTAGGGGATGGGTGAGGGTAAGGCTTCGGGTAAGGGTTAGGGTTAGGGTTAGGTTTAGGGTTAGGGTTCGGGGACGGGGACGATTTAGGGTACAGGTTAGGGTACGACAACGGTTTAGGGTGAGCGTACGTGTTAGGGTACGGGTTAGTGTTAGCGTACGGGTTAGGATTAGGGGACGGGTGAGGGTAAGGCTTCGGGTAAGGGTTAGGGTTAGGGTTAGGGTTAGGGTTAGGGGACGGGGACGGTTTAGGGTACAGGTTAGGGTACGACAACGGTTTAGGGTGAGCGTACGTGTTAGGGTACGGGTTAGTGTTAGCGTACGGGTTAGGATTAGGGGACGGGTGAGGGTAAGGCTTCGGGTAAGGGTTAGGGTTAGGGTTAGGTTTAGGGTTAGGGTTCGGGGACGGGGACGGTTTAGGGTACAGGTTAGGGTACGACAACGGTTTAGGGTGAGCGTACGTGTTAGGGTACGGGTTAGTGTTAGCGTACGGGTTAGGATTAGGGGACGGGTGAGGGTAAGGCTTCGGGTAAGAGTTAGGGTTAGGGTTAGGGTTAGGGTTTGGGGACGGGGACGGTTTAGGGTACAGTTTACGGTACGACAACGGTTTAGTGTGAGCGTACGTGTTAGGGTACGGGTTAGTGTTAGCGTACGGGTTAGGATTAGGGGACGGTTGAGGGTAAGGCTTCGGGTAAGGGTTAGGGTTAGGGTTAGGGTTAGGGTTAGGGTTAGGGGACGGGGACGTTTTAGGGTAGAGGTTAGGGTACGACAACGGTTTAGGGTGAGCGTACATGTTAGGGTATGGGTTAGTGTTAGCGTACGGGTTAGGATTAGGAGACGGGTGAGGGTAAGGCTTCGGGTAAGGGTTAGGGTTATGGTTAGGGTTAGGGTTAGCGGACGGGGACGGTTTAGTGTACAAGTGAGGGTACGTCAACAGTTTAGAGTGAGCGTATGTGTTAGGGTACGGGTTAGTGTTAGCGTACGGGTTAGGATTAGGGGACGCGTGAGGGTAAGGCTTCGCGTAAGGGTTAGGGTTATTGGTAGGGTTAGGGTTAGGGTTAGGGGATGGGGACGGTTTAGGGTACAGTTTAGGGTACGACAACGGTTTAGGGTGAGCGTACGTGTTAGGGTACGGGTTAGTGTTAGCGTACGGGTTAGGATTAGGTGACGGGTGAGTTTAAGGCTTCGGGTAAGTGTTAGGGTTAGGTTTAGGGTTAGGGTTAGGGGACGGGGACGGGGACGGTTTAGGGTACAGGTTAGGGTACGACAACGGTTTAGGGTGAGCGTACGTGTTAGGGTACGGGTTAGTGTTAGCTTACGGTTTAGGATTAGGGGACGGGTGAGGGTAAGGCTTAGGGTAAGGGTTAGGGTTAGGGTTAGGGTTAGGGGACGGGGACGGTTTAGCGTGCAGGTTAGGGTACGACAACGGTTTAGGTTGAGCGTACGTGTTAGGGTACTGGTTAGTGTTAGCGTACGGGTTAGGATTAGGGGACGGGTGAGGGTAAGGCTTCGGGTAAGGTTTAGGGATAGGGATAGGGTTAGGGTTAGGGTTAGGGGACGGGGAAGGTTTAGGGTACAGGTTACGGTACGACAACGATTTAGGGTTAGCGTACGTGTCAGGGTATGGGTTAGTGTTAGGGTACGGGTTAGGATTAGGGGACTGGTGAGGGTAAGGCTTCGGGTAAGGGTTAGGGTTAGGGTTAGGGTTAGGGTTAGGGTTAGGGGACGGGGACAGTTTAGGGTACAGGTTAGTGTACGACAACGGTTAAGGGTGAGCGTACGTGTTAGGGTACGGGTTAGTGTTAGCGTACGGGATAGGATTAGGGGACGGGTGAGGGTAAGGTTTTGGGTAAGGGTTAGGGTTAGGGTTAGGTTTAGAGTTAGGGGACGGGCACGGGGACGGTTTAGGGTACAGGTTAGGGTACGACAACGGTTTAGGGTGAGCGTACGTGTTACGGTACGGGTTAGTGTTAGTGTAGGGGTTAGGATTAGGGGACGGGTGAGGGTAAGGCTTCGGGTAAGGGTTAGGGTTAGGGTTAGGGTTAGGGTTAGGGGACGGGGACGGTTTAGGGTACAGGTTAGGGTACGACAACGGTTTAGGGTGAGCGTACGTGTTAGGGTACGGGTTATTGTTAGCGTACGGGTTAGGATTAGGGGACGGGTGAAGGTAAGGCTTCGGGTAAGGGTTAGGTTTAGGGTTAGGTTTAGGGTTAGGGTTAGGGGACGGGGACGGTTTAGGGTACAGGTTAGGGTACGACAACGGTTTAGGGTGAGCGTACGTGTTAGGGTACGGGTTAGTGTTAGCGTATGGGTTAGGATTAGGGGACGGGTGAGGGTAAGGCTTTGGGTAAGGTTTAGGGTTAGGGTTAGGGTTAGGGTTAGGGGACGGGCACGGGGACGGTTTAGGGTACAGGTTAGGGTACGACAACGGTTTATGGTGAGCGTACGTGTTAGGGTATGGGTTAGTGTTAACGTACGGGTTAGGATTAGGGGACGGGTGAGGGTAAGGCTTCGGGTATGGATTAGGGTTAGGGTTAGGGTTAGGTTTAGGGGACGGGGATGGTTTAGGGTACAGGTTAGGGTACGACAACGGTTTAGGGGAGCGTACGTGTTAGGGTACGGCTTAGTGTTAGCGTACGGGTTAGGATTAGGGGACGGGTGAGGGTAAGGCTTCGGGTAAGGGTTAGGGTTAGGGTTAGGGTTAGGGGAAGGGGACGGTTTAGGGTATAGGTTAGGGTACGACAACGGTTTAGGGTGAGCGTACGTGTTAGGGTACGGGTTAGTGTTAGCGTACGGGTTAGGATTAGGGGACGGGTGAGGGTAAGGCTTCGGGTAAGGGTTAGGGTTAGGGTTAGGGTTAGGGTTAGGGTTAGGGGACGGGGACATTTTAGGGTAGAGGTTAGGGTGCGACAACGATTTAGGGTGAGCGTACATGTTAGGGTATGGGTTAGTGTTAGCGTACGGGTTAGGATTAGGAGATGGGTGAGGGTAAGGCTTCGGGTAAGGGTTAGGGTTATGGTTAGGGTTAGGGTTAGCGGACGGGGACGGTTTAGTGTACAAGTGAGGGTACGACAACGGTTTAGAGTGAGCGTATGTGTTAGGGTACGGGTTAGTGTTAGCGTACGGGTTAGGATTAGGGGACGCGTGAGGGTAAGGCTTCGCGTAAGGGTTAGGGTTAGTGGTAGGTTTAGGGTTAGGGTTAGGGGACGGGGACGGTTTAGGGTACAGTTTAGGGTACGACAACGGTTTAGGGTGAGCGTACGTGTTAGGGTACGGGTTAGTGTTAGCGTACGGGTTAGGATTAGGGGATGGGTGAGTGTAAGGCTTCGGGTAAGGGTTAGGGTTAGGTTTAGGATTAGGGTTAGGGGACGGGGACGGGGACGGTTTAGGGTACAGGTTAGGGTACGGCAACGGTTTAGGGTGAGCGTACGTGTTAGGGTACGGGTTAGTGTTAGCTTACGGGTTAGGATTAGGGGACGGGTGAGGGTAAGGCTTCGGGTAAGGGTTAGGGTTAGGCTTAGGGTTAGGGTTAGGGTTAGGGGACGGGGAAGGTTTAGGGTACAGGTTAGGGTACGACAACGATTTAGGGTGAGCATAGGTGTTAGGGTACGGGTTAGTGTTAGTGTACGGGTTAGGATTAGGTGACGGGTGAGGGTAAGGCTTAGGGTAAGGGTTAGGGTTATGGTTAGGGTTAGGGGACGGGCACGGGGACGGTTTAGGGTACAGGTTAGGGTACGACAACGGTTTATGTTGAGCGTACGTGTTAGGGTACGGGTTAGTGTTAGCGTACGGGTTAGGATTATGGGACGGGTGAGGGTAAGGCTTCGGGTAAGGGTTAGGGTTAGGGTTAGGGTTAGGTTTAGGGGACGGGGACGGTTTAGGGTACAGGTTAGGGTACGACAACGGTTTAGGGGAGCGTACGTGTTAGGGTACGGGTTAGTTTTAGCGTACGGTTTAGGATTAGGGGACGGGTGAGGGTAAGGCTTCGGGTAAGGGTTAGGGTTAGGGTTAGGGTTAGGGTTAGGGGACAGGGACGGTTTAGGGTACAGGTTAGGGTACGACAACGGTTTAGAGTGAGCGTACGTGTTAGGGTACGTGTTAGTGTTAGCGTACGGGATAGGATTAGGGGACGGGTGAGGGTAAGGCATCAGGTAAGGGTTAGGGTTAGGGTTAGGGTTAGGGTTTGGGGACGGGGACGGTTTAGGGTACAGTTTAGGGTACGACAACGGTTTAGGGTGAGCGTACGTGTTAGGGTACGGGTTAGTGTTAGCGTACGGTTTAGGATTAGGGGACGGGTGAGTGTAAGGCTTCGGGTAAGGGTTAGGGTTAGGTTTAGGGTTAGGGTTAGGGGACGGGGACGGGGACGGTTTAGGGTGCAGGTTAGGGTACGTCAACGGTTTAGGGTGAGCGTACGTGTTAGGGTACGTGTTAGTGTTAGCTTACGGGTTAGGATTAGGGAACGGGTGAGGGTAAGGCTTCGGGTAAGGGTTAGGGTTAGGGTTAGGGTTAGGGTTAGGGGACGGTGACGGTTTAGGGTACAGGTTAGGGTACGACAACGGTTTAGGTTGAGCGTACGTGTTAGGGTAATGGTTAGTGTTAGCGTACGGGTTAGGATTAGGGGACGGGTGAGGGTAAGGCTTCGGGTAAGAGTTAGGGTTAGGGTTAGGGTTAGGGTTAGGGTTAGGGGACGGGGAAG
The DNA here is from genome assembly GCF_059928025.1 of Delphinapterus leucas. Taxonomy (NCBI): domain Eukaryota; kingdom Metazoa; phylum Chordata; class Mammalia; order Artiodactyla; family Monodontidae; genus Delphinapterus; species Delphinapterus leucas. The sequence continues at coordinate 11,682,599 of NW_028322240.1, read as the reverse complement.
GTTTAGGGTACAGGTTAGGGTACGACAACGGTTTAGGGGAGCATACGTGTTAGGGTACGGGTTAGTGTTAGCGTACGGGTTAGGATTAGGGGACGGGTGAGGGTAAGGCTTCGGGTAAGGGTTAGGGTTAGGGTTAGGGTTAGGGGACGGGGACGGGGACGGTTTCGGGTACAGGTTAGTGTACATCAACGGTTTAGGGTGAGCGTACGTGTTAGGGTACGGTTTAGTGTTAGCGTACGGGTTAGGATTAGGGGACGGGTGTGGGTAAGGCTTCGGGTAAGTGTTAGGGTTAGGGTTAGGGTTAGGGTTAGGGTTAGGGGACGGGGACTGTTTACGGTACAGGTTAGGGTACGACAACGGTTTAGGGTGAGTGTACGTTTTAGGGTATGGTTTAGTGTTAGCGCACGGGTTAGGATTATGGGACGGGTGAGGGTAAGGCTTCGGGTAAGGGTTACGTTTAGGGTTAGGGTTAGGGTTAGGGTTAGGGTTAGGGGACGGGGACGGTTTATTGTACAGGTTAGGGTATGACAACGGTTTAGGGTGAGCGTACGTGTTAGGGTACGGGTTAGTGTTAGCGTACGGGTTAGGATTAGGGGACGGGTGAGTGTAAGGCTTCGGGTAAGGGTTAGGTTTAGGGTTAGGGTTAGGGTTAGGGTTAGAGGACGGGGACGGTTTAGGGTACAGGTTAGGGTACGACAACGGTTTAGGGTGAGCGTACGTGTTAGGGTACGGGTTAGTGTTAGCGTACGGGATAGGATTAGGGGACGGGTGAGGGTAAGGCTTCGGGTAAGGGTTAGGGTTAGGGTTCGGTTTAGGGTTAGGGGACGGGCACGGGGACGGTTTAGGGTACAGGTTAGGGTACGACAACGGTTTAGCGTGAGCGTACGTGTTAGGGTACGGGTTAGTGTTAGCGTACGGGTTAGGATTAGGGGACGGGTGAGGGTAAGGCTTCGGGTAAGGGTTAGGATTAGGGTTAGGGTTAGGGTTAGGGGACGGGGACGGTTTAGGGTACAGGTTAGTGTACGACAACGTTTTAGGGTGAGCGTACTTGTTAGGGTACGGGTTATTGTTAGCGTACGGGTTAGGATTAGGGGACGGGTGAGGGTAAGGCTTCGGGTAAGGGTTAGGGTTAGGGTTAGGGTTAGGTTTAGGGTTAGGGGACGGGGACGGTTTAGGGTACAGGTTAGGGTACGACAACGGTTTAGGGTGAGCGTACGTGTTAGGGTACGGTTTAGTATTAGCGTACGGGTTAGGATTAGGGGACGGGTGAGGGTAAGGCTTCGGGTAAGGGTTAGGGTTAGGGTTAGGGTTAGGGTTAGGGGACGGGCACGGGGACGGTTTAGGGTACAGGTTAGGGTACGACAACGGTTTATGGTGAGCGTACGTGTTAGGGTATGTGTTAGTGTTAGCGTACGGGTTATGATTAGGGGACGGGTGAGGGTAAGGCTTCGGGTAAGGGTTAGGGTTAGTGTTAGGGTTAGGGGACGGGCACGGGGACGGTTTAGGGTACAGGTTAGGGTACGACAACTTTTTAGGGGAGCGTACGTGTTAGGGTACGGTTTAGTTTTAGCGTACGGGTTAGGATAAGGGGACGGGTGAGGGTAAGGTTTCAGGTAAGGGTTAGGGTTAGGGTTAGGGTTAGGGTTAGGGTTAGGGGACGGGGACGGTTTAGGGTACAGGTTAGGGTACGACAACGATTTAGGGTGAGCGTACGTGTTAGGGTACGGGTTAGATTTAGCGTACGGGTTAGGATTAGGGGACGGGTGAGGGTAAGGCTTCGGGTAAGGGTTCGTGTTAGGGTTAGGGTTAGGGTTAGGGTTAGGCGACGGGGACGGTTTAGGGTACAGGTTAGGGTACGACAACGGTTTAGGGTGAGCGTACGTGTTAGAGTACGGGTTAGGATTAGGGGACGGGAGAGGGTAAGGCTTCGGGTAAGGGTTAGGGTTAGGTTTAGGTTTAGGGTTAGGGGACGGGGACGGGGACTGTTTAGGGTACAGGTGAGCGTACGACAACGGTTTAGGGTGAGCGTACGTGTTAGGGTACGGGTTAGTGTTAGCGTACGTGTTAGGATTAGGGGACGGGTGAGGGTAAGGCTTCGGGTAAGGGTTAGGGTTAGGGTTAGGGTTAGGGGACGGGGACGGTTTAGGGTACAGCTTAGGGTACAACAACGGTTTAGGGTGAGCGTACGTTTTAGGGTACGGTTTAGTGTTAGCATACGGGTTAGGATTAAAGGACGGGTGAGGGTAAGGCTTCGTGTAAGGGTTAGGGTTAGGGTTAGGGTTAGGGTTAGGGTTAGGGGACGGGGACGGTTTAGGGTACAGGTTAGTGTACGACAACAGTTTAGGGTGAGCGTACTTGTTACGGTACGGGTTAGTGTTAGCGTACGGGTTAGGATTAGGGGACGGGTGAGTGTAAGGCTTCGGGTAAGGGTTAGGGTTAGGGTTAGGGTTAAGGTTAGGGTTAGAGGACGGGGACGGTTTAGGGTACAGGTTAGGGTACGACAACGGTTAACGGTGAGCGTACGTGTTAGGGTACGGGTTAGTGTTAGCGTACGGGTTAGGATTAGGGGACGGGTGAGTGTTAGGCTTCGGGTAAGGGTTAGAGTTAGGGTTAGGTTTAGGGTTAGGGGACAGGCACGGGGACGGTTTAGGGTACAGGTTAGGGTACGACAACGGTTTAGGGTGAGCGTACGTGTTAGGGTACGGGTTAGTGTTAGTTTAGGGTTTAGGATTAGGGGACGGGTGAGGGTAAGGCTTCGGGTAAGGGTTAGGGTTAGGGTTAGGGTTCGGGTTAGGGTGTAGGGTTAGGGTTAGGGGACGGGGACTGTTTAGGGTACAGGTTAGGGTACGACAATGTTTTATGGTGAGCGTACGTGTTAGGGTATGGGTTAGTGTTAGCGTACAGGTTAGGATTAGGGGACGGGTGAGGGTAAGGCTTCGGCTAAGGGTTAGGGTTAGGGTTAGGGTTAGGTTTAGGGGACGGGGACGGTTTAACGTACAGGTTAGGGTACGACAACGGTTTAGGGGAGCGTAAGTGTTAGGGTACAGGTTAGTGTTAGCGTACGGGTTAGGATTAGGGGACGGGTGAGGGTAAGGCTTCGGGTAAGGGTTAGGGTTAGGGTTAGGGTTAGGGTTAGGGGACGGGGACGGGGACGGTTTAGGGTACATGTTAGGGTACGACAACGCTTTAGGGTGAGCGTACGTGTTAGGGTACGGGTTAGTAAATGCGTACGGGTTAGGATTAGGGGACGGGTGAGGGTAAGGCTTCGGGTAAGGGTTCAGGTTAGGGTTAGGGTTAGGGTTAGGGTTAGGCGATGGGGACGGTTTAGGGTACAGGTTAGGGTACGACAACGGTTTAGGGTGAGCGTACGTGTTAAGGTAAGGGTTAGTGTTAGCGTACGGGTTAGGATTAGGGGACGGGTGAGGGTAAGGCTTCGGGTAAGGGTTAGGGTTAGGGTTAGGGTTAGGGTTAGGGTTAGGGGACAGGTACGGTTTAGGGTACAGGTTAGGGTACGAGAACGGTTTAGGGTGAGCGTACGTGTTAGGGTACGGGTTAGTGTTAGCGTACGGGTTAGGATTAGGGGATGGGTGAGGGTAAGGCTTCGGGTAAGGGTTAGGGTTAGGGCTAGGTTTAGGGTTAGGGGACGGGGACGGGGACGGTTTAGGGTACAGGTTAGGGTACGACAACGGTTTAGGGTGAGCGTACGTGTTAGGGTACGGGTTAGTGTTAGCGTACGGGTTAGGATTAGGGGACGGGTGAGAGTAAGGCTTCGGGTAAGGGTTAGGGTTAGGGTTAGGGTTAGGGTTTGGCGACGGGGACGGTTTAGGGTACAGTTTAGGGTACGACAATGGTTTAGGGTGAGCGTACGTTTTAGGGTACGGGTTAGTGTTAGCGTACGGGTTAGGATTAGGGGACGGGTGAGTATAAGGCTTCCAGTAAGGGTTAGGGTTAGGGTTAGGGTTAGGATTAGGGGACGGGGACGGTTTAGGGTACAGGTTAGGGTACGACAACGGTTTAGGGTGAGCGTACGTGTTAGGGTACGGTTTAGTATTAGTGTACGGGTTAGGATTAGGGGACGGGTGAGGGTAAGGCTTCGGGTAAGGGTTAGGGTTAGGGTTAGGGTTAGGGTTAGGGGACGGGCACGGGGACGGTTTAGGGTACAGGTTAGGGTACGACAACGGTTTATGGTGAGCGTACGTGTTAGGGTATGTGTTAGTGTTAGCGTACAGGTTATGATTAGGGGACGGGTGAGGGTAAGGCTTCGGGTAAGGGTTAGGGTTAGTGTTAGGGTTAGGGGACGGGCACGGGGACGGTTTAGGGTACAGGTTAGGGTACGACAACTTTTTAGGGGAGCGTACGTGTTAGGGTACGGTTTAGTTTTAGCGTACGGGTTAGGATAAGGGGACGGGTGAGGGTAAGGTTTCGGGTAAGGGTTAGGGTTAGGGTTAGGGTTAGGGTTAGGGTTAGGGGACGGGGACGGTTTAGGGTACAGGTTAGGGTACGACAACGGTTTAGGGTGAGCGTACGTGTTAGGGTACGGGTTAGATTTAGCGTACGGGTTAGGATTAGGGGACGGGTGAGGGTAAGGCTTCGGGTAAGGGTTCGTGTTAGGGTTAGGGTTAGGGTTAGGGTTAGGCGACGGGGACGGTTTAGGGTACAGGTTAGGGTACGACAACGGTTTAGGGTGAGCGTACGTGTTAGAGTACGGGTTAGGATTAGGGGACGGGAGAGGGTAAGGCTTCAGGTAAGGGTTAGGGTTAGGTTTAGGTTTAGGGTTAGGGGACGGGGACGGGGACTGTTTAGGGTACAGGTGAGCGTACGACAACGGTTTAGGGTGAGCGTACGTGTTAGGGTACGGGTTAGTGTTAGCGTACGGGTTAGGATTAGGGGACGGGTGAGGGTAAGGCTTCGGGTAAGGGTTAGGGTTAGGGTTAGGGTTAGGTTTAGGGGACAGGGACGGTTTAGGGTACAGGTTAGGGTACGACAACGGTTTAGGGGAGCGTACATGTTAGGGTACGGGTTAGTTTCAGCGTACGGGTTAGGATTAGGGGACGGGTGAGGGTAAGGCTTCGGGTAAGGGTTAGGGTTAGGGTTAGGGTTAGGGTTAGGGGACAGGGATGGTTTAGTGTACAGGTTAGGGTACGACAACTGTTTAGGGTGAGCGTACGTGTTAGGGTACGGGTTAGTGTTAGCGTACGGGTTAGGATTAGGGGACGGGTGAAGGTAAGGCTTCGGGTAAGGGTTAGGTTTAGGGTTAGGGTTAGGGTTAGGGGACGGGGACGGTTTAGGGTAGAGGTTAGGGTACGAAAACGGTTTAGGGTGAGCGTACATGTTGGGTATGGGTTAGTGTTAGCGTACGGGTTAGGATTAGGAGACGGGTGAGGGTAAGGCTTCGGGTAAGGGTTAGGGTTATGGATAGGGTTAGGGTTAGCAGACGGGGACGGTTTAGTGTACAAGTTAGTTTACGACAACGGTTTAGAGTGAGCGTACATGTTAGGGTACGGGTTAGTGTTAGCGTACGGGTTAGGATTAGGGGACGCGTGAGGGTAAGGCTTCGGGTAAGGTTTAGGGTTAGTGTTAGGGTTAGGGTTAGGGTTAGGGGACGGGGACGGTTTAGGGTACAGGTTAGGGTACGACAACGGTTTAGGTTGAGCGTACGTGTTAGGGTACGGGTTAGTGTTAGCGTACGGGTTAGGATTAGGAGACGGGTGAGGGTAAGGCTTCGGGTAAGGGTTATGGTTAGGGTTAAGGGTTAGGGTTAGGGGACGGGCACGGGGACGGTTTAGGGTACAGGTCAGTGTACGACAACGGTTTATGGTGATCGTACGTGTTAGGGTACGGGTTAGTGTTAGCGTACGGGTTAGGATTAGGGTACGGGTGAGGGTAAGGCTTCGGGTAAGGGTTAGGGTTAGGGTTAGGGTTAGGGTTATGTTTAGGGGACGGGGACAGTTTAGGATACAGGTTAGCGTACGACAACGGTTTAGGGTGAGCGTACGTGTTAGGGTACGGGTTAGTTTTAGCGTACGGGTTAGGATTAGGGGACGGGTGAGGGTAAGGCTTCGGGTAAGCGTTAGGGTTAGGGTTAGGCTGAGGTTTGGGTTAGGGTTAGGGGACCGTTTAGGGTACAGGTTAGGGTACGACAATGGTTTAGGGTGAGCGTACGTGTTAGGGTACGGGTTAGTGTTAGCGTACGGTTTAGGATTAGGGGACGGGTGAGAGTAAGGCTTCGGGTAAGGGTTAGGGTTAGGGTTAGGGTTAGGGTTAGGGTTAGGTTTCGGGGATGGGGACGGTTTAGGGTACAGGTTAGGGTACGACAACGGTTTAGGGGTGCGTACGTGTTAGGGTACGGGTTAGTGTTAGCGTACGGGTTAGGATTAGGGGACCGGTGAGGGTAAGGCTTCGGGTAAGGGTTAGGGTTAGGGTTAGGGTTAGGGTTAGGGTTAGGGGACGGGGACAGTTTAGGGTACAGTTTAGGGTACGACAACGGTTTAGGGTGAGCGTACGTGTTAGGGTACGGTTTAGTGTTAGCGTACGGGTTAGGATTAGGGGACGGGTGAGGGTAAGGCTTCGGGTAATGTTTAGGGTTAGGGTTAGGGTTAGGGTTAGGGGACGGGGACGGTTTAGGGTACAGGTTAGGGTACGACAACGGTTTAGGGTGAGCGTACGTTTTAGGGTACGGTTTAGTGTTAGCCTACGGGTTAGGATTATGGGACGGATGAGGGTAAGGCTTCGTGTTAGGGTTAGGGATAGGGTTAGGGTTAGGGTTAGGGTTAGGGGACGGGGACGGTTTAGGGTACAGGTTAGGGTACGACAACGGTTTAGGGTGAGCGTACTTGTTAGGGTACGGGTTAGTGTTAGCGTACGGGTTAGGATTAGGGGACGGGTGAGGGTAAGGCTTCGGGTAAGGGTTAGAGTTAGGGTTAGGGTTAAGGTTAGGTTTAGAGGACGGGGACGGTTTAGGGTACAGGTTAGGGTACGACAACGGTTAAGGGTGAGCGTATGTGTTAGGGTACGGGTTAGTGTTAGCGTACGGGATAGGATTAGGGGACGGGTGAGGGTAAGGCTTCGGGTAGGGGTTAGGGTTAGGGTTAGGTTTAGGGTTAGGGGACGGGCACGGGGACGGTTTAGGGTACAGTTTAGGGTACGACAACGGTTTAGGGTGAGCGTACGTGTTAGGTTACGGGTTAGTGTTAGTGTACGGGTTAGGATTATGGGACGGGTGAGGGTAAGGCTTCGGGTAAGGGTTAGGTTTAGGGTTAGGGTTAGGGTTAGGGTTAGGGGACGGGGACGGGGACGGTTTAGGATACAGGTTAGGGTACGACAACGGTTTAGGGTGAGCATACGTGTTAGGGTACGGGTTATTGTTAGCGTACGGGTTAGGATTAGGGGACGGGTGAGGGTAAGGCTTCGGGTAAGGGTTAGGCTTAGGGTTAGGGTTAGGGTTAGGGTTAGGGGACGGGGACGGTTTAGGGTACAGGTTAGTGTACGAAAATGGTTTAGGGTGAGCGTAAGTGTTAGGGTACGGGTTAGTGTTAGCGTACGGGTTAGGATTAGGGGACGGGTGAGGGTAAGGCTTCGGGTAAGTGTTAGGGTTAGGGTTAGGGTTAGGGTTAGGGTTAGAGGACGGGGACGGTTTAGGGTACAGGTTAGGGTACGACAACGCTTTAGGGTGAGCGTACGTGTTAGGGTACGGGTTAGTTTTAGCGTACGGGTTAGGATTAGGGGACGGGTGAGGGTAAGGCTTCGGGTAAGGGTTCAGGTTAGGGTTAGGGTTAGGGTTAGGGTTAGGCGATGGGGACGGTTTAGGGTACAGGTTAGGGTACGACAGCGTTTTAGGGTGAGCGTACGTGTTAAGGTAAGGGTTAGTGTAAGCGTACGGGTTAGGATTAGGGGACGGGTGAGGGTAAGGCTTCGGGTAAGGGTTAGGGTTAGGGTTAGGGTTAGGGTTAGGGTTAGAGGACGGGGACGGTTTAGGGTACAGGTTAGGGTACGACAACGGTTTAGGGTGAGCGTACGTGTTAGGGTACGGGTTAGTGTTAGCGTACGGGTTAGGATTAGGGGATGGGTGAGGGTAAGGCTTCGGGTAAGGGTTAGGGTTAGGGTTAGGTTTAGGGTTAAGGTTAGGGGACGGGGACGGTTTAGGGTACAGGTTAGGGTACGACAACGGTTTAGGGTGAGCGTACGTGTTAGGGTACGGGTTAGTGTTAGCGTACGGGTTAGGATTAGGGGACTGGTGAGAGTAAGGCTTCGGGTAAGGGTTAGGGTTAGGGTTAGGGTTAGGGTTTGGGGACGGGGACGGTTTAGGGTACAGTTTAGGGTACGACAATGGTTTAGGGTGAGCGTACGTTTTAGGGTACGGGTTAGTGTTAGCGTCCGGGTTAGGATTAGGGGACGGGTGAGTATAAGGCTTCCAGTAAGGGTTAGGGTTAGGGTTAGGGTTAGGATTAGGGGACGGGGACGGTTTAGGGTACAGGTTAGGGTACGACAACGGTTTAGGGTGAGCGTACGTGTTAGGCTACGGGTTAGTGTTAGCGTACGGGTGAGGATTAGGGGACGGGTGAGTGTAAGGCTTCGGGTAAGGGTTAGGGTTAGGGTTAGGGTTAGGGTTAGGGTTAGGGGACGGGGACGGTTTAGGGTACAGGTTAGGGTACGACAACGGTTTAGGGTGAGCGTATGTGTTAGGGTATGGGTTAGTGATAGCGTACGGGTTAGGGTTATGGGACGGGTGAGGGTAAGGCTTCGGCATAGGGTTAGGGTTAGGGTTAGGTTTAGGGTTAGGGGACGGGCACGGGGACGGTTTAGGGTACAGGTTAGTGTACGACAACGGCTTAGGGTGAGCATACGTTTTAGGGTACGGGTTAGTGTTAGCGTACGGGTTAGGATTAGGGGACGGGTTAGGGTAAGGCTTCGGGTAAGGGTTAGAGTTAGGGTTAGGGTTAGGGGACGGGGAAGGTTTAGGGTACAGTTTAGGGTACGACAACGATTTAGGGTGAGCGTACGTGTTAGGGTACGGGTTAGTGTTAGTGTACGGGTTAGGATTAGGGGACGGGTGAGGGTAAGGCTTCGGGTAAGGGTTAGGGTTAAGGTTAGGGTTAGGGGACGGGCACGGGGACGGTTTAGGGTACAGGTTAGGGTACGACAACGGTTTATGGTGAGCGTACGTGTTAGGGTACGGGTTAGTGTTAGCGTACTGGTTAGGATTAGGGGACGGGTGAGGGTAAGGCTTCGGGTAAGGGTTAGGGTTAGGGTTAGGGTTAGGTTTAGGGGACGGGGACGGTTTAGGGTACAGGTTAGGGTACGACAACGGTTTAGGGGAGCGTACGTGTTAGGGTACGGGTTAGTTTCAGCGTACGGGTTAGGATTAGGGGACGGGTGAGGGTAAGGCTTCGGGTAAGGGTTAGGGTTAGGGTTAGGGTTAGGGTTAGGGGACAGGGACGGTTTAGTGTACAGGTTAGGGTAAGACAACGGTTTAGGGTGAGCGTACGTGTTAGGGTACGGGTTAGTGTTAGCGTACGGGTTAGGATTAGGGGACGGGTGAAGGTAAGGCTTCGGGTAAGGGTTAGGGTTAGGGTTAGGGTTAGGGTTAGGGGACGGGGACGGTTTAGGGTAGAGGTTAGGGTACGAAAACGGTTTAGGGTGAGCGTACATGTTGGGTATGGGTTAGTGTTAGCGTACGGGTTAGGATTAGGAGACGGGTGAGGGTAAGGCTTCGGGTAAGCGTTAGGGTTAGGGTTAGGCTGAGGTTTGTGTTAGGGTTAGGGGACCGTTTAGGGTACAGGTTAGGGTACGACAATGGTTTAGGGTGAGCGTACGTGTTAGGGTATGGGTTAGTGTTAGCGTACGGGTTAGGATTAGGGGACGGGTGAGGGTAAGGCTTCGGGTAAGGGTTAGGGTTAGGGTTAGGGTTAGGGTTAGGGTTAGGTTTCGGGGATGGGGACGGTTTAGGGTACAGGTTAGGGTACGACAACGGTTTAAGGGAGCGTACGTGTTAGGGTACGGGTTAGTGTTAGCGTACGGGTTAGGATTAGGGGACCGGTGAGGGTAAGGCTTCGGGGAAGTGTTAGGGTTAGGGTTAGGGTTAGGGTTAGGGTTAGGGGACGGGGACGGTTTAGGGTACAGGTTAGGGTACGACAACGGTTTAGGGTGAGCGTACGTGTTAGGGTACGGTTTAGTGTTAGCGTACGGGTTAGGATTAGGGGACGGGTGAGGGTAAGGCTTCGGGTAAGGTTTAGGGTTAGGGTTAGGGTTAGGGTTAGGGTTAGGGGACGGGGACGGTTTAGGGTACAGGTTAGGGTATGACAACGGTTTAGGGTGAGCGTACGTTTTAGGGTACGGTTTAGTGTTAGCCTACGGGTTAGGATTATGGGACGGATGAGGGTAAGGCTTCGTGTTAGGGTTAGGGATAGGGTTAGGGTTAGGGTTAGGGTTAGGGGACGGGGACGGTTTAGGGTACAGGTTAGGGTACGACAACGGTTTAGGGTGAGCGTACTTGTTAGGGTACGGTTTAGTGTTAGCGTACGGGTTAGGATTAGGGGACGGGTGAGGGTAAGGCTTTGGGTATGGGTTAGGGTTAGTGTTAGGGTTAAGGTTAGGGTTAGAGGACGGGGACGGTTTAGGGTACAGGTTAGGGTACGACAACGGTTAAGGGTGAGCGTATGTGTTAGGGTACGGGTTAGTGTTAGCGTACGGGATAGGATTAGGGGACGGGTGAGGGTAAGGCTTCGGGTAGGGGTTAGGGTTAGGGTTAGGTTTAGGGTTAGGGTTCGGGGACGGGGACGGTTTAGGGTACAGGTTAGGGTACGACAACGGTTTAGGGTGAGCGTACGTGTTAGGGTACGGGTTAGTGTTAGCGTACGGGTTAGGATTAGGGGACGGGTGAGGGTAAGGCTTCGGGTAAGAGTTAGGGTTAGGGTTAGGGTTAGGGTTTGGGGACGGGGACGGTTTAGGGTACAGTTTACGGTACGACAACGGTTTAGTGTGAGCGTACGTGTTAGGGTACGGGTTAGTGTTAGCGTACGGGTTAGGATTAGGGGACGGTTGAGGGTAAGGCTTCGGGTAAGGGTTAGGGTTAGGGTTAGGGTTAGGGTTAGGGGACGGGGACGTTTTAGGGTAGAGGTTAGGGTACGACAACGGTTTAGGGTGAGCGTACATGTTAGGGTATGGGTTAGTGTTAGCGTACGGGTTAGGATTAGGAGACGGGTGAGGGTAAGGCTTCGGGTAAGGGTTAGGGTTATGGTTAGGGTTAGGGTTAGCGGACGGGGACGGTTTAGTGTACAAGTGAGGGTACGTCAACAGTTTAGAGTGAGCGTATGTGTTAGGGTACGGGTTAGTGTTAGCGTACGGTTTAGGATTAGGGGACGCGTGAGGGTAAGGCTTCGCGTAAGGGTTAGGGTTATTGGTAGGGTTAGGGTTAGGGTTAGGGGATGGGGACGGTTTAGGGTACAGTTTAGGGTACGACAACGGTTTAGGGTGAGCGTACGTGTTAGGGTACGGGTTAGTGTTAGCGTACGGGTTAGGATTAGGTGACGGGTGAGTTTAAGGCTTCGGGTAAGGGTTAGGGTTAGGTTTAGGGTTAGGGTTAGGGGACGGGGACGGGGACGGTTTAGGGTACAGGTTAGGGTACGACAACGGTTTAGGGTGAGCGTACGTGTTAGGGTACGGGTTAGTGTTAGCTTACGGTTTAGGATTAGGGGATGGGTGAGGGTAAGGCTTAGGGTAAGGGTTAGGGTTAGGGTTAGGGTTAGGGGACGGGGACGGTTTAGCGTGCAGGTTAGGGTACGACAACGGTTTAGGTTGAGCGTACGTGTTAGGGTACTGGTTAGTGTTAGCGTACGGGTTAGGATTAGGGGACGGGTGAGGGTAAGGCTTCGGGTAAGGTTTAGGGATAGGGATAGGGTTAGGGTTAGGGTTAGGGGACGGGGAAGGTTTAGGGTACAGGTTACGGTACGACAATGATTTAGGGTTAGCGTACGTGTCAGGGTATGGGTTAGTGTTAGGGTACGGGTTAGGATTAGGGGACTGGTGAGGGTAAGGCTTCGGGTAAGGGTTAGGGTTAGGGTTAGGGTTAGGGTTAGGGTTAGGGGACGGGGACAGTTTAGGGTACAGGTTAGTGTACGACAACGGTTAAGGGTGAGCGTACGTGTTAGGGTACGGGTTAGTGTTAGCGTACGGGATAGGATTAGGGGACGGGTGAGGGTAAGGTTTTGGGTAAGGGTTAGGGTTAGGGTTAGGTTTAGAGTTAGGGGACGGGCACGGGGACGGTTTAGGGTACAGGTTAGGGTACGACAACGGTTTAGGGTGAGCGTACGTGTTACGGTACGGGTTAGTGTTAGTGTAGGGGTTAGGATTAGGGGACGGGTGAGGGTAAGGCTTCGGGTAAGGGTTAGGGTTAGGGTTAGGGTTAGGGTTAGGGGACGGGGACGGTTTAGGGTACAGGTTAGGGTACGACAACGGTTTAGGGTGAGCGTACGTGTTAGGGTACGGGTTATTGTTAGCGTACGGGTTAGGATTAGGGGACGGGTGAAGGTAAGGCTTCGGGTAACGGTTAGGTTTAGGGTTAGGTTTAGGGTTAGGGTTAGGGGACGGGGACGGTTTAGGGTACAGGTTAGGGTACGACAACGGTTTAGGGTGAGCGTACGTGTTAGGGTACGGGTTAGTGTTAGCGTATGGGTTAGGATTAGGGGACGGGTGAGGGTAAGGCTTTGGGTAAGGTTTAGGGTTAGGGTTAGGGTTAGGGTTAGGGGACGGGCACGGGGACGGTTTAGGGTACAGGTTAGGGTACGACAACGGTTTATGGTGAGCGTACGTGTTAGGGTATGGGTTAGTGTTAACGTACGGGTTAGAATTAGGGGACGGGTGAGGGTAAGGCTTCGGGTATGGATTAGGGTTAGGATTAGGGTTAGGTTTAGGGGACGGGGATCGTTTAGGGTACAGGTTAGGGTACGACAACGGTTTAGGGGAGCGTACGTGTTAGGGTACGGCTTAGTGTTAGCGTACGGGTTAGGATTAGGGGACGGGTGAGGGTAAGGCTTCGGGTAAGGGTTAGGGTTAGGGTTAGGGTTAGGGGAAGGGGACGGTTTAGGGTATAGGTTAGGGTACGACAACGGTTTAGGGTGAGCGTACGTGTTAGGGTACGGGTTAGTGTTAGCGTACGGGTTAGGATTAGGGGACGGGTGAGGGTAAGGCTTCGGGTAAGGGTTAGGGTTAGGGTTAGGGTTAGGGTTAGGGTTAGGGGACGGGGACATTTTAGGGTAGAGGTTAGGGTGCGACAACGATTTAGGGTGAGCGTACATGTTAGGGTATGGGTTAGTGTTAGCGTACGGGTTAGGATTAGGAGATGGGTGAGGGTAAGGCTTCGGGTAAGGGTTATGGTTATGGTTAGGGTTAGGGTTAGCGGACGGGGACGGTTTAGTGTACAAGTGAGGGTACGACAACGGTTTAGAGTGAGCGTATGTGTTAGGGTACGGGTTAGTGTTAGCGTACGGGTTAGGATTAGGGGACGCGTGAGGGTAAGGCTTCGCGTAAGGGTTAGGGTTAGTGGTAGGTTTAGGGTTAGGGTTAGGGGACGGGGACGGTTTAGGGTACAGTTTAGGGTACGACAACGGTTTAGGGTGAGCGTACGTGTTAGGGTACGGGTTAGTGTTAGCGTACGGGTTAGGATTAGGGGATGGGTGAGTGTAAGGCTTCGGGTAAGGGTTAGGGTTAGGTTTAGGATTAGGGTTAGGGGACGAGGACGGGGACGGTTTAGGGTACAGGTTAGGGTACGTCAACGGTTTAGGGTGAGCGTACGTGTTAGGGTACGGGTTAGTGTTAGCTTACGGGTTAGGATTAGGGGACGGGTGAGGGTAAGGCTTCGGGTAAGGGTTAGGGTTAGGCTTAGGGTTAGGGTTAGGGTTAGGGGACGGGGAAGGTTTAGGGTACAGGTTAGGGTACGACAACGATTTAGGGTGAGCATAGGTGTTAGGGTACGGGTTAGTGTTAGTGTACGGGTTAGGATTAGGTGACGGGTGAGGGTAAGGCTTAGGGTAAGGGTTAGGGTTATGGTTAGGGTTAGGGGACGGGCACGGGGACGGTTTAGGGTACAGGTTAGGGTACGACAACGGTTTATGTTGAGCGTACGTGTTAGGGTACGGGTTAGTGTTAGCGTACGGGTTAGGATTATGGGACGGGTGAGGGTAAGCCTTCGGGTAAGGGTTAGGGTTAGGGTTAGGGTTAGGTTTAGGGGACGGGGACGGTTTAGGGTACAGGTTAGGGTACGACAACGGTTTAGGGGAGCGTACGTGTTAGGGTACGGGTTAGTTTTAGCGTACGGTTTAGGATTAGGGGACGGGTGAGGGTAAGGCTTCGGGTAAGGGTTAGGGTTAGGGTTAGGGTTAGGGTTAGGGGACAGGGACGGTTTAGGGTACAGGTTAGGGTACGACAACGGTTTAGAGTGAGCGTACGTGTTAGGGTACGTGTTAGTGTTAGCGTACGGGATAGGATTAGGGGACGGGTGAGGGTAAGGCATCAGGTAAGGGTTAGGGTTAGGGTTAGGGTTAGGGTTTGGGGACGGGGACGGTTTAGGGTACAGTTTAGGGTACGACAACGGTTTAGGGTGAGCGTACGTGTTAGGGTACGGGTTAGTGTTAGCGTACGGTTTAGGATTAGGGGACGGGTGAGTGTAAGGCTTCGGGTAAGGGTTAGGGTTAGGTTTAGGGTTAGGGTTAGGGGACGGGGACGGGGACGGTTTAGGGTGCAGGTTAGGGTACGTCAACGGTTTAGGGTGAGCGTACGTGTTAGGGTACGGGTTAGTGTTAGCTTACGGGTTAGGATTAGGGAACGGGTGAGGGTAAGGCTTCGGGTAAGGGTTAGGGTTAGGGTTAGGGTTAGGGTTAGGGGACGGTGACGGTTTAGGGTACAGGTTAGGGTACGACAACGGTTTAGGTTGAGCGTACGTGTTAGGGTAATGGTTAGTGTTAGCGTACGGGTTAGGATTAGGGGACGGGTGAGGGTAAGGCTTCGGGTAAGAGTTAGGGTTAGGGTTAGGGTTAGGGTTAGGGTTAGGGGACGGGGAAGGTTTAGGGTACAGGTTAGGGTACGACAACGGTTTAGGGGAGCATACGTGTTAGGGTACGGGTTAGTGTTAGCGTACGGGTTAGGATTAGGGGACGGGTGAGGGTAAGGCTTCGGGTAAGGGTTAGGGTTAGGGTTAGGGTTAGGGGACGGGGACGGGGACGGTTTCGGGTACAGGTTAGGGTACGTCAACGGTTTAGGGTGAGCGTACGTGTTAGGGTACGGTTTAGTGTTAGCGTACGGGTTAGGATTAGGGGACGGGTGTGGGTAAGGCTTCGGGTAAGTGTTAGGGTTAGGGTTAGGGTTAGGGTTAGGGTTAGGGGACGGGGACTGTTTACGGTACAGGTTAGGGTACGACAACGGTTTAGGGTGAGTGTACGTTTTAGGGTATGGTTTAGTGTTAGCGCACGGGTTAGGATTATGGGACGGGTGAGGGTAAGGCTTCGGGTAAGGGTTACGTTTAGGGTTAGGGTTAGGGTTAGGGTTAGGGTTAGGGGACGGGGACGGTTTATTGTACAGGTTAGGGTATGACAACGGTTTAGGGTGAGCGTACGTGTTAGGGTACGGGTTAGTGTTAGCGTACGGGTTAGGATTAGGGGACGGGTGAGTGTAAGGCTTCGGGTAAGGGTTAGGTTTAGGGTTAGGGTTAGGGTTAGGGTTAGAGGACGGGGACGGTTTAGGGTACAGGTTAGGGTACGACAACGGTTTAGGGTGAGCGTACGTGTTAGGGTACGGGTTAGTGTTAGCGTACGGGATAGGATTAGGGGACGGGTGAGGGTAAGGCTTCGGGTAAGGGTTAGGGTTAGGGTTCGGTTTAGGGTTAGGGGACGGGCACGGGGACGGTTTAGGGTACAGGTTAGGGTACGACAACGGTTTAGCGTGAGCGTACGTGTTAGGGTACGGGTTAGTGTTAGCGTACGGGTTAGGATTAGGGGACGGGTGAGGGTAAGGCTTCGGGTAAGGGTTAGGATTAGGGTTAGGGTTAGGGTTAGGGGACGGGGACGGTTTAGGGTACAGGTTAGTGTACGACAACGTTTTAGGGTGAGCGTACTTGTTAGGGTACGGGTTATTGTTAGCGTACGGGTTAGGATTAGGGGACGGGTGAGGGTAAGGCTTCGGGTAAGGGTTAGGGTTAGGGTTAGGGTTAGGGTTAGGGGACGGGCACGGGGACGGTTTAGGGTACAGGTTAGGGTACGACAACGGTTTATGGTGAGCGTACGTGTTAGGGTATGTGTTAGTGTTAGCGTACGGGTTATGATTAGGGGACGGGTGAGGTTAAGGCTTCGGGTAAGGGTTAGGGTTAGTGTTAGGGTTAGGGGACGGGCACGGGGACGGTTTAGGGTACAGGTTAGGGTACGACAACTTTTTAGGGGAGCGTACGTGTTAGGGTACGGTTTAGTTTTAGCGTACGGGTTAGGATAAGGGGACGGGTGAGGGTAAGGTTTCAGGTAAGGGTTAGGGTTAGGGTTAGGGTTAGGGTTAGGGTTAGGGGACGGGGACGGTTTAGGGTACAGGTTAGGGTACGACAACGATTTAGGGTGAGCGTACGTGTTAGGGTACGGGTTAGATTTAGCGTACGGGTTAGGATTAGGGGACGGGTGAGGGTAAGGCTTCGGGTAAGGGTTCGTGTTAGGGTTAGGGTTAGGGTTAGGGTTAGGCGACGGGGACGGTTTAGGGTACAGGTTAGGGTACGACAACGGTTTAGGGTGAGCGTACGTGTTAGAGTACGGGTTAGGATTAGGGGACGGGAGAGGGTAAGGCTTCGGGTAAGGGTTAGGGTTAGGTTTAGGTTTAGGGTTAGGGGACGGGGACGGGGACTGTTTAGGGTACAGGTGAGCGTACGACAACGGTTTAGGGTGAGCGTACGTGTTAGGGTACGGGTTAGTGTTAGCGTACGTGTTAGGATTAGGGGACGGGTGAGGGTAAGGCTTCGGGTAAGGGTTAGGGTTAGGGTTAGGTTTAGGGTTAGGGTTAGGGGACGGGGACGGTTTAGGGTACAGCTTAGGGTACAACAACGGTTTAGGGTGAGCGTACGTTTTAGGGTACGGTTTAGTGTTAGCATACGGGTTAGGATTAAAGGACGGGTGAGGGTAAGGCTTCGTGTAAGGGTTAGGGTTAGGGTTAGGGTTAGGGTTAGGGTTAGGGGACGGGGACGGTTTAGGGTACAGGTTAGTGTACGACAACAGTTTAGGGTGAGCGTACTTGTTACGGTACGGGTTAGTGTTAGCGTACGGGTTAGGATTAGGGGACGGGTGAGTGTAAGGCTTCGGGTAAGGGTTAGGGTTAGGGTTAGGGTTAAGGTTAGGGTTAGAGGACGGGGACGGTTTAGGGTACAGGTTAGGGTACGACAACGGTTAACGGTGAGCGTACGTGTTAGGGTACGGGTTAGTGTTAGCGTACGGGTTAGGATTAGGGGACGGGTGAGTGTTAGGCTTCGGGTAAGGGTTAGAGTTAGGGTTAGGTTTAGGGTTAGGGGACAGGCACGGGGACGGTTTAGGGTACAGGTTAGGGTACGACAACGGTTTAGGGTGAGCGTACGTGTTAGGGTACGGGTTAGTGTTAGTTTAGGGTTTAGGATTAGGGGACGGGTGAGGGTAAGGCTTCGGGTAAGGGTTAGGGTTAGGGTTACGGTTCGGGTTAGGGTGTAGGGTTAGGGTTAGGGGACGGGGACTGTTTAGGGTACAGGTTAGGGTACGACAATGTTTTATGGTGAGCGTACGTGTTAGGGTATGGGTTAGTGTTAGCGTACAGGTTAGGATTAGGGGACGGGTGAGGGTAAGGCTTCGGCTAAGGGTTAGGGTTAGGGTTAGGGTTAGGTTTAGGGGACGGGGACGGTTTAACGTACAGGTTAGGGTACGACAACGGTTTAGGGGAGCGTACGTGTTAGGGTACAGGTTAGTGTTAGCGTACGGGTTAGGATTAGGGGACGGGTGAGGGTAAGGCTTCGGGTAAGGGTTAGGGTCAGGGTTAGGGTTAGGGTTAGGGGACGGGGACGGGGACGGTTTAGGGTACATGTTAGGGTACGACAACGCTTTAGGGTGAGCGTACGTGTTAGGGTACGGGTTAGTAAATGCGTACGGGTTAGGATTAGGGGACGGGTGAGGGTAAGGCTTCGGGTAAGGGTTCAGGTTAGGGTTAGGGTTAGGGTTAGGGTTAGGCGATGGGGACGGTTTAGGGTACAGGTTAGGGTACGACAACGGTTTAGGGTGAGCGTACGTGTTAAGGTAAGGGTTAGTGTTAGCGTACGGGTTAGGATTAGGGGACGGGTGAGGGTAAGGCTTCGGGTAAGGGTTAGGGTTAGGGTTAGGGTTAGGGTTAGGGTTAGGGGACAGGTACGGTTTAGGGTACAGGTTAGGGTACGAGAACGGTTTAGGGTGAGCGTACGTGTTAGGGTACGGGTTAGTGTTAGCGTACGGGTTAGGATTAGGGGATGGGTGAGGGTAAGGCTTCGGGTAAGGGTTAGGGTTAGGGCTAGGTTTAGGGTTAGGGGACGGGGACGGGGACGGTTTAGGGTACAGGTTAGGGTACGACAACGGTTTAGGGTGAGCGTACGTGTTAGGGTACGGGTTAGTGTTAGCGTACGGGTTAGGATTAGGGGACGGGTGAGAGTAAGGCTTCGGGTAAGGGTTAGGGTTAGGGTTAGGGTTAGGGTTTGGGGACGGGGACGGTTTAGGGTACAGTTTAGGGTACGACAATGGTTTAGGGTGAGCGTACGTTTTAGGGTACGGGTTAGTGTTAGCGTACGGGTTAGGATTAGGGGACGGGTGAGTATAAGGCTTCCAGTAAGGGTTAGGGTTAGGGTTAGGGTTAGGATTAGGGGACGGGGACGGTTTAGGGTACAGGTTAGGGTACGACAACGGTTTAGGGTGAGCGTACGTGTTAGGCTACGGGTTAGTGTTAGCGTACGGGTGAGGATTAGGGGACGGGTGAGTGTAAGGCTTCGGGTAAGGGTTAGGGTTAGGGTTAGGGTTAGGGTTAGGGTTAGGGTTAGGGGACGGGGACGGTTTAGGGTACAGGTTAGGGTACGACAACGGTTTAGGGTGAGCGTACGTGTTAGGGTACGGTTTAGTATTAGCGTACGGGTTAGGATTAGGGGACGGGTGAGGGTAAGGCTTCGGGTAAGGGTTAGGGTTAGGGTTAGGGTTAGGGTTAGGGGACGGGCACGGGGACGGTTTAGGGTACAGGTTAGGGTACGACAACGGTTTATGGTGAGCGTACGTGTTAGGGTATGTGTTAGTGTTAGCGTACAGGTTATGATTAGGGGACGGGTGAGGGTAAGGCTTCGGGTAAGGGTTAGGGTTAGTGTTAGGGTTAGGGGACGGGCACGGGGACGGTTTAGGGTACAGGTTAGGGTAAGACAACTTTTTAGGGGAGCGTACGTGTTAGGGTACGGTTTAGTTTTAGCGTACGGGTTAGGATAAGGGGACGGGTGAGGGTAAGGTTTCGGGTAAGGGTTAGGGTTAGGGTTAGGGTTAGGGTTAGGGTTAGGGGACGGGGACGGTTTAGGGTACAGGTTAGGGTACGACAACGGTTTAGGGTGAGCGTACGTGTTAGGGTACGGGTTAGATTTAGCGTACGGGTTAGGATTAGGGGACGGGTGAGGGTAAGGCTTCGGGTAAGGGTTCGTGTTAGGGTTAGGGTTAGGGTTAGGGTTAGGCGACGGGGACGGTTTAGGGTACAGGTTAGGGTACGACAACGGTTTAGGGTGAGCGTACGTGTTAGAGTACGGGTTAGGATTAGGGGACGGGAGAGGGTAAGGCTTCAGGTAAGGGTTAGGGTTAGGTTTAGGTTTAGGGTTAGGGGACGGGGACGGGGACTGTTTAGGGTAAAGGTGAGCGTACGACAACGGTTTAGGGTGAGCGTACGTGTTAGGGTACGGGTTAGTGTTAGCGTACGGGTTAGGATTAGGGGACGGGTGAGGGTAAGGCTTCGGGTAAGGGTTAGGGTTAGGGTTAGGGTTAGGTTTAGGGGACAGGGACGGTTTAGGGTACAGGTTAGGGTACGACAACGGTTTAGGGGAGCGTACATGTTAGGGTACGGGTTAGTTTCAGCGTACGGGTTAGGATTAGGGGACGGGTGAGGGTAAGGCTTCGGGTAAGGGTTAGGGTTAGGGTTAGGGTTAGTGTTAGGGGACAGGGATGGTTTAGTGTACAGGTTAGGGTACGACAACTGTTTAGGGTGAGCGTACGTGTTAGGGTACGGGTTAGTGTTAGCGTACGGGTTAGGATTAGGGGACGGGTGAAGGTAAGGCTTCGGGTAAGGGTTAGGTTTAGGGTTAGGGTTAGGGTTAGGGGACGGGGACGGTTTAGGGTAGAGGTTAGTGTACGAAAACGGTTTAGGGTGAGCGTACATGTTGGGTATGGGTTAGTGTTAGCGTACGGGTTAGGATTAGGAGACGGGTGAGGGTAAGGCTTCGGGTAAGGGTTAGGGTTATGGATAGGGTTAGGGTTAGCAGACGGGGACGGTTTAGTGTACAAGTTAGTTTACGACAACGGTTTAGAGTGAGCGTACATGTTAGGGTACGGGTTAGTGTTAGCGTACGGGTTAGGATTAGGGGACGGGTGAGGGTAAGGCTTCGGGTAAGGGTTAGAGTTAGGGTTAGGGTTAAGGTTAGGTTTAGAGGACGGGGACGGTTTAGGGTACAGGTTAGGGTACGACAACGGTTAAGGGTGAGCGTATGTGTTAGGGTACGGGTTAGTGTTAGCGTACGGGATAGGATTAGGGGACGGGTGAGGGTAAGGCTTCGGGTAGGGGTTAGGGTTAGGGTTAGGTTTAGGGTTAGGGGACGGGCACGGGGACGGTTTAGGGTACAGTTTAGGGTACGACAACGGTTTAGGGTGAGCGTACGTGTTAGGTTACGGGTTAGTGTTAGTGTACGGGTTAGGATTATGGGACGGGTGAGGGTAAGGCTTCGGGTAAGGGTTAGGTTTAGGGTTAGGGTTAGGGTTAGGGTTAGGGGACGGGGACGGGGACGGTTTAGGATACAGGTTAGGGTACGACAACGGTTTAGGGTGAGCATACGTGTTAGGGTACGGGTTATTGTTAGCGTACGGGTTAGGATTAGGGGACGGGTGAGTGTAAGGCTTCGGGTAAGGGTTAGGCTTAGGGTTAGGGTTAGGGTTAGGGTTAGGGGACGGGGACGGTTTAGGGTACAGGTTAGTGTACGAAAATGGTTTAGGGTGAGCGTAAGTGTTAGGGTACGGGTTAGTGTTAGCGTACGGGTTAGGATTAGGGGACGGGTGAGGGTAAGGCTTCGGGTAAGTGTTAGGGTTAGGGTTAGGGTTAGGGTTAGGGTTAGAGGACAGGGACGGTTTAGGGTACAGGTTAGGGTACGACAACGCTTTAGGGTGAGCGTACGTGTTAGGGTACGGGTTAGTTTTAGCGTACGGGTTAGGATTAGGGGACGGGTGAGGGTAAGGCTTCGGGTAAGGGTTCAGGTTAGGGTTAGGGTTAGGGTTAGGGTTAGGCGATGGGGACGGTTTAGGGTACAGGTTAGGGTACGACAACGTTTTAGGGTGAGCGTACGTGTTAAGGTAAGGGTTAGTGTAAGCGTACGGGTTAGGATTAGGGGACGGGTGAGGGTAAGGCTTCGGGTAAGGGTTAGGGTTAGGGTTAGGGTTAGGGTTAGGGTTAGAGGACGGGGACGGTTTAGGGTACAGGTTAGGGTACGACAACGGTTTAGGGTGAGCGTACGTGTTAGGGTACGGGTTAGTGTTAGCGTACGGGTTAGGATTAGGGGATGGGTGAGGGTAAGGCTTCGGGTAAGGGTTAGGGTTAGGGTTAGGTTTAGGGTTAGGGTTAGGGGACGGGGACGGTTTAGGGTACAGGTTAGGGTACGACAACGGTTTAGGGTGAGCGTACGTGTTAGGGTACGGGTTAGTGTTAGCGTACGGGTTAGGATTAGGGGACGGGTGAGAGTAAGGCTTCGGGTAAGGGTTAGGGTTAGGATTAGGGTTAGGGTTTGGGGACGGGGACGGTTTAGGGTACAGTTTAGGGTACGACAATGGTTTAGGGTGAGCGTACGTTTTAGGGTACGGGTTAGTGTTAGCGTCCGGGTTAGGATTAGGGGACGGGTGAGTATAAGGCTTCCAGTAAGGGTTAGGGTTAGGGTTAGGGTTAGGATTAGGGGACGGGGACGGTTTAGGGTACAGGTCAGGGTACGACAACGGTTTAGGGTGAGCGTACGTGTTAGGCTACGGGTTAGTGTTAGCGTACGGGTGAGGATTAGGGGACGGGTGAGTGTAAGGCTTCGGGTAAGGGTTAGGGTTAGGGTTAGGGTTAGGGTTAGGGTTAGGGTTAGGGGACGGGGACGGTTTAGGGTACAGGTTAGGGTACGACAACGGTTTAGGGTGAGCGTACGTGTTAGGGTATGGGTTAGTGATAGCGTACGGGTTAGGGTTATGGGACGGGTGAGGGTAAGGCTTCGGCATAGGGTTAGGGTTAGGGTTAGGTTTAGGGTTAGGGGACGGGCACGGGGACGGTTTAGGGTACAGGTTAGTGTACGACAATGGCTTAGGGTGAGCGTACGTTTTAGGGTACGGGTTAGTGTTAGCGTACGGGTTAGGATTAGGGGACGGGTTAGGGTAAGGCTTCGGGTAAGGGTTAGAGTTAGGGTTAGGGTTAGGGGACGGGGAAGGTTTAGGGTACAGTTTAGGGTACGACAACGATTTAGGGTGAGCGTACGTGTTAGGGTACGGGTTAGTGTTAGTGTACGGGTTAGGATTAGGGGACGGGTGAGGGTAAGGCTTCGGGTAAGGGTTAGGGTTAAGGTTAGGGTTAGGGGACGGGCACGGGGACGGTTTAGGGTACAGGTTAGGGTACGACAACGGTTTATGGTGAGCGTACGTGTTAGGGTACGGGTTAGTGTTAGCGTACTGGTTAGGATTAGGGGACGGGTGAGGGTAAGGCTTCGGGTAAGGGTTAGGGTTAGGGTTAGGGTTAGGTTTAGGGGACGGGGACGGTTTAGGGTACAGGTTAGGGTACGACAACGGTTTAGGGGAGCGTACGTGTTAGGGTACGGGTTAGTTTCAGCGTACGGGTTAGGATTAGGGGACGGGTGAGGGTAAGGCTTCGGGTAAGGGTTAGGGTTAGGGTTAGGGTTAGGGTTAGGGGACAGGGACGGTTTAGTGTACAGGTTAGGGTAAGACAACGGTTTAGGGTGAGCGTACGTGTTAGGGTACGGGTTAGTGTTAGCGTACGGGTTAGGATTAGGGGACGGGTGAAGGTAAGGCTTCGGGTAAGGGTTAGGGTTAGGGTTAGGGTTAGGGTTAGGGGACGGGGACGGTTTAGGGTAGAGGTTAGGGTACGAAAACGGTTTAGGGTGAGCGTACATGTTGGGTATGGGTTAGTGTTAGCGTACGGGTTAGGATTAGGAGACGGGTGAGGGTAAGGCTTCGGGTAAGCGTTAGGGTTAGGGTTAGGCTGAGGTTTGTGTTAGGGTTAGGGGACCGTTTAGGGTACAGGTTAGGGTACGACAATGGTTTAGGGTGAGCGTACGTGTTAGGGTACGGGTTAGTGTTAGCGTACGGGTTAGGATTAGGGGACGGGTGAGGGTAAGGCTTCGGGTAAAGGTTAGGGTTAGGGTTAGGGTTAGGGTTAGGGTTAGGTTTCGGGGATGGGGACGGTTTAGGGTACAGGTAAGGGTACGACAACGGTTTAAGGGAGCGTACGTGTTAGGGTACGGGTTAGTGTTAGCGTACGGGTTAGGATTAGGGGACCGGTGAGGGTAAGGCTTCGGGGAAGTGTTAGGGTTAGGGTTAGGGTTAGGGTTAGGGTTAGGGGACGGGGACGGTTTAGGGTACAGGTTAGGGTACGACAACGGTTTAGGGTGAGCGTACGTGTTAGGGTACGGTTTAGTGTTAGCGTACGGGTTAGGATTAGGGGACGGGTGAGGGTAAGGCTTCGGGTAAGGTTTAGGGTTAGGGTTAGGGTTAGGGTTAGGGTTAGGGGACGGGGACGGTTTAGGGTACAGGTTAGGGTATGACAACGGTTTAGGGTGAGCGTACGTTTTAGGGTACGGTTTAGTGTTAGCCTACGGGTTAGGATTATGGGACGGATGAGGGTAAGGCTTCGTGTTAGGGTTAGGGATAGGGTTAGCGTTAGGGTTAGGGTTAGGGGACGGGGACGGTTTAGGGTACAGGTTAGGGTACGACAACGGTTAAGGGTGAGCGTATGTGTTAGGGTACGGGTTAGTGTTAGCGTACGGGATAGGATTAGGGGACGGGTGAGGGTAAGGCTTCGGGTAGGGGTTAGGGTTAGGGTTAGGTTTAGGGTTAGGGGACGGGCACGGGGACGCTTTAGGGTACAGGTTAGGGTACGACAACGGTTTAGGGTGAGCATACGTGTTAGGGTACGGGTTATTGTTAGCATACGGGTTAGGATTAGGGGACGGGTGAGGGTAAGGCTTCGGGTAAGGGTTAGGCTTAGCGTTAGGGTTAGGGTTAGGGTTAGGGGACGGGGACGGGGACGGTTTAGGATACAGGTTAGGGTACGACAACGGTTTAGGGTGAGCGTACGTGTTAGGGTACGGGTTAGTGTAAGCGTACGGTTTAGGATTAGGGGACGGGTGAGGGTAAGGCTTCGGGTAAGGGTTAGGGTTAGGGTTAGGGTTAGGGTTAGGGTTAGAGGACGGGGACCGTTTAGGGTACAGGTTAGGGTACGACAAAGGTTTAGGGTGAGCGTACGTGTTAGTGTACGGGTTAGAATTGGCGTATGGGATAGGATTAGGGGACGGGTGAGGGTAAGGCTTCCGGTAAGGGTTAGGGTTAGGGTTAGGTTTAGGGTTAGGGGACGGGCACGGGAACGGTTTAGGGTACAGGTTAGGGTACGACAACGGTTTAGGGTGAGCGTACGTGTTAGGGTACGGGTTAGTGTTAGCGTACGGGTTAGGATTAGGGGACGGGTTAGTGTAAGGCTTCGGGTAAGGGTTAAGGGTAGGGTTAGGGTTAGGGGACGGGGACGGTTTAGGGTACAGGTTAGGGTACGACAACGGTTTAGGGTGAGCGTACGTGTTAGGGTACGGGTTATTGTTAGCATACGGGTTAGGATTAGGGGACGGGTGAGGGTAAGGCTTCAGGTAAGGGTTAGGGTTAAGGTTAGAGTTAGGGTTAGGGTTAGGGTTAGGGACGGGGACGGTTTAGGGTACAGTTTAGGGTACGACAACGGTTTAGGGTGAGCGTACGTGTTAGGGTACGGGTTAGTGTTAGCGTACGGGTTAGGATTAGGGGACGGGTGAGGGTAAGGCTTCGGGTAAGGGTTAGGGTTAGGGTTAGGGTTAGGGTTTGGGGACGGGGACGGGTTAGGGTACAGGTTAGCGTACGACAACGGTTTAGGGTGAGCGTACGTGTTAGGGTACGGGTTAGTGTTAGCGTACGGTTTAGGATTAGGGGACGGGTGAGTGTAAGGCTTCCGGTAAGGGTTAGGGTTAAGGTTAGGGTTAGGGTTAGGGGACGGGGACGGTTTAGGGTACAGGTTAGGGTACGACAACGGTTTAGTGTGAGCGTACGTGTTAGGGTACGGGTTAGTGTTAGCGTACAGGTTAGGATTAGGGGACGGGTGAGGGTAAGGCTTCGGGTAAGGGTTAGGGTTAGGGTTAGGGTTAGGGGACGGGGACGGGGACGGGGATGGTTTAGGGTACAGGTTAGGGTACGACAACGGTTTAGGGTGAGCGTACGTGTTAGGGTACGGGTTAGTGTTAGCGTACGGGTTAGGATTAGGGGACGGGTGAGTGTAAGGCTTCGGGTAAGGTTTAGGGTTAGGGTTAGGGTTAGGGTTAGGGTTAGGGGACGGGGACGGTTTAGGGTACAGGTTAGTGTACGACAACGGTTTAGGGTGAGCATACCTGTTAGGTTACGGGTTAGTGTTAGCGTACGGGTTAGGATTAGGGGACGGGTGAGGGTAAGGCTTCGGGTAAGGGTTCGGGTTAGGGTTAGGGTTAGGGTGAGGGTTAGGCGACGGTGACGGTTTAGGGTACAGGTTAGGGTACGACAACGGTTTAGGGTGAGCGTACGTGTTAGGGTAGGGGTTAGTGTTAGCGTACGGGTTAGGATTAGGGGACGGGTGAGGGTAAGGCTTCGTGTAAGGGTTAGTGTTAGGGTTAGGGTTAGGGTTAGGGTTTGGGGACGGGGACGTTTTAGGGTACAGGTTAGTGTACGACAACGGTTTAGGGTGAGCGTACGTGTTAGGGTATGGGTTAGTATTAGCGTACGGGTTAGGATTAGGGGACGGGTGAGGGTAAGGATTCCGGTAAGGGTGAGGGTTAGCGTTAGGGTTAGGGTTAGGGTTAGGGGACGGGGACGGTTTAGGGTACAGGTTAGGGTTCGACAACGGTTTAGGTTGAACGTACGTGTTAGGGTACGGTTTAGTGTTAGCGTACGGGTTAGGATTAGGGGACGGGTGAGTGTAAGGCTTCGGGTAAGGGTTAGGGTTAGGGTTAGGGTTAGGGTTAGGGTTAGGGGACGGGGACGGTTTAGGGTACAGGTTATGGTACCACGACGGTTTAGGGTGAGCGTACGTGTTAGGGTACGGTTTAGTGTTAGCGTACGGGTTAGCATTAGGGGACGGGTGAGGGTAAGGCTTCGGCTAAGTGTTAGGGTTAGTGTTAGGGTTAGGGTTTGGGAACGGGGACGGTTTAGGGTACAGTTTAGAGTATGACCACGTTTTAGGGTGAGCGTACGTGTTAGGGTAAGTGTTACTGTTAGCGTACGGGTTAGGATTAGGGGACGGGTTAGGGAAAGGCTTCAGGTTAGGGTTAGGGTTAGGGTTAGGGTTTGGGTTAGGTTTAGGGGTCAATTTAGGGTACAGTTTAGGGTACGACAAGTGTTTAGTGTGAGCGTACATTTTAGGGTATGTGTTAGTGTTAGCGTCTGGGTTAGGATTAGTGGACGGGGTAGGGTAAGGCTTCGGGTAACCGTTAGGTTTAGGGTTAGGGTTAGGGTTAGAGTTAGGGGACAGGTACGGTATAGGGTACAGTTTAGGGCACGACAACGGTTTAGGGTGAGTGTACGTGGTAGGGTACGGTTTAGTGTTAGCGTACGGTTTAGGATTAGGGGACATATTAGTGTAAGGCTTCTGGTACGAGTTAGGGTTAGGGTTAGGGGACGGGGACTGTTTAGGGTACAGGTTAGGGTACGACAACGATTTAGGGTGACCGTACATGTTAAGGTATGTGTTAGTGTTAGCGTACGGGTTAGGATTAGGGGACGGATTAGGGTAAGGTTTCGGGTAAGTGTTAGTGTTAGGATTAGGGATAGGTTCAGTGTTAGGAGACGGGGACAGTTTGGGCTACAGGTTAGGGTACGACAATGGTTTAGGGTGAGCGTACTTGTTAGGGTATGGTTTAGTGTTAGAGTACGGGTTAGGATTAGGGGACGGTTTAGGATAAGGCTTCGGGTAAGGGTTAGCGTTAGGGTTAGGGTGACGGTTAGGGGACGGGGATGATTTAGGGTACAGGTTAGGGTATGACAACGGTTTAGGGTGAGTGTACGTGTTAGGGTACGGGTTAGTGTTAGCCTACGGTTTAGGATTAGGCGACGGGTTAGGGTAAAGCTTCGAATAAGTGTTAGGGTTAGGTTTAAGGTTAGGGTTAGTGCACGGGGATGGTTTAGGTTAAAGGTTAGGGTACGACAATGGTTTAGCGTGAGCGTACGTGTTAGGGTAAGGGTTAGTGTTACCGTACGGGTCAGGATTAGGGTTCGTGTTAGGTTAAGGCTTCGTGTAAGTCTTAGGGTTAGGGTTAGGGTTAGGGTTAGGGGATGGTGATGGTTTAGGGTACAGGTTAGGGTACGACAATGGTTTAGGGTGAGCGTACGTGTTAGGGTACGGGTTAGTGTTAGCGTACGGGTTAGATTAGGGGACGGGTTAGGGGAAGGCTTCGGGTGAGGGTTAGGGTTAGGGTTAGTGTTAGGGTTAGGGTTAGGGGACCGTTTAGGGTACAGGTTAGGGTATGACAACGGTTTAGTGTGAGCGTACATGTTAGGGTATGGGTTAGTGTTAGCGTACGAGTTAGGATTAGGGGACAGGTTAGGGTAAGGCTTCGGGTAAGGGTTAGGGTTAGGGTTAGGGTTAAGGTTAGGGGTTGGAGACGGTATAGGGTACAGTTTAGGGTACGACAGCGGTTTAGGGTGAGCGTATGTGTTAGGGTAGGGTTTAGTGTTAGCGTACGGTTTAGGATTAGGGGACATGTTAGGGTAAGGCTTCGGGTAAGAATTAGGTTTATGTTTAGGCGACGGGGACGGATTAGGGTACAGGTTAGGGTACGACAACGGTTTAGGGTGAGCGTACATGTTAGGGTACGTGTTAGTGTTAGCGTACGGGTCAGGATTATGGGACGGGTTAGGGTAAGGCTTTGGGTAAGGGTTAGGGTTAGGGTTAGGGTTAGGGTTAGGGTTACGGGATGTGACGGTTTAGGGTACAGGTTAGGGTACGACCACGGTTTAGGGTGAGAGTACATGTTAGTGTACAGGTTAGTGTTAGCGTACGGGTTAGGATTAGGGGACGGGTTAGGGTAAGGCTTCTGGTAAGGGTTAGGGTAAGGGTTAGGGTTAGGGGACGGGGACGGTTTAGGGTACAGGTTAGGGTACGACAACGGTTTAGGGTGAGCGTACGTGTTAGGGTACGGGTTAGTGTTAGCGTACGGGTTAGGATTAGGGGACGGGTTAGTGTAAGGCTTCAGATAAGGGTTAGGGTTAGGGTTAGGGTTAGGGTTACGGGACAGGGATGATTTAGGTAACAGGTTAGTGTACGACAACGCTTTAGCGTGAGCGTACGTGTTAGGGTGCGGGTTAGTGTTAGCGTACGGGTTAGGATTAGGGGATGGGTTAGGGTAAGGCTTCGAGTAAGTGTTAGGGTTAGACTTAGGGTTAGGATTAGGGTTAGGGGACGGGGATGGTTTACGTTACAGTTTAGGGTACGACAACGGTTTAGGGTGAACGTACGTGTTAGGGTATTTGTTAGTGTTAGCGTACGGGTTAGGATTATGTGACAGGTTAATGTAAGGTTTCGGGTAAGGGTTAGGGTTAGGGTTAGGGTTATGGTTAGGGTTAGGGTTAGGGGACAGGGATGGTTTAGCATACAGGGTAGGGTACGACAACGGTTTAGGGTGAGCGTACGTGTTAGGGTACGGGTTAGTGTTAGCGTAAGTGTTAGGATTAGGGGACGGGTTAGGGTAAGTCTTCGGGTAAGGGTTAGGGTTAGGGTTAGGGGACGGGGACGGGGACGGGGATGGTTTAGGGTACAGGTTAGGATAAGACAAAGGTTTAGGTTGAGTGTACGTATTAGGGTACGGGTTAGTGTTAGAGTACGGGTTAGGATTTTGGGACAGTTTAGGGTAAGGCTTCGAGTAATTGTTAGGGTTAGGGTTAGGGTTATTGTTTGGGTTAGGGTTAGGGGACGGGGATGGTTTAGGTTACAGGTTAGGGTAGGACAACGGTTTAGGGTGAGCGTACGTGTTAGGGTATGGGTTAGTGTTAGCATACGGGTTAGGATTAGGGGACGGGTTAGGTTAAAGTTTCGGGTAAGGGTTAGGGTTAGGGTTAAGGGACGGGGACGGTTTAGGGTACAGGTTAGGGTACGACAACGTTTTAGGGTGAGTGTATGTGTTAGGGTACGGGTTAGTGTTAGCGTACGGGTTAGGATTAGGGGACGGGTTAGGGTAACGTTTCGGGTAAGGGTTGGGGTTACGGTTAGGGGACGGGGACAGGGACAGTTTAGGGTACAGGTTAGGGTATGACAACGGATTAGGGTGAGCGTACGTGTTAGGGTACGGGTTAGTGTTAGCGTACGGGTTTGGATTAGGGGACGTGTTAGTGTAAGGCTTCGAGTAAGGGTCAGTGTAAGGGTTAGCGGACGGGGACAGGGACGGTTTAGGGTACAGGTTAGGGTTCGCCAATTGTTTAGGGTGAGCGTACGTGTTAGGGTACGGTTTAGTGTTAGCGTACGGGTTAGGATTAGGGGACAGGTTAGGGTAAGGCTTCGGGTAAGCGTTAGGGTAGGGTTAGGTTTAGGCTTAGGGGATGGGGACGGTTTACCTTACAGGTTAGGGTACGACAATGGTTTAGTGTGAACGTACGTTTTAGGGTATGGGTTAAATTTAGAGTACGGGTTAGGATTAAGGGAAGGGATAGAGTAAGGCTTCGGGTAAGGATTAGGGTTAGTGTTAGGGTTAGGGGACTGGGACACAGATGGTTTAGGGTACAGGTTAGGGTACAACAACGGTTTAGGTTGAGCGTACGTGTTAGGGTACGGGTTAGTGTTAACGTACGGGTTAGCATTAAGGGACAGGTTAGGGTAAGGTTTCGGGTAAGGGTTAGCGTTAGGGTTAGGGTTAGGGTTAGGGTTACGGGATGTGACGGTTTAGGGTACAGGTTAGGGTACGACCACGGTTTAGGGTGAGAGTACATGTTAGTGTACAGGTTAGTGTTAGCGTACGGGTTAGGATTAGGGGACGGGTTAGGGTAAGGCTTCTGGTAAGGGTTAGGGTAAGGGTTACGGTTAGGGTTAGGGGACGGGGATGGTTTAGGGTACAGGTTTGTGTACGACAACGGTTTAGGGTGAACGTACGTGTTAGGGTATGGGTTAGTGTTAGCATACGGGTTAGGATTAGGGGTCAGGTTAGGGTAAGGCTTCGGGTAAGGTTTGGGGTTAGGGTTAGGGTTATGGTTAGGGGAACGGGATGGTTTAGGGTAGAGTTTAGAGTACGACAACAGTTTAGGGTGAGCGTACCTGTTAGGTACTGGTTAGTGTTAGCGTAAGTGTTAGGATTACTGGACGGGTTAGGGTAAGGCTTCGGGTAAGGTTTAGGGTTAGGGTTAGGGTTAGGGTTAGGGTTAGGGGACTGGGACGGGGGTGGTTTAGGGTAAAGTTTACGGTACGACAACGGTTTAGGGTGAGCGTACGTGTTAGGGTACGGGTTAGTGTTAGGGTACGGTTTAGGATTAGGGGACGGGTTAGGGTAAAGCTTCGGGTAAGGGTTAGGATTACGGTTAAGGGACGGGGACGGTTTAGGGTACAGGTTAGGGTATAACAATGTTTTAGGGTCAGCGTATGTGTTAGGGTACGGGGTAGTGTTAGCGTACGGGTTAGGATTAGGGGACGGGTTAGCGTAACATTTCGGGTAAGGGTTAGGGTTAGGGGACGGGGCCAGGGACGGTTTAGGGTACAGGTTAGGGTTCACCAACGGTTTAGGGTGAGCGTACGTGTTAGGGTACGGGTTAGTGTTAGCGCATGGGTTAGGGTTAGGGAACGGGTTAGTGTAAGGCTTCGGGTAAGGGTTAAGGTTAGGGCTAGGGTTAGGGTTAGGGGACGTGGCGGTTTAGTTTACAGGTTAGGGTACGACAACGGTTTAGGGTGAGGGTACGTGTTAGGGTATTGGTCAGTGTTAGTGTACGGGTTAGGATTAAGGGACGGATTAGAGTAAGGCTTCGGGTAACGGTTAGGGTTAGGGTTCGGGATAGGTTTAGGGGAAGGGGACGGGGACTGTTTAGGGTACAGGTTAGGGTATGACAAAGGATTAGGGTGAGCATACGTTTTAGGGTATGGGTTAGTGTTAGCGTACGGGTTAGGATTAGGGGACGGTTTAGGGTAAGGCTTCGGGTAAGGGTTAGTGTTAGGGTTAGGGTTAGGGTTAGGGTTACGGTTAGGGGACTGGGATGGTTTAGGTTTCCGGTTAGGGTACGACAACGGTTTAGGTTGAGCATACGTGTTAGGGTATGGGTTAGTGTTAGCGTACGGATTAGGATTAGGGGACGTGTTAGGGTAAGGCTTCGAGTAAGGGTCAGGGTTAGGATTAGGGGACGGGGTCGGGGACAATTTAGAGTACAGGTTAGGATTCGCCAATGGTTTAGGGTGAGCGTACATGTTAGGGTACAGGTTAGTGTTAGCGCACGGGTTAGGATTAGGGGACGGGTTAGTGTAAGGCTTCGGGTAAGGGTTAAGGGTAGGGTTAGGGTTAGGGTTAGGGGACGGGGACGGTTTAGGTTACAGGTTAGGGTACGACAACGGTTTAGGGTGAGCGTACGTTTTAGGGTATGGGTTAGTGTTAGCGTACGGGTTAGGATTAAAGGAAGGGTTAGGGTAAGGCTTCGGGTAAGGATTAGGGTTAGGGTTTGGGTTAGGGGACTGGGACACGGATGGTTTAGGGTACAGGTTAGGGTACAAAAACGGTTTAGGGTGAGCATACATGTTAGGTTACGGGTTAGTGTTAGCATACGGTTTAGGATTAGGGGACGGGTTAGGGTAAGGTTTCGGGTAAGGGTTATCGTTAGGGTTAGGGTTAGGTTTACGGTTACTGGATGGGGACGTTTTATGGTACAGCTTAGGGTACGACCACGGTTTAGGTTGAGAGTACATGTTAGGGTACAGGTTAGTGTTAGCGTACGTGTTACAATTAGGGGACGGTTTAGGGTAAGGCTTTGGGTAAGAGTTAGGGTTAGGGTTTGTTAGGGTTTGGGGACGGGGACTGTTTAGGGTACAGGTTAGGGTACGACAACGGTTTAAGATGAGCGTACGTGTTAGGATACGGGTTAGTGTTAGCCTATGATTAGGGGACGGATAAGGGTAAGGCTTCGGGTAAGGGTTAGGTTGAGACATAAGGCTGGACACTTCGGGCTGATGGCATTGGTGAGGTTCGATGAGCAAATGCAGACCCTTTGAAGTCATACTGCATGGTACCCATTCCATGGGTCCGAACTCTCCAGGTTTAAGGGATTCTTCCTTCAGCTAAAACATGCATGGGAAACCCAGAGTACGTTCCTCCGTGTCATTGGGAAACGTTTTCAAATGCATCTCAGTTTTCGTCCCCTGGTACTCGGGTTCACCAGTCCAGACGCTTTACTAACACTCTCCCCACTTGGAGAGTCAGTGCCTTTAACCTCCTGTTTGGCACACTTTGCAATTTCTGCGCAACATGAACAGGAATTTGGAGATCCAATGAGAGACTAGCTGTAGGTGTCTGCACGGGCAAATGGAACGCTTATTTCCCACCAGGAAGAGGAATTAACCAAAGGCTCAGCGTGCCCTGCCGGAAACAGATTAGGGCCTGAAGCAATCCTGCGGTTTTGCGGGCAGCTCACAAGAAAGCGAGTTGAAGAAAAGAGCTCAAGGGCACTGTAATTCACAAAGCTGCAGAGTTATGAATGATAGCTATCGTCCAAAATATATTCAAGTAAGTCTGTGAAGAGGGCTTTAAAGCGGTGCAGAATTTCAGGAAAACGATTTCAGGGGGTAAACTGGAATTGCACTTAAAGCATAGGAAAAGAGGCAGAATGTCGACAATGATGCACTTGGCCAAAAAGAGCATATGATTTTTTTCCTGAATATATTCAGGAAAAAACGCATACGCACTTTTTGGCCAACCAAGCAAGTGTTTAAAGGAAATCTGCACTACAATGAAGTCTCACTGCCCCCCGGTCAAAAGGGCCATGTGAAAAAAGTGTAAAAGAAGGCATCATTGAAGACTAATACAGAATACCAAGTCCTGGTCGTTGGTAGAATAACCAGCAGGGTATAGGATTTAGGAACTACTGGAGGTATATCCTCGGTGGCTTCACTGACTCTCCTGACATCCGTTACCTTGACTGCTGCAGCCCATGGGGCTCTCAAAGTCAGGCCAATCCCAGGATATGGAGCTCACCCAGGCAGGTACCCCACCCCCACCCCAGCCCACAGGGCCCTCGTGTTCAGGCCCCTCCCAGGATATGGTGTTCCCTGGGCAGGTCACCTGCAGCCCGTGGGGCTCTCGTTGTCACGTCCCTCCCAGGATACAGAGCTACCCTTGCATGTTCCGTGGCAAGTCTGGGCAAACAGGAACCGTGCACATAGCGCACATTGCAAAGCACTCCCAGCTCACCTGTCGCTCAGATCTGACACAGAGCATCTCAGAGCAGTACTTGAACTAACAAACAGCAGCTCCAAAAGGTCTGTGATCTTGGGGATCACTCTGTGCGGCCTCCCTCCACCTGGTCTTCCAGAGACTTCCACTGCACCCGGGGCACCAGGCCTCTGTCTCCACCCACCACCCTCCCCTCCTCTCCCTGACTCCTGGGATCCTCTCATTAGGAGAGGGTTTTCTTGAAGTTGTCTCCCACTCATGGGCCAGATAAAATGATTAGAAAACAAGCCAGAACTACAGCCCCTTGTCTATCCTGACTCTCAAGAGCCCACACCTGTTCCTTGGACCTGGCCGATTCAGCATTTCCAGTTTCTGCAACTGTGAGACCCTGAGGGGTGATGATTGGCTGACCTGGGCAGCCTGACCGTGCCGGCCAGACCTCCCCAGGTGTGCCTGGGTTGAGATCGATATAAACACCGCTCCAGGCAGCAAAAGCCCCTGCAGCTGTGCCTGACGCCATTTTCTCTGCCCTGTCAACAGTCTCGGGGCTGGGCTGGTGGGAGGGAGTGAGAGGCCACGGCTTTGTGGGTGGTCCAGTGTGAGTGGGGCTCTGCTGGACTTTCTGCAGCAGTTGCCAAGATGCCACCTGCTAAGGAAGAGGATGTGTCACCCATACCTGCCGCTGGAATTTCTTCCTGGGGAGAGGTGAGGAAGGAAGAAAGCAGTGGGGGCCAGGACAGGAGGGGTATCTCAGGCAGGGAAATGGAAAGCTTCCAGAAGAGCACCCAGGGCCAGGACCATCCTGGCTGGCCTGCAGGCATCAAGTCGGCCGGCATGCTGTCGCTCGTGTGGCTCCATGGCCCTTCCTCTAGGCTTTCAAGTCCTTGTACATATTCAGGTGTTTTACCTGGGAAGGGTGGGAACATTTCAGCAGCAGCTGGCCTGGGGCTCGGCCCACGTTTACTCACAGATGCCTCGGCATGGTCCCCCAGCTTTGCAATGAGGACGCTTGTTGCGTGGGGCCTGCTGGCTGAATGGGAGATGATTCCCCACCACTGACCAACTTCAGAATTGTTTACAACTGGAGCAAGTGACCTGATAGGGTTTTCCTCTGTGTAACTGGTGGGTTCTGTTTTTCTTTTTCTTTTTTTCGTTTTTGGTTCAAGGTAGATTTTATTCTCCTCCTCTGTATTTACAGATATATGCATGGAAATAATTTATTCATATAAATACATGTATGTGAAGGGAAGAATATTTTTTCTGTTTTACTTTTTTTAATTTTTAATTTTATTTTATTTTTTATACAGCAGGTTCTTTTTGGTTATCTGTTTTATACATATAAATGTATACATGCCAATCCCAATCTCTCAACACCTCCCACCACCATCCCCCCAACAGCTTTCCCCCCTTGGTGTCCATACGTTCGTTGTCTACATCTGTTGCTCTATTTCTGCCTTGCAAAACGGTTCATCTGTACAATTTTTCTAGGTTCCACATATATGCATTAATATACAAGATTTGTTTTGTTTTTCTCTTTCTGACTTACTTCACTGTGTATGACAGTCTCTAGATTCATCAACGTCTCTACAGGTGACCCAATTTCATTCCTTTTTATGGCTTAGTAATATTCCATTTTATATATGTACCACATCTTTATGCATTCGTCTGTCTGTGGGCATTTAGGTTGCTTCCATTACCTGGATATTATAAATAGTGATGCAATGAACATTGCGCTGAATGTTGTTTTTTAATTTATGGTTTTGTCTGGGTATATGACCAGTAGTGGGATTGCTGTATCATATGGTAATTCTATTGTTAGTTTTATAAGAAACTCCATAATGTTCTCCACAGTGACTGTATCAATTTACATTCCCAACAATACTGGAAGAGGGTTCCATATCTCCACACCCTTTCCAGCATTTGTTGTTTGTAGATTTTTCTGATGATGCCCATTCTAACCAGTGTGAGGTGATACACCATGGATGAGTCTATTTCGTTGAGCAAGGAGTAGGTCTTGTCTATTACATTTTTGGCTTATGGAAAGGTATCTGTGCTAATTTCAATCTCTGGTTTTATACAGCACCCCAACTCAACTTTCCCCTTAAGCAAGCATAAGTTTTTTATCTAAATGTGAGACTCTGTTCGGTTTTGTAATCCAGTTCATGTGGAGCCAAGTTTACACTCCCTCTATTAGTGATATCTTATGATAACTATGTTTCTCTGTGTGACATATTTCTCTTAGAATCATCGTGCTTAAATCCACTCAATTTGCTGCTACAGGCCTGATGACATTGATCTCATTGCTGAGTGATATTCCATTGTACATAAGTAGCACAACTTCTTTATCCATTTGTTTCTTTCTGGGATATTTAATGTGCACAGGACTCAAGGTTCTTGTAAACACAGCAGCCCTAAATTTTGTGTTGGCTGTGTCTTGTTGATTTTAATATTCCTAAGCTATAGGGCCATAAGTGGAAGTGACCTAGGCTCTGTAGCTTTGTTTTTTAGATGTTTCAGGATACATCATAAACATCTCCAGAGTGTCTGTTGGCAATTGACATCCCACCCATCAGCATAACAAGGCTCCCTGTTCTCCATGGCCTGTCCTGTGTTTCTTGTTTTTACACTTTTTTCAGATGGCCATTTTGATGAATGGGAAAAGAGACTTCATTGTAGTGCAGATTTCCATTGCTCGAGTGCTTGGTTGACAAAAAAGAGCGTATGCGTTTTTTCCTGAATGTATTCAGGAAAAAATGTATATGCACTTTTTGTCCAAGTGCATCACTGTCAAAGATCTGCTGCTTTTCATATGCTTTAAATGCAATTCAAATCTACCTCCTGAAATCTGATTCCTGCAATTCTGCCTCGTTTTGAAGTCCTCTTTGCAGCCTTACTTCAATATATTTTTGACAATAGCTGTCATTTATAACTCTGCAGGTTTGAGAATTACAGTGCCCCTGATTTCCTTTCTTAACTCGCTTCCTTGTGAGCTGGCCACAAAACCGCAGGTTTGCTTCAGGCTGTAATCTGGTTCTGGCATGGCATGCTCAGCGTTTGGTTAATTCCTCTTCCTGGTGGGAAATGAGAGTTAAATGTGCCCGTCCAGACACCTGCCTCATTCCCAGCCCCTTGGTGATGTGTGTCCTCTGGTTCGAGACCACATGTGCTGGGTT
Source organism: Delphinapterus leucas (assembly GCF_059928025.1). Taxonomy (NCBI): domain Eukaryota; kingdom Metazoa; phylum Chordata; class Mammalia; order Artiodactyla; family Monodontidae; genus Delphinapterus; species Delphinapterus leucas. Next base: position 11,645,549 of record NW_028322240.1, on the reverse strand, counting down.
CCTCACCTTTCAATGATGTGGCCCCAATGGTGTGAGGAAACACCTGCCTGGTTCCCATCCCCTTGGTGATGTGGGCCCTCTGGTGAGAGTCTGACACTGGCTGCGTTCCTCACCCTTCTGTGTGGTGGGCCCTCTGCTCTTAGGTAAATCCTGCCTGGCTTGCTCCCATTGCCTTGGAGACGTAGGCCCTCTGGTGACAGTTGCAGCCTGCTGGGAGCCTCCTCTCCTCAGTGATGAGTGCCCTCTGGCGTCAGGTTCTAACTGCTGTGCTCCCCACGTTTTCTGATGTGAGCCCAGTGATGCCAGGACACTCCTGCCAGGTTCCCATCCCCATTGGGATGTGGGCCTTCTGCTCTGAGGTCCCAACGCCTGGGTTCCTTACAGTTTCATGGTGTTGGCTCTGTGATGTTAGTTCACTCAGGCCTAGATCCCATAGCCCCTGTGTTCTGGGCCGCCTGCTGCGAGGTTCCAACTGCTGGATTCCTCACCTTTTTTATTCTTTGTGCCCTGTGTTGTGAGGCTCCTCCTGCCTTCCTCACTCCCCCCATTGGTGATGTAGGTCCTGTGGTTTGAGGCTACATGTGCCGGTTTCCTCACCTTTTATTGATGTGGCCCCACTGGTGTGAGGACACTCCTGCCTGGTTCCCATCCCCTTGGTGATGTGGGCCCTCTGGTGAGAGTCTGATCCTGGCTGGATACCTCACACTTCTGGGAGGTGGGCTCTCTGCTGTGAGGTCACTCGTGCCTGGATGGCACACGTCGCCTTGGCCAAGTGGGCCCTCTGGTTGCAGTTGGAGCGGGATGGGAGCCTCCTCCCCTCGGTGATGAGGGCCCTCTGGCATCAGGCCCTAACTGCTGGGCTCCCCACATTTTCTGATGTGTGCCCACTGGTGCGATGACACTCCTGCCAGTTTCCCATCCCCATGGGGATGTGGGCCTTCTGCTCTGAGGTCCCAATGGCTGGGTTGCTCACAGTATCATGATGTGGGCCCTCTGCTGTGAGTTCACTGCGGCCTAGATCTCATAGACTGGGTGCCCTGGGCCGCCTGCTGGGAGCTTCCAATTACTGGATTCCTCACCTTTTTATTCTATGGGCCCTGTGTTGTAAGGCTACTCCTGCCTACCTCACTCCGAGTCCCTTGGAGATGTGGGTCCTCTGCTTTGAGGCCACATGTGTTGGGTTCCTCACCTTTCTATGATGTGGCCACATTGGTGTTAGGACACTCCTGCGTGGTTCCGATCCCCTTGGTGATGTGGGCCCTCTGGCGAGAGTCTTATCCTGGTTGGTTTCCTCACCCTTCTGTTAGGTAGGCCCTGTGCTGTGAGGTCACTCCTGCCTGACTGGCACACGTCACCTTGGCGACGTGGGCCCTCAATTGTGTGTTGGTGCCTGCTGGGAGTCTCCTTCCCTCGGTAATGAGGGCTCTCTGGCGTCAGGCCCTAACTCCTGGGCTCTCAAAATTTTCTGATGTGCGCCCTGTGGTGCGAGTACACTCCTGTCAGGTTCCCAAGCCCATGGGAATGTGGGCCTTCTGCTGTGAGGTCCCAACGTCTGGATTTCTCACAGTTTCATGATGAGGGCCCTCTGGTGTGAGTTCACTCACCCTGGATCCCATAGCCTCGCTACTCCAGGCCGCCTGCTGGGAGGTTCCAACTGCGGGATTCCTCACCTTTTTTATTCTATGGGCCCTCTGTTTTGAGGCTCCTCCTGCCTGCCTCATTCCCAGCCCCTTGTTTATGTGTGTCCTCTGATTAGAGGCCACGTGTGCTGGGTCCCTCACCTTTCGATGATGTGGCCCCACTGGTGTGAGGATACTTGTGCCTGGTTCCCATCCCCTTGGTGATATGAGCCCTCTGGTGAGAGTCTGATCCTGGCTGGGTTCCTCACCCTTCTGTGAGGTGGGCCCTCTGCTGTGAGGTAACTCCTGCCTGGCTTCCCATTGCCTTGGTGACATCGGCCCTCTGGTGGCAGTTGGAACCTACTGGGAGCCTCCTCCCCTCGGTGATGAGGGCCCTCTGGCGTGAGGCCATCACTGCTGGGCTCCCCATGTTATCTGATGTGAGCCCAGTGATAACAGGACACTCCTGTAAGTTTCCCATCCCCATGGGGATGTGGGCCTTCTGCTCTGTGGTTCCAACGTCTGGGTTGCTCACAGTTCCATGATATAGGCTCTCTGGTGTTAGTTCACTCAGGCCAGGATCCCATAGTCTCTGTGCTCTGGGCCGCCTGCTGCGAGGTTCCAACTGCTGGATACCTCACCTTTTTTATTCTTTGGGCCCTGTGTTGTGAGGCTCCTCCTGCCTGCCTCACTCCCAGCCCCTTGGTGATGTGGGTCCTGTGGTTTCAGGCCACATGTGCCGGTTTACTCACCTTTTAGTGATGTGGACCCACTGGTGTGAGGACACTCCTGCCTGGTTCCCATCCCCTTGGTGATGTGGGCCGCCTGGTGAGAGTCTGATCCTGACTGGTTTCGTCACACTTCTGGGAGGTGGGCCCTCTGCTGTGAGGTCACTCCTGCCTGGCTTGCTCCCGTTGCCTTGGTGACGTCGGCCCTCTGGTGGCAGTTGGAGCTTGCTGGGAGCCTCCTCCCCTCGGTGATGAGGGCCCTGTGGCGTCAGTCACTAACTGCTGGGTACCCATATTTTCTGATGTGTGCCCACTGGTGTGATGGCACTCCTGCCAGTTTCCCATACCCATGTGGATGTGGGCCTTCTGCTCTGACGTCCCAACGGCTGGGTTGCTCACAGTATAATGATGAGGGCCCTCTGGTGTGAGTTCATTCTGGCCTGGATCCCATAGCCTCGCTGCTCCTGGCCGCCTGCTGGGAGGATCCAACTGCGCGATTCCTCACCTTTTTTATTCTATGGGCCCTCTGTTTTGAGGCTCCTCCTGCCTGCCTCACTCCCAGTCCCTTGGTGATGTGTGTCCTCTGGTTTGAGGTCACATGTGCTGTGTTCCTCAACTTTGGATGATGTGGCCCCACTGGTGTGAGGACACTCCTGACTGGTTCCCATCCCCTTGGTGATGTGGGCCCTCTGGTGAGAGTCTGATCCTCGCTGGGTACCTCACCCTTCTGTGAGGTAGACCCTGTGATATGAGGTCTCTCCTGCCTGGCTGGCACACGTCGCCTTGATGACATGGGCCGTCTGTTGGCCTTTGGTGTGTGCTGGGAGCCTCCTCCCCTCATTAATGAGGGCCCTCTATAAAACGCATATGCCCTTCTTGGCCAAGTGCATCACTGTAGACGTTCTGCCTCTTTTCCTATGCTTTAAAAGCAATTACTGTCTACATCATGAAATCGGTTTCCTGCAATTCTGCCCCACTTTCAGGTCTTCTTCGCTGCCTTACTTCAATATATTTTTGGACGATAGCTGTCATTTATAACTGCAGGTTTGTGAATGACAGTGCCCCTGAGTTCCTTTCTTAACTCGCTTCCTTGTAAGCTGGCCACAAAACCACAGGTTTGCTTCAGGCCGTAATCAGGGTCCGGCACGGCACTCTGACCCTTTGGTTAATTCCTCTTCCTGGTGGGAAATTATAGTTAAATGTGCCCGTCCAGACACCTGCCTCACTCCCAGTCCCTTGGTGATGTGTGTCCTCTGGTTTGAGGCCACATGTGCTGGGTTCCTCATCTTTTGATGATGTGACCCCACTGGTGTGAGGACACTCCTGCCTGGTTCCCATCCCCTTGGTGATGTGGGCCCTCTGGTGAGAGTCTGATCATGGCTGGGTTCCTCACACTTCTTTGAGGTGGGCCCTCTTCTCTGAGGTCACTCCTGCCTGGCTGGCACAACCCGCCTTGGCCACATGGGCCCACTGGTTGCAGATGGAGCGTGCTGGGAGCCTCCTCCCCTCGGTGATGAGGGCCCAGTGGCGTCAGGGCCTAACTGCTGGGCTCCCCACATTTTCTGATGTGTGCCCAGTGGTGTGATGACACTCCTGCCAGGTTCCCATCCACATGGGGCTGTGGGCCTTCTATTCTGAGGTCCCAACGGCTGGGTTGCTCACACTTTCATGATGTGGGCCCTCTGCTGTGAGGTCAATCGTGCCTGGCTGGCACACATCGCCTTGGTGACGTGGGCACTCTGGTGGCAGTTGGAGCGTGCTGGGGCCTCCTCCCCTCAGTGATGAGGGCCCTCTGGTGTCAGGCCCTAAGTGCTAGGCTCCACACATTTTCTGATGTGTGCCCAGTGGTGCGAGGACACTCCTGCCAGGTTCCCATCCCCATGGGCATGTGGGACTTCTGTTCTGTGGTCCCAACGGCTGGGTTGCTCACAGTTTCATGATGTGGGCCCTTTGCTGTGAGTTCACTCTGGCCTGTATCCCATAGCGTCGGTGCTCTGGGCCGCCTGCCTGGAGTTTCCAACTCCTGGATTCCTCACCTTTTTTATTCTATGTGCCCTCTGTTGTGAGTCTCCTCCTGCATGCCTCAGTCCCAGCCCCTTCGTGATGTGTGTCCCCTTGTTTGAGGCCACATGTACTGTGTTCCTCATCTTTCGCTGATGTGGCCCCACTGGTGTGAGGGCACTCCTGCCTGGTTTCCATCCCCTTGGCGATGTGGACCTTCTGGTGAGAGTCTGATCCTGGTTGGGATCCTCACACTTCTGTGAGGTGGGCCCTCTGCTCTGTGGTCACTCCTGCCTGGCTTGCACACACTGCCTTGGCAACGTCGGCCGGCTGGTGGCAGTTGGAGCCTGCTGGGAGCCTCCTCCCCTTGGTGATGAGGGCCCTCTGACGTCAGGCCCTAACTGCTGGGTTCCCACATTTTCTGATACATGCTAAGTGGTGCGAGGACACTCCTGCGAGGTTCCCATCACCATGGTGATGTGGGCCTTCTGCTCTGAGGTCCCACCGGCTGGGTTGCTCACAGTTTCATGATGTGGGCCCTCTGCTGTGAGTTCACTGTGGCCTGGATCCCATAGACTGGGTGCTCTGGGCCACCTGCTGGGAGGTTCAAACTGCTGGATTCCTCACCTTTTTTATTCTATGGGCCCTGTGTTGTTAGACAACTCCTGCCTGCCTCACTCTGAGCCCCTTGGTGATGTGGGTCCTCTGGTTTTAGGTCACATGTGCTGGGCTCCTCACCTGTTGCTGATGTGGCCCCACTGGTGTGAGGACACTCCTGCCTGGTTCCCATCCCCTTGGTGATGTGGGCCCTCTGGTGAGAGTCTGATCCTTGTTGAGTTTCTTCACACTTCTTTGAGGTGGGCCCTCTGCTCTGAGGTCATTCCTGTCTGGCTGGCACACCCCTCCTTGGCGACGTCAGCCCTATGGTGGCAATTGGAGCCTGCTGGGAGCCTCCTCCCCTCAGTGATGAGGGCCCTCTGCCCTCAGGCCTTAACTGCTGGGTTCCCACATTTTCTGATTCGTGCTAAGTGGTGCGAGGACACTCCTGCCAGGTTCCCATCCCTATGGGGATGTGGGCCTTCTGTTCTGAAGTCCCAACGGCTCAGTTGCTCACAGTTTCATGATGTGGGCCCTCTGTTGTGAGTTCTCTGTGACCTGGATCCCATAGACTCCATGCTGTGGGCCGCCTGCTGGCAGGTTCCAACTGCTGGATTCCTCACATTTTTTATTCTATGGGCTCTGTGTTGTGAGGCTACTCCTGCCTGCCTCACTCCTAGCCCCTTGGAGATGTGGGTCCTCTGATTTAGGCCACACGTTCTGGGTTCCTCACCTTTCTATGATGTGGCCACCCTGGCGTGAGGACCCTTCTGCCTGGTTCTGATCCCCTTGGTGAGGTGGACAATCTGGTGAGAGTCTTATCCTGGCTGGTTTCCTCACCCTTCTGTGAGGTAGGCCCTCTGCGGTGAGGTCACTCCTGCCTGGTTGGCACACGTTACCTTGGCGACGTGGGCCCTCAGTTGGGAGTTGGTGCCTGCTGGGAGTCTCCGCCCCTGGGTAATGAGGGCCCTCTGGCGTCAGGCCCTAACTCCTGGGCTCCCAAAATTTTCTGATGTGCGCCCTGTGGTGCGAGTACACTCCTGCCAGGTTCCCAACCCCATGGGAATGTGGGCCTTCTGCTCTGAGGTCCCATCGTCTGGGTTGCTCACAGTTTCATGATGAGGGTCCTCTGTTGTGAGTTCAGTCAGGCCTAGATCCCATAGCCTCACTGCTTCTGGCCGCCTGCTGGGAGGTTCCAACTGCGGGATTCCTCACATTTTTTATTCTATGGGCCCTGTGTTGTGAGGCTACTCCTGCCTGCCTCACTCTAAGCACCTTGGACATGTGGGTCCTCTGGTTTAGGCCACATGTGCTGGGTTCCTCACCTTTCTATAATGTGGCCACACTGGTGTGAGGACACTCCTGCCTTCTTCCGATCCCCTTGGTGATGTGGGCTCTCTGGTGAGAGTCTTATCCTGGCTGGGTTCCTCACCCTTCTTTGAGGTAGGCCCTCTGCTGTGAGGTAACTCCTGCCTGGCTTTCTCCCATTGCCTGGTGACTTTGGCCCTCTGGTGGCAGTTGGAGCCTGCCTGGAGCCTCCTCTCCTCGGTGATGAGGGCCCTCTGGCGTCAGGCTCTAACTTCTGAGCTCCCCACGTTTTCTGATGTGAGTCCAGTGATGCCAGGACACTCCTGTTAGGTTCCCATCCCCATGCGGATGTGGGTCTTCTGGTCTGAGGTCCCAACGCCTGGGTTACTCACAGTTTCCTGATGTTGGCTCTCTGGTGTTAGTTAACTCAGGCCTAGATCCCATAGCCTCTGTGCTGTGGGCTGCCTGCTGGGAGGTTCCAACTGCTGGATTCCTCACCTTTTTTATTCTTTGGACCCTGTGTTGTGAGGCTCATCCTGCCTGCCTCACTCCCAGCCCCTTTGTGATGTAGGTCCTCTGGTTTGAGGCCACATGTGCCGGTTTCCTCACATTTTATTGATGTGGCCCCACTGGTGTGAGGACACTCCTGCCTGGTTCCCATCCCCTTGGTGATGTGGGCCCTCTGCTGAGAGTCTGATCCTGGCTGGATTCCTCACACTTCTGGGAGGAATGCCCTGTGCTGTGAGGTCACTCCTGCCTGGCTGGCACACATGGCCTTGGCCACATGGGGCCTCTGGTTGCAGTTGGAGCATGCTGGGAGCCTCCTCCCCTCTGTGATGAGGGCCGTCTGGCGTTAGGCCCTAACTGCTGGTATCCCCACATTTTCTGATGTGTGCCCACTGGTGCGATGACACTCCTGCCAGGTTCCCATCCCCATGGGGATTTGGGCCTTCTACTCTGAAGTCCCAACGCCTGGGTTGCTCACAGTGTCAGGATGTGGGCCCTCAGCTGTGAGTTCACTCCGGCATTGATCCCATAGCCTCGGTGCTCTGGGCCACCTGCTTGGAGCTTCCAACTGCTGGATTCCTCACCTTTTTTATTCTATGGGCCCTGTGTTGTGAGACAACTCCTGCCTGCCTCACTCTGAGCCTCTTGGTGATGTGGGTCCTCTGCTTTGAGGCCACGTGTTCTGGGTTCCTCACCTTTCGCTGATGTGGCCCCACTGGTGTGAGGACACTCCTGCCTGGTTCCCATCCCCTTGGTGATGTGGGCCCTCTGGTGAGAGTCTGATCCTGGTTGGGTTCCTCACACTTCTTTGAGGTGGGCCCTCTGCTCTGAGGTCACTCCTGCCCAGCTGGCACACCCCGCCTTGGTGACGTCGGCCCTTTTGTGGCAGTTGGAGCCTGCTGTGAGCCTCCTCCCCTTGGTGATGAGGGCCCTCTGGTGTCAGGCCCTAACTGCTGGGTACCCACATTTTCTGATACGTTCTAAGTGGTGCGAGGACACTCTTACCCTGTTCCCAACCCCATGAGGATGTGGGCCTTCTGCTCTGAGGTCCCAACGTCTGGGTTGCTCACAGTTTCATGATATGGGTCCTCTGCTGTGAGTTCACTGAGGCCTGGATCGCATAGACTGGGTGCTCTGGGCCGTCTGTTGGGAGGTTCCCACTGCTGGATTCCTCAGCTTTTTTATTCTATGGGCCCTGTGTTGTGAGGCTACTCCTGCCTGCCTCACTCCGAGCCCCTTGGAGATGTGGGTTCTCTGGTTTAGGCCACATTTGCTGGGTTCCTCACCTTTCTATGATATTGCCACACTGGCGTGAGGACACTCCTGCCTGGTTCTGATTCCCTTGGTAATGTGGGCCCTCTGGTGAGAGTCTTATCCTGGCTTTGTTCCTCACCCTTCTGTGAGGTAGGCCCTGTGCTGTGAGCTCACTCCTGCCTGGCTGTCACACGTTACCTTGGTGACCTGGGCCCTCAATTGGGAGTTGGTGCCTTCTTGGAGTCTCCTCCCCTTGGTAATGAGGGCCCTCTGGCGTCAGGCCCTAACTTCTGGGCTCCCAAAATTCTCTGATGTGTGCCCTGTGGTGTGAGTACACTGCTGACAGGTTCCCAACCCCATGGAAATGTGGGCCTTCTGCTCTGTGGTCCTAACGGCTGGGTTGCTCACAGTTTCATGATGAGGGCCCTCTGTTGTGAGTTCAGTCAGGACTGGATCCCATAGCCTCGCTGCTGCTGGCTGCCTGCTGGGAGGTTCCAACTGTGGGATTCCTCACCTTTTTTATTCTATGGTCCCGCTGTTTTGAGGCTCCTCCTGCCTGCCTCACTCCCAGCTCCTTTTTGATGTGTGTCCTCTGGTTTGAGGCCACATGTGCTGGGTCCCTCACATTTCGGTGATGTGGTCCCACTGGTGTGAGGACACTCCTGCCCTGTTCCCATTCCCTTGGTGATGTGGGCCCTCTGGTGAGTGTCTGATCATCTTTGGTTTCCTCACACTTCTGTGAGGTTGGCCCTCTGCTCTGAGGTCACTCCTGCCTGGCTGGCGCACCCCGCATTGGTGATATCGGGCCTCTGGTAGCAGTTGGAGCCTTCTGGGAGCTACGTCCCCTCAGTGATGAGGGCTCTCTGGCATCAGGCCCTAACTGCTGTGCTCCCCACATTTTCTGATGTGTGCCCACTGGTGCGATGACACTCCTGCTTGGTTCCCTTCCCCATGGGGATGTGGGCCTTGTGCTCTGAGGTCACAACGGCTGGGTTGCTTACAGTATCACGATGAGGGCCCTCTGCTGTGAGTTCACTGTGGCCTGGATCTCATACCCTCGGTGCTCTGGGCCGCCTGCTGGGAAGTTCCAACTGCTGGATTCCTCACCTTTTTTATACAGTGGGCCATGTGTTGTGAGGTTAATCCTGCCTGCCTCACTCCGAGACCCATGGTGATGTGGGTCCTCTGGTTTGAGGCTACATGTGCTGGGTACCTCAACTTTCGATGATGTGGCCCCACGGGTGTGAGGACACTCCTGCCTGGTTCCCATCCCCTTGGTGATGTGGGCCCTCTGGTGAGAGTCTGATCCTGGCTGGGTTCCTTACCCTTCTGTGAGGTGGGCCCTCTGATGTGAGGTCACACGTGGCTGGCTGGCTCACGTCACCTTGGCAACGTGGGGTCTCTGTTGACCCCTGGAGCATGCTGGGAGCCTCCTACCCTCGTAAATGAGGGCCCTGGAAAAAAACGCATATGCACTTTTTGGTCAAGTGCATCATTGTCGAGGTTTTGCCCCTTTTCCTATGCTTTCAGAGCAATTCCCGTCTACCTCCTGAAATCGCATTCCGGCAATTCTGCCCCGTTTTCAAGTCCTCTTTGCAGCCTTACTTGAATACATTTTTGGACGATAGCTGTCATTCATAACTCTGCAGGTTTGTGAATTACAGTGCCCCTGAGCTTCTTACTTCAACTCGTTTTCTTGTGAATTGGCCGCAAAACCGCAAGATTGCTTCAGGCCTTAATCTGGTTCCGGCATGGAATGCTGAGCCTGTGGTTAGTTCCTCTTCCTGGAGGGAAATGAGAGTTAAATGTGCCTGTCCACAAACCCACAGCTAGTCTCTCATTGGTTCTCCCTATTCCTGTTCATCTTCCGCAGAAATTGCAAACTGTACCAAACAGGAGGTTAAAGGCACTTACTCTCCAAGTGGGGAGAGTGTTAGTAAAGTGTCTTGAATGGTGAACCCGAGGACCAGGGGACGAAAACTGAGATGCATTTAAAAACGTTTTCTGATCACACGGTGGACCATACTCTGCATTCCCCATGCATGTTTGAGCTGAAGGACGAATCCCTTAAACCTGGAAAGCTGGGACCCTTGGAATAGGTACCATGCAGTATTACTTCTAATGGTCTGCATTTGCTGACCGAACCTCACCAATGCTATCAGTCCCAAGTGTCCAGCCTTATGTCTAACCCAGCTGTGGGTGTGGATGTGGTAAACCCAGGTCTCATCACAAACCATGAATGAATTATTTAAGAATTGCTCTCTATTTCACAGTCTTTGTGATAGTTTTTAAAATTTATTTGTATAATGGGATTTAGCTGATTTTCAATGCTGCGTTTATGCCGCTGTACACACACTGAATTCCCTTATAGAGACATAAAAATACATAGGTTTTAAGACTCGTTCTAGTCACGTATATTCTTGGGGTTGAATATGTGATGTTGAGTCCATTTCGTTGAGCAAGGAGTAGATCATGTATACTACATATATGGCTTATGGAACGGTATCTGTGCTAATTTCATTCTCTGGTTTTATGCGGCACCTCAACACACCTTTCCCCATAAGCAAACGTAAGTTGGTTTTCTAAATGTGAGACCCTGTTGTGTTTTGTAATTCACTTCATGTGTAGCCAAGCTTACATTCCGTGTATTAGTGATATCTTATGATGTTTCTTTTTCTGTGTGACTTATTTCACGTAGAATCATCGTACCTGAATCCACTCATTATGCCGCTATGGGCCTGATGACATAGATTTCATTGCTGAGTGATATACCATTGTACGTACGTACCACAACTTTTTTATCCATTTTTCGCTTTCTGAGATATTTAGCTTGTACCATAGACGAGGTTCTTGTAAACAGAGCTGTCCGAAATTTGGAGTGGCTGTGTGTTTTTGATTTTAATTTCCCTAAGCTATAGGACCATAAGTGGAAGTGCCATAGGCTGTGTTGCTTTGTTTTCTACGTGTTTCAGAAAACACCATACACTTCTCCAGAGTGGCTGTTGGCAATTTACATCCCGCTCATCAGAATAACAAGGCTCCCTGTTCTCCAGGGCCTGTGCTGCTTTTCTGGATTTTACACATATTTAAAATGGCCCTTTTGATCCGGGGGCAGTGAGACTTCATTGTAGTGCAGATTTCTTTAAAATGCTTGCTTGGTTGGCCAAAAAGAGCATATGCGTTTTTTCCTGAATATATTCAGGAAAAAACGCATACGCCCTTTTTGGCCAATTGCATCAGTGTCGACATTCTGCCTCTTTTCCTATGCTTTAAAGGCAATTGCAGTCAAACCCCTGAAATGGTTTTCCTGCAATTCTGCCCCACTTACAAGTCCTCTTCGCAGCATTCCTTCAATATATTTTTGGACGATAGCTGTCATTTATAACTCTGCAGGTTTGTGAATTACAGTGCCCTGAGCTCATGTCTTCAACTCGCTTTCTTGTGAGCTGGCCGCAAAACCGCAGGATTGCTTCAGGCCAAAGTCTCTTTCCGGCAGGGCATGCTGAGCCTTTGTTTAATTCCTCTTCCTGGTCGGAAATGAGCGTTCCTTTTGCCCGTGCAGGCACCTACAGCCAGTCTCTCATTGGTTCTCCCTATTCCTGTACATCTTGCGCAGAAATTGCAAACTGTGCCAAACAGGAGGTTAATGGCACTGACTCTCCAAGTGGGGAGAGTGTTAGTAAAGCGTCTGGAATGGTGAACCCGAGTACCAGGGGACGAAAACTGAGATGCATTTGAAAACATTTACCTGTCACACAGTGCACTGTACTGTGGGTTTCCCATGCATGTTTTAGCTGAAGGAAGAATCCCTTAAACCTGGAGAGTTGGGACTCATGGAATGGGTACCATGCAGTATGACTTCAAAGGGTCTGCGTTTGCTCACCGAACCTCACCAATGCTATCAGCCCGAAGTGTCCAGCCTTATGTCTCACCCAGCTCTGGGTGTAGATGTGGTAAATCCAGGTTGCATCACAAGCCCTGAATGAATTATTTAAGAATTGCTCTCTATTTCACTGTCATTGTGTTTTGTTTTTGAAATTTATTTTGATAATGGGATTTATCGGATTTTCACTGCTGCGTTTAGGCCACTGTACACACGCTTGATTTCCTTATGGAGACATATAAATCCATGGGTTTTAAGATTCTTACTTGTCAGGTATCTTGCAAGGCGTTGAATATGGGGTGTTGAGTCCATTTCGTTGAGCAAGGAGTAGGTCTTGTCTATTATATATTTGGCTTATGGAACGGTATCTGTGCTAATTTCAATCTCTGGTTTTATGCAGCACCCCAACTCACCTTTCCCCATAAGCAAGCATAAGTTGGTTTTCTAAATTTGAGACCCTGTTCTGTTTTGTAATTCAGTTTATGTGTAGCCAAGTTTACATTCCGTGTATTAGTGATAACTTATGATGTTTCATTTTCTGTCTGACTTATTTCTCATAGAATCATCGTACCTGAATCCACTCATTATGCCGCTACGGTCCTGATGACGTAGATTTCATTGCTGAGTGATATTCCATTGTACGTGCGTACCACAATTTCTTTATCCATTTTATGCTTTCTCGGATATTTAACTTCTACCGTAGATGAGGTTCTTGTAAACAGAGCCATCCCTAACTTTGGGGTGGCTGTGTGTTTTCGATTTTAATTTCCCTAAGCTATAGGACCATAAGTGGAAGTGACACAGGCTGTGTTGCTTTGTTTCCTACGTGTTTTCGGAAACACCATACAGTTTTCCAGAGTGGCTGTTGGCAATTTAAATCCGCCCATCAGCATAACAAGGCTCCCTGTTCTCCAAGACCTGTCCTGCCTTTCTGGATTTTACACTTTTTTCAGATGGCCCTTTTGACCGGGGGTCAGTGAGACTTCATTGTAGTGCGGATTTCTTTACACGCTTGCTTCGTTTGCCAAAAAGGGCGTATGCATTTTTTCCTGAATATATTCAGGAAAAAACGCATACGCCCTTTTTGGCCCAGTGCATCATTGTCGACATTCTGCCTCTTTTCCTATGCTTTAAGTGCAATTCCAGTCTACCCCCTGAAATCGTTTTCCTGAAATTCTGCCCCGCTTTCAAGTCCTCTCCGAAGACTTACTTCTATACATTTTTGGACGATAGCTGTCATTCATAACTCTGCAGGTTTGTGAATTACAGTGCCCCTGAGCTCCTTTCTTCAACTCCTTTTCTTGTGAGCTGGACGCAAAACTGCAGGATTGCTTCAGGCCCTAATATATTTCCGGCCGGGCACGCTGAGCCTTTGGTTAATTCCTCTTCCTGGTGGGAAATGATTGTTCCATTTGCCCGTGCAGACACCAACAGCTAGTCTCTCATTGGTTCTCCCTATGCCTGTTCATCTTGCGCAGAAATTGCAAACTGTGCCAAACAGGAGGTTAAAGGCACTGACTCTCCAAGTGGGGAGAGTGTTAGTAAAGCGTCTGGAATGGTGAACCCGAGTACCAGGGGACGAAAACTGAGATGCATTTGAAAACGTTTCCCAATCACACGGCGGACGATAGTCTGGGTTTCCCATGCATGTTTTAGCTGAAGGAAGAATCCCTTAAACCTGGAGAGTTGGGACCCATGGAATGGGTACCATGCAGTATGACTTCAAAGGGTCTGCGTTTGCTCACCGAACCTCACCAATGCTATCAGCCCGAAGTGTGCAGCCTTATGTCTCACCCAGCTCTGGATGTAGATGTGGTAAATCCAGGTTTCATCACAAGCCCTGAATGAATTATTTAAGAATTGCTCTCTATTTCACTGTCATTGTGTTTTGTTTTTGAAATTTATTTTGATAATGGGATTTATCGGATTTTCACTGCTGCGTTTAGGCCGCTGTACACACGCTTGATTTCCTTATGGAGACATATAAATCCATGGGTTTTAAGATTCTTACTTGTCAGGTATCTTGCCAGGCGTTGAATATGGGGTGTTGTGTCCATTTCGTTGAGCAAGGAGTAGGGCTTGTCTATTATATATTTGGCTTATGGAACGGTATCTGTGCTAATTTCAATCTCTGGTTTTATGCAGCACCCCAACTCACCTTTCCCCATAAGCAAGCATAAGTTGGTTTTCTAAATTTGAGACCCTGTTCTGTTTTGTAATTCAGTTCATGTGTAGCCAACTTTACATTCCGTGTATTAGTGATATCTTATGATGTTTCTTTTTCTGTGTGACTTATTTCTCGTAGAATCATCGTACCTGAATCCACTCATTATGCCGCTACGGGCCTGATGACGTAGATTTCATTGCTGAGTGATATTCCATTGTACGTGCGTGCCACAACTTCTTTATCCATTTTTTACTTTCTGGGATATTTTACTTGTACCGTAGACGAGGTTCTTGTAAACAGAGCCATCCCAAATTTTGGGGTGGCTGTGTGTTTTTGATTTTAATTTCCCTAAGCTATAGGACCATAAGTGGAAGTGCCATAGGCTGTGTTGATTTGTTGCCTACGTGTTTCAGGAAACACCATACACTTCTCCAGAGTGGCTGTTGGCAATTTATATCCCGCACATCAGCATAACTAGGCTCCCTGTTCTCCATGACCTGTCCTGCCTTTCAAGATTTTACACGTTTTTCAGATGGCCCTTCTGACCGCTGGGCAGTGAGACTTCACTGTAGTGCAGATTTCTTTTACACGCCGGCCTGGTTGGCCAAAAAGGGCGTATGCGTTTACGCATACGCCCTTTTTGGCCAAGTGCATCATTGTCGACATTCTGCCTCTTTTCCTATGCTTTAAGTGCAATTCCAGCCTACCCCCTGAAATCGTTTTCCTGAAATTCTGCCCCGCTTTCAAGTCCTCTTCGAAGACTTACTTCAGTACATTTTTGGACGATAGCTGTCATTCATAACTCTGCAGGTTTGTGAATTACAGTGCCCCTGAGCTCCTTTCTTCAACACGCTTTCTTGTGATCTGGCCGCAAAACCGCAGGATTGCTTCAGGCCCTAATCTGTTTCCGGCAGGGCACGCTGAGCCTTTGGTTAATTCCTCTTCCTGGTGGGAAATGAGCGTTAAATTTCCATGTTCAGACACCTTCACATGAGTCGTCATGGTGCCCCTTTGCCCCGGTTATCTCTATGGAGGTTGGAGTTGGAAGGCCTCCTCACTCAAGATCAGTGTGCCCACGGAGCCAACCCTGCAACTTCAGGGCATGGTTGGGGGTTAGGATCACCACGAGGGTTCCTTTTTCCTTAGGAGGGAGGTGGCCTTTTGGGCTGCTGATTTCCAGGTTATCAGATACTGCCAGTATCTTGGCCAGATGTGGCGGTTGGCCAAGCCCCTTGGTGACCGTATTTTATCCTACCTGGATCGCATTCTTGCATTGTTCCATTTCAAGTGGTCCCAGGTTTTGCACTAATACTCCAATGGCGATTCACCGTTCACCAGGAATGTAAAGGTCAAAGGGTTTAGCTAAATTAGGGAGTTCCAGGGCAAGGGTCTGAATTGACTGCTCTTTCCATTCTTGAAAGGCCACTTCTGCATTCTATTCAAAAGGATCATCACCTTTTCCTTTCAGTGTTTCATATAGAGGCCGAGCTAGTAGACTGTAGTTAGGGATCCAGAAGCAGCAAACCCTGGCCTCCCCAGGAACCCCTAAGCTGTCTTCTAGTTTCAGAAATGGGTAAGGCTGTAAATTGTTTCTTCCCTTTCCTGGGATGGGCTTCTCCGACCTTCTGTGAGAATGAAGCCCAGGCAGGTCACCGTAGTCTGTGATATTTGAGCTTTTTCTTGGACAACCTGTATCCTTTATTGGCTTGGTAGTTCAGAGGTCTCCTTAGTAGGGCTGGCGATCAGAATGTCGTCTGCATATTGAAGGAGTGTTTCCTTTTCCAGAGGTAGAACTTTTAGGTCTTTAGCTGAGCTTTCCCCAAAGATGGTGTGGGAATTTTTGAACCCTTGGGGCAACACGGCCCGGAAGTATTGTTTTAGCTGTATGTTGAGTCCTGCCACTCACAAGCCAAAATTTCTTGTGACTCTGGGACTAATAGAATACAAAAGAAGGCATCATTGAAGACTAATACAGAATACCATGTCCTGGTGGTTGGTAGAATGACCAGCAGGGTGTAGGATTTAGGAACTACTGGAGGTATATCCTCGGTGGCTTCACTGACTGTCCTGACATCCTTTACCAGGACTCCAGCAGCCCATGGGGCTCTCGAGGTCAGGCCAATCCCAGGATATGGAGCTCACCTGGGCAGGTACCCCACCCCAGCCCACGGGGCTCTCGTGTTCAGGACCCTCCCAGGATATGGGGTTCCCTGGGCAGGTCCCCCTGCAGCCCATGGGGCTCTCGTGGTCAGGCCCCTCCCAGGATACAGAGCTACCCTTGCAGGTACCATGGCAGGGCTGGGAACACAGGAACCGTGCATATCGCCCTCATTGCAGAGCACTCCCAGCTCACCTGTCACTCAGATCTGACACAGAGCACCTCAGAGCAGGACTTGAACTAACAAACAGCAGCTCCGACAGGTCTGTGACCCTGGGCATCACTCTGTGTGGCCTCCCTCCACCTGGTCTTCCAGAGACTTCCACTGCACCCGGGGCACCAGGCCTCTGTCTCCACCCACCAGCCACCCCTCCTCTCCCTGACTCCTGGGTTCCTCTCATTAGGAGAGGATTTTCTTGAAGTTGTCTCCCACTCATGGGCCAGATAATATAATTAGAAAACAAGCCAGAGCTGCAGCCCCTTGTCTATCCTGACTCTCAGGAGCCCACACCTGTTCCTTGGACCTGGCCGATTCAGCAAGTTCCAGTTTCTGCAACTGTGAGCCCCTGAGGGGTGATTATTGGCTGGCCTGGGAAGCCTGACCGTGCCGGCCAGCCCTCCCCAGGTGTGCCTGGGTTCAGATCAATATAAACACCGCTCCAGGCAGCAAGAGCCCCTGCAGCTGTGCCTGACGCCATTTTCTCTGCCCTGTCAGCAGTCTTGGGGCTGGACTGGTGGGAGGGAGTGAGAGGCCACGGCTTTGTGGGTGGCCCAGTGTGAGTGGGGCTCTGCTGGACTTTCTGCAGCAGTTGCCAAGATGCCACCTGCTAAAGAAGAGGATGTGTCACCCATACCTGCCGCTGGAGTTTCTCCCTGGGCAGAGGTGAGTGAGGAAGAAAGCAGTGGGGGCCGGGACAGCGGGCGTATCTCAGGGAGGGAAATGGAAAGCTTCCAGAAGAGCACCCAGGACCAGGACCATCCTGGCTGGCCTGCAGGCACCAAGTCGGCTGGCATGCTGTCGCTCATGTGGCTCCATGGCCCTTCCTCTAGGCTTTCAAGTCCTTGTACATATTCAGGTGTTTTACCTGGGAAGGGTGGGAACATTTCAGCAGCAGCTGGCCTGGGGCTCAGCCCACGTTTACTCACAGATGCCTCGGCACGGTCCCCCAGCTTTGCAATGAGGACGCTTGTTGCGTGGGGCCTGCTGGTGAATGGGAGATGATTCCCCACCACCGACCAACTTCAGAATTGTTTACAACTGGAGCAAGTGCCCTGATACGGTTTTCCTCTGTGTAGCTGGTGGGTTCTGTTTTTTTTTCTTTTTTGGTTCAAGGTAGATTTTATTCCTCTTTTTTGTATTTACAGATATAAGCATGGAAATAATTTATTCATATAAATACATGTATGTGAAGGGAAGAATATTTTTTCTGTTTTACTTTTTGTAATTTGAATTTTATTTTATTTTTTTATACAGCAGGTTCTTTTTGGTTATCTATTTTATACATATAAATGTATACATGCCAATCCCAATCTCTCAACTCCTCCCACCACCACCCCCCAACAGCTTTCCCCCCTTGGTGTCCATACGTTTGTTGTCTACATCTGTTGCTCTATTTCTGCCTTGCAAAACGGTTCATCTGTACAATTTGTCTAGGTTCCACATATAGCCATTAATAGACAAGATTTCTTTTTCTCTTTCTGACTTACTTCACTCTGTATGACAGTCTCTAGATCCATCAACGTCTCTACAAATGACCCAATTTCATTCCTTTTTATGGCTTAGTAATATTCCATTTTATATATGTACCACGTCTTTATGCATTCGTCTGTCTGTGGGCATTTAGGTTGCTTCCATTACCTGGATATTGTAAATAGTGATGCAATGAACATTGCGGTGAATGTCTCTTTTTGATTTATGGTTTTGTCTGGGTATATGCCCAGTAGTGGGACTGCTGTATCATATGGTAATTCTATTCTTAGTTTTATAAGAAACTCCATAACTTTCTCCACAGTGACTGTATCAATTTCATTCCCAACAATAGCGGAAGAGGGTTCCTTATCTCCACACCCTTTCCAGCATTTGTTGTTTGTAGATTTTCTGATGATGCCCATTCTAACAGGTGTGAGGTGATACACCATGGATGAGTCTATTTCGTTGAGCAAAGAGTAGGTCTTGTCTATTACATATTTGGCTTATGGAACGGTATGTGTGCTAATTTCAATCTCTGGTTTTATACAGCACTGCAACTCAACTTTCCCCTTAAGCAAGCATAAGTTTTTATCTAAATGTGAGACTCTGTTCGGTTTTGGAATTCAGTTTATGTGTAGCCAAGTTTACACTCTCTCTATTAGTGATATCTTATGATAATTACCTTTCTCTGTGTGACATATTTCTCTTAGAATCATCATACTTAAATCCACTCAATTTGCTGCTACAGGCCTGATGACATTGATTTCATTGCTGAGTGATATTCCATTGTACGTAAGTAGCACAACTCCTTTATCCATATTTTTCTTTCTGGGATATTTAATTTGTACTGGACTCAAGGTTCTTGTAAACACAGCAGCCCTAAATTTGGTGTTGGCTGTGTCTTGTTGATTTTAATTTTCCTAAGCTATAGGGCCAAAAGTGGAAGTGCCCTAGGGTCTGTAGCTTTGTTTTTCAGATGTTTCAGGATACACCATAAACATCTCCAGAGTGTCTGTTGGCAATTTACATCCCGCCCATCAGCATAACAAGGCTCCCTGTTCTCCATGGCCTGTCCTGTGTTTCTGGTTTTTACACTTTTTTCAGATGGCCCTTTTGACGAATGGGAAATGAGACTTCATTGTAGTGCGGATTTCCATTGCTCGAGTGCTTGGTTGGCCAAAAAGGGCATATGTGTTTTTTCCTGAATATATTCAGGAAAAAATGTTTACGCACTTTTGTCCAAGTGCATAACTTCAAAGATCTGCCGCTTTTCACATGCTTTAAACGCAATTCCAATCTACCTCCTGAAATATGATTCCTGCAATTCTGCCTCGTTTTGAAGTCCTCTTTGCAGACTTACTTCAGTATATTTTTGCCAATAGCTGTCATTTATAACTCTGCAGGTTTGTGAATTACAGTGCCTGTGATTTCCTTTCTTAACTCGTTTCCTTGAAAGCTGGCCACAGAACCGCAGGTTTGCTTTAGGCCATAATCAGGGTCTGGCACGGCACTCTGAGCCTTTGGTTAATTCCTCTTCCTGGTGGGAAATTAGAGTGAAATGTGCCCCTCCGGACACCTGCCTCACTCCCAGCCCCTTGGTGATGTGTGTCCTGTGGTTTGAGGCCACATGTGCTGGGTTCCTCACCTTTGGCTGATGTGGCCCCACTGGTGTGAGGACACTCCTGCCTGGTTCCCATCCCCTTGGTGATGTGGGCCATCCGCTGAGAGTCTGATCCTGGTTGGGTTCCTCACACTTCTGTGAGGTGGGCCCTCTTCTCTGACGTCACTCCTGCCTGGCTGGCACACCCCGCCTTGGCGAAGTCGGCCCTCTGGTGGGATTTGGTGCCTGCTGGGGGTCTCCTGCCCTCGGTAATGAGGGCCCTCTGGCGTCAGGCCCTAATTCCTGGGCTCCCAATATTTTCTGATATGCGCCCTGTGGTTCGAGTACACTCCTGCCAGGTTCCCAACCCCATGGGAATGTGGGCCTTCTGCTCTGAGGTCCCAACCGTGGGTTGCTCAGTTTCATGATGAGGGCCCTCTGCTGTGAGTTCTCTCCGGCCTGGATCCCATAGCCTCGCTGCTCCTGGCCACCTGCTGGGAGGTTCCAACTGCGGGATTCCTCACCTTTTTTCTTCTATGGACCCTCTGTTTTGAGACTCCTCCTGCCTGCCTCACTCCCAGTCCCTTGGTGATGTGTGTCCTCTGGTGTGAGGCCACGTGTGCTGGGTCCCTCGCCTTTGGATGATGTGGCCACACTGGTGTGAGGACACTCCTGCCTGCTTCCTATCCCCTTGATGATGTGGGCCCTCTGGTGAGAGTCTGATCCTGGCTGGGTTCCTCACCCTTCTGTGAGGTGGGCCCTCTGCTGTGAGGTCACTCCTGCCTGGCTGGCACACCCCACCTGGGCAACATCGGCCCTCTTGTGGCACTTGGAGCCTGCTGGGAGCCTCCTCCCCTCGGTGATGGGGGCCCTCTAGCGTCAGGCCCTAACTGCTGGGTACCCACATTTTCTGATACGTGCTAAGTGGTGCGAGGACACTCCTGCGAGGTTCCCATCCCCATGGGCATGTGGGCCTTCTGCTCTAAGGTCCCAACACCTGTGTTGTTCACCGTTTCATGATGTTGTCTCTCTGGTGTTAGTTCACTCAGGCCTAGATCCCATAGACTCTGTGCTCTGAGCCGACTGCTGGGAGGTTCCTACTGCTGGATTCCTTACCTTTTTTATTCTTTGGGTCCTGTGTTTTTATGCTCCTACTTCCTGACTCACTTCCAGCCCATTTGTGATGTAGGTCCTCTGGTTTAAAGCCACATGTACCGGTTTCCTCACCTTTATTGATGTGGCCCCACTGGTGTGAGGACACTCCTGCCTGGTTCCCATCCCCTTGGTGATGGGGGCCCTCTGGTGAGAGTCTGATCCTGTCTGGATTCCTCACACTTCTGGGAGGTGGGCCCTCTGCTGTGAGGTCACTCCTGCCTGGCTGGCACACGTCACGTTGGCGATGTGGGCCCTCAGTTGGGAGTTGGTGCCTGCTGGGAGTCTCCTCCCCTCGGTAATGAGGGCCCTCTGGCGTCAGGCCCTAACTCATGGGCTCCCAAAATTTTCTGATGTGCGCCCTGTCGTGTGAGTACACTCCAGCCAGGGTCCCTTCCCTAGGGGATGTGGGCTTTCTGCTCTGTGGTCCCAACGGCTGGGTTGCTCACAGTGTCAGAATGTGGGCCCTCTGTTTTGAGTTCAGTCAGGCCTGGATCCCATAGCCTCGCTGCTCCTGGCCGCCTGCTGGGAGGTTCCAACTGCGGGATTCCTCACCTTTTTTACGCAATGGGCCCTCTGTTTTGAGGCTCCTCCTGCCTGCCTCACTCCCAGCCCCTTGGTGATGTGTGTCCTGTAGTTTGAGGCCACGTGTGCTGGGTCCGTCACATTTCGGTGATGTGGCCCCACTGGTGTGAGGACACTCCTGCCTGGTTTCCATTCCCTTGGTGATGTGGGCCCTCTGGTGAGAGTCTGATCCTCTTTGGGTTCCTCACACTTTTGTGTGGTTGGCCCTCTGCTCTGAGGTCACTCCTGCCTGGCTGGCACACCCCGCATTGGCGACGTCGGCCCTCTGGTAGCAGTTGGAGCTTGCTGGGAGCCTCCTCTCCTCAGTGATGAGGGCCCTCTGGCGTCCGGCCCTAACTGCTGGGCTCCCCACATTTTCTGTTGTGTGCCCACTGGTGCGATGACACTCCTGCTTGGTTCCCTTCCCCATGGGGATGTGGGCCTTGTGCTCTGAGGTCACAACGTCTGGGTTGCTTACAGTATCACGATGAGGGCCCTCTGTTGTGAGTTCATCACTGCCTGGATCCCATAGCCTCGGTGCTCTGGGCCGCCTGCTGGGATGTTCCAACTGCTGGATTCCTCACCTTTTTATACAATGGGCCATGTGTTTTGAGGTTAATCCTGCCTGCCTCGCTCTGAGACCCATGGTGATGTGGGTCTTCTGGTTTGAGGCCACATGTGCTGGGTACCTCAACTTTCGATGATGTGGCCCCACGGGTGTGAGGACACTCGTGCCTGATTCCCAGCCCCTTGCTTATGTGGGCACTCTGGTGAGAGTCTGATCATGACTGGGTTCCTTACCCTTCTGTGAGGTGGGCGCTCTGATGTGAGGTCACTCCTGCCTGGATGGCTCACGTCGCCTTGGCGACGTAGGCCCTCTGTTGGCCACTGAAGCATGCTGGGAGCCTCCTACCCTCTTTAATGAGGGCCCTGGAAGAAACGCATATGCCCTTTTTGACCAAGTGCATCATTGTCGAAGTTCTGCCTCTTCTCCTATACTTTCAGAGGACTTCCCATCTACCTCCTGAAATCGTATTCCTGGAATTCTGCCCCGCGTTCAAGTCCTCTTTGCAGCCTTACTTCAATATATTTTTGGACGATAGCTGTCATTTATAACTCTGCAGGTTTGTGAATTACAGTGCCCCTGAGCTCCATTCTTCAACTCGCTTTCTTGTGAGCTGGCCGCAAAACCGCAGGATTGCTTCAGGCCCTAATCTGGTTCCGGCACGGCATGTTGAGCCTTAGGCTAATTCCTCTTCCTGATGGGAAATGAGCGTTAAATTTGCTCGTGCAGACACCTACAGCTAATCTCTCATTGGTTCTCCCTATTCCTGTTCATCTTGCTCAGAAATTCCAAACTGTGCCAAACAGGAGGTTAAAGGCACTGACTCTCCAATTGGGGAAATAGTTAGTAAAGCGTCTGGAATGGTAAAACCGAGTATGAGGGGAAGAAAACTGAGATGCATTTAAAAAGGTTTCCCGGTCACACGGTGGACCATATTCTGGGTTTCCCATGCGTGTTTTACCTGAAGGAAGAATCCCTTAAACCTGGAGAGGTGGGACCCATGCAATGGGTACCATGCAGTATGACTTCAAATAGCCTGCATTTTCTCACCGAACCTCACCAATGCTATCAGCCCAAAGTGTCGAACCTTATGTCTCACTCAGCTCTAGGTGTAGATGTGGTAAATCCAGGTTGCATCACAAGCCCTGAATGAATTATTTAAGAATTGCTCTCTATTTCACTGTCATTGTGTTTGTTTTTGTAGTTTATTTTGATAATGGGATTTATCGGATTTTCTCTGCTGCCTTCATGCAGCTGTACACACACTTGATTCTCTTACGGAGACATATAAATCCATGGGTTTGAAGATTCTTACTAGTCATGTGTAATCCTAGGAGTTGAATATGGTGTGTTTAGTCCATTTCGTTGAGCAAGGTGTAAGTCTTGACTATTACATATTTGGCTTATGGAAAAGTATGTGTGCTAATTTCTATCTCTGGTTTTATGCAGCACCCCACCTCACCTTTCCCCATAAGGAAGCATAAGTTGGTGTTCTAAATTTGAGACCCTGTTCTGTTTTGTAATTCAGTTCATGTGTAGCCAAGTTTACATTCCGTGTATTAGTGATATCTTATGATGTTTCATTTTCTGTGTGACTTATTTCACTTAGAATCATCGTACCTGGATCCACTCAATATGCCGCGACGGGCCTGATGACATAGATTTCATTGGTGAATGATATTCCATTGTACGTGCGTACCACAACTTCTTTAACCATTTTTCACATTCTGGGATATTTAACTTGTACCGTAGACGACGTTCTTGTAAACAGAGCTGTCCCAAACTTTGGGGTGGCTGTGTGTTTTTGATTTTAATTTCCGTAAGCTATAGGACCATAAGTGGAAGTGACATAGGCTCTGTTGCTTTGTTTCCTACGTGTTTCAGGAAACCCCATACACTTCTCCAGAGTGGCTGTTTGCAATTTACATCCCCCCCATCAGCATAACAAGTCTCCCTGTTCTCCATGACCTGTCCTGCCTTTCTGGATTTTACACTTTTTCAGATGCCCCTTTTGACCGGGGGGCAGTGAGACTTCATTGTAGTGCAGATTTCATTTACCTGCTTGCTTGCTTGGCCAAAAACGGCGTATGCGTTTTTTCCTGAATATATTCAGGAAAAAACGCATACGCACTTTTTGGCCAGTGCATCATTGTCGACATTCTGCCTCTATTCCTATGCTTTAAGTGCAATTCCAGTCTACCCCCTGAAATCGTTTTCCTGAAATTCTGCCCCGCTTTCAAGTCCTCTTCGAAGACTTACTTCAATACATTTTTGGACGATAGCTGTCATTCATAACTCTGCAGGTTTGTGAATTACAGTGCCCCTGAGCTCGTTTCCTCAACTCGCTTTCTTGTGAGCTGGCCGCAAAACCGCAGGATTGCTGCAGGCCCTAATCTGTTTCCGTCAGGGCACACTGAGCCTTTGGTGAATTCCTCTTCCTGGTGGGAAATGAGCGTTCCATTTGCCCGTGCAGACACTTACAGCTAGTCTCTCATTGTTTCTCCCTATTCCTGTTAATCTTGCGTAGAAATTGCAAACTGTGCCAAACAGGAGGTTAAAGGCACGGACTCTCCAAGTGGGGAGAATGTTAGTAAAGTGTCTGGAATGGTGAACCCGAGTACCAGGGTTCGAAAACTAAGATATATTTGAAAACGTTTCCCAATCACACGGTGGACAATACTCTGGGTTTCCCATGCATGTCTTAGTTGAAGGAAGAATCCCTTAAACCTGGAGAGCTGGGAACCATGGAATGGGTACCATGCTGTATGACTACAAAGGGTCTGCGTTTGCTCACCGAACCTCACAAATGCTATCAGCCCGAAGTGTCCAGCCGTATATCTCACCCAGCTCTGGGTGTAGATGTGGTAAATCCAGGTTGCATCACAAGCCCTGAATGAATTATTTAAGAATTGCTCTCTATTTCACTGTCAATGTGTTTTGGTTTTGAAATTTATTTTGATAATGGGATTTATCGGATTTTCACTGCTGCGTTCAGGCTGCTGTACACACGCTTGATTTCCTTATGGAGACATATAAATCCATGGGTTTTAAGATTCTTACTTGTCAGGTATATTCCCAGGCTTTGAGTCCGTTTCGTTGAGCAAGGAGTAGGTCTTGTCTATTATATATTTGGCTTATGGAACGGTATCTGTGCTAATTTCAATCTCTGGATTTATGCAGCACCCCAACTCACCTTTCCCCATAAGCAAGCATAAGTTGGTTTTCTAAATTTGAGACCCTGTTGTGTTTTGTAATTCAGTTTATGTGTAGCCAACTTTACATTCCGTGTATTACTGATATATTATGATGTTTCTTTTTCTGTGTGACTTATTTCTCGTAGAATCATCGAACCTGAATCCACTCATTATGCCGCTACGGGCCTGAAGACGTAGATTTCATTGCTGAGTGATATTCCATTGTACGTGCGTACCAGAACTTCTCTATCCATTTTTTCCTTTCTCGGATATTTAACTTGTACCGTAGACAAGGTTCTTGTAAACAGAGCCATCCCAAACTGTGGGGTGGCTGTGTGTTTGTGATTTTAATTACCCTAAGCTATAGGACCATAAGTGGAAGTGACATAGGCTGTGTTGCTTTCTTTCCTACGTGTTTCAGGATACACCATACATTTCCCCAGAGTGGCTGTTGGCAATTTACATCCCGCCCATCAGCATAACAAGGCTCCCTGTTCTCCATGACCTGTCCTGACTTTCTGGATTTTACATTTTTTTCAGATGGCTCTTTTGACCGGGGGGCAGTGAGACTTCATTGTAGTGCAGATTTCCTTTACACGCTTGCTTGGTTGGCCAAAAAGGGCGTATGCGTTTTTTCCTGAATATATTCAGGAAAAAACGCATACGCCCTTTTTGGCCAAGTGCATCATTGTCGACATTCTCCCTCTTTTCCTATGCTTTTAGTACAATTCCAGTCTACCCCCTAAAATCGTTTTCCTGAAATTCTGCCCCGCTTTCAAGTCCTCTTCAAGACTTACCTCAATACATGTTTGGATGATAGCTGTCATTCATAACTCTGCAGGTTTGTGAATTACAGTGCCCCTGAGCTCATTTCTTCAACTCGCTTTCTTGTGAGCTGGCCGCAAAACCGCAGGATTGCTTCAGGCCCTAATCATTTTCCGGCAGGGCACGCTGAGCCTTTGGATAATTCCTCTTCCTGGTGGGAAATGAGCGTTCCATTTGCCCGTGCAGACACCTACAGCTAGTCTCTCATTGGTTCTCCCTATTCCTGTTCATCTTGCACAGAAATTGCAAACTGTGCCAAACAGGAGGTTAATGGCACTGACTCTCCAAGTGGGGAGAGTGTTAGTAAAGCGTTCAAATGTTGAACCCGAGTACCAGGGGACGAAAACTGAGATGCATTTGAAAACGTTTCCCAATCACACGGTGGACCATACTCTGGGTTTCCCATGCATGTTTTAGCTGAAGGAAGAATCCCTTAAACCTGGAGAGTTGGGACCCATGGAATGGGTACCATGCAGTATGACTTCAAAGGGTCTGCGTTTGCTCACCGAACCTCACCAATGCTATCAGCCCGAAGTGTCCAGCCTTATGTCTCATCCAGCTCTGGGTGTAGATGTGGTAAATACAGGTTGCATCACAAGCCCTGAATGAATTATTTAAGAATTGCTCTCTATTTCACTGTCATTGTGTTTTGTTTTTTAAATTCATTTTGATAATGGGATTTATCGGATTTTCACTGCTGCGTTTAGGCCGCTGTACACACGCTTGATTTCCTTATGGAGACATATAAATCCATGGGTTTTAAGATTCTTACTTGTCAGGTATCTTCCCAGGCGTTGAATATAGGGTGTTGAGTCCATTTCGTTGAGCAAGGAGTAGGTTTTGTCTGTTATATATTTGGCTTATGGAACGGTATCTGTGCTAATTTCAATCTCTGGTTTTATGCAGCATCCCAACTGACCTTTCCCCATAAGCAAGCATAAGTTGGTTTGCTAAATTTGAGACCCTGTTCTGTTTTGTAATTCAGTTCATGGGTAGCCAAGTTTACATTCCGTGTATTAGTGATAACTTATGATGTTTCTTTTTCTGTCTGACTTATTTCTCATAGAATCATCGTACCTGAATCCACTCATTATGCCGCTACGGTCCTGATGACGTAGATTTCATTGCTGAGTGATATTCCATTGTACGTGCGTACCACAAATTCTTTATCCATTTTATGCTTTCTGGGATATTTAACTGCTACCGTAGATGAGGTTCTTGTAAACACAGCCATTGCAAATTTTGGGGTGGCTGTGTGTTTTTGATTTTAATTTCCCTAAGCTATAGGACCATAAGTGGAAGTGCCATAGGCTGTGTTGCTTTGTTTCCTACGTGTTTCAGGAAACACCATACACTTTTCCAGAGTGGCTGTTGGCAATTTAAATCCGCCCATCAGCATAACAAGGCTCCCTGTTCTCCATGACCTGTCCTGCCTTTCTGGATTTTACACTTTTTTCAGATGGCCCTTTTGACCGGGGGGCAGTGAGACTTCATTGTAGTGCAGATTTCCTTTACACGCTTGCTTGGTTGGCCAAAAAGGGCGTATGCGTTTTTTCCTGAATATATTCAGGAAAAAACCCATACGCCCTTTTTGGCCAAGTGCATCATTGTCGACATTCTGCCTCTTTTCCTATGCTTTAAGTGCAATTCCAGTCTACCCCCTGAAATCGTTTTCCTGAAATTCTGCCCCGCTTTCAAGTCCTCTTCGAAGACTTACTTCTATACATTTTTGGACGATAGGTGTCATTCATAACTCTGCAGGTTTGTGAATTACAGTGCCCCTGAGCTCCTTTCTTCAACTCGCTTTCTTGTGAGCTGGCCGCAAAACCGCAAGATTGCTTCAGGCCCAAATCTGTTTCCGGCAGGGCACGCTGAGCCTTTGGTTAATTCCTCTTCCTGGTGGGAAATGAGCGTTCCATTTGCCCGTGCAGACACCAACAGCTAGTCTCTCATTGCTTCTCCCTATGCCTGTTCAACTTGCGCAGAAATTGCAAAGTGTGCCAAACAGGAGGTTAAATGCACTGACTCTCCAAGTGGGGAGAGTGTTAGTAAAGCGTCTGGAATGGTGAACCCGAGTACCAGAGGACAAAAACTGAGATGCATTTGACAACGTTTCCCAATCACACGGTGGACCACACTATGGGTTTCCCATGCATGTTTTAGCTGAAGGAAGAATCCCTTAAACCTGGAAATTTGGGACGCATGGAATGGGTACCATGCAGTATGACTTCAAAGGGTCTGCGTTTGCTCACCGAACCTCACCAATGCTATCAGCCCGAAGTGTCCAGCCTTATGTCTCACCCAGCTCTGGGTGTAGATGTGGTAAATCCAGGTTGCATCACAAGCCCTGAATGAATTATTTAAGAATTGCTCTCTATTTCACTGTCATTTTGTTTTGTTTTTGAAATTTATTTTGATAATGGGATTTATCGGATTTTCACTGCTGCGTTTAGGCCGCTGTACACACGCTTGATTTCCTTATGGAGACATATAAATCCATGGGTTTTAAGATTCTTACTTGTCAGGTATCTTGCCAGGCGTTGAATATGGGGTATTGCGTCCATTTCGTTGAGCAAGGAGTAGGTCTTGTCTATTATATATTTGGCTTATGGCACGGTATCTGTGCTAATTTCAATCTCTGGTTTCATGCAGCACCCCAACTCACCTTTCCCCATAAGCAAGCATAAGTTGGTTTTCTAAATTTGAGACCCTGTTCTGTTTTGTATTTCAGTTCATGTGTAGTCAAGTTTACATTCCGTGTATTAGTGATATCTTATGATGTTTCTTTTTCTGTGTGACTTATTTCTCGTAGAATCATCGTACCTGAATCCACTCATTATGCCGCTATGGGCCTGATGACGTAGATTTCATTGCTGAGTGATATTCCATTGTACGTGCGTACCACAACTTCTTTATCCATTTTTTACTTTCTGGGATATTTTACTTGTACCGTAGACGAGGTTCTTGTAAACAGAGCCGTCCCAAACTCTGGGGTGGCTGTGTGTTTTTGATTTTAATTTCCCTAAGCTATAGGACCATAAGTGGAAGTGCCATAGGCTGTGTTGCTTTGTTTCCTACGTGTTTCTGGAAACACCATACACTTCTCCAGAGTGGTTGTTGGCAATTTACATCCCGCCCATCAGGATGACAAGGCTCCCTGTTCTCCATGACCTGTCCTGCCTTTCTGGATTTTACACTTTTTTCAGATCGCTCTTTTGACCGGGGGGGCAGGGAGACTTCCTTTTAGTGCAGATTTCCTTTACACGCTTGCTTGGTTGGCCAAAAAGGGCGTATGCGTTTTTTCCTGAATATATTCAGGAAAAAAGGCATACGCCCTTTTTGGCCAAGTGCATCGTTGTCGACATTCTGCCTCTTTTCCTACGCTTTTAGTACAATTCCAGTCTACCCCCTGAAATCGTTTTCCTGAAATTCTGCCCCGCTTTCAAGTCCTCTTGGAAGACTTACTTCAATACATTTTTGGACGATAGCTGTCATTCATAACTCTGCATGTTTGTGAATTACAGTGCCCCTGAGCTCATGTCTTCAACTCGCTTTCTTGTGAGCTGGCCGCAAAACCGCAGGATTGCTTCAGGCCAAAGTCTCTTTCCGGTAGGGCATGCTGAGCCTTTGTTTAATTCCTCTTCCTGGTCGGAAATGAGCGTTCCATTTGCCCGTGCAGGCACCTACAGCTAGACTCTCATTGGTTCTCCCTATTCCTGTACATCTTGCGCAGAAATTGCAAACTGTGCCAAACAGGAGGTTAATGGGACTGACTCTCCAAGTGGGGAGAGTGTTAGTAAAGCGTCTGGAATGGTGAACCCGAGTACCAGGGGACGAAAACTGAGATGCATTTGAAAACGTTTACCGGTCACACAGTGCACTGTACTGTGGGTTTCCCATGCATGTTTTAGCTGAAGGAAGAATCCCTTAAACCTGGAGAGTTGGGACCCATGGAATGGGTACCATGCAGTATGACTTCAAAGGGTCTGCATTTGCTCACCGAACCTCAACAATACTATCAGCCCGAAGTGTCCAGCCTTATGTCTCACCCAGCTCTGGGTGTAGATGTGGTAAATCCAGGTTGCATCACAATCCCTGAATGAATTATTTAAGAATTGCTCTCTATTTCACTGTCATTGTGTTTTGTTTTTGAAATTTATTTTGATAATGGGATTTATCGGTTTTTCACTGCTGCCTTTAGGCCGCTGTACACACGCTTGATTTCCTTATGGATACATATAAATCCATGGGTTTTAAGATTCTTACTTGTCAGGTATCTTGCCAGGCGTTGAATATGGGGTGTTGAGTCCATTTCGTTGAGCAAGGAGTAGGTCTTGTCTATTATATATTTGTCTTATGGAACGGTATCTGTGCTAATTTCAATCTCTGGTTTTATGCAGCACCCCAACTCACCTTTCCCCATAAGCAAGCATAAGTTGGTTTTCTAAATTTGAGACCCTGTTCTGTTTTGTAATTCAGTTTATGTGTAGCCAAGTTTACATTCCGTGTATTACTGATATATTATGATGTTTCTTTTTCTGTGTGACTTATTTCTCGTAGAATCATCGTACCTGAATCCACTCATTATGCCACTATGGGCCTGAAGACGTAGATTTCATTGCTGAGTGATATTCCATTGTACGTGCGTACCACAACTTCTTTATCCATTTTTTCCTTTCTCGGATATTTAACTTGTACCGTAGACAAGGTTCTTGTAAACAGAGCCATCCCAAACTTTGGGGGGGCTGTGTGTTTTTGATTTTAATTTCCCTAAGCTATAGGACCATAAGTGGAAGTGACATAGGCTGTGTTGCTTTGTTTCCTACGTGTTTCAGGATACACCATACATTTCTCCAGAGTGGCTGTTGGCAATTTACATCCCGCCCATCAGCATAACAAGGCTCCCTGTTCTCCATGACCTGTCCTGTCTTTCTGGATTTTAGTCTTTATTCAGATGGCCCTTTTGACCGGGGGGCAGTGAGACTTCATTGTAGTGCAGATTTCCTTTACACGCTTGCTTGGTTGGCCAAAAAGGGCGTATGCGTTTTTTCCTGAATATATTCAGGAAGAAACGCCTACGCCCTTTTTGGCCAAGTGCATCATTGTCGACATTCTGCCTGTTTTCCTATGCTTTAAGTGCAATTGCAGTCTACCCCCTGAAATCGTTTTCCTGAAATTCTGCCCCGCTTTCAAGTCCTCTTGGAAGACTTACTTCAATACATTTTTGGACG
The DNA here is from genome assembly GCF_059928025.1 of Delphinapterus leucas. Taxonomy (NCBI): domain Eukaryota; kingdom Metazoa; phylum Chordata; class Mammalia; order Artiodactyla; family Monodontidae; genus Delphinapterus; species Delphinapterus leucas. The sequence continues at coordinate 11,614,506 of NW_028322240.1, read as the reverse complement.
ATAGCTGTCATTCATAACTCTGCAGGTTTGTGAATTACAGTGCCCCTGAGCTCATGTCTTCAACTCGCTTTCTTGTGAGCTGGCCGCAAAACCGCAGGATTGCTTCAGGCCCTAATCTCTTTCCGGCAGGGCACGCTGAGCCTTTGGTTAATTCCTCTTCCTGGTGGGAAATTAGCGTTCCATTTGCCCGTGCAGACACCTACAGCTAGTCTCTCATTGCTTCTCTCTATTCCTGTTCATCTTGCGCAGAAATTGCAAAGTGTGCCAAACAGGAGGTTAAATGCACTGACTCTCCAAGTGGGGAGAGTGTTAGTAAAGCGTCTGGAATGGTGAACCCGAGTACGAGGGGACGAAAACTGAGATGCATTTGAAAACGTTTCCCAATCACACGGTGGACCATACTATGGGTTTCCCATGCATGTTTTAGCTGAAGGAAGAATCCCTTAAACCTGGAAATTTGGAACCCATGGAATGGGTACCATGCAGTATGACTTCAAAGGGTCTGCGTTTGCTCACCGAACCTCACCAATGCTATCAGCCTGAAGTGTCCAGCCTTATGTCTCACCCAGCTCTTGGTGTAGATGTGGGAAATCCAGGTTGCATCACAAGCCCTGAATGAATTATTTAAGAATTGCTCTCTATTTCACTGTCATTTTGTTTTGTTTTTGAAATTTATTTTGATAATGGGATTTATAGGATTTTCACTGCTGCGTTTAGGCCGCTGTACACACGCTTGATTTCCTTATGGAGACATATAAATCCATGGGTTTTAAGATTCTTACTTGTCAGGTATCTTGCCAGGCATTGAATATGGGGTGTTGAGTCCATTTCGTTGAGCAAGGAGTAGGTCTTGTCTATTATATATTTGGCTTATGGAACGGTATCTGTGCTAATTTCAATCTCTGGTTTTATGCAGCACCCCAACTCACCTTTCCCCATAAGCAAGCATAAGTTGGTTTTCTAAATTTGAGACCCTGTTCTGTTTTGTAATTCAGTTCATGGGTAGCCAAGTTTACATTCCGTGTATTAGTGATATCTTATGAGGTTTCTTTTTTGTGTGACTTATTTCTCGTAGAATCATCATACCTGAATCCACTGATTATGCCGCTACGGGCCTGATGACGTAGATTTCATTGCTGAGTGATATTCCATTGTACGTGCGTACCACAACTTCTTTATCCATTTTTTACTTTCTGGAATATTTTACTTGTACCGTAGACGAGGTTCTTGTAAACAGAGCCGTCCCAAACTCTGGGGTGGCTGTGTGTTTTTGATTTTAATTTCCCTAAGCTATAGGACCATAAGTGGAAGTGCCATAGGCTGTGTTGCTTTGTTTCCTACGTGTTTCTGGAAACACCATACACTTCTCCAGAGTGGTTGATGGCAATTTACATCCCGCCCATCAGCATGACAAGGCTCCCTGTTCTCCATGACCTGTCCTGTCTTTCTGGATTTTAGTCTTTATTCAGATGGCCCTTTTGACCGGGGGGCAGTGAGACTTCATTGTAGTGCAGATTTCCTTTACACGCTTGCTTGGTTGGCCAAAAAGGGCGTATGCGTTTTTTCCTGAATATATTCAGGAAAAAACGCATACGCCCTTTTTGGCCAAGTGCATCATTGTCGACATTCTGCCTCTTTTCCTATGCTTTAAGTGCAATTCCAGTCTACCCCCTGAAATCGTTTTCCTGAAATTCTGCCCCGCTTTCAAGTCCTCTTTGAAGACTTACTTCAGTACATTTTTGGACGATAGCTGTCATTCATAACTCTGCAGGTTTGTGAATTACAGTGCCCCTGAGGCCCTTTCTTCAACTCGTTTTCTTGTGAGCTGGCCGCAAAACCGCAGGATTGCTTCAGGCCCTAATCTGTTTCCGGCATGGCACGATGAGCCTTTGGTTAATTCCTCTTCCTGGTGGGAAATGAGCGTTCAATTTGCCCGTGCAGACACCAACAGCTAGTCTCTCATTGGTTCTCCCTATGCCTGTTCATCTTGCGCAGAAATTGCAAACTGTGCCAAACAGGAGGTTAAAGGCACTGACTCTCCAAGTGGGGAGAGTGTTAGTAAAGCGTCTGGAATGGTGAAACCAAGTACCAGGGGACGAAAACTGAGATGCATTTGAAAACGTTTCCCAATCACACAGCGGACGATTGTCTGGGTTTCCCATGCATGTTTTAGCTGAAGGAAGAATCCCTTAAACCTGGAGAGTTGGGACCCATGGAATGGGTACCATGCAGTATGACTTCAAAGGGTCTGCGTTTGCTCACCGAACCTCACCAATGCTATCAGCCCGAAGTGCCCAGCCTTATGTCTCACCCAGCTCTGGGTGTAGATGTGGAAAATCCAGGTTGCATCACAAGCCCTGAATGAATTATTTAAGAATTGCTCTGTATTTCACTGTCATTGTGTTCTGTTTTTGAAATTTATTTTGATAATGGGATTTATCGGATTTTCACTGCTGCGTTTAGGCCGCTGTACACACGCTTGATTTCCTTATGGAGACATATAAATCCATGGGTTTTAAGATTCTTACTTGTCAGGTATCTTGCCAGGCGTTGAATATGGGGTGTTGAGTCCATTTCGTTGAGCAAGGAGTAGGGCTTGTCTATTATATATTTGGCTTATGGAACGGTATCTGTGCTAATTTCAATCTCTGGTTTTATGCAGCACCCCAACTCACCTTTCCCCATAATCAAGCATAAGTTGGTTTTCTAAATTTGAGACCCTGTTCTGTTTTGTAATTCAGTTTATGTGTAGCCAAGTTTACATTCCGTGTATTAGTGATATCTTATGATGTTTCTTTTTCTGTGTGACTTATTTCTCGTAGAATCATCGTACCTGAATCCACTCATTATGCCGCTACGGGCCTGATGACGTAGATTTCATTGCTGAGTGATATTCCATTGTACGTGCGTACCACAACTTCTTTATCCATTTTTTGCTTTCTCGGATATTTTACTTGTACCATAGACGAGGTTCTTGTAAACAGAGCCGTCCCAAACTCTGGGGTGGCTGTGTGTTTTTGATTTTAATTTCCCTAAGCTATAGGACCATAAGTGGAAGTGCCATAGGCTGTGTTGCTTTGTTTCCTACGTGTTTCTGGAAACACCATACACTTCTCCAGAGTGGTTGTTGGCAATTTACATCCCTCCCATCAGCATGACAAGGCTCCCTGTTCTCCATGACCTGTCTTGACTTTCTGGATTTTACATTTTTTTCAGATGGCCCTTTTGACCGGGGGGCAGTGAGACTTCATTGTAGTGCAGATTTCCATTACACACTTGCTTGGTTGGCCAAAAAGGGCGTATGCGTTTTTTTCTGAATATATTCAGGAAAAAACGCATACGCCCTTTTTGGCCAAGTGCATCATTGTCGACATTCTGCCTCTTTTCCTATGCTGTTAGTACAATTCCAGTCTACCCCCTGAAATCGTTTTCCTGAAATTCTGCCCCGCTTTCAATTCCTCTTCGAAGACTTACTTCAATACATTTTTGGACGATAGCTGTCATTCATAACTCTGCAGGTTTGTGAATTACAGTGCCCCTGAGCTCATTTCTTCAACTCGCTTTCTTGTGAGCTGGTCGCAAAACCGCAGGATTGCTTCAGGCCTTAATCTGTTTCCGGCAGGGCACGCTGAGCCTTTGGTTAATTCCTCTTCCTGGTGGGAAATGAGCGTTCCATTTGCCCGTGCAGACACCAACAGCTAGTCTCTCATTGGTTCTCCCCATTCCTGTTCATCTTGCGCAGAAATTGCAAGCTGTGCCAAACAGGAGGTTAAAGGCACTGACTCTCCAAGTGGGGAGAGTGTTTGTAAAGCGTCTGGAATGGTGAACCCGAGTACCAGGGGCGAAAACTGAGATGCACTGGAAAACGTTTCCCAATCACACGGTGGACCATACTCTGGGTTTCCCATGCATGTTTTAGCTGAAGGAAGAATCCCTTAAACCTGGAGAGTTGGGACCCATGGAATGGGTACCATGCAGTATGACTTCAAAGGGTCTGCGTTTGCTCACCGAACCTCACCAATGCTATCAGCCCGAAGTGTCCAGCCTTATGTCTCATCCAGCTCTGGGTGTAGATGTGGTAAATACAGGTTGCATCACAAGCCCTGAATGAATTATTTAAGAATTGCTCTCTATTTCACTGTCATTGTGTTTTGTTTTTGAAATTCATTTTGATAATGGGATTTATCGGATTTTCACTGCTGCTTTTAGGCCTCTGTACACACGCTTGATTTCCTTATGGAGACATATAAATCCATGGGTTTTAAGATTCTTACTTGTCAGGTATCTTCCCACTCGTTGAGTCCGTTTCGTTGATCAAGGAATAGGTGTTGTCTATTATATATTTGGCTTATGGAACGGTATCTGTGCTAATTTCAATCTCTGGTTTGATGCAGCACCCCAACTCACCTTTCCCGTTAAGCAAGCATAAGTTGGTTTTCTAAATTTGAGACCCTGTTCTGTTTTGTAATTCAGTTCATGTGTAGCCAAGTTTACATTCCGTGTATTAGTGATATCTTATGATGTTTCTTTTTCTGTGTGATTTATTTCTCGTAGAATCATCGTAACTGAATCCACTCATTATGCCGCTAGGGTCCTGATGACGTAGATTTCATTGCTGAGTGATATTCCATTGTACGTGCGTACCACAACTTCTTTATCCATTTTTTCCTTTCTTGGATATTTAACTTGTACCGTAGACGAGGTTCTGGTAAACAGAGCCGTCCCAAACTTTGGGGTGGCTGTGTGTTTTTGATTTTAATTTCCCTAAGCTGTAGGACCATAAGTGGAAGAGCCATAGGCTGTGTTGCTTTGTTTCCTACCTGTTTCAGGAAACACCATACACTTCTCCAGAGTGGCTGTTGGCAATTAACATCCGCCCATCAGCATAACAAGGCTCCCTGTTCTCCATGACCTGTCCTGCCTTTCTGGATTTTACACTTTTTTCAGATGGCCCTTTTGACGGGGGGCAGTGAGACTTCATTGTAGTGCAGATTTCCTTTTCACGCTTGCTTGGTTGGCCAAAATGAGCATATGCGTTTTTTCCTGAATATATTCAGGAAAAAACGCATTCGCCCTTTTTGGCCAAATGTATCATTGTCGACATTCTGCCTCTTTTCCTATGCTTTAAGTGCAATTCCAGTCTACCCCCTGACATCGTTTTCCGGAAATTCTGCCCCACTTTCAAGTAGTCTTCGAAGACTTACTTCAGTACATTTTTGGACGATAGCTGTCATTCATAACTCTGCAGGTTTGTGAATTACAGTGCCCCTGAGCTCCTTTCTTCAACTCGCTTTCTTGTGAGCTGGCCGCAAAACCGCAGGATTCCTTCAGGCCCTAATCTGTTTCTGGCAGGGCATGGTGAGCCTTTGGTTAATTCCTCTTCCTGGTGGGAAATGAGCGTTCCATTTGCCCGTGCAGACACCTACAGCTAGTCTCTCATTGGTTCTCCCTATTCCTGTTCATCTTGCGCAGAAATTGCAAACTGTGCCAAACAGGAGGTTAAAGGCACTGACTCTCCAAGTGGGGAGAGTGTCAGTAAAGCGTCTGGAATGGTGAACCCGAGTACCAGGGAACGAAAACTGAGATGCATTTGAAAACGTTTCCCAATCACACGGTGGACCATACTCTGGGTTTCCCATGCATGTTTTAACTGAAGGAAGAATCCCTTAAACCTGGAGAGTTGGGACCCATGGAATGGGTATCATGCAGTATGACTTCAATGGGTCTGACTTTGCTCACCGAACCTCACCAATGCTATCAGCGCGAAGTGTCCAGCCTTATGTCTCACCCAGCTCTGGGTGTAGATGTGGTAAATCCAGGTGGCATCACAAGCCCTGAATGAATTATTTAAGAATTGCTCTCTATTTCACTGTCATTGTGTTTTGTTTTTGAAATTTATTTTGATAATGGGATTTATCGGATGTTCACTGTTGCATTTAGGCCGCTGTACACATGCTTGATTTCCTTATGGAGACATATAAATCCATGGGTTTTAAGATTCTTACTTGTCACGTATCTTCCCAGGCGTTGAATATGGGGTGATGAGTCCATTTCGTTGAGCAAGGAGTAGGTCTTGTCTATTATATATTTGGCTTATGGAAAGGTATCTGTGCTAATTTCAATCTCTGGTTTTATGCAGCAACCCAACTCACCTTTCCCCATAAGCAAGCATAAGTTGGTTTTCTAAACTTGAGACCCTGTTCTGTTTTGTAATTCAGTACATGTGTAGCCAAGTTTACATTTTGTGTATTAGGGATACCATATGATGTTTCTTTTTCCGTGTGACTTATTTCTCGTAGAATCATCATACCTGAATAAATTCATTATGCCGCTACGGGCCTGATGACGTAGATTTCATTGCTGAGTGATATTCCACTGTACGTGCGTACCACAACTTCTTTATGCATTTTTTGCTTTCTTGGATATTTAACTTGTACCGTAGACGAGGTTCTTGTAAACAGAGCCGTCCCAAACTTTGGGGTGGCTGTGTGTTTTTGATTTTAATTTCCCTAAGCTATAGGACCATAAGTGGAAGTGCCATAGGCTGTGTTCTCTGTTTCCTACGTGTTTCAGGAAACACCATACACTTCTCCAGAGTGGCTGTTGGCAATTTACATCCCGCCCATCAGCATAACAAGGCTCCCTGTTCTCCATGACCTGTCCTGCTTTTCTGGATTTTACACTTTTTTCAGATGGCCCTTTTGACCGGGGGGCAGTGAGACTTCATTGTAGTGCAGATTTCCTTTACACGCTTGCTTGGTTGGCCAAAAAGGGCGTATGCGTTTTTTCCTGAATATATTCAGGAAAAAACGCATACGCCCTTTTTGGCCAAGTGCATCATTGTCGACATTCTGCCTCTTTTCCTATGCTTTAAGTGCAATTCCAGTCTACCCCCTGAAATCGTTTTCCTGAAATTCTGCCCCGCTTTCAAGTCCTCTTTGAAGACTTACTTCAGTACATTTTTGGACGATAGCTGTCATTCATAACTCTGCAGGTTTGTGAATTACAGTGCCCCTGAGCTCCTTTCTTCAACTCGTTTTCTTGTGAGCTGGCCGCAAAACCGCAGGATTGCTTCAGGCCCTAATATGTTTCCGGCATGGCACGCTGAGCCTTTGGTTAATTCCTCTTCCTGGTGGGAAATGAGCGTTCAATTTGCCCGTGCAGACACCAACAGCTAGTCTCTCATTGGTTCTCCCTATGCCTGTTCATCTTGCGCAGAAATTGTAAACTGTGCCAAACAGGAGTTTAAATGCACTGACTCTCCAAGTGGGGAGAGTGTTAGTAAAGCGTCTGGAATGGTGAACACAAGTACCAGGGGACGAAAACTGAGATGCATTTGAAAACATTTCACAATCACACGGCGGACGATAGTCTGGGTTTCCCATGCATGTTTTAGCTGAAGGAAGAATCCCTTAAACCTGGAGAGTTGGGACCCATGGAATGGGTAGCATGCAGTATGACTTCAAATGGTCTGCGTTTGCTCACCGAACCTCACCAATGCTATCAGCCCGAAGTGTCCAGCCTTATGTCTCACTCAGCTCTGGGTGTAGATGTGGTAAATCCAGGTTGCATCACAAGTCCTGAATGAATTATTTAAGAATTGCTCTCTATTTCACTGTCATTGTGTTTTGTTTTTGAAATTTATTTTAATAATGGGATTTATCGGATGTTCACTGCTGCATTTAGGCCACTGTACACACGCTTGATTTCCTTATGGAGACATATAAATCCATGGGTTTTAAGATTCTTACTTGTCAGGTATCTTGCCAGGCGTTGAATATGGGGTGTTGAGTCCATTTCGTTGAGCAACGAGTAGGTCTTCTCTATTATATATTTGGCTTATGGAACGGTATGTGTGCTAATTTCAATCTCTGGTTTTATGCAGCACCCCAACTCACCTTTCCCCATAAGCAAGCATAAGTTGGTTTTCTAAACTTGAGACCCTGTTCTGTTTTGTAATTCAGTACATGTGTAGCCAAGTTGACATTCCGTGTATTACGGATATATTATGATGTTTCTTTTTCTGTGTGACTTATTTCTCCTAGAATCATCATACCTGAATGCACTCATTATGCCGCTACGGGCCTGAAGATGTAGATTTCCTTGCTGAGTGATATTCCATTGTACGTGCGTACCACAACTTCTTTATCCATTTAATGCTTTCTTGGATATTTAACTTGTACCGTAGACGAGGTTCTTGTAAACAGAGCCGTCCCAAACTTTGGGGTGGCTGTGTCTTTTGATTTTAATTTCCCTAAGCTATAGGACCATAAGTGGAAGTGCCATAGGCTGTGTTGCTTTGTTTCCTACGTGTTTCAGGAAACAGCATACAGTTCTCCAGAGTGGCTGTTGGCAATTTACATCCCGCCCATCAGCATAACAAGGCTCCCTGTTCTCCATGACCTGTCCTGCCTTTCTGGATTTTACACTTTTCTCAGATGGCCCTTTTGACCGGGGGGCAGTGAGACTTCATTATAGTGCCGATTTCATTTACACGCTTGCTTGGTTGGCCAAAAAGTGCGTTTGCGTTTTTTCCTGAATATATTCAGGAAAAAACGCATATGCCCTTTTTAGCCAAGTGCATCATTGTCGACATTCTGCCTATTTTCCTATGCTTTAAGTGCAATTCCAGTCTGCCCCCTGAAATCGTTTTCCTGAAATTCTGCCCGGCTTTCAAGTCCTCTTCGAAGACTTACATCAGTACATTTTGGACGATAGCTGTCATTCATAACTCTGCAGGTTTGTGAATTACAGTGCCCCTGAACTCCTTTCTTCAACTCGCTTCCTTGTGAGCTGGCCGCCAAAGCGCAGGATTGTTTCAGGCCCTAATCTGTTTCTGGCAGGGCAAGCTGAGCCTTTGGTTAATTCCTCTTCCTGGTGGGAAATGAGCGTTCCATTTGCCCGTGCAGACACCAACAGCTAGTCTCTCATTGGTTCTCCTTATTGCTGTTCATCTTGCGCAGAAATTGCAAACTGTGCCAAACAGGAGTTTAAAGGCACTGACTCTCCAAGTGAGGAGAGTGTTAGTAAAGAGTCTGGAATGGTGAACCCGAGTACCAGGGGACGAAAACTGAGATGCATTTGAAAGCGTTTCCCGGTCACACAGTGCACTGTAATGTGCGTTTCCCATGCATGTTTTAGCTGAAGGAAGAATCCCTTAAACCTGGAGAGTAGGGACCCATGGAATGGGTACCATGCAGTATGACTTCAAAGGGTCTGCATTTGCTCACCGAACCTCACCAATGCTATCAGCCCGAAGTGTCCAGCCTTATGTCTCACCCAGCTCTGGGTGTAGATGTGGTAAATCAAGGTTGCATCACAAGCCCTGAATGAATTATTTAAGAATTGCTCTCTATTTCACTGTCATTTTTTTTTGTTTTTGAAATTTATTTTGGTAATGTGATTTATCGGATGTTCACTGCTGCGTTTAGGCCACTGTACACACGCTTGATTTCCTTATGGAGACATATAAATCCATGGGTTTTAAGATTCTTACTTGTCAGGTATCTTCCCAGGCGTTGAATATGGGGTGTTGAGTCCATTTCGATGAGGAAGGAATAGGTCTTGTCTATTATATATTTGGCTTATGGAACGGTATGTGTGCTAATTTCAATCTCTGGTTTTATGCAGCACCCCAACTCACCTTTCCCCATAAGCAAGCATAAGTTGGTTTTCTAAATTTGAGACCCTGTTCTGTTTTGTAATTCAGTTCATGTGTAGCCAAGTTTACATTCCGTGTATTAGAGATATCTTATGATGTTTCTTTTTCTGTGTGACTTATTTCTTGTAGAATCATCGTACCTGAATCCACTCATTATGCCGCTAGGGACCTGATGACGTAGATTTCATTGCTGAGTGATATTCCATTGTACGTGCATACCACAACTTCTTTATCCATTTTTTGCTTTCTCGGATATTTAACTTGTACCGTAGATGACGTTCTTGTAAACAGAGCCGTCCCAAATTTTGGGGTGGCTGTGTCTTTTTGATTTTAATTTCCGTAAGCTATAGGACCATAAGTGGAAGTGCCATAGGCTGTGTTGCTTTGTTTCCTACGTGTTTCAGGAAATACCATACCCTTCTCCAGAGTGGCTGTTGGCAATGTACATCCGCCCATCAGCATAACAAGGCTCCCTGTTCTCCATGACCTGTCCTGCCTTTCTGGATTTTACACTTTTTTCAGATGGCCCTTTTGACCGGGGGGCAGTGAGACTTCATTGTAGTGCAGATTTCCTTTACACGCTTGCTTGGTTGGCGAAAAAGGGCATATGCGTTTTTTCCTGAATATATTTAGGAAAAAACGCATACGCCCTTTTTGGCCAAGTGCATCATTGTCGACATTCTGCCTGTTTTCCTATGCTTTAAGTGCAATTGCAGTCTACCCCCTGAAATCGTTTTCCTGAAATTCTGCCCCGCTTTCAAGTCCTCTTCGAAGACTTACTTCAATACATTTTTGGACAATAGCTGTCATTCATAACTCTGCAGGTTTCTGAATTACACTGCCCCTGAGCTCCTTTCTTCAACTAGCTTTCTTGTGAGCTGGCCGCAAAACCGCAGGATTGCCTCAGGCCATAATCTCTTTCTGGCAGGGCACGCTGAGCTTTTGGTTAATTCCTCTTCCTGGTGGGAAATGAGCGTTCCATTTGCCCGTGCAGACATCTACAGCTAGTCTCTCATTGGTTCTCCCTATTCCTGTTCATCTTGCGCAGAAATTGCAAACTGTGCCAAACAGGAGGTTAAAGGCACTGACTCTCCAAGTGGGGATATTGTTAGTAAAGCGTCTGGAATGGTGAACCCGAGTACCAGGGGACGAAACCTGAGATGCATTTGAAAACGTTTCCCGGTCACACAGTGCAGTGTACTGTGGGTTTCCCATGCATGTTTTAGCTGAAGGAAGTGTCCCTTAAACCTGGAGAGTTGGGACCCATGGAAGGGGTACCATGCAGTATGACTTCAAAGGGTCTGCGTTTGCTCACCGAACCTCACCAATGCTATCAGCCCGAAGTGTCCAGCCTTATGTCTCACCCAGCTCTGGGTGTAGATGTGGTAAATCCAGGTTGCATCACAAGCCCTGAATGAATTATTTAAGAATTGCTCTCTATTTCACTGTCATTCTGTTTTGTTTTTGAAATTCATTTTGATAATGGGATTTATCGGATGTTCACTGCTGCGTTTAGGCCGCTGTACACACGCTTGATTTCCTTATGGAGACATATAAATCCATGGGTTTTAAGATTCTCACTTGTCAGGTATCTTCCCAGCGTTGAATATGGGGTGTTGAGTCCATTTCGTTGAGCAAGGAGTAGGTATTGTCTATTATATATTTGGCTTATGGAACGGTATCTGTGCTAATTTCAATCTCTGCTTTTATGCAGCACCCCAACTCACTTTTCCCCATAAGCAAGCATAAGTTGGTTTTCTAAATTTGAGACCCTGTTCTGTTTTGTATTCAGTTCATGTGTAGCCAAGTTTATATTCCGTGTATTAGTGATATCTTATGATGTTTCTTTTTCTGTGTGACTAATTTCTCGTAGAATCATCGTACCTGAATCCACTCATTATGCCGATAGGACCTGATGACGTAGATTTCATTGCTGAGTGATATTCCATTGTACGTGCGTACCACAACTTCTTTATCCATTTTTTGCTTTCTCGGATATTTAACTTGTACCGTAGACGAAGTTCTTGTAAACAGAGCCGTCCCAAATTTTGGGTTGGCTGTGTCTTTTTGATTTTAATTTCCCTAAGCTATAAGACCATAAGTGGAAGTGCCATAGGCTGTGTTGCTTTGTTTCCTACGTGTTTCTGGAAACACCATACACTTCTCCAGAGTGGTTGTTGGCAATTTACATCCCGCCCATCAGCATACCAAGGCTCCCTGTTCTCCATGACCTGTCCTGCATTTCTGGATTTTACACTTTTTTCAGATGGCCCTTTTGACCGTGGGGCAGTGAGACTTCATTGTAGTGCAGATTTCCTTTACACGCTTGCTTGGTTGGCCAAAAAGTGTGTATGCGTTTTTTCCTGAATATATTCAGGAAAAAACGCATACGCCCTTTTTGGCCAAGTGCATCATTGTCGACATTCTGCCTCTTTTCCTATGCTTTAAGTGCAATTCCAGTCTACCCCCTGAAATCGTGTTCCTGAAATTCTGCCCCGCTTTCAAGTCCTCTTCGAAGACTTACTTCAATACATTTTTGGACGATAGGTGTCATTCATAACTCTGCAGGTTTCTGAATTACACTGCCCCTGAGCTCCTTTCTTCAACACGATTTCTTGTGAGCTGGCCAGAAAACCGCAGGATTGCTTCACGTCATAATCTCTTTCTGGCAGGGCACGCTGAGCCTTTGTTTAATTCCTCTTCCGGGTGGGAAATGAGCGTTCCATTTGCCCGTGCAGACACCTACAGCTAGTCTCTCATTGGTTCTCCCTATTCCTGTTCATCTTGCGCAGAAATTGCAAACTGTGCTAAACAGGAGGTTAAAGGCACTGACTCTCCAAGTGGGGAGAGTGTTAGTAAAGCGTCTGGAATGGTGAACCCGAGTACCAGGGGTGAAAATTGAGATGCATTTGAAAACGTTTCCCAATCACACGGTGGTCCATACTCTGGGTTTCCCATGCATGTTTTAGCTGAAGGAAAAATCCCTTAAACCTGGAGAGTTGGGACTCATGGAATGGGTACCACGCAGTATGACTTCAAAGGGTCTGTGTTTGCTCACCGAACCTCACCAATGCTATCAGCCCGAAGTGTCCAGCCTTATGTCTCACCCAGCTCTGGGTGTAGAAGTGTTAAATCCAGGTTGCATCACAAGACCTTAATGAATTATTTAAGAATTGCTCTCTATTTCACTGTCATTGTGTTTTGTTTTTGAAATTTATTTTGATAATGGGATTTATCGGATTTTCACTGCTGCATTTAGGTCGCTGTACACGCTCTTGATTTCATTATGTAGACATATAAATCCATGGGTTTTAAGATTCTTACTTGTCAGGTATCTTCCCAGGCGTTGAATATGGGGTGTTGAGTCCATTTCGTTGAGCAAGGAGTAGGTCTTGTCTATTATATATTTGGCTTATGGAACGGTATCTGTGCTAATTTCAATCTCTGGTTTTATGCAGCACCCCAACTCACCTTTCCCCGTAAGCAAGCATAAGTTGGTTTTCTCACTTTGAGACCCTGGTCTGTTTTGTAATTCAGTTCATGTGTACCCAAGTTTACATTCCGTTTATTAGGGATATCTAATGATGTTTCTTTTTCTGTGTGACTTATTTCTCGTAGAATCATCATAACTGAATCCACTCATTATGCCGCTAGGGTCCTGATGACGTAGATTTCATTGCTGAGTGATATTCCATTGTACGTGCGTACCAAAACTTCTTTATCCATTTTTTGCTTTCTTGGATATTTAACTTGTACCGTAGACGAGTTTCTTGTAAACAGAGCCGTCCCAAACTTTGGAGTGACTGTGTCTTTTTGATTTTAATTTCCCTAAGCAATAGGACCATAAGTGGAAGTGCCATAGGCTGTGTTGCCTTGTTTCCTACCTGTTTCAGGAAACACCATACACTTCTCCAGAGTGGCTGTTGGCAATTTACATCCGCCCATCAGCATAAAAAGGCTCCCTGTTCTCCATGACCTGTCCTGGCTTTCTGGATTTTACACTTTATTCAGATGGCCCTTTTGACCGGGGGGCTGTGAGACTTCATTGTAGTGCCGATTTCCTTTACACGCTTGCTTGGTTGGCCAAAACGGGCGTATGCATTTTTTCCTGAATATATTCAGGAAAAAACGCATACGCCCGTTTTGGCCAAATGTATCATTGTCGACATTCTGCCTATTTTCCTATGCTTTAAGTGCAATTCCAGTCTACCCCCTGAAATCGTTTTCCGGAAATTCTTCCACGCTTTCAAGTCCTCTTCGAAGACTTACTTCAGTACATTTTTGGACGATAGCTGTCATTCATAACTCTGCAGGTTTGTGAATTACAGTGCCCCTGAGCTCCTTTCTTCAACTCGCTTTCTTGTGAGCTGGCCGCAAAACCGCAGGATTCCTTCAGGCTCTAATCTGTTTCTGGCAGGGCACGCTGAGCCTTTGGTTAATTCCTCTTCCTGGTGGGAAATGAGCGTTCCATTTGCCCGTGCAGACACCTACAGCTAGTCTCTCATTGGTTCTCCCTATTCCTGTTCATCTTGCGCAGAAATTGCAAACTGTGCCAAACAGGAGGTTAATGGCACTGACTCTCCAAGTGGGGAGAGTGTCAGTAAAGCGTCTGGAATGGTGAACCCGAGTACCAGGGAACGAAAACTGAGATGCATTTGAAAACGTTTCCCAATCACACGGTGGACCATACTCTGGGTTTCCCATGCATGTTTTAACTGAAGGAAGAATCCCTTAAACCTGGAGAGTTGGGACCCATGGAATGGGTATCATGCAGTATGACTTCAAAGGGTCTGTGTTTGCTCACCGAACCTCACCAATGCTATCAGCGCGAAGTGTCCAGCCTTATGTCTCACCCAGCTATGGGTGTAGATGTGGTAAATCCAGGTGGCATCACAAGCCCTGAATGAATTATTTAAGAATTGCTCTCTATTTCACTGTCATTGTGTTTTGTTTTTGAAATTTATTTTGATAATGGGATTTATCGGATGTTCACTGTTGCATTTAGGCCGCTGTACACAGGCTTGATTTCCTTATGGAGACATATAAAACCATGGGTTTTAAGATTCTTACTTGTCACGTATCTTCCCAGGCGTTGAATATGGGGTGTTGAGTCCATTTCGTTGAGCAAGGAGTAGGTCTTGTCTATTATATATTTGGCTTATGGAAAGGTATCTGTGCTAATTTCAATCTCTGGTTTTATGCAGCACCCCAACTCACCTTTCCCCTTAAGCAAGCATAAGTTGGTTTTCTCAATTTGAGACCCTGTTCTGTTTTGTAATTCACTACATGTGTAGCCAAGTTTACATTCCGTGTATTAGAGATATCTTATGATGTTTCTTTTTCTGTGTGACTTATTTCTTGTAGAATCATCGTACCTGAATCCACTCATTATGCCGCTAGGGACCTGATGACGTAGATTTCATTGCTGAGTGATATTCCATTGTACGTGCATACCACAACTTCTTTATCCATTTTTTGCTTTCTCGGATATTTAACTTGTACCGTAGATGACGTTCTTGTAAACAGAGCCGTCCCAAATTTTGGGGTGGCTGTGTCTTTTTGATTTTAATTTCCGTAAGCTATAGGACCATAAGTGGAAGTGCCATAGGCTGTGTTGCTTTGTTTCCTACGTGTTTCAGGAAATACCATACCCTTCTCCAGAGTGGCTGTTGGCAATGTACATCCGCCCATCAGCATAACAAGGCTCCCTGTTCTCCATGACCTGTCCTGCCTTTCTGGATTTTACACTTTTTTCAGATGGCCCTTTTGACCGGGGGGCAGTGAGACTTCATTGTAGTGCAGATTTCCTTTACACGCTTGCTTGGTTGGCCAAAAAGGGCATATGCGTTTTTTCCTGAATATATTTAGGAAAAAACGCATACGCCCTTTTTGGCCAAGTGCATCATTGTCGACATTCTGCCTGTTTTCCTATGCTTTAAGTGCAATTCCAGTCTACCCCCTGAAATCGTTTTCCTGAAATTCTGCCCCGCTTTCAAGTCCTCTTCGAAGACTTACTTCAATACATTTTTGGACAATAGCTGTCATTCATAACTCTGCAGGTTTCTGAATTACACTGCCCCTGAGCTCCTTTCTTCAACTAGCTTTCTTGTGAGCTGGCCGCAAAACCGCAGGATTGCCTCAGGCCATAATCTCTTTCTGGCAGGGCACGCTGAGCTTTTGGTTAATTCCTCTTCCTGGTGGGAAATGAGCGTTCCATTTGCCCGTGCAGACATCTACAGCTAGTCTCTCATTGGTTCTCCCTATTCCTGTTCATCTTGCGCAGAAATTGCAAACTGTGCCAAACAGGAGGTTAAAGGCACTGACTCTCCAAGTGGGGATATTGTTAGTAAAGCGTCTGGAATTGTGAACCCGAGTACCAGGGGACGAAACCTGAGATGCATTTGAAAACGTTTCCCGGTCACACAGTGCAGTGTACTGTGGGTTTCCCATGCATGTTTTAGCTGAAGGAAGTGTCCCTTAAACCTGGAGAGTTGGGACCCATGGAAGGGGTACCATGCAGTATGACTTCAAAGGGTCTGCGTTTGCTCACCGAACCTCACCAATGCTATCAGCCCGAAGTGTCCAGCCTTATGTCTCACCCAGCTCTGGGTGTAGATGTGGTAAATCCAGGTTGCATCACAAGCCCTGAATGAATTATTTAAGAATTGCTCTCTATTTCACTGTCATTCTGTTTTGTTTTTGAAATTCATTTTGATAATGGGATTTATCGGATGTTCACTGCTGCGTTTAGGCCGCTGTACACACGCTTGATTTCCTTATGGAGACATATAAATCCATGGGTTTTAAGATTCTCACTTGTCAGGTATCTTCCCAGCGTTGAATATGGGGTGTTGAGTCCATTTCGTTGAGCAAGGAGTAGGTATTGTCTATTATATATTTGGCTTATGGAACGGTATCTGTGCTAATTTCAATCTCTGCTTTTATGCAGCACCCCAACTCACTTTTCCCCATAAGCAAGCATAAGTTGGTTTTCTAAATTTGAGACCCTGTTCTGTTTTGTAATTCAGTTCATGTGTAGCCAAGTTTATATTCCGTGTATTAGTGATATCTTATGATGTTTCTTTTTCTGTGTGACTAATTTCTCGTAGAATCATCGTACCTGAATCCACTCATTATGCCGATAGGACCTGATGACGTAGATTTCATTGCTGAGTGATATTCCATTGTACGTGCGTACCACAACTTCTTTATCCATTTTTTGCTTTCTCGGATATTTAACTTGTACCGTAGACGAAGTTCTTGTAAACAGAGCCGTCCCAAATTTTGGGTTGGCTGTGTCTTTTTGATTTTAATTTCCCTAAGCTATAAGACCATAAGTGGAAGTGCCATAGGCTGTGTTGCTTTGTTTCCTACGTGTTTCTGGAAACACCATACACTTCTCCAGAGTGGTTGTTGGCAATTTACATCCCGCCCATCAGCATACCAAGGCTCCCTGTTCTCCATGACCTGTCCTGCATTTCTGGATTTTACACTTTTTTCAGATGGCCCTTTTGACCGTGGGGCAGTGAGACTTCATTGTAGTGCAGATTTCCTTTACACGCTTGCTTGGTTGGCCAAAAAGTGTGTATGCGTTTTTTCCTGAATATATTCAGGAAAAAACGCATACGCCCTTTTTGGCCAAGTGCATCATTGTCGACATTCTGCCTCTTTTCCTATGCTTTAAGTGCAATTCCAGTCTACCCCCTGAAATCGTGTTCCTGAAATTCTGCCCCGCTTTCAAGTCCTCTTCGAAGACTTACTTCAATACATTTTTGGACGATAGGTGTCATTCATAACTCTGCAGGTTTCTGAATTACACTGCCCCTGAGCTCCTTTCTTCAACACGATTTCTTGTGAGCTGGCCAGAAAACCGCAGGATTGCTTCACGTCATAATCTCTTTCTGGCAGGGCACGCTGAGCCTTTGGTTAATTCCTCTTCCGGGTGGGAAATGAGCGTTCCATTTGCCCGTGCAGACACCTACAGCTAGTCTCTCATTGGTTCTCCCTATTCCTGTTCATCTTGCGCAGAAATTGCAAACTGTGCTAAACAGGAGGTTAAAGGCACTGACTCTCCAAGTGGGGAGAGTGTTAGTAAAGCGTCTGGAATGGTGAACCCGAGTACCAGGGGTGAAAATTGAGATGCATTTGAAAACGTTTCCCAATCACACGGTGGTCCATACTCTGGGTTTCCCATGCATGTTTTAGCTGAAGGAAAAATCCCTTAAACCTGGAGAGTTGGGACTCATGGAATGGGTACCACGCAGTATGACTTCAAAGGGTCTGTGTTTGCTCACCGAACCTCACCAATGCTATCAGCCCGAAGTGTCCAGCCTTATGTCTCACCCAGCTCTGGGTGTAGAAGTGTTAAATCCAGGTTGCATCACAAGACCTTAATGAATTATTTAAGAATTGCTCTCTATTTCACTGTCATTGTGTTTTGTTTTTGAAATTTATTTTGATAATGGGATTTATCGGATTTTCACTGCTGCATTTAGGTCGCTGTACACGCTCTTGATTTCATTATGTAGACATATAAATCCATGGGTTTTAAGATTCTTACTTGTCAGGTATCTTCCCAGGCGTTGAATATGGGGTGTTGAGTCCATTTCGTTGAGCAAGGAGTAGGTCTTGTCTATTATATATTTGGCTTATGGAACGGTATCTGTGCTAATTTCAATCTCTGGTTTTATGCAGCACCCCAACTCACCTTTCCCCGTAAGCAAGCATAAGTTGGTTTTCTCACTTTGAGACCCTGGTCTGTTTTGTAATTCAGTTCATGTGTACCCAAGTTTACATTCCGTTTATTAGGGATATCTAATGATGTTTCTTTTTCTGTGTGACTTATTTCTCGTAGAATCATCATAACTGAATCCACTCATTATGCCGCTAGGGTCCTGATGACGTAGATTTCATTGCTGAGTGATATTCCATTGTACGTGCGTACCAAAACTTCTTTATCCATTTTTTGCTTTCTTGGATATTTAACTTGTACCGTAGACGAGTTTCTTGTAAACAGAGCCGTCCCAAACTTTGGAGTGACTGTGTCTTTTTGATTTTAATTTCCCTAAGCAATAGGACCATAAGTGGAAGTGCCATAGGCTGTGTTGCCTTGTTTCCTACCTGTTTCAGGAAACACCATACACTTCTCCAGAGTGGCTGTTGGCAATTTACATCCGCCCATCAGCATAAAAAGGCTCCCTGTTCTCCATGACCTGTCCTGGCTTTCTGGATTTTACACTTTATTCAGATGGCCCTTTTGACCGGGGGGCAGTGAGACTTCATTGTAGTGCAGATTTCCTTTACACGCTTGCTTGGTTGGCCAAAACGGGCGTATGCATTTTTTCCTGAATATATTCAGGAAAAAACGCATACGCCCTTTTTGGCCAAATGTATCATTGTCGACATTCTGCCTATTTTCCTATGCTTTAAGTGCAATTCCAGTCTACCCCCTGAAATCGTTTTCCGGAAATTCTTCCACGCTTTCAAGTCCTCTTCGAAGACTTACTTCAGTACATTTTTGGACGATAGCTGTCATTCATAACTCTGCAGGTTTGTGAATTACAGTGCCCCTGAGCTCCTTTCTTCAACTCGCTTTCTTGTGAGCTGGCCGCAAAACCGCAGGATTCCTTCAGGCCCTAATCTGTTTCTGGCAGGGCATGGTGAGCCTTTGGTTAATTCCTCTTCCTGGTGGGAAATGAGCGTTCCATTTGCCCGTGCAGACACCTACAGCTAGTCTCTCATTGGTTCTCCCTATTCCTGTTCATCTTGCGCAGAAATTGCAAACTGTGCCAAACAGGAGGTTAATGGCACTGACTCTCCAAGTGGGGAGAGTGTCAGTAAAGCGTCTGGAATGGTGAACCCGAGTACCAGGGAACGAAAACTGAGATGCATTTGAAAACGTTTCCCAATCACACGGTGGACCATACTCTGGGTTTCCCATGCATGTTTTAACTGAAGGAAGAATCCCTTAAACCTGGAGAGTTGGGACCCATGGAATGGGTATCATGCAGTATGACTTCAAAGGGTCTGTGTTTGCTCACCGAACCTCACCAATGCTATCAGCGCGAAGTGTCCAGCCTTATGTCTCACCCAGCTATGGGTGTAGATGTGGTAAATCCAGGTGGCATCACAAGCCCTGAATGAATTATTTAAGAATTGCTCTCTATTTCACTGTCATTGTGTTTTGTTTTTGAAATTTATTTTGATAATGGGATTTATCGGATGTTCACTGTTGCATTTAGGCCGCTGTACACAGGCTTGATTTCCTTATGGAGACATATAAAACCATGGGTTTTAAGATTCTTACTTGTCACGTATCTTCCCAGGCGTTGAATATGGGGTGTTGAGTCCATTTCGTTGAGCAAGGAGTAGGTCTTGTCTATTATATATTTGGCTTATGGAAAGGTATCTGTGCTAATTTCAATCTCTGGTTTTATGCAGCACCCCAACTCACCTTTCCCCTTAAGCAAGCATAAGTTGGTTTTCTCACTTTGAGACCCTGTTCTGTTTTGTAATTCACTACATGTGTAGCCAAGTTTACATTCCGTGTATTAGAGATATCTTATGATGTTTCTTTTTCTGTGTGACTTATTTCTTGTAGAATCATCGTACCTGAATCCACTCATTATGCCGCTAGGTACCTGATGACGTAGATTTCATTGCTGAGTGATATTCCATTGTACGTGCATACCACAACTTCTTTATCCATTTTTTGCTTTCTCGGATATTTAACTTGTACCGTAGATGACGTTCTTGTAAACAGAGCCGTCCCAAATTTTGGGGTGGCTGTGTCTTTTTGATTTTAATTTCCGTAAGCTATAGGACCATAAGTGGAAGTGCCATAGGCTGTGTTGCTTTGTTTCCTACGTGTTTCAGGAAATACCATACCCTTCTCCAGAGTGGCTGTTGGCAATGTACCTCCGCCCATCAGCATAACAAGGCTCCCTGTTCTCCATGACCTGTCCTGCCTTTCTGGATTTTACACTTTTTTCAGATGGCCCTTTTGACCGGGGGGCAGTGAGACTTCATTGTAGTGCAGATTTCCTTTACACGCTTGCTTGGTTGGCCAAAAAGGGCATATGCGTTTTTTCCTGAATATATTTAGGAAAAAACGCATACGCCCTTTTTGGCCAAGTGCATCATTGTCGACATTCTGCCTGTTTTCCTATGCTTTAAGTGCAATTGCAGTCTACCCCCTGAAATCGTTTTCCTGAAATTCTGCCCCGCTTTCAAGTCCTCTTCGAAGACTTACTTCAATACATTTTTGGACAATAGCTGTCATTCATAACTCTGCAGGTTTCTGAATTACACTGCCCCTGAGCTCCTTTCTTCAACTAGCTTTCTTGTGAGCTGGCCGCAAAACCGCAGGATTGCCTCAGGCCATAATCTCTTTCTGGCAGGGCACGCTGAGCTTTTGGTTAATTCCTCTTCCTGGTGGGAAATGAGCGTTCAATTTGCCCGTGCAGACATCTACAGCTAGTCTCTCATTGGTTCTCCCTATTCCTGTTCATCTTGCGCAGAAATTGCAAACTGTGCCAAACAGGAGGTTAAAGGCACTGACTCTCCAAGTGGGGATATTGTTAGTAAAGCGTCTGGAATGGTGAACCCGAGTACCAGGGGACGAAACCTGAGATGCATTTGAAAACGTTTCCCGGTCACACAGTGCAGTGTACTGTGGGTTTCCCATGCATGTTTTAGCTGAAGGAAGTGTCCCTTAAACCTGGAGAGTTGGGACCCATGGAATGGGTACCATGAAGTATGACTTCAAAGGGTCTGCGTTTGCTCATCGAACCTCACCAATGCTATCAGCCCGAAGTGTCCAGCCTTATGTCTCACCCAGCTCTGGGTGTAGATGTGGTAAATCCAGGTTGCATCACAAGCCCTGAATGAATTATTTAAGAATTGCTCTCTATTTCACTGTCATTCTGTTTTGTTTTTGAAATTCATTTTGATAATGGGATTTATCGGATGTTCACTGCTGCGTTTAGGCCGCTGTACACACGCTTGATTTCCTTATGGAGACATATAAATCCATGGGTTTTAAGATTCTCACTTGTCAGGTATCTTCCCAGCGTTGAATATGGGGTGTTGAGTCCATTTCGTTGAGCAAGGAGTAGGTATTGTCTATTATATATTTGGCTTATGGAACGGTATCTGTGCTAATTTCAATCTCTGCTTTTATGCAGCACCCCAACTCACTTTTCCCCATAAGCAAGCATAAGTTGGTTTTCTAAATTTGAGACCCTGTTCTGTTTTGTAATTCAGTTCATGTGTAGCCAAGTTTATATTCCGTGTATTAGTGATATCTTATGATGTTTCTTTTTCTGTGTGACTAATTTCTCGTAGAATCATCGTACCTGAATCCACTCATTATGCCGATAGGACCTGATGACGTAGATTTCATTGCTGAGTGATATTCCATTGTACGTGCGTACCACAACTTCTTTATCCATTTTTTGCTTTCTCGGATATTTAACTTGTACTGTAGACGAAGTTCTTGTAAACAGAGCCGTCCCAAATTTTGGGTTGGCTGTGTCTTTTTGATTTTAATTTCCCTAAGCTATAAGACCATAAGTGGAAGTGCCATAGGCTGTGTTGCTTTGTTTCCTACGTGTTTCTGGAAACACCATACACTTCTCCAGAGTGGTTGTTGGCAATTTACATCCCGCCCATCAGCATACCAAGGCTCCCTGTTCTCCATGACCTGTCCTGCATTTCTGGATTTTACACTTTTTTCAGATGGCCCTTTTGACCGTGGGGCAGTGAGACTTCATTGTAGTGCAGATTTCCTTTACACGCTTGCTTGGTTGGCCAAAAAGTGTGTATGCGTTTTTTCCTGAATATATTCAGGAAAAAACGCATACGCCCTTTTTGGCCAAGTGCATCATTGTCGACATTCTGCCTCTTTTCCTATGCTTTAAGTGCAATTCCAGTCTACCCCCTGAAATCGTGTTCCTGAAATTCTGCCCCGCTTTCAAGTCCTCTTCGAAGACTTACTTCAATACATTTTTGGACGATAGGTGTCATTCATAACTCTGCAGGTTTCTGAATTACACTGCCCCTGAGCTCCTTTCTTCAACACGATTTCTTGTGAGCTGGCCAGAAAACCGCAGGATTGCTTCACGTCATAATCTCTTTCTGGCAGGGCACGCTGAGCCTTTGGTTAATTCCTCTTCCGGGTGGGAAATGAGCGTTCCATTTGCCCGTGCAGACACCTACAGCTAGTCTCTCATTGGTTCTCCCTATTCCTGTTCATCTTGCGCAGAAATTGCAAACTGTGCTAAACAGGAGGTTAAAGGCACTGACTCTCCAAGTGGGGAGAGTGTTAGTAAAGCGTCTGGAATGGTGAACCCGAGTACCAGGGGTGAAAATTGAGATGCATTTGAAAACGTTTCCCAATCACACGGTGGTCCATACTCTGGGTTTCCCATGCATGTTTTAGCTGAAGGAAAAATCCCTTAAACCTGGAGAGTTGGGACTCATGGAATGGGTACCACGCAGTATGACTTCAAAGGGTCTGTGTTTGCTCACCGAACCTCACCAATGCTATCAGCCCGAAGTGTCCAGCCTTATGTCTCACCCAGCTCTGGGTGTAGAAGTGTTAAATCCAGGTTGCATCACAAGACCTTAATGAATTATTTAAGAATTGCTCTCTATTTCACTGTCATTGTGTTTTGTTTTTGAAATTTATTTTGATAATGGGATTTATCGGATTTTCACTGCTGCATTTAGGTCGCTGTACACGCTCTTGATTTCATTATGTAGACATATAAATCCATGGGTTTTAAGATTCTTACTTGTCAGGTATCTTCCCAGGCGTTGAATATGGGGTGTTGAGTCCATTTCGTTGAGCAAGGAGTAGGTCTTGTCTATTATATATTTGGCTTATGGAACGGTATCTGTGCTAATTTCAATCTCTGGTTTTATGCAGCACCCCAACTCACCTTTCCCCGTAAGCAAGCATAAGTTGGTTTTCTCACTTTGAGACCCTGTTCTGTTTTGTAATTCAGTTCATGTGTACCCAAGTTTACATTCCGTTTATTAGGGATATCTAATGATGTTTCTTTTTCTGTGTGACTTATTTCTCGTAGAATCATCATAACTGAATCCACTCATTATGCCGCTAGGGTCCTGATGACGTAGATTTCATTGCTGAGTGATATTCCATTGTACGTGCGTACCAAAACTTCTTTATCCATTTTTTGCTTTCTTGGATATTTAACTTGTACCGTAGACGAGTTTCTTGTAAACAGAGCCGTCCCAAACTTTGGAGTGACTGTGTCTTTTTGATTTTAATTTCCCTAAGCAATAGGACCATAAGTGGAAGTGCCATAGGCTGTGTTGCCTTGTTTCCTACCTGTTTCAGGAAACACCATACACTTCTCCAGAGTGGCTGTTGGCAATTTACATCCGCCCATCAGCATAAAAAGGCTCCCTGTTCTCCATGACCTGTCCTGGCTTTCTGGATTTTACACTTTATTCAGATGGCCCTTTTGACCGGGGGGCAGTGAGACTTCATTGTAGTGCAGATTTCCTTTACACGCTTGCTTGGTTGGCCAAAACGGGCGTATGCATTTTTTCCTGAATATATTCAGGAAAAAACGCATACGCCCTTTTTGGCCAAATGTATCATTGTCGACATTCTGCCTATTTTCCTATGCTTTAAGTGCAATTCCAGTCTACCCCCTGAAATCGTTTTCCGGAAATTCTTCCACGCTTTCAAGTCCTCTTCGAAGACTTACTTCAGTACATTTTTGGACGATAGCTGTCATTCATAACTCTGCAGGTTTGTGAATTACAGTGCCCCTGAGCTCCTTTCTTCAACTCGCTTTCTTGTGAGCTGGCCGCAAAACCGCAGGATTCCTTCAGGCCCTAATCTGTTTCTGGCAGGGCATGGTGAGCCTTTGGTTAATTCCTCTTCCTGGTGGGAAATGAGCGTTCCATTTGCCCGTGCAGACACCTACAGCTAGTCTCTCATTGGTTCTCCCTATTCCTGTTCATCTTGCGCAGAAATTGCAAACTGTGCCAAACAGGAGGTTAATGGCACTGACTCTCCAAGTGGGGAGAGTGTCAGTAAAGCGTCTGGAATGGTGAACCCGAGTACCAGGGAACGAAAACTGAGATGCATTTGAAAACGTTTCCCAGTCACACGGTGGACCATACTCTGGGTTTCCCATGCATGTTTTAACTGAAGGAAGAATCCCTTAAACCTGGAGAGTTGGGACCCATGGAATGGGTATCATGCAGTATGACTTCAAAGGGTCTGTGTTTGCTCACCGAACCTCACCAATGCTATCAGCGTGAAGTGTCCAGCCTTATGTCTCACCCAGCTATGGGTGTAGATGTGGTAAATCCAGGTGGCATCACAAGCCCTGAATGAATTATTTAAGAATTGCTCTCTATTTCACTGTCATTGTGTTTTGTTTTTGAAATTTATTTTGATAATGGGATTTATCGGATGTTCACTGTTGCATTTAGGCCGCTGTACACAGGCTTGATTTCCTTATGGAGACATATAAAACCATGGGTTTTAAGATTCTTACTTGTCACGTATCTTCCCAGGCGTTGAATATGGGGTGTTGAGTCCATTTCGTTGAGCAAGGAGTAGGTCTTGTCTATTATATATTTGGCTTATGGAAAGGTATCTGTGCTAATTTCAATCTCTGGTTTTATGCAGCACCCCAACTCACCTTTCCCCTTAAGCAAGCATAAGTTGGTTTTCTCAATTTGAGACCCTGTTCTGTTTTGTAATTCACTACATGTGTAGCCAAGTTTACATTCCGTGTATTAGAGATATCTTATGATGTTTCTTTTTCTGTGTGACTTATTTCTTGTAGAATCATCATACCTGAATCCACTCATTATGCCGCTAGGGACCTGATGACGTAGATTTCATTGCTGAGTGATATTCCATTGTACGTGCATACCACAACTTCTTTATCCATTTTTTGCTTTCTCGGATATTTAACTTGTACCGTAGATGACGTTCTTGTAAACAGAGCCGTCCCAAATTTTGGGGTGGCTGTGTCTTTTTGATTTTAATTTCCGTAAGCTATAGGACCATAAGTGGAAGTGCCATAGGCTGTGTTGCTTTGTTTCCTACGTGTTTCAGGAAATACCATACCCTTCTCCAGAGTGGCTGTTGGCAATGTACCTCCGCCCATCAGCATAACAAGGCTCCCTGTTCTCCATGACCTGTCCTGCCTTTCTGGATTTTACACTTTTTTCAGATGGCCCTTTTGACCGGGGGGCAGTGAGACTTCATTGTAGTGCAGATTTCCTTTACACGCTTGCTTGGTTGGCCAAAAAGGGCATATGCGTTTTTTCCTGAATATATTTAGGAAAAAACGCATACGCCCTTTTTGGCCAAGTGCATCATTGTCGACATTCTGCCTGTTTTCCTATGCTTTAAGTGCAATTGCAGTCTACCCCCTGAAATCGTTTTCCTGAAATTCTGCCCCGCTTTCAAGTCCTCTTCGAAGACTTACTTCAATACATTTTTGGACAATAGCTGTCATTCATAACTCTGCAGGTTTCTGAATTACACTGCCCCTGAGCTCCTTTCTTCAACTAGCTTTCTTGTGAGCTGGCCGCAAAACCGCAGGATTGCCTCAGGCCATAATCTCTTTCTGGCAGGGCACGCTGAGCTTTTGGTTAATTCCTCTTCCTGGTGGGAAATGAGCGTTCAATTTGCCCGTGCAGACATCTACAGCTAGTCTCTCATTGGTTCTCCCTATTCCTGTTCATCTTGCGCAGAAATTGCAAACTGTGCCAAACAGGAGGTTAAAGGCACTGACTCTCCAAGTGGGGATATTGTTAGTAAAGCGTCTGGAATGGTGAACCCGAGTACCAGGGGACGAAACCTGAGATGCATTTGAAAACGTTTCCCGGTCACACAGTGCAGTGTACTGTGGGTTTCCCATGCATGTTTTAGCTGAAGGAAGTGTCCCTTAAACCTGGAGAGTTGGGACCCATGGAATGGGTACCATGAAGTATGACTTCAAAGGGTCTGCGTTTGCTCATCGAACCTCACCAATGCTATCAGCCCGAAGTGTCCAGCCTTATGTCTCACCCAGCTCTGGGTGTAGATGTGGTAAATCCAGGTTGCATCACAAGCCCTGAATGAATTATTTAAGAATTGCTCTCTATTTCACTGTCATTCTGTTTTGTTTTTGAAATTCATTTTGATAATGGGATTTATCGGATGTTCACTGCTGCGTTTAGGCCGCTGTACACACGCTTGATTTCCTTATGGAGACATATAAATCCATGGGTTTTAAGATTCTCACTTGTCAGGTATCTTCCCAGCGTTGAATATGGGGTGTTGAGTCCATTTCGTTGAGCAAGGAGTAGGTATTGTCTATTATATATTTGGCTTATGGAACGGTATCTGTGCTAATTTCAATCTCTGCTTTTATGCAGCACCCCAACTCACTTTTCCCCATAAGCAAGCATAAGTTGGTTTTCTAAATTTGAGACCCTGTTCTGTTTTGTAATTCAGTTCATGTGTAGCCAAGTTTATATTCCGTGTATTAGTGATATCTTATGATGTTTCTTTTTCTGTGTGACTAATTTCTCGTAGAATCATCGTACCTGAATCCACTCATTATGCCGATAGGACCTGATGACGTAGATTTCATTGCTGAGTGATATTCCATTGTACGTGCGTACCACAACTTCTTTATCCATTTTTTGCTTTCTCGGATATTTAACTTGTACTGTAGACGAAGTTCTTGTAAACAGAGCCGTCCCAAATTTTGGGTTGGCTGTGTCTTTTTGATTTTAATTTCCCTAAGCTATAAGACCATAAGTGGAAGTGCCATAGGCTGTGTTGCTTTGTTTCCTACGTGTTTCTGGAAACACCATACACTTCTCCAGAGTGGTTGTTGGCAATTTACATCCCGCCCATCAGCATACCAAGGCTCCCTGTTCTCCATGACCTGTCCTGCATTTCTGGATTTTACACTTTTTTCAGATGGCCCTTTTGACCGTGGGGCAGTGAGACTTCATTGTAGTGCAGATTTCCTTTACACGCTTGCTTGGTTGGCCAAAAAGTGTGTATGCGTTTTTTCCTGAATATATTCAGGAAAAAACGCATACGCCCTTTTTGGCCAAGTGCATCATTGTCGACATTCTGCCTCTTTTCCTATGCTTTAAGTGCAATTCCAGTCTACCCCCTGAAATCGTGTTCCTGAAATTCTGCCCCGCTTTCAAGTCCTCTTCGAAGACTTACTTCAATACATTTTTGGACGATAGGTGTCATTCATAACTCTGCAGGTTTCTGAATTACACTGCCCCTGAGCTCCTTTCTTCAACACGATTTCTTGTGAGCTGGCCAGAAAACCGCAGGATTGCTTCACGTCATAATCTCTTTCTGGCAGGGCACGCTGAGCCTTTGGTTAATTCCTCTTCCGGGTGGGAAATGAGCGTTCCATTTGCCCGTGCAGACACCTACAGCTAGTCTCTCATTGGTTCTCCCTATTCCTGTTCATCTTGCGCAGAAATTGCAAACTGTGCTAAACAGGAGGTTAAAGGCACTGACTCTCCAAGTGGGGAGAGTGTTAGTAAAGCGTCTGGAATGGTGAACCCGAGTACCAGGGGTGAAAATTGAGATGCATTTGAAAACGTTTCCCAATCACACGGTGGTCCATACTCTGGGTTTCCCATGCATGTTTTAGCTGAAGGAAAAATCCCTTAAACCTGGAGAGTTGGGACTCATGGAATGGGTACCACGCAGTATGACTTCAAAGGGTCTGTGTTTGCTCACCGAACCTCACCAATGCTATCAGCCCGAAGTGTCCAGCCTTATGTCTCACCCAGCTCTGGGTGTAGAAGTGTTAAATCCAGGTTGCATCACAAGACCTTAATGAATTATTTAAGAATTGCTCTCTATTTCACTGTCATTGTGTTTTGTTTTTGAAATTTATTTTGATAATGGGATTTATCGGATTTTCACTGCTGCATTTAGGTCGCTGTACACGCTCTTGATTTCATTATGTAGACATATAAATCCATGGGTTTTAAGATTCTTACTTGTCAGGTATCTTCCCAGGCGTTGAATATGGGGTGTTGAGTCCATTTCGTTGAGCAAGGAGTAGGTCTTGTCTATTATATATTTGGCTTATGGAACGGTATCTGTGCTAATTTCAATCTCTGGTTTTATGCAGCACCCCAACTCACCTTTCCCCGTAAGCAAGCATAAGTTGGTTTTCTCACTTTGAGACCCTGTTCTGTTTTGTAATTCAGTTCATGTGTACCCAAGTTTACATTCCGTTTATTAGGGATATCTAATGATGTTTCTTTTTCTGTGTGACTTATTTCTCGTAGAATCATCATAACTGAATCCACTCATTATGCCGCTAGGGTCCTGATGACGTAGATTTCATTGCTGAGTGATATTCCATTGTACGTGCGTACCAAAACTTCTTTATCCATTTTTTGCTTTCTTGGATATTTAACTTGTACCGTAGACGAGTTTCTTGTAAACAGAGCCGTCCCAAACTTTGGAGTGACTGTGTCTTTTTGATTTTAATTTCCCTAAGCAATAGGACCATAAGTGGAAGTGCCATAGGCTGTGTTGCCTTGTTTCCTACCTGTTTCAGGAAACACCATACACTTCTCCAGAGTGGCTGTTGGCAATTTACATCCGCCCATCAGCATAAAAAGGCTCCCTGTTCTCCATGACCTGTCCTGGCTTTCTGGATTTTACACTTTATTCAGATGGCCCTTTTGACCGGGGGGCAGTGAGACTTCATTGTAGTGCAGATTTCCTTTACACGCTTGCTTGGTTGGCCAAAACGGGCGTATGCATTTTTTCCTGAATATATTCAGGAAAAAACGCATACGCCCTTTTTGGCCAAATGTATCATTGTCGACATTCTGCCTATTTTCCTATGCTTTAAGTGCAATTCCAGTCTACCCCCTGAAATCGTTTTCCGGAAATTCTTCCACGCTTTCAAGTCCTCTTCGAAGACTTACTTCAGTACATTTTTGGACGATAGCTGTCATTCATAACTCTGCAGGTTTGTGAATTACAGTGCCCCTGAGCTCCTTTCTTCAACTCGCTTTCTTGTGAGCTGGCCGCAAAACCGCAGGATTCCTTCAGGCCCTAATCTGTTTCTGGCAGGGCATGGTGAGCCTTTGGTTAATTCCTCTTCCTGGTGGGAAATGAGCGTTCCATTTGCCCGTGCAGACACCTACAGCTAGTCTCTCATTGGTTCTCCCTATTCCTGTTCATCTTGCGCAGAAATTGCAAACTGTGCCAAACAGGAGGTTAATGGCACTGACTCTCCAAGTGGGGAGAGTGTCAGTAAAGCGTCTGGAATGGTGAACCCGAGTACCAGGGAACGAAAACTGAGATGCATTTGAAAACGTTTCCCAGTCACACGGTGGACCATACTCTGGGTTTCCCATGCATGTTTTAACTGAAGGAAGAATCCCTTAAACCTGGAGAGTTGGGACCCATGGAATGGGTATCATGCAGTATGACTTCAAAGGGTCTGTGTTTGCTCACCGAACCTCACCAATGCTATCAGCGTGAAGTGTCCAGCCTTATGTCTCACCCAGCTATGGGTGTAGATGTGGTAAATCCAGGTGGCATCACAAGCCCTGAATGAATTATTTAAGAATTGCTCTCTATTTCACTGTCATTGTGTTTTGTTTTTGAAATTTATTTTGATAATGGGATTTATCGGATGTTCACTGTTGCATTTAGGCCGCTGTACACAGGCTTGATTTCCTTATGGAGACATATAAAACCATGGGTTTTAAGATTCTTACTTGTCACGTATCTTCCCAGGCGTTGAATATGGGGTGTTGAGTCCATTTCGTTGAGCAAGGAGTAGGTCTTGTCTATTATATATTTGGCTTATGGAAAGGTATCTGTGCTAATTTCAATCTCTGGTTTTATGCAGCACCCCAACTCACCTTTCCCCTTAAGCAAGCATAAGTTGGTTTTCTCAATTTGAGACCCTGTTCTGTTTTGTAATTCACTACATGTGTAGCCAAGTTTACATTCCGTGTATTAGAGATATCTTATGATGTTTCTTTTTCTGTGTGACTTATTTCTTGTAGAATCATCATACCTGAATCCACTCATTATGCCGCTAGGGACCTGATGACGTAGATTTCATTGCTGAGTGATATTCCATTGTACGTGCATACCACAACTTCTTTATCCATTTTTTGCTTTCTCGGATATTTAACTTGTACCGTAGATGACGTTCTTGTAAACAGAGCCGTCCCAAATTTTGGGGTGGCTGTGTCTTTTTGATTTTAATTTCCGTAAGCTATAGGACCATAAGTGGAAGTGCCATAGGCTGTGTTGCTTTGTTTCCTACGTGTTTCAGGAAATACCATACCCTTCTCCAGAGTGGCTGTTGGCAATGTACATCCGCCCATCAGCATAACAAGGCTCCCTGTTCTCCATGACCTGTCCTGCCTTTCTGGATTTTACACTTTTTTCAGATGGCCCTTTTGACCGGGGGGCAGTGAGACTTCATTGTAGTGCAGATTTCCTTTACACGCTTGCTTGGTTGGCCAAAAAGGGCATATGCGTTTTTTCCTGAATATATTTAGGAAAAAACGCATACGCCCTTTTTGGCCAAGTGCATCATTGTCGACATTCTGCCTGTTTTCCTATGCTTTAAGTGCAATTGCAGTCTACCCCCTGAAATCGTTTTCCTGAAATTCTGCCCCGCTTTCAAGTCCTCTTCGAAGACTTACTTCAATACATTTTTGGACAATAGCTGTCATTCATAACTCTGCAGGTTTCTGAATTACACTGCCCCTGAGCTCCTTTCTTCAACTAGCTTTCTTGTGAGCTGGCCGCAAAACCGCAGGATTGCCTCAGGCCATAATCTCTTTCTGGCAGGGCACGCTGAGCTTTTGGTTAATTCCTCTTCCTGGTGGGAAATGAGCGTTCCATTTGCCCGTGCAGACATCTACAGCTAGTCTCTCATTGGTTCTCCCTATTCCTGTTCATCTTGCGCAGAAATTGCAAACTGTGCCAAACAGGAGGTTAAAGGCACTGACTCTCCAAGTGGGGATATTGTTAGTAAAGCGTCTGGAATGGTGAACCCGAGTACCAGGGGACGAAACCTGAGATGCATTTGAAAACGTTTCCCGGTCACACAGTGCAGTGTACTGTGGGTTTCCCATGCATGTTTTAGCTGAAGGAAGTGTCCCTTAAACCTGGAGAGTTGGGACCCATGGAAGGGGTACCATGCAGTATGACTTCAAAGGGTCTGCGTTTGCTCACCGAACCTCACCAATGCTATCAGCCCGAAGTGTCCAGCCTTATGTCTCACCCAGCTCTGGGTGTAGATGTGGTAAATCCAGGTTGCATCACAAGCCCTGAATGAATTATTTAAGAATTGCTCTCTATTTCACTGTCATTCTGTTTGGTTTTTGAAATTCATTTTGATAATGGGATTTATCGGATGTTCACTGCTGCGTTTAGGCCGCTGTACACACGCTTGATTTCCTTATGGAGACATATAAATCCATGGGTTTTAAGATTCTCACTTGTCAGGTATCTTCCCAGCGTTGAATATGGGGTGTTGAGTCCATTTCGTTGAGCAAGGAGTAGGTATTGTCTATTATATATTTGGCTTATGGAACGGTATCTGTGCTAATTTCAATCTCTGCTTTTATGCAGCACCCCAACTCACTTTTCCCCATAAGCAAGCATAAGTTGGTTTTCTAAATTTGAGACCCTGTTCTGTTTTGTAATTCAGTTCATGTGTAGCCAAGTTTATATTCCGTGTATTAGTGATATCTTATGATGTTTCTTTTTCTGTGTGACTAATTTCTCGTAGAATCATCGTACCTGAATCCACTCATTATGCCGATAGGACCTGATGACGTAGATTTCATTGCTGAGTGATATTCCATTGTACGTGCGTACCACAACTTCTTTATCCATTTTTTGCTTTCTCGGATATTTAACTTGTACCGTAGACGAAGTTCTTGTAAACAGAGCCGTCCCAAATTTTGGGTTGGCTGTGTCTTTTTGATTTTAATTTCCCTAAGCTATAAGACCATAAGTGGAAGTGCCATAGGCTGTGTTGCTTTGTTTCCTATGTGTTTCTGGAAACACCATACACTTCTCCAGAGTGGTTGTTGGCAATTTACATCCCGCCCATCAGCATACCAAGGCTCCCTGTTCTCCATGACCTGTCCTGCATTTCTGGATTTTACACTTTTTTCAGATGGCCCTTTTGACCGTGGGGCAGTGAGACTTCATTGTAGTGCAGATTTCCTTTACACGCTTGCTTGGTTGGCCAAAAAGTGCGTATGCGTTTTTTCCTGAATATATTCAGGAAAAAACGCATACGCACTTTTTGGCCAAGTGCATCATTGTCGACATTCTGCCTCTTTTCCTATGCTTTAAGTGCAATTCCAGTCTACCCCCTGAAATCGTGTTCCTGAAATTCTGCCCCGCTTTCAAGTCCTCTTCGAAGACTTACTTCAATACATTTTTGGACGATAGGTGTCATTCATAACTCTGCAGGTTTCTGAATTACACTGCCCCTGAGCTCCATTCTTCAACACGATTTCTTGTGAGCTGGCCAGAAAACCGCAGGATTGCTTCACGTCATAATCTCTTTCTGGCAGGGCACGCTGAGCCTTTGGTTAATTCCTCTTCCGGGTGGGAAATGAGCGTTCCATTTGCCCGTGCAGACACCTACAGCTAGTCTCTCATTGGTTCTCCCTATTCCTGTTCATCTTGCGCAGAAATTGCAAACTGTGCTAAACAGGAGGTTAAAGGCACTGACTCTCCAAGTGGGGAGAGTGTTAGTAAAGCGTCTGGAATGGTGAACCCGAGTACCAGGGGTGAAAATTGAGATGCATTTGAAAACGTTTCCCAATCACACGGTGGTCCATACTCTGGGTTTCCCATGCATGTTTTAGCTGAAGGAAAAATCCCTTAAACCTGGAGAGTTGGGACTCATGGAATGGGTACCACGCAGTATGACTTCAAAGGGTCTGTGTTTGCTCACCGAACCTCACCAATGCTATCAGCCCGAAGTGTCCAGCCTTATGTCTCACCCAGCTCTGGGTGTAGAAGTGTTAAATCCAGGTTGCATCACAAGACCTTAATGAATTATTTAAGAATTGCTCTCTATTTCACTGTCATTGTGTTTTGTTTTTGAAATTTATTTTGATAATGGGATTTATCGGATTTTCACTGCTGCATTTAGGTCGCTGTACACGCTCTTGATTTCATTATGTAGACATATAAATCCATGGGTTTTAAGATTCTTACTTGTCAGGTATCTTCCCAGGCGTTGAATATGGGGTGTTGAGTCCATTTCGTTGAGCAAGGAGTAGGTCTTGTCTATTATATATTTGGCTTATGGAACGGTATCTGTGCTAATTTCAATCTCTGGTTTTATGCAGCACCCCAACTCACCTTTCCCCGTAAGCAAGCATAAGTTGGTTTTCTCACTTTGAGACCCTGGTCTGTTTTGTAATTCAGTTCATGTGTACCCAAGTTTACATTCCGTTTATTAGGGATATCTAATGATGTTTCTTTTTCTGTGTGACTTATTTCTCGTAGAATCATCATAACTGAATCCACTCATTATGCCGCTAGGGTCCTGATGACGTAGATTTCATTGCTGAGTGATATTCCATTGTACGTGCGTACCAAAACTTCTTTATCCATTTTTTGCTTTCTTGGATATTTAACTTGTACCGTAGACGAGTTTCTTGTAAACAGAGCCGTCCCAAACTTTGGAGTGACTGTGTCTTTTTGATTTTAATTTCCCTAAGCAATAGGACCATAAGTGGAAGTGCCATAGGCTGTGTTGCCTTGTTTCCTACCTGTTTCAGGAAACACCATACACTTCTCCAGAGTGGCTGTTGGCAATTTACATCCGCCCATCAGCATAAAAAGGCTCCCTGTTCTCCATGACCTGTCCTGGCTTTCTGGATTTTACACTTTATTCAGATGGCCCTTTTGACCGGGGGGCAGTGAGACTTCATTGTAGTGCAGATTTCCTTTACACGCTTGCTTGGTTGGCCAAAACGGGCGTATGCATTTTTTCCTGAATATATTCAGGAAAAAACGCATACGCCCTTTTTGGCCAAATGTATCATTGTCGACATTCTGCCTATTTTCCTATGCTTTAAGTGCAATTCCAGTCTACCCCCTGAAATCGTTTTCCGGAAATTCTTCCACGCTTTCAAGTCCTCTTCGAAGACTTACTTCAGTACATTTTTGGACGATAGCTGTCATTCATAACTCTGCAGGTTTGTGAATTACAGTGCCCCTGAGCTCCTTTCTTCAACTCGCTTTCTTGTGAGCTGGCCGCAAAACCGCAGGATTCCTTCAGGCCCTAATCTGTTTCTGGCAGGGCACGCTGAGCCTTTGGTTAATTCCTCTTCCTGGTGGGAAATGAGCGTTCCATTTGCCCGTGCAGACACCTACAGCTAGTCTCTCATTGGTTCTCCCTATTCCTGTTCATCTTGCGCAGAAATTGCAAACTGTGCCAAACAGGAGGTTAATGGCACTGACTCTCCAAGTGGGGAGAGTGTCAGTAAAGCGTCTGGAATGGTGAACCCGAGTACCAGGGAACGAAAACTGAGATGCATTTGAAAACGTTTCCCAGTCACACGGTGGACCATACTCTGGGTTTCCCATGCATGTTTTAACTGAAGGAAGAATCCCTTAAACCTGGAGAGTTGGGACCCATGGAATGGGTATCATGCAGTATGACTTCAAAGGGTCTGTGTTTGCTCACCGAACCTCACCAATGCTATCAGCGTGAAGTGTCCAGCCTTATGTCTCACCCAGCTATGGGTGTAGATGTGGTAAATCCAGGTGGCATCACAAGCCCTGAATGAATTATTTAAGAATTGCTCTCTATTTCACTGTCATTGTGTTTTGTTTTTGAAATTTATTTTGATAATGGGATTTATCGGATGTTCACTGTTGCATTTAGGCCGCTGTACACAGGCTTGATTTCCTTATGGAGACATATAAAACCATGGGTTTTAAGATTCTTACTTGTCACGTATCTTCCCAGGCGTTGAATATGGGGTGTTGAGTCCATTTCGTTGAGCAAGGAGTAGGTCTTGTCTATTATATATTTGGCTTATGGAAAGGTATCTGTGCTAATTTCAATCTCTGGTTTTATGCAGCACCCCAACTCACCTTTCCCCTTAAGCAAGCATAAGTTGGTTTTCTCAATTTGAGACCCTGTTCTGTTTTGTAATTCACTACATGTGTAGCCAAGTTTACATTCCGTGTATTAGAGATATCTTATGATGTTTCTTTTTCTGTGTGACTTATTTCTTGTAGAATCATCATACCTGAATCCACTCATTATGCCGCTAGGGACCTGATGACGTAGATTTCATTGCTGAGTGATATTCCATTGTACGTGCATACCACAACTTCTTTATCCATTTTTTGCTTTCTCGGATATTTAACTTGTACCGTAGATGACGTTCTTGTAAACAGAGCCGTCCCAAATTTTGGGGTGGCTGTGTCTTTTTGATTTTAATTTCCGTAAGCTATAGGACCATAAGTGGAAGTGCCATAGGCTGTGTTGCTTTGTTTCCTACGTGTTTCAGGAAATACCATACCCTTCTCCAGAGTGGCTGTTGGCAATGTACATCCGCCCATCAGCATAACAAGGCTCCCTGTTCTCCATGACCTGTCCTGCCTTTCTGGATTTTACACTTTTTTCAGATGGCCCTTTTGACCGGGGGGCAGTGAGACTTCATTGTAGTGCAGATTTCCTTTACACGCTTGCTTGGTTGGCCAAAAAGGGCATATGCGTTTTTTCCTGAATATATTTAGGAAAAAACGCATACGCCCTTTTTGGCCAAGTGCATCATTGTCGACATTCTGCCTGTTTTCCTATGCTTTAAGTGCAATTGCAGTCTACCCCCTGAAATCGTTTTCCTGAAATTCTGCCCCGCTTTCAAGTCCTCTTCGAAGACTTACTTCAATACATTTTTGGACAATAGCTGTCATTCATAACTCTGCAGGTTTCTGAATTACACTGCCCCTGAGCTCCTTTCTTCAACTAGCTTTCTTGTGAGCTGGCCGCAAAACCGCAGGATTGCCTCAGGCCATAATCTCTTTCTGGCAGGGCACGCTGAGCTTTTGGTTAATTCCTCTTCCTGGTGGGAAATGAGCGTTCCATTTGCCCGTGCAGACATCTACAGCTAGTCTCTCATTGGTTCTCCCTATTCCTGTTCATCTTGCGCAGAAATTGCAAACTGTGCCAAACAGGAGGTTAAAGGCACTGACTCTCCAAGTGGGGATATTGTTAGTAAAGCGTCTGGAATGGTGAACCCGAGTACCAGGGGACGAAACCTGAGATGCATTTGAAAACGTTTCCCGGTCACACAGTGCAGTGTACTGTGGGTTTCCCATGCATGTTTTAGCTGAAGGAAGTGTCCCTTAAACCTGGAGAGTTGGGACCCATGGAAGGGGTACCATGCAGTATGACTTCAAAGGGTCTGCGTTTGCTCACCGAACCTCACCAATGCTATCAGCCCGAAGTGTCCAGCCTTATGTCTCACCCAGCTCTGGGTGTAGATGTGGTAAATCCAGGTTGCATCACAAGCCCTGAATGAATTATTTAAGAATTGCTCTCTATTTCACTGTCATTCTGTTTGGTTTTTGAAATTCATTTTGATAATGGGATTTATCGGATGTTCACTGCTGCGTTTAGGCCGCTGTACACACGCTTGATTTCCTTATGGAGACATATAAATCCATGGGTTTTAAGATTCTCACTTGTCAGGTATCTTCCCAGCGTTGAATATGGGGTGTTGAGTCCATTTCGTTGAGCAAGGAGTAGGTATTGTCTATTATATATTTGGCTTATGGAACGGTATCTGTGCTAATTTCAATCTCTGCTTTTATGCAGCACCCCAACTCACTTTTCCCCATAAGCAAGCATAAGTTGGTTTTCTAAATTTGAGACCCTGTTCTGTTTTGTAATTCAGTTCATGTGTAGCCAAGTTTATATTCCGTGTATTAGTGATATCTTATGATGTTTCTTTTTCTGTGTGACTAATTTCTCGTAGAATCATCGTACCTGAATCCACTCATTATGCCGATAGGACCTGATGACGTAGATTTCATTGCTGAGTGATATTCCATTGTACGTGCGTACCACAACTTCTTTATCCATTTTTTGCTTTCTCGGATATTTAACTTGTACCGTAGACGAAGTTCTTGTAAACAGAGCCGTCCCAAATTTTGGGTTGGCTGTGTCTTTTTGATTTTAATTTCCCTAAGCTATAAGACCATAAGTGGAAGTGCCATAGGCTGTGTTGCTTTGTTTCCTATGTGTTTCTGGAAACACCATACACTTCTCCAGAGTGGTTGTTGGCAATTTACATCCCGCCCATCAGCATACCAAGGCTCCCTGTTCTCCATGACCTGTCCTGCATTTCTGGATTTTACACTTTTTTCAGATGGCCCTTTTGACCGTGGGGCAGTGAGACTTCATTGTAGTGCAGATTTCCTTTACACGCTTGCTTGGTTGGCCAAAAAGTGCGTATGCGTTTTTTCCTGAATATATTCAGGAAAAAACGCATACGCACTTTTTGGCCAAGTGCATCATTGTCGACATTCTGCCTCTTTTCCTATGCTTTAAGTGCAATTCCAGTCTACCCCCTGAAATCGTGTTCCTGAAATTCTGCCCCGCTTTCAAGTCCTCTTCGAAGACTTACTTCAATACATTTTTGGACGATAGGTGTCATTCATAACTCTGCAGGTTTCTGAATTACACTGCCCCTGAGCTCCATTCTTCAACACGATTTCTTGTGAGCTGGCCAGAAAACCGCAGGATTGCTTCACGTCATAATCTCTTTCTGGCAGGGCACGCTGAGCCTTTGGTTAATTCCTCTTCTGGGTGGGAAATGAGCGTTCCATTTGCCCGTGCAGACACCTACAGCTAGTCTCTCATTGGTTCTCCCTATTCCTGTTCATCTTGCGCAGAAATTGCAAACTGTGCTAAACAGGAGGTTAAAGGCACTGACTCTCCAAGTGGGGAGAGTGTTAGTAAAGCGTCTGGAATGGTGAACCCGAGTACCAGGGGTGAAAATTGAGATGCATTTGAAAACGTTTCCCAATCACACGGTGGTCCATACTCTGGGTTTCCCATGCATGTTTTAGCTGAAGGAAAAATCCCTTAAACCTGGAGAGTTGGGACTCATGGAATGGGTACCACGCAGTATGACTTCAAAGGGTCTGTGTTTGCTCACCGAACCTCACCAATGCTATCAGCCCGAAGTGTCCAGCCTTATGTCTCACCCAGCTCTGGGTGTAGAAGTGTTAAATCCAGGTTGCATCACAAGACCTTAATGAATTATTTAAGAATTGCTCTCTATTTCACTGTCATTGTGTTTTGTTTTTGAAATTTATTTTGATAATGGGATTTATCGGATTTTCACTGCTGCATTTAGGTCGCTGTACACGCTCTTGATTTCATTATGTAGACATATAAATCCATGGGTTTTAAGATTCTTACTTGTCAGGTATCTTCCCAGGCGTTGAATATGGGGTGTTGAGTCCATTTCGTTGAGCAAGGAGTAGGTCTTGTCTATTATATATTTGGCTTATGGAACGGTATCTGTGCTAATTTCAATCTCTGGTTTTATGCAGCACCCCAACTCACCTTTCCCCGTAAGCAAGCATAAGTTGGTTTTCTCACTTTGAGACCCTGGTCTGTTTTGTAATTCAGTTCATGTGTACCCAAGTTTACATTCCGTTTATTAGGGATATCTAATGATGTTTCTTTTTCTGTGTGACTTATTTCTCGTAGAATCATCATAACTGAATCCACTCATTATGCCGCTAGGGTCCTGATGACGTAGATTTCATTGCTGAGTGATATTCCATTGTACGTGCGTACCAAAACTTCTTTATCCATTTTTTGCTTTCTTGGATATTTAACTTGTACCGTAGACGAGTTTCTTGTAAACAGAGCCGTCCCAAACTTTGGAGTGACTGTGTCTTTTTGATTTTAATTTCCCTAAGCAATAGGACCATAAGTGGAAGTGCCATAGGCTGTGTTGCCTTGTTTCCTACCTGTTTCAGGAAACACCATACACTTCTCCAGAGTGGCTGTTGGCAATTTACATCCGCCCATCAGCATAAAAAGGCTCCCTGTTCTCCATGACCTGTCCTGGCTTTCTGGATTTTACACTTTATTCAGATGGCCCTTTTGACCGGGGGGCAGTGAGACTTCATTGTAGTGCAGATTTCCTTTACACGCTTGCTTGGTTGGCCAAAACGGGCGTATGCATTTTTTCCTGAATATATTCAGGAAAAAACGCATACGCCCTTTTTGGCCAAATGTATCATTGTCGACATTCTGCCTATTTTCCTATGCTTTAAGTGCAATTCCAGTCTACCCCCTGAAATCGTTTTCCGGAAATTCTTCCACGCTTTCAAGTCCTCTTCGAAGACTTACTTCAGTACATTTTTGGACGATAGCTGTCATTCATAACTCTGCAGGTTTGTGAATTACAGTGCCCCTGAGCTCCTTTCTTCAACTCGCTTTCTTGTGAGCTGGCCGCAAAACCGCAGGATTCCTTCAGGCCCTAATCTGTTTCTGGCAGGGCACGCTGAGCCTTTGGTTAATTCCTCTTCCTGGTGGGAAATGAGCGTTCCATTTGCCCGTGCAGACACCTACAGCTAGTCTCTCATTGGTTCTCCCTATTCCTGTTCATCTTGCGCAGAAATTGCAAAGTGTGCCAAACAGGAGGTTAATGGCACTGACTCTCCAAGTGGGGAGAGTGTCAGTAAAGCGTCTGGAATGGTGAACCCGAGTACCAGGGAACGAAAACTGAGATGCATTTGAAAACGTTTCCCAGTCACACGGTGGACCATACTCTGGGTTTCCCATGCATGTTTTAACTGAAGGAAGAATCCCTTAAACCTGGAGAGTTGGGACCCATGGAATGGGTATCATGCAGTATGACTTCAAAGGGTCTGTGTTTGCTCACCGAACCTCACCAATGCTATCAGCGTGAAGTGTCCAGCCTTATGTCTCACCCAGCTATGGGTGTAGATGTGGTAAATCCAGGTGGCATCACAAGCCCTGAATGAATTATTTAAGAATTGCTCTCTATTTCACTGTCATTGTGTTTTGTTTTTGAAATTTATTTTGATAATGGGATTTATCGGATGTTCACTGTTGCATTTAGGCCGCTGTACACAGGCTTGATTTCCTTATGGAGACATATAAAACCATGGGTTTTAAGATTCTTACTTGTCACGTATCTTCCCAGGCGTTGAATATGGGGTGTTGAGTCCATTTCGTTGAGCAAGGAGTAGGTCTTGTCTATTATATATTTGGCTTATGGAAAGGTATCTGTGCTAATTTCAATCTCTGGTTTTATGCAGCACCCCAACTCACCTTTCCCCTTAAGCAAGCATAAGTTGGTTTTCTCAATTTGAGACCCTGTTCTGTTTTGTAATTCACTACATGTGTAGCCAAGTTTACATTCCGTGTATTAGAGATATCTTATGATGTTTCTTTTTCTGTGTGACTTATTTCTTGTAGAATCATCATACCTGAATCCACTCATTATGCCGCTAGGGACCTGATGACGTAGATTTCATTGCTGAGTGATATTCCATTGTACGTGCATACCACAACTTCTTTATCCATTTTTTGCTTTCTCGGATATTTAACTTGTACCGTAGATGACGTTCTTGTAAACAGAGCCGTCCCAAATTTTGGGGTGGCTGTGTCTTTTTGATTTTAATTTCCGTAAGCTATAGGACCATAAGTGGAAGTGCCATAGGCTGTGTTGCTTTGTTTCCTACGTGTTTCAGGAAATACCATACCCTTCTCCAGAGTGGCTGTTGGCAATGTACATCCGCCCATCAGCATAACAAGGCTCCCTGTTCTCCATGACCTGTCCTGCCTTTCTGGATTTTACACTTTTTTCAGATGGCCCTTTTGACCGGGGGGCAGTGAGACTTCATTGTAGTGCAGATTTCCTTTACACGCTTGCTTGGTTGGCCAAAAAGGGCATATGCGTTTTTTCCTGAATATATTTAGGAAAAAACGCATACGCCCTTTTTGGCCAAGTGCATCATTGTCGACATTCTGCCTGTTTTCCTATGCTTTAAGTGCAATTGCAGTCTACCCCCTGAAATCGTTTTCCTGAAATTCTGCCCCGCTTTCAAGTCCTCTTCGAAGACTTACTTCAATACATTTTTGGACAATAGCTGTCATTCATAACTCTGCAGGTTTCTGAATTACACTGCCCCTGAGCTCCTTTCTTCAACTAGCTTTCTTGTGAGCTGGCCGCAAAACCGCAGGATTGCCTCAGGCCATAATCTCTTTCTGGCAGGGCACGCTGAGCTTTTGGTTAATTCCTCTTCCTGGTGGGAAATGAGCGTTCCATTTGCCCGTGCAGACATCTACAGCTAGTCTCTCATTGGTTCTCCCTATTCCTGTTCATCTTGCGCAGAAATTGCAAACTGTGCCAAACAGGAGGTTAAAGGCACTGACTCTCCAAGTGGGGATATTGTTAGTAAAGCGTCTGGAATGGTGAACCCGAGTACCAGGGGACGAAACCTGAGATGCATTTGAAAACGTTTCCCGGTCACACAGTGCAGTGTACTGTGGGTTTCCCATGCATGTTTTAGCTGAAGGAAGTGTCCCTTAAACCTGGAGAGTTGGGACCCATGGAAGGGGTACCATGCAGTATGACTTCAAAGGGTCTGCATTTGCTCACCGAACCTCACCAATGCTATCAGCCCGAAGTGTCCAGCCTTATGTCTCACCCAGCTCTGGGTGTAGATGTGGTAAATCCAGGTTGCATCACAAGCCCTGAATGAATTATTTAAGAATTGCTCTCTATTTCACTGTCATTCTGTTTGGTTTTTGAAATTCATTTTGATAATGGGATTTATCGGATGTTCACTGCTGCGTTTAGGCCGCTGTACACACGCTTGATTTCCTTATGGAGACATATAAATCCATGGGTTTTAAGATTCTCACTTGTCAGGTATCTTCCCAGCGTTGAATATGGGGTGTTGAGTCCATTTCGTTGAGCAAGGAGTAGGTATTGTCTATTATATATTTGGCTTATGGAACGGTATCTGTGCTAATTTCAATCTCTGCTTTTATGCAGCACCCCAACTCACTTTTCCCCATAAGCAAGCATAAGTTGGTTTTCTAAATTTGAGACCCTGTTCTGTTTTGTAATTCAGTTCATGTGTAGCCAAGTTTATATTCCGTGTATTAGTGATATCTTATGATGTTTCTTTTTCTGTGTGACTAATTTCTCGTAGAATCATCGTACCTGAATCCACTCATTATGCCGATAGGACCTGATGACGTAGATTTCATTGCTGAGTGATATTCCATTGTACGTGCGTACCACAACTTCTTTATCCATTTTTTGCTTTCTCGGATATTTAACTTGTACCGTAGACGAAGTTCTTGTAAACAGAGCCGTCCCAAATTTTGGGTTGGCTGTGTCTTTTTGATTTTAATTTCCCTAAGCTATAAGACCATAAGTGGAAGTGCCATAGGCTGTGTTGCTTTGTTTCCTATGTGTTTCTGGAAACACCATACACTTCTCCAGAGTGGTTGTTGGCAATTTACATCCCGCCCATCAGCATACCAAGGCTCCCTGTTCTCCATGACCTGTCCTGCATTTCTGGATTTTACACTTTTTTCAGATGGCCCTTTTGACCGTGGGGCAGTGAGACTTCATTGTAGTGCAGATTTCCTTTACACGCTTGCTTGGTTGGCCAAAAAGTGTGTATGCGTTTTTTCCTGAATATATTCAGGAAAAAACGCATACGCCCTTTTTGGCCAAGTGCATCATTGTCGACATTCTGCCTCTTTTCCTATGCTTTAAGTGCAATTCCAGTCTACCCCCTGAAATCGTGTTCCTGAAATTCTGCCCCGCTTTCAAGTCCTCTTCGAAGACTTACTTCAATACATTTTTGGACGATAGGTGTCATTCATAACTCTGCAGGTTTCTGAATTACACTGCCCCTGAGCTCCTTTCTTCAACACGATTTCTTGTGAGCTGGCCAGAAAACCGCAGGATTGCTTCACGTCATAATCTCTTTCTGGCAGGGCACGCTGAGCCTTTGGTTAATTCCTCTTCCGGGTGGGAAATGAGCGTTCCATTTGCCCGTGCAGACACCTACAGCTAGTCTCTCATTGGTTCTCCCTATTCCTGTTCATCTTGCGCAGAAATTGCAAACTGTGCTAAACAGGAGGTTAAAGGCACTGACTCTCCAAGTGGGGAGAGTGTTAGTAAAGCGTCTGGAATGGTGAACCCGAGTACCAGGGGTGAAAATTGAGATG
This sequence comes from Delphinapterus leucas, assembly GCF_059928025.1. NCBI lineage: Eukaryota > Metazoa > Chordata > Mammalia > Artiodactyla > Monodontidae > Delphinapterus > Delphinapterus leucas. Next base: position 11,570,523 of record NW_028322240.1, on the reverse strand, counting down.
CATTTGAAAACGTTTCCCAATCACACGGTGGTCCATACTCTGGGTTTCCCATGCATGTTTTAGCTGAAGGAAAAATCCCTTAAACCTGGAGAGTTGGGACTCATGGAATGGGTACCACGCAGTATGACTTCAAAGGGTCTGTGTTTGCTCACCGAACCTCACCAATGCTATCAGCCCGAAGTGTCCAGCCTTATGTCTCACCCAGCTCTGGGTGTAGAAGTGTTAAATCCAGGTTGCATCACAAGACCTTAATGAATTATTTAAGAATTGCTCTCTATTTCACTGTCATTGTGTTTTGTTTTTGAAATTTATTTTGATAATGGGATTTATCGGATTTTCACTGCTGCATTTAGGTCGCTGTACACGCTCTTGATTTCATTATGTAGACATATAAATCCATGGGTTTTAAGATTCTTACTTGTCAGGTATCTTCCCAGGCGTTGAATATGGGGTGTTGAGTCCATTTCGTTGAGCAAGGAGTAGGTCTTGTCTATTATATATTTGGCTTATGGAACGGTATCTGTGCTAATTTCAATCTCTGGTTTTATGCAGCACCCCAACTCACCTTTCCCCGTAAGCAAGCATAAGTTGGTTTTCTCACTTTGAGACCCTGTTCTGTTTTGTAATTCAGTTCATGTGTACCCAAGTTTACATTCCGTTTATTAGGGATATCTAATGATGTTTCTTTTTCTGTGTGACTTATTTCTCGTAGAATCATCATAACTGAATCCACTCATTATGCCGCTAGGGTCCTGATGACGTAGATTTCATTGCTGAGTGATATTCCATTGTACGTGCGTACCAAAACTTCTTTATCCATTTTTTGCTTTCTTGGATATTTAACTTGTACCGTAGACGAGTTTCTTGTAAACAGAGCCGTCCCAAACTTTGGAGTGACTGTGTCTTTTTGATTTTAATTTCCCTAAGCAATAGGACCATAAGTGGAAGTGCCATAGGCTGTGTTGCTTTGTTTCCTACGTGTTTCATGAAACACCATACACTTCTCCAGAGTGGCTGTTGGCAATTTACATCCCGCCCATCAGCATAACAAGGCTCCCTGTTCTCCATGACCTGTCCTGCCTTTGTGGATTTTACACTTTTTTCAGATGGCCCTTTTGACCGGGGTCAGTGAGACTTCATTGTAGTGCAGATTTCCTTTACACGCTTGCTTGGTTGGCCAAAAAGGGCTTATGCATTTTATCCTGAATATATTCAGGAAAAAACGCATACGCCCTTTTTGGCCAAGTGCATCATTGTCGACATTCTGCCTCTTTTCCTATGCTTTAAGTGCAATTCCAGTCTACCCCCTGAAATCGTGTTCCTGAAATTCTGCCCCGCTTTCAAGTCCTCTTCGAAGACTTACTTCAATACATTTTTGGACGATAGCTGTCATTCATAACTGTGCAGGTTTCTGAATTACACTGCCCCTGAGCTCCTTTCTTCAACTCGCTTTCTTGTGAGCTGGCCGCAAAACCGCATGATTGCTTAACGCCATAATCTCTTTCTGGCAGGGCACGCTGAGCCTTTGGTTAATTCCTCTTCCTGGTGGGAAATGAGCGTTCCATTTGCCCGTGTAGACGCCTACAGCTAGTCTCTCATTGGTTCTACCTATTCCTGTTCATCTTTCGCAGAAATTGCTAACTGTGCCAAACAGGAGGTTAAAAGCACTGACTCTCCCAGTGGGGAGAGTTTTAGTAAAGCATCTGGAATGGTGAACCCGAGTACCAGGGGCGAAAACTGAGATGCATTTGAAAACGTTTCCCAATCACTCGGTGGTCCATACTCTGGGTTGCCCATGCATGTTTTAGCTGAAGGAAGAATCCCTTAAACCTGTAGAGTTGGGACCCATAGAATGGGTACCATGCAGTATGACTTCAAAGGGTCTGCGTTGTTCACCGAACTTCACCAATGCTATCAGCCCTAAGTGTCCGGCCTTATGTCTCACGCAGCTCTGTGTGTAGATGCGGTAAATCCAGGTTGCATCACAAGCCCTGAATGAATTATTTAAGAATTGTTCTCTATTTCACTGTTATTGTGTTTTGTTTTTGAAATTTCTTTTGATAATGGTATTTATCGGATTTTCATTGCTGCATTTAGGCCACTGTACACACTCTTGATTTCCTTATGGAGACATATAAATCCATGGGTTTTAAGATTTTCCTTGTCAGGTATCTTCCCAGGCGTTGAATATGGGGTGTTGAGTCCATTTCGTTGAGCAAGGAGTATGTCTTGTCTATTATATATTTGGTTTATGGAACGGTATCTGTGCTAATTTCAAACTCTGGTTTTATGCAGAACCCCAAATCACCTTTCCCCATAAGCAAGCATAAGTTGGTTTTCTCAATTTGAGACCCTGTTCTGTTTTGTAATTCAGTTCATGTGTAGCCAAGTTTACATTCCGTGTATTAGTGATATATTATGATGTTTCTTTTTCTGTGTGACTTATTTCTCGTAGAATCATCGTACCTGAATCCACTCATTATGCCGCTACGGGCCTGATGACGTAGATTTCATTGCTGAGTGATATTCCACTGTACATGCGTACCACAACTTCTTTATCCATTTTTTGCTCTCTCGGATATTTAACTTGTACCGTAGAGGACGTTCTTGTAAAGAGAGACGTCCCAAATTTTGGGGTGACTGTGTCTTTTTGATTTTAATTTCCCTAAGCTATAGGACCATAAGTGGAAGTGCCATAGGCTGTGTTGCCTTGTTTCCTACGTGTCTCTGGAAACACCATACACTTCTCCAGAGTGGTTGTTGGCAATTTACATCCTGCCCATCAGAATAACAAGGCTCCCTGTTCTCCATGACCTGTCCTGCCTTTCTGGATTTTACACTTTTTTCAGATGGCCCTTTTGACCGGGGGGCAGTGAGACTTCATTGTAGTGCAGATTTCCTTTACACGCTTGTTTGGTTGGCCAAAAAGGGCGTATGCGTTTTTTCCTGAATATATTCAGGAAAAAACGCATACGCCCTTTTTGGCCAAGTGCATCATTGTCGACATTCTGCTTCTTTTCCTATGCTTTAAGTGCAATTCCAGTCTACCCCCTGAAATCGTGTTCCTGAAATTCTGCCCCGCTTTCAAGTCCTCTTCGAAGACTTACTTCAATACATTTTTGGACGATAGCTGTCATTCATAACTCTGCAGGTTTCTGAATTACACTGCCCCTGAGCTCCTTTCTTCAACTCGCTTTCTTGTGAGCTGGCCGTAAAACCACAGGATTGCTTCACGCCATAATCTCTTTCTGGCAGGGCACGCTGAGCCTTTGGTGAATTCCTCTTCCTGGTGCGAAATGATCGTTCCATTTGCCCGTGCAGACACCTACAGCTAGTCTCTCATTGGTTCTCCCTATTCCTGTTAATCTTGCGTAGAAATTGCAAACTGTGCCGAACAGGAGGTTAAAGGCACTGACTCTCCAAGTGGGGAGAATATTAGTAAAGTGTCTGGAATGGTGAACCCGAGTATCAGGGTTCGAAAACTGAGATATATTTGAAAACGTTTCCCAATCACACGGTGGACAATACTCTGGGTTTCCCATGCATGTCTTAGCTGAAGGAAGAATCCCTTAAACCTGGAGAGCTCGGAACCATGGAATGGGTACCATGCAGTATGACTACAATGGGTCTGCGTTTGCTCACCGAACCTCACAAATGCTATCAGCCCGAAGTGTCCAGCCGTATATCTCACCCAGCTCTGGGTGTAGATGTGGTAAATCCAGGTTGCATCACAAGCCCTGAATGAATTATTTAAGAATTGCTCTCTATTTCACTGTCAATGTGTTTTGGTTTTGAAATTTATTTTGATAATGGGATTTATCGGATTTTCACTGCTGCGTTTAGGCTGCTGTACACACGCTTGATTTCCTTATGGAGACATATAAATCCATGGGTTTTAAGATTCTTACTTGTCAGGTATATTCCCAGGCTTTGAGTCCGTTTCGTAGAGCAAGGAGTAGGCCTTGTCTATTATATATTTGGCTTATGGAACAGTATCTGTGCTAATTTCAATCTCTGGTTTTATGCAGCCCCCCAACTCACCTTTCCGCATAAGCAAGCATAAGTTGGTTGTCTCAATTTGAGACCCTTTTCTGTTTTGTAATTCAGTTCATGTGTAGCCAAGTTTACATTCCGTGTATTAGTCATATCTTATGATGTTTCTTTTTCTGTGTGACTTATTTTTCGTAGAATCATCGTACCTGAATCCACTCATTATGTCGCTACGGGCCTGATGATGTAGATTTCATTGCTGTGTGATATTCCATTGTACGTACGTAGCACAACTTCTTTATCCATTTTTTGCTTTCTCGGATATTTAACTTGTACCATAGACGAGGTTCCTGTAAACGGAGCCGTCCCAAATTTTGGGGTGGCTGTGTGTTTTTGATTTTAATTTCCCTAAGCTATAGGACCATAAGTGGAAGTGACATAGGCCGTGTTGCTTTGTTTCCTACGTGTTTCAGGAAACACCATACACTTTTCCAGAGTGGCTGTTGGCAATTAATATCCGTCCATCAGCATAACAAGGCTCCCTGTTCTCCATGAGCTGACCTGCCTTTCTGGATTTTACACTTTTTTCAGATGGCCCTTTTGACCGTGGGGCAGTGAGACTTCATTGTAGTGCAGATTTCCTTTACACGCTTGCTTGGTTGGCCAAAAAGTGCGTATGCGTTTTTTTCTGAATATATTCAGGAAAAAACGCATACGCCCTTTTTGGCCAAGTGCATCATTGTCGACATTCTGCCTCTTTTCCTATGCTTTAAGTGCAATTCCAGTCTACCCCCTGAAATCGTTTTCCTGAAATTCTGCCCCGCTTTCAAGTCCTCTTCGAAGACTTACTTCTATACATTTTTGGACGATAGCTGTCATTCATATCTCTGCAGGTTTGTGAATTACAGTGCCCCTGAGCTCCTTTCTTCAACTCGCTTTCTTCTGAGCTGGCTGCAAAACCGCAGGATTGCTTCAGGCCCTAATATGTTTCCGGCCGGGCACGCTGAGCCTTTGGTTAATACCTCTTCCTGGTGGGAAATGATCGTTCCATTTGCCCGTGCAGACACCTACAGATAGTCTCTCATTGCTTCTCCCTATTCCTGTTCATCTTGCGCAGAAATTGCAAAGTGTGCCAAACAGGAGGTTAAATGCACTGACTCTCCAAGTGGGGAGAGTGTTAGTAAAGCGTCTGGAATGGTGAACCCGAGTACCAGGGGACGAAAACTGAGATGCATTTGAAAACCTTTCCCAATCACACGGTGGACCATACTATGGGTTTCCCATGCATGTTTTAGCTGAAGGAAGAATCCCTTAAACCTGGAAATTTGGAACCCATGGAATGGGTACCATGCAGTATGACTTCAAAGGGTCTGCGTTTGCTCACCGAACCTCACCAATGCTATCAGCCCGAATTGTCCAGCCTTATGTCTCACCCAGCTCTGGGTGTAGATGTGGGAAATCCAGGTTGCATCACAAGCCCTGAATGAATTATTTAAGAATTGCTCTCTATTTCACTGTCATTTTGTTTTGTTTTTGAAATTTATTTTGATAATGGGATTTATCGGATTTTCACTGCTGCGTTTAGGCCGCTGTACACACGCTTGATTTCCTTATGGAGACATATAAATCCATGGGTTTTAAGATTCTTACTTGTCAGGTATCTTGCCAGGCATTGAATATGGGGTGTTGAGTCCATTTCGTTGAGCAAGGAGTAGGTCTTGTCTATTATATATTTGGCTTATGGAACGGTATCTGTGCTAATTTCAATCTCTGGTTTTATGCAGCACCCCAACTCACCTTTCCCCATAAGCAAGCATAAGTTGGTTTTCTAAATTTGAGACCCTGTTCTGTTTTGTAATTCAGTTCATGGGTAGCCAAGTTTACATTCCGTGTATTAGTGATATCTTATGATGTTTCTTTTTCTGTGTGACTTATTTCTCGTAGAATCATCATACCTGAATCCACTCATTATGCCGCTACGGGCCTGATGACGTAGATTTAATTGCTGAGTGATATTCCATTGTACGTGCGTACCACAACTTCTTTATCCATTTTTTACTTTCTGGGATATTTTACTTGTACCGTAGACGAGGTTCTTGTAAACAGAGCCGTCCCAAACTCTGGGGTGGCTGTGTGTTTTTGATTTTAATTTCCCTAAGCTATAGGACCATAAGTGGAAGTGCCATAGGCTGTGTTGCTTTGTTTCCTATGTGTTTCTGGAAACACCATACACTTCTACAGAGTGGTTGTTGGCAATTTACATCCCGCCCATCAGCATGACAAGGCTCCCTGTTCTCCATGCCCTGTCCTGCCTTTCTGGATTTTACACTTTTTTCAGATGGCCCTTTTGACCGGGGGGGCAGTGAGACTTCATTGTAGTGCAGATTTCCTTTACACGCTTGCTTGGTTGGCCAAAAATGGCGTATGCGTTTTTTCCTGAATATATTCAGGAAAATATATTCAGGAAAATATATTCAGGAAAAAACGCATACGCCCTTTTTGGCCAAGTGCATCGTTGTCGACATTCTGCCTCTTTTCCTATGCTTTTAGTACAATTCGAGTCTACCCCCTGAAATCGTTTTCGTGAAATTCTGCCCCGCTTTCAAGTCCTCTTGGAAGACTTACTTCAATACATTTTTGGACGATAGCTGTCATTCATAACTCTGCAGGTTTGTGAATTACAGTGCCCCTGGGCTCATGTCTTCAACTCGCTTTCTTGTGAGCTGGCCGCAAAACCGCAGGATTGCTTCAGGCCAAAGTCTCTTTCCGGCAGGGCACGCTGAGCCTTTGTTTAATTCCTCTTCCTGGTCGGAAATGAGCGTTCCATTTGCCCGTGCAGACACCTACAGCTAGTCTCTCATTGCTTCTCCCTATTCCTGTTCATCTTGCACAGAAATTGCAAAGTGTGCCAAACAGGAGGTTAAATGCACTGACTCTCCAAGTGGGGAGAGTGTTAGTAAAGCGTCTGGAATGGTGAACCTGAGTACCAGGGGACGAAAACTGAGATGCATTTGAAAATGTTTCCCAATCACACAGTGGACCATACTATGGGTTTCCCATGCATGTTTTAGCTGAAGGAAAAATCCCTTAAACCTGGAAATTTGGAACCCATGGAATGGGTACCATGCAGTATGACTTCAAAGGGTCTGCGTTTGCTCACCGAACCTCACCAATGCTATCAGCCCGAAGTGTCCAGCCTTATGTCTCACCCAGCTCTGGGTGTAGATGTGGGAAATCCAGGTTGCATCACAAGCCCTGAATGAATTATTTAAGAATTGCTCTCTATTTCACTGTCATTGTGTTTTGTTTTTGAAATTTATTTTGATAATGGGATTTATCGGATTTTCACTGATGCCTTCAGGCCGCTGTACACACGCTTGATTTCCTTATGGAGACATATAAATCCATGGGTTTTAAGATTCTTACTTGTCAGGTATCTTGCCAGGCGTTGAATATGGGGTGTTGAGTCCATTTCGTTGAGCAAGGAGTAGGGCTTGTCTATTATATATTTGGCTTATGGAACGGTATCTGTGCTAATTTCAATCTCTGGTTTTATGCAGCACCCCAACTCACCTTTCCCCATAAGCAAGCATAAGTTGGTTTTCTAAATTTGAGACCCTGTTCTGTTTTGTAATTCTGTTTATGTGTAGCCAAGTTTACATTCCGTGTATTACTGATATATTATGATGTTTTTTTTCTGTGTGACTTATTTCTCGTAGAATCATCGTACCTGAATCCACTCATTATGCCGCTATGGGCCTGAAGACGTAGATTTCATTGCTGAGTGATATTCCATTGTACGTGCGTACCAGAACTTCTTTATCCATTTCTTACTTTCTGGGATATTTTACTTGTACCGTAGACGAGGTTCTTGTAAACAGAGCCGTCCCAAACTCTGGGGTGGCTGTGTGTTTTTGATTTTAATTTCCCTAAGCTATAGGACCATAAGTGGAAGTGCCATAGGCTGTGTTGCTTTGTTTCCTACGTGTTTCTGGAAACACCATACACTTCTCCAGAGTGGTTGTTGGCAATTTACATCCCGCCCATCAGCATGACAAGGCTCCCTGTTCTCCATGACCTGTCCTGCCTTTCTGGATTTTACACTTTTTTCAGATGGCCCTTTTGACCGGGGGTGCAGTGAGACTTCATTGTAGTGCAGATTTCCTTTACACGCTTGCTTGGTTGGCCAAAAAGGGCGTATGCGTTTTTTCCTGAATATATTCAGGAAAAAACGCATACGCCCTTTTTGGCCAAGTGCATCGTTGTCGACATTCTGCCTCTTTTCCTATGCTTTTAGTACAATTCCAGTCTACCCCCTGAAATCGTTTTCCTGAAATTCTGCCCCGCTTTCAAGTCCTCTTGGAAGACTTACTTCAATACATTTTTGGACGATAGCTGTCATTCATAACTCTGCAGGTTTGTGAATTACAGTGCCCCTGAGCTCCTTTCTTCAACTCGCTTTCTTGTGAGCTGGCCGCAAAACCGCAGGATTGCTTCAGGCCAAAGTCTCTTTCCGGCAGGGCATGCTGAGCCTTTGTTTAATTCCGCTTCCTGGTCGGAAATGAGCACTCCTTTTGCCCGTGCAGGCACCTACAGCTAGTCTCTCATTGGTTCTCCCTATGCCTGTTCATCTTGCGCAGAAATTGCAAACTGTGCCAAACAGGAGGTTAAAGGCACTGACTCTCCAAGTGGGGAGAGTGTTAGTAAAGCGTCTGGAATGGTGAAACCAAGTACCACGGGACGAAAACTGAGATGCATTTGAAAACGTTTCCCGGTCACACAGCGGACGATAGTCTGGGTATCCCATGCATGTTTTAGCTGAAGGAAGAATCCCTTAAACCTGGAGAGTTGGGACCCATGGAATGGGTACCATGAAGTATGACTTCAAAGGGTCTGCGTTTTCTCACCGAACCTCACCAATGCTATCAGCCCGAAGTGCCCAGCCTTATGTCTCACCCAGCTCTGGGTGTAGATGTGGTAAATCCAGGTTGCATCACAAGCCCTGAATGAATTATTTAAGAATTGCTCTCTATTTCACTGTCATTGTGTTTTGATTTTGAAATTTATTTTGATAATGGGATTTATCGGATTTTCACTGCTGCGTTTAGGCCGCTGTACACACGCTTGATTTCCTTATGGAGACATATAAATCCATGGGTTTTAAGATTCTTACTTGTCAGGTATCTTGCCAGGCGTTGAATATGGGGTGTTGAGTCCATTTCGTTGAGCAATGAGTAGGGCTTGTCTATTATATATTTGGCTTTTGGAACGGTATCTGTGCTAATTTCAATCTCTGGTTTTATGCAGCACCCCAACTCACCTTTCCCCATAAGCAAGCATAAGTTGGTTTTCTAAATTTGAGACCCTGTTCTGTTTTGTAATTCAGTTCATGTGTATCCAACTTTACATTCCGTGTATTAGTGATATCTTATGATGTTTCTTTTTCTGTGTGTCTTATTTCTCGTAGAATCATCGTACCTGAATCCAATCATGCCGCTAAGGGCCTGATGACGTAGATTTCATTGCTGAGTGATATTCCATTGTACGTGCGTACCACAACTTGTTTATCCATTTTTTGCTTTCTGGGATATTTTACTTGTACCATAGACGAGGTTCTTGTAAACAGAGCCGTCCCAAACTCTGGGGTGGCTATGTGTTTTTGATTTTAATTTCCCTAAGCTATAGGACCATAAGTGGAAGTGCCATCAGCTGTGTTGCTTTGTTTCCTACGTGTTTCTGGAAACACCATACACTTCTCCAGATTGGTTGTTGGCAATTTACATCCCGCCCATCAGCATGACAAGGCTCCCTGTTCTCCATGACCTGTCTTGACTTTCTGGATTTTACATTTTTTTCAGATGGCCCTTTTGACCGGGGGGCAGTGAGACTTCATTGTAGTGCAGATTTCCATTACACACTTGCTTGGTTGGCCAAAAAGTGCGTATGCGTTTTTTCCTGAATATATTCAGGAAAAAACGCATACGCCCTTTTTGGCCAAGTGCATCATTGTCGACATTCTGCCTCTTTTCCTATGCTGTTAGTACAATTCCAGTCTACCCCCTGAAATCGTTTTCCTGAAATTCTGCCCCGCTTTCAAGTCCTCTTCGAAGACTTACTTCAATACATTTTTGGACGATAGCTGTCATTCATAACTCTGCAGGTTTGTGAATTACAGTGCCCCTGAGCTCATTTCTTCAACTCGCTTTCTTGTGAGCTGGTCGCAAAACCGCAGGATTGCTTCAGGCCCTAATCTGTTTCTGGCAGGGCACGCTGAGCCTTTGGTTAATTCCTCTTCCTGGTGGGAAATGAGCGTTCCATTTGCCCGTGCAGACACCTACAGCTAGTCTCTCATTGCTTCTCCCTATTCCTGTTCATCTTGCGCAGAAATTGCAAACTGTGCCAAACAGGAGTTTTATGGCACTGACTCTCCAAGTGGGGAGAGTGTTAGTAAAGCGTTCAAATGTTGAACCCGAGTACCAGGGGACGAAAACTGAGATGCATTTGAAAACGTTTCCCAATCACATGGTGGACCATACTCTGGGATTTCCATGCATGTTTTAGCTGAAGGAAGAATCCCTTAAACCTGGAGAGTTGGGACCCATGGAATGGGTACCATGCAGTATGACTTCAAAGGGTCTGCGTTTGTTCACCGAACCTCACCAATGCTATCAGCCCGAAGGGTCCAGCCTTATGTCTCATCCAGCTCTGGGTGTAGATGTGGTAAATACAGGTTGCATCACAAGCCCTGAATGAATTATTTAAGAATTGCTCTCTATTTCACTGTCATTGTGTTTTGTTTTTGAAATTTATTTTAATAATGGGATTTATCGGATTTTCACTGCTGCGTTTAGGCCGCTGTACACACGCTTGATTTCCTTATGGAGACATATAAATCCATTGGTTTTAAGATTCTTACTTGTCAGGTATCTTGCCAGGCGTTGAATATGGGGTGTTGAGTCCATTTCGTTGAGCAAGGAGTAGGGCTTGTCTATTATATATTTGGCTTATGGAACGGTATCTGTGCTAATTTCAATCTCTGGTTTTATGCAGCACCCCAACTCACCTTTCCCCATAAGCAAGCATAAGTTGGTTTTCTAAATTGGAGACCCTGTTCTGTTTTGTAATTCAGTTTATGTGTAGCCAAGATTACATTCCGTGTATTAATGATATATTATGATGTTTCTTTTTCTGTGTGACTTATTTCTCGTAGAATCATCGTACCTGAATCCACTCATTATGCCACTATGGGCCTGAAGACGTAGATTTCATTGCTGAGTGATATTCCATTGTACGTGCGTACCAGAACTTCTTTATCCATTTTTTCCTTTCTCGGATATTTAACTTGTACCGCAGACAAGGTTCTTGTAAACAGAGCCATCCCAAACTTTGGGGTGGCTGTGTGTTTTTGATTTTAATTTCCCTAAGCTATAGGACCATAAGTGGAAGTGACATAGGCTGTGTTGCTTTGTTTCCTACGTGTTTCAGGATACACCATACATTTCTCCAGAGTGGCTGTTGGCAATTTACATCCCGCCCATCAGCATAACAAGGCTCCCTGTTCTCCATGACCTGTCCTGTCTTTCTGGATTTTACTCTTTATTCAGATGGCCCTTTTGACCGGGGGGCAGTGAGACTTCATTGTAGTGCAGATTTCCTTTACACGCTTGCTTGGTTGGCCAAAAAGGGCGTATGCGTTTTTTCCTGAATATATTCAGGAAAAAACGCATACGCCCTTTTTGGCCAAGTGCATCATTGTCGACATTCTGCCTCTTTTCCTATGCTTTAAGTGCAATTCCAGTCTACCCCCTGAAATCGTTTTCCTGAAATTCTGCCCCGCTTTCAAGTCCTCTTTGAAGACTTACTTCAGTACATTTTTGGACGATAGCTGTCATTCATAACTCTGCAGGTTTGTGAATTACAGTGCCCCTGAGCCCCTTTCTTCAACTCGTTTTCTTGTGAGCTGGCCGCAAAACCGCAGGATTGCTTCAGGCCCTAATCTGTTTCCGGCATGGCACGCTGAGCCTTTGGTTAATTCCTCTTCCTGGTGGGAAATGAGCGTTCAATTTGCCCGTGCAGACACCAACAGCTAGTCTCTCATTGGTTCTCCCTATGCCTGTTCATCTTGCGCAGAAATTGCAAACTGTGCCAAACAGGAGGTTAAAGGCACTGACTCTCCAAGTGGGGAGAGTGTTAGTAAAGCGTCTGGAATGGTGAACCCGAGTACCAGAGGACGAAAACTGAGATGCATTTGAAAACGTTTCCCAATCACATGGTGGACCATACTCTGGGTTTCCCATGCATGTTTTAGCTCAAGGAAGAATCCCTTAAACCTGGAGAGTTGGGACCCTTGGAATGGGTACCATGCAGTATGACTTCAAGAGGTCTGCGTTTGCTCACCGAACCTCACCAATGCTTTCAGCCCGAAGGGTCCAGCCTTATGTCTCACCCAGCTCTGGGTGTAGATGTGGTAATTCCAGGTTGCATCACAATCCCTGTATGAATTATTAAAGAATTGCTCTCTATTTCACTGTCATTGTGTTTTGTTTTTGAAATTTATTTTGATAATGGGATTTATCGGATTTTCACTGCTGCATTTAGGCCGCTGTACACACGCTTGACTTCCTTATGGAGACATATAAATCCATGGATTTTAAGATTCTTACTTGTCAGGTATAGTCCCAGGCGTTGCGTCCGTTTCGTTGAGCAAGGAGTAGGTCTTGTCTATTATATATTTGGCTTATGGAACGGTATCTGTGCTAATTTCAATCTCTGGTTTCATGCAGTACCCCAACTCACCTTTCCGCATAAGCAAGCATAAGTTGATTTTCTCAATTTGAGACCATTTTCTGTTTTGTAATTCAGTTCATGTGTAGCCAAGTTTACATTCCGTGTATTAGTCATATCTTATGATGTTTCTTTTTCTGTGTGACTTATTTCTCGTAGAATCATCGTACCTGAATCCACTCATTATGTCGTTTCGGGCCTGATGACGTAGATTTCATTGCTGAGTGATATTCCATTGTACGTGCGTATCACAACTTCTTTATCCATTTTTTGCTTTCTCGGATATTTAACTTGTACCGTAGACGACGTTCTTGTAAACAGAGCCGTCCCAAATTTTGGGGTGGCTGTGTGTTTTTGATTTTAATTTCCCTAAGCTATAGGACCATAAGTGGAAGTGCCATAGGCTGTGTTGATTTGTTGCCTACGTGTTTCAGGAAACACTATACACTTCTCCAGATTGACTGTTGGCAATTTATATCCCGCACATCAGCATAACTAGGCTCCCTGTTCTCCATGACCTGTCCTGCCTTTCAAGATTTTACACTTTTTTCAGATGGCCCTTTTGATTGGGGAGCAGTGAGACTTCATTGTAGTGCAGATTTCCTTTACACGCCTGCTTGGTTGGCCAAAAAGGGCATATGCGTTTTTTCCTGAATATATTCAGGAAAAAACGCATACGCCCTTTTTGGCCAAGTGCATCATTGTGGACATTCTCCCTCTTTTCCTATGCTTTAAGTGCAATTCCAGTCTACCCCCTGAAATCGTTTTCCTGAAATTCTGCCCCGCTTTCAACTCCTTTTCGAAGACTTACTTCAATACATTTTTGGACGACAGCTGTCATTCATAACTCTGCAGGTTTGTGAATTTCAGTGGCCCTGAGCTCCTTTCTTCAACTCACTTTCTTGTGAGCTGGCTGCAAAACCGCAGGATTGCTTAAGGCGCTAATCTGTTTCTGGCAGGGCACGCTGAGCCTTTGGTTAATTCCACTTCCTGGTGGGAAATGAGCGTTCCATTTGCCAGTGCAGACACCTACAGCTAGTCTCTCATTGGTTCTCCCTATTCCTGTTCATCTTGCGCAGAAATTGCAAACTGTGCCAAACAGGAGTTTAAAGTCCCTGACTCTCCAAGTGGGGAGAGTGTTAGTAAAGCGTCTGCAATGCTGAACCCGAGTACCAGGGTTCGAAAACTGAGATGCATTTGAAAACGTTTCCCAATCACACGGTGGACCATACTCTGGGTTTCCCATGCATGTTTTAGCTGAAGGAAGAATCCCTTAAACGTGGAGAGTTGGGACCCATGGAATGGGTACCGTGCAGTATGACTTCAAAGGGTCTGCGTTTGCTCACCGAACCTCACCAATGCTATCAGCCCGATGTGTCCAGCCTTATGTCTCACCCAGCTCTGGGTGTAGATGTTGTAAATCCAGGTTGCATCACAAGCCCGGAATGAATTATGTAAGAATTGCTCTCTATTTCACTGTCATTGTGTTTTGTTTTTGAAATTTATTTTGATAGTGGGACTTATCGGATTTTCACTGCTGCGTTTAGGCCGCTGTACACACGCTTGATTTCCTTATGGAGACATATAAATCCATGGGTTTTAAGATTCTTACTTGTCAGGTATCTTCCGAGGCGTTGAATATGGGGTGTTGAGTCCATTTCGTTGAGCAAGGAGTAGGTCTTGTCTATTATATATTTAGCTTATGGAAAGGTATCTGTGCTAATTTCACTCTCTGGTTTTATGCAGCACCCCAACTCACCTTTCCCCATATGCAAGCATAAGTTGGTTTTCTAAATTTGAGACCCTGTTCTGTTTTGTAATTCAGTTCATGTGTAGGCAAGTTTACATTCCGTGTATTAGTGATATCCTATGATATTTCTTTTTCTGTGTGACTTATTTCTCGTAAAATCATCGTACCTGAATCCACTCATTATGCCGCCATGGGCCTGATGACTTAGATTTCATTGCTGAGTGATATTCCATTGTACGTGCGTAACACAACTTCTTTATCCATTTTTTGCTTTCTCGGATATTTAACTTGTATTGTAGACGAGGTTCTTGTAAACAGAGCAGTCACAAACTTTGGGGTGGCTGTGTGTTTTTGATTTTAATTTCCCTAAGCTATAGGACCATAAGTGGAAGTGCCATAGGCTGTGTTGCTTTGTTTCCTACGTGTTTCTGGAAACACCATACACTTCTCCAGAGTGGTTTTTGGCAATTTACATCCCGCCCATCAGCATGACAAGGCTCCCTGGTCTCCATGACCTGTCCTGTCTTTCTGGATTTTACACTTTTTTCAGATGGCCCTTTTGACCGGGGGGCAGTGAGACTTCATTGTAGTGCAGATTTCCTTTACACGCTTGCTTGGTTGGCCAAAAAGGGCGTATGCGTTTTTTCCTGAATATATTCAGGAAAAAACGCATACGCCCTTTTTGGCCAAGTGCATCATTGTCGACATTCTGCCTCTTTTCCTACGCTTTAAGTGCAATTCCAGTCTACCCCCTGAAATCGTTTTCCTGAAATTCTGCCCCGCTTTCAAGTCCTCTTTGAAGACTTACTTCAGTACATTTTTGGACGATAGCTGTCATTCATAACTCTGCAGGTTTGTGAATTACAGTGCCCCTGAACTCCTTTCTTCAACTCGTTTTCTTGTGAGCTGGCCGCAAAACCGCAGGATTGCTTCAGGCCAAAGTCTCTTTCCAGCAGGGCACGCTGAGCCTTTGGTTAATTCCTCTTCCTGGTCGGAAATGAGCGTTCCATTTGCCCGTGCAGACACCTACAGCTAGTCTCTCATTGCTTCTCCCTATTCCTGTTCATCTTGCGCAGAAATTGCAAACTGTGCCAAACAGGAGGTTAATGGCACTGACTCTCCAAGTGGGGAGAGTGTTAGTAAAGCGTTCAAATGTTGAACCCGAGTACCAGGGGACGAAAACTGAGATGCATTTGAAAACGTTTCCCAATCACATGGTGGACCATACTCTGGGTTTTCCATGCATGTTTTAGCTGAAGGAAGAATCCCTTAAACCTGGAGAGTTGGTACCCATGGAATGGGTACCATGCAGTATGACTTCAAAGGGTCTGCGTTTGCTCACCGAACCTCACCAATGCTATCAGCCCGAAGTGTCCAGCCTTATGTCTCACCCAGCTCTGGGTGTAGATTTGGTAAATCCAGGTTGCATCACAAGCCCTGAATGAATTATTTAAGAATTGCTCTCTATTTCACTGTCATTGTGTTTTGTTTTTGAAATTTATTTTGATAATGGGATTTATCGGATTTTCACTGCTGCCTTTAGGCCGCTGTACACAAGCTTGATTTCCTTATGGAGACATATAAATCCATGGGTTTTAAGATTCTTACTTGTCAGGTATCTTGCCAGGCGTTGAATATGGGGTGTTGAGTCCATTTCGTTGAGCAAGGAGTAGGTCTTGTCTATTATATATTTGGCTTATGGAACGGTATCTGTGCTAATTTCAATCTCTGGTTTTATGCAGCACCCCAACTCACCTTTCCCCATAAGCAAGCATAAGTTTGTTTTCTAAATTTGAGACCCTGTTCTGTTTTGTAATTCAGTTTATGTGTAGCCAAGTTTACATTCCGTGTATTACTGATATATTATGATGTTTCTTTTTCTGTGTGACTTATTTCTCGTAGAATCATCGTACCTGAATCCACTCATTATGCCGCTATGGGCCTGAAGACGTAGATTTCATTGCTGAGTGATATTCCATTGTACGTGCGTACCAGAACTTCTTTATCCATTTTTTCCTTTCTCGGATATTTAACTTGTACCGCAGACGAGGTTCTTGTAAACAGAGCCATCCCAAACTTTGGGGTGGCTGTGTGTTTTTGATTTTAATTTCCCTAAGCTATAGGACCATAAGTGGAAGTGACATAGGCTGTGTTGCTTTGTTTCCTACGTGTTTCAGGATACACCATACATTTCTCCAGAGTGGCTGTTGGCAATTTACATCCCGCCCATCAGCATAACAAGGCTCCCTGTTCTCCATGACCTGTCCTGTCTTTCTGGATTTTACTCTTTATTCAGATGGCCCTTTTGACCGGGGGGCAGTGAGACTTCATTGTAGTGCAGATTTCCTTTACACGCTTGCTTGGTTGGCCAAAAAGGGCGTATGCGTTTTTTCCTGAATATATTCAGGAAAAAACGCATACGCCCTTTTTGGCCAAGTGCATCATTGTCGACATTCTGCCTCTTTTCCTATGCTTTAAGTGCAATTCCAGTCTACCCCCTGAAATCGTTTTCCTGAAATTCTGCCCCGCTTTCAAGTCCTCTTTGAAGACTTACTTCAGTACATTTTTGGACGATAGCTGTCATTCATAACTCTGCAGGTTTGTGAATTACAGTGCCCCTGAGCCCCTTTCTTCAACTCGTTTTCTTGTGAGCTGGCCGCAAAACCGCAGGATTGCTTCAGGCCCTAATCTGTTTCCGGCGGGGCACACTGAGCCTTTGGTTAATTCCTCTTCCTGGTGGGAAATGAGCGTTCAATTTGCCCGTGCAGACACCAACAGCTAGTCTCTCATTGGTTCTCCCTATGCCTGTTCATCTTGCGCAGAAATTGCAAACTGTGCCAAACAGGAGGTTAAAGGCACTGACTCTCCAAGTGGGGAGAGTGTTAGTAAAGCGTCTGGAATGGTGAACCCGAGTACCAGAGGACGAAAACTGAGATGCATTTGAAAACGTTTCCCAATCACATGGTGGACCATACTCTGGGTTTCCCATGCATGTTTTAGCTCAAGGAAGAATCCCTTAAACCTGGAGAGTTGGGACCCTTGGAATGGGTACCATGCAGTATGACTTCAAGAGGTCTGCGTTTGCTCACCGAACCTCACCAATGCTTTCAGCCCGAAGGGTCCAGCCTTATGTCTCACCCAGCTCTGGGTGTAGATGTGGTAATTCCAGGTTGCATCACAATCCCTGTATGAATTATTAAAGAATTGCTCTCTATTTCACTGTCATTGTGTTTTGTTTTTGAAATTTATTTTGATAATGGGATTTATCGGATTTTCACTGCTGCATTTAGGCCGCTGTACACACGCTTGACTTCCTTATGGAGACATATAAATCCATGGATTTTAAGATTCTTACTTGTCAGGTATAGTCCCAGGCGTTGCGTCCGTTTCGTTGAGCAAGGAGTAGGTCTTGTCTATTATATATTTGGCTTATGGAACGGTATCTGTGCTAATTTCAATCTCTGGTTTTATGCAGCACCCCAACTCACCTTTCCGCATAAGCAAGCATAAGTTGATTTTCTCAATTTCAGACCATTTTCTGTTTTGTAATTCAGTTCATGTGTAGCCAAGTTTACATTCCGTGTATTAGTCATATCTTATGATGTTTCTTTTTCTGTGTGACTTATTTCTCGTAGAATCATCGTACCTGAATCCACTCATTATGTCGTTTCGGGCCTGATGACGTAGATTTCATTGCTGAGTGATATTCCATTGTACGTGCGTATCACAACTTCTTTATCCATTTTTTGCTTTCTCGGATATTTAACTTGTACCATAGACGACGTTCTTGTAAACAGAGCCGTCCCAAATTTTGGGGTGGCTGTGTGTTTTTGATTTTAATTTCCCTAAGCTATAGGACCATAAGTGGAAGTGCCATAGGCTGTGTTGATTTGTTGCCTACGTGTTTCAGGAAACACTATACACTTCTCCAGATTGACTGTTGGCAATTTATATCCCGCACATCAGCATAACTAGGCTCCCTGTTCTCCATGACCTGTCCTGCCTTTCAAGATTTTACACTTTTATCAGATGGCCCTTTTGATTGGGGAGCAGTGAGACTTCATTGTAGTGCAGATTTCCTTTACACGCTTGCTTGGTTGGCCAAAAAGGGCGTATGCGTTTTTTCCTGAATATATTCAGGAAAAAACGCATACGCCCTTTTTGGCCAAGTGCATCATTGTGGACATTCTCCCTCTTTTCCTATGCTTTAAGTGCAATTCCAGTCTACCCCCTGAAATCGTTTTCCTGAAATTCTGCCCCGCTTTCAACTCCTTTTCGAAGACTTACTTCAATACATTTTTGGACGATAGCTGTCATTCATAACTCTGCAGGTTTGTGAATTTCAGTGGCCCTGAGCTCCTTTCTTCAACTCACTTTCTTGTGAGCTGGCTGCAAAACCGCAGGATTGCTTAAGGCGCTAATCTGTTTCTGGCAGGGCACGCTGAGCCTTTGGTTAATTCCACTTCCTGGTGGGAAATGAGCGTTCCATTTGCCAGTGCAGACACCTACAGCTAGTCTCTCATTGGTTCTCCCTATTCCTGTTCATCTTGCGCAGAAATTGCAAACTGTGCCAAACAGGAGTTTAAAGTCCCTGACTCTCCAAGTGGGGAGAGTGTTAGTAAAGCGTCTGCAATGCTGAACCCGAGTACCAGGGTTCGAAAACTGAGATGCATTTGAAAACGTTTCCCAATCACACGGTGGACCATACTCTGGGTTTCCCATGCATGTTTTAGCTGAAGGAAGAATCCCTTAAACGTGGAGAGTTGGGACCCATGGAATGGGTACCGTGCAGTATGACTTCAAAGGGTCTGCGTTTGCTCACCGAACCTCACCAATGCTATCAGCCCGATGTGTCCAGCCTTATGTCTCACCCAGCTCTGGGTGTAGATGTTGTAAATCCAGGTTGCATCACAAGCCCGGAATGAATTATGTAAGAATTGCTCTCTATTTCAGTGTCATTGTGTTTTGTTTTTGAAATTTATTTTGATAGTGGGACTTATCGGATTTTCACTGCTGCGTTTAGGCCGCTGTACACACGCTTGATTTCCTTATGGAGACATATAAATCCATGGGTTTTAAGATTCTTACTTGTCAGGTATCTTCCGAGGCGTTGAATATGGGGTGTTGAGTCCATTTCGTTGAGCAAGGAGTAGGTCTTGTCTATTATATATTTAGCTTATGGAAAGGTATCTGTGCTAATTTCACTCTCTGGTTTTATGCAGCACCCCAACTCACCTTTCCCCATATGCAAGCATAAGTTGGTTTTCTAAATTTGAGACCCTGTTCTGTTTTGTAATTCAGTTCATGTGTAGGCAAGTTTACATTCCGTGTATTAGTGATATCCTATGATATTTCT
Source organism: Delphinapterus leucas (assembly GCF_059928025.1). NCBI lineage: Eukaryota > Metazoa > Chordata > Mammalia > Artiodactyla > Monodontidae > Delphinapterus > Delphinapterus leucas. Next base: position 11,550,643 of record NW_028322240.1, on the reverse strand, counting down.
TTTTCTGTGTGACTTATTTCTCATAAAATCATCGTACCTGAATCCACTCATTATGCCGCCATGGGCCTGATGACTTAGATTTCATTGCTGAGTGATATTCCATTGTACGTGCGTAACACAACTTCTTTATCCATTTTTTGCTTTCTCGGATATTTAACTTGTATTGTAGACGAGGTTCTTGTAAACAGAGCCGTCACAAACTTTGGGGTGGCTGTGTGTTTTTGATTTTAATTTCCCTAAGCTATAGGACCATAAGTGGAAGTGCCATAGGCTGTGTTGCTTTGTTTCCTACGTGTTTCTGGAAACACCATACACTTCTCCAGAGTGGTTTTTGGCAATTTACATCCCGCCCATCAGCATGACAAGGCTCCCTGGTCTCCATGACCTGTCCTGTCTTTCTGGATTTTACACTTTTTTCAGATGGCCCTTTTGACCGGGGGGCAGTGAGACTTCATTGTAGTGCAGATTTCCTTTACACGCTTGCTTGGTTGGCCAAAAAGGGCGTATGCGTTTTTTCCTGAATATATTCAGGAAAAAACGCATACGCCCTTTTTGGCCAAGTGCATCATTGTCGACATTCTGCCTCTTTTCCTACGCTTTAAGTGCAATTCCAGTCTACCCCCTGAAATCGTTTTCCTGAAATTCTGCCCCGCTTTCAAGTCCTCTTTGAAGACTTACTTCAGTACATTTTTGGACGATAGCTGTCATTCATAACTCTGCAGGTTTGTGAATTACAGTGCCCCTGAACTCCTTTCTTCAACTCGTTTTCTTGTGAGCTGGCCGCAAAACCGCAGGATTGCTTCAGGCCAAAGTCTCTTTCCAGCAGGGCACGCTGAGCCTTTGGTTAATTCCTCTTCCTGGTCGGAAATGAGCGTTCCATTTGCCCGTGCAGACACCTACAGCTAGTCTCTCATTGCTTCTCCCTATTCCTGTTCATCTTGCGCAGAAATTGCAAACTGTGCCAAACAGGAGGTTAATGGCACTGACTCTCCAAGTGGGGAGAGTGTTAGTAAAGCGTTCAAATGTTGAACCCGAGTACCAGGGGACGAAAACTGAGATGCATTTGAAAACGTTTCCCAATCACATGGTGGACCATACTCTGGGTTTCCCATGCATGTTTTAGCTGAAGGAAGAATCCCTTAAACCTGGAGAGTTGGGACCCATGGAATGGGTACCATGCAGTATGACTTCAAAGGGTCTGCGTTTGCTCACCGAACCTCACCAATGCTATCAGCCCGAAGTGTCCAGCCTTATGTCTCACCCAGCTCTGGGTGTAGATTTGGTAAATCCAGGTTGCATCACAAGCCCTGAATGAATTATTTAAGAATTGCTCTCTATTTCACTGTCATTGTGTTTTGTTTTTGAAATTTATTTTGATAATGGGATTTATCGGATTTTCACTGCTGCCTTTAGGCCGCTGTACACAAGCTTGATTTCCTTATGGAGACATATAAATCCATGGGTTTTAAGATTCTTACTTGTCAGGTATCTTGCCAGGCGTTGAATATGGGGTGTTGAGTCCATTTCGTTGAGCAAGGAGTAGGTCTTGTCTATTATATATTTGGCTTATGGAACGGTATCTGTGCTAATTTCAATCTCTGGTTTTATGCAGCACCCCAACTCACCTTTCCCCATAAGCAAGCATAAGTTTGTTTTCTAAATTTGAGACCCTGTTCTGTTTTGTAATTCAGTTTATGTGTAGCCAAGTTTACATTCCGTGTATTACTGATATATTATGATGTTTCTTTTTCTGTGTGACTTATTTCTCGTAGAATCATCGTACCTGAATCCACTCATTATGCCGCTATGGGCCTGAAGACGTAGATTTCATTGCTGAGTGATATTCCATTGTACGTGCGTACCAGAACTTCTTTATCCATTTTTTCCTTTCTCGGATATTTAACTTGTACCGCAGACGAGGTTCTTGTAAACAGAGCCATCCCAAACTTTGGGGTGGCTGTGTGTTTTTGATTTTAATTTCCCTAAGCTATAGGACCATAAGTGGAAGTGACATAGGCTGTGTTGCTTTGTTTCCTACGTGTTTCAGGATACACCATACATTTCTCCAGAGTGGCTGTTGGCAATTTACATCCCGCCCATCAGCATAACAAGGCTCCCTGTTCTCCATGACCTGTCCTGTCTTTCTGGATTTTACTCTTTATTCAGATGGCCCTTTTGACCGGGGGGCAGTGAGACTTCATTGTAGTGCAGATTTCCTTTACACGCTTGCTTGGTTGGCCAAAAAGGGCATATGCGTTTTTTCCTGAATATATTCAGGAAAAAACGCATACGCCCTTTTTGGCCAAGTGCATCATTGTCGACATTCTGCCTCTTTTCCTATGCTTTAAGTGCAATTCCAGTCTACCCCCTGAAATCGTTTTCCTGAAATTCTGCCCCGCTTTCAAGTCCTCTTTGAAGACTTACTTCAGTACATTTTTGGACGATAGCTGTCATTCATAACTCTGCAGGTTTGTGAATTACAGTGCCCCTGAGCCCCTTTCTTCAACTCGTTTTCTTGTGAGCTGGCCGCAAAACCGCAGGATTGCTTCAGGCCCTAATCTGTTTCCGGCGGGGCACACTGAGCCTTTGGTTAATTCCTCTTCCTGGTGGGAAATGAGCGTTCAATTTGCCCGTGCAGACACCAACAGCTAGTCTCTCATTGGTTCTCCCTATGCCTGTTCATCTTGCGCAGAAATTGCAAACTGTGCCAAACAGGAGGTTAAAGGCACTGACTCTCCAAGTGGGGAGAGTGTTAGTAAAGCGTCTGGAATGGTGAACCCGAGTACCAGAGGACGAAAACTGAGATGCATTTGAAAACGTTTCCCAATCACATGGTGGACCATACTCTGGGTTTCCCATGCATGTTTTAGCTCAAGGAAGAATCCCTTAAACCTGGAGAGTTGGGACCCTTGGAATGGGTACCATGCAGTATGACTTCAAGAGGTCTGCGTTTGCTCACCGAACCTCACCAATGCTTTCAGCCCGAAGGGTCCAGCCTTATGTCTCACCCAGCTCTGGGTGTAGATGTGGTAATTCCAGGTTGCATCACAATCCCTGTATGAATTATTAAAGAATTGCTCTCTATTTCACTGTCATTGTGTTTTGTTTTTGAAATTTATTTTGATAATGGGATTTATCGGATTTTCACTGCTCCATTTAGGCCGCTGTACACACGCTTGACTTCCTTATGGAGACATATAAATCCATGGATTTTAAGATTCTTACTTGTCAGGTATAGTCCCAGGCGTTGCGTCCGTTTCGTTGAGCAAGGAGTAGGTCTTGTCTATTATATATTTGGCTTATGGAACGGTATCTGTGCTAATTTCAATCTCTGGTTTTATGCAGCACCCCAACTCACCTTTCCGCATAAGCAAGCATAAGTTGATTTTCTCAATTTCAGACCATTTTCTGTTTTGTAATTCAGTTCATGTGTAGCCAAGTTTACATTCCGTGTATTAGTCATATCTTATGATGTTTCTTTTTCTGTGTGACTTATTTCTCGTAGAATCATCGTACCTGAATCCACTCATTATGTCGTTTCGGGCCTGATGACGTAGATTTCATTGCTGAGTGATATTCCATTGTACGTGCGTATCACAACTTCTTTATCCATTTTTTGCTTTCTCGGATATTTAACTTGTACCATAGACGACGTTCTTGTAAACAGAGCCGTCCCAAATTTTGGGGTGGCTGTGTGTTTTTGATTTTAATTTCCCTAAGCTATAGGACCATAAGTGGAAGTGCCATAGGCTGTGTTGATTTGTTGCCTACGTGTTTCAGGAAACACTATACACTTCTCCAGATTGACTGTTGGCAATTTATATCCCGCACATCAGCATAACTAGGCTCCCTGTTCTCCATGACCTGTCCTGCCTTTCAAGATTTTACACTTTTATCAGATGGCCCTTTTGATTGGGGAGCAGTGAGACTTCATTGTAGTGCAGATTTCCTTTACACGCTTGCTTGGTTGGCCAAAAAGGGCGTATGCGTTTTTTCCTGAATATATTCAGGAAAAAACGCATACGCCCTTTTTGGCCAAGTGCATCATTGTGGACATTCTCCCTCTTTTCCTATGCTTTAAGTGCAATTCCAGTCTACCCCCTGAAATCGTTTTCCTGAAATTCTGCCCCGCTTTCAACTCCTTTTCGAAGACTTACTTCAATACATTTTTGGACGATAGCTGTCATTCATAACTCTGCAGGTTTGTGAATTTCAGTGGCCCTGAGCTCCTTTCTTCAACTCACTTTCTTGTGAGCTGGCTGCAAAACCGCAGGATTGCTTAAGGCGCTAATCTGTTTCTGGCAGGGCACGCTGAGCCTTTGGTTAATTCCACTTCCTGGTGGGAAATGAGCGTTCCATTTGCCAGTGCAGACACCTACAGCTAGTCTCTCATTGGTTCTCCCTATTCCTGTTCATCTTGCGCAGAAATTGCAAACTGTGCCAAACAGGAGTTTAAAGTCCCTGACTCTCCAAGTGGGGAGAGTGTTAGTAAAGCGTCTGCAATGCTGAACCCGAGTACCAGGGTTTGAAAACTGAGATGCATTTGAAAACGTTTCCCAATCACACGGTGGACCATACTCTGGGTTTCCCATGCATGTTTTAGCTGAAGGAAGAATCCCTTAAACGTGGAGAGTTGGGACCCATGGAATGGGTACCGTGCAGTATGACTTCAAAGGGTCTGCGTTTGCTCACCGAACCTCACCAATGCTATCAGCCCGATGTGTCCAGCCTTATGTCTCACCCAGCTCTGGGTGTAGATGTTGTAAATCCAGGTTGCATCACAAGCCCGGAATGAATTATGTAAGAATTGCTCTCTATTTCACTGTCATTGTGTTTTGTTTTTGAAATTTATTTTGATAGTGGGACTTATCGGATTTTCACTGCTGCGTTTAGGCCGCTGTACACACGCTTGATTTCCTTATGGAGACATATAAATCCATGGGTTTTAAGATTCTTACTTGTCAGGTATCTTCCGAGGCGTTGAATATGGGGTGTTGAGTCCATTTCGTTGAGCAAGGAGTAGGTCTTGTCTATTATATATTTAGCTTATGGAAAGGTATCTGTGCTAATTTCACTCTCTGGTTTTATGCAGCACCCCAACTCACCTTTCCCCATATGCAAGCATAAGTTGGTTTTCTAAATTTGAGACCCTGTTCTGGTTTGTAATTCAGTTCATGTGTAGGCAAGTTTACATTCCGTGTATTAGTGATATCCTATGATATTTCTTTTTCTGTGTGACTTATTTCTCATAAAATCATCGTACCTGAATCCACTCATTATGCCGCCATGGGCCTGATGACTTAGATTTCATTGCTGAGTGATATTCCATTGTACGTGCGTAACACAACTTCTTTATCCATTTTTTGCTTTCTCGGATATTTAACTTGTATTGTAGACGAGGTTCTTGTAAACAGAGCCGTCACAAACTTTGGGGTGGCTGTGTGTTTTTGATTTTAATTTCCCTAAGCTATAGGACCATAAGTGGAAGTGCCATAGGCTGTGTTGCTTTGTTTCCTACGTGTTTCAGGAAACACCATACACTTCTCCAGAGTGGCTGTTGGCAATTTACATCCCGCCCATCAGCATGACAAGGCTCCCTGTTCTCCATGACCTGTCCTGCCTTTCTGGATTTTACACGTCTTTCAGATGGCCCTTTTGACCGGGGGGCAGTGAGACTTCATTGTAGTGCAGATTTCCATTACAAGCATGCTTGGTTGGCCAAAAAGGGCGTATGCGTTTTTTCCTGAATATATTCAGGAAAAAACGCATACGCCCTTTTTGGCCAAGTGCATCATTGTCGACATTCTGCCTCTTTTCCTATGCTTTAAGTGCAATTCCAGTCTACCCCCTGAAATCGTTTTCCTGAAATTCTGCCCCGCTTTCAAGTCCTCTTCGAAGACTTACTTCAATACATTTTTGGACGATAGCTGTCATTCATAACTCTGCAGGTTTGTGAATTACAGTGCCCCTGAGCTCATTTCTTCAATTCGCTTTCTTGTGAGCTGGCCGCAAAACCGCAGGATTGCTTCAGGCCCTAATCTGTTTCCGGCAGGGCACGCTGTGCCTTTGGTTAATTCCTCTTCCTGGTGGGAAATGAGCGTTCCATTTGCCCGTGTAGACACCAACAGCTAGTCTCTCATTGCTTCTCCATATTCCTGTTCATCTTGCGCAGAAATTGCAAACTGTGCCAAACAGGAGGTTAATGGCACTGACTCTCCAAGTGGGGAGAGTGTTAGTAAAGCGTTCAAATGTTGAACCCGAGTACCAGGGTCGAAAACTGAGATGCATTTGAAAACGTTTCCCAATCACATGGTGGACCATACTCTGGGTTTCCCATGCATGTTTTAGCTGAAGGAAGAATCCCTTAAACCTGGAGAGTTGGGACCCATGGAATGGGTACCATGCAGTATGACTTCAAAGGGTTTGCGTTTGCTCATCAAACCTCACCAATGCTATCAGCCCGACGTGTCCAGCCTTATGTCTCACCCTGCTCTGCGTGTAGATGTGGTAAATCCAGGTTGCATCACAAGCCCTGAATGAATTATTTAAGAATTGCTCTCTATTTCACTGTCATTGTGTTTTGTTTTTGAAATTTATTTTGATAATGGGATTTATCGGATTTTCACTGCTGCGTTTAGGCCGCTGTACACACGCTTGATTTCCTTATGGACACATATAAATCCATGGGTTTTAAGATTTTTACTTCTCAGGTATATTCCCAGGCGTTGAATATGGGGTGTTGAGTCCATTTCGATGAGCAAGGAGTAGGTCTTGTCTATTATATATTTGGCTTATGGTACGGTATCTGTGCTAATTTCAATCTCTGGTTTTATGCAGCACCCCAACTCACCTTTCCCCATAAGCAAGCATAAGTTGGTTTTCTAAATTTGTGACCCTGTTCTGTTTTGTAATTCAGTTCATGTGTAGCCAAGTTTATATTCCGTGTATTATTGATATCTTATGATGTTTCATTTTCTGTGTGACTTAATTCTTGTAGAATCATCGTACGTGAATCCACTCATTATGCCGCTGCAGGCCTGATGACGTAGATTTCATTGATGAGTGATAATCTATTGTACGTGCATACCAGAACTTCTTTATCCATTTTTTGCATTCTCAGATATTTAACTAGTATCGTAGATGACGTTCCTGTAAACAGAGCCGTCCCAAATTTTGGGGTGGCTGTGTCTTTTTGATTTTAATTTCCCTAAGCTATAGGACCATAAGTGGAAGTGCCATAGGCTGTGTTGCTTTGTTTCCTCCGCGTTTCAGGAAACACCATACACTTCTCCAGAGTGGCTGTTGGCAATTTACATCCCGCCCATCAGCATAACAAGGCTCCGTGTTCTCCATGACCTGTCCTGCCTTTCTGGATTTTACACTTTTTTCAGATGGCCCTTTTAACCGGGGGGCAGTGAGACTTCATTGTAGTGCAGATTTCCTTTACACGCTTGCTTGGTTGGCCAAAAAGGGCGTATGCTTTTTTTCCTGAATATATTCAGGAAAAAACGCATACGCCCTTTTTGGCCAAGTGCATCATTGTCGACATTCTGCCTCTTTTCCTATGCTTTAAGTGCAATTCCAGTCTACCCCCTGAAATCGTGTTCCTGAAATTCTGCCCCGCTTTCAAGTCCTCTTCGAATACTTAATTCAGTACATTTTTGGACGATAGGTGTCATTCATAACTCTGCAGGTTTGTGAATTACAGTGCCCCTGAGCTCCTTTCTTCAACTCGCTTTCTTGTGAGCTGGCCGCAAAACCGCAGGATTGTTTCACGCCATAATCTCTTTCTGGCAGGGCACGCTGAGCCTTTGGTTAATTCCTCTTCCTGGTGGGAAATGAGCGTTCCATTTGCCCGTGCAGACACCTACAGCTAGTCTCTCATTGGTTCTCCCTATTCCTGTTCATCTTGCGCAGAAATTGCAAACTGTGCCAAACAGGAGGTTAAAGGCACTGACTCTCCAAGTGGGGAGAGTGTTCGTAAAGCGCCTGGAATGGTGAACCCGAGTATCAGGGGCGAAAACTGAGATGCATTTGAAAACGTTTCCCAATCACACCGTGGACCATACTCTGGGTTTCCCATGTATGTTTTAGCTGAAGGAAGAATCCCTTAAACCTAGAGAGTTGGGACCCATGGAATGGGTACCATGCAGTATGACTTCAAAGGGTCTGCGTTTGCTCACCGAACCTCACCAATGCTATCAGCCCGAAGTGTCCAGCCTTATGTCTCACCCAGCTCTGGGTGTAGATGTGGTAAATCCAGGTTGCATCACAAGCCCTGAATGAATTATTTAAGAATTGCTCTCTATTTCACTGTCATTGTGTTTTGTTTTTGAAATTCATTTTGATAATGGGATTTATCGGATATTCACTGCTGCGTTTAGGCCGTTGTACACACGCTTGATTTCCTTATGGAGACATATAAATCCAAGGGTTTTAAGATTCTTACTTGTCAGGTATCTTCCCAGGCGTGGAATATGGGGTGTTGAGTCCATTTCGTTGAGCAAGGAGTAGGTCTTGTCTATTATATATTTGCCTTATAAAACGGTATCTGTGCTAATTTCAATCTCTGGTTTTATGCAGCACCCCAACTCACCTTTCCCCATAAGCAAGCATAAGTTGGTTTTCTAAATTTGAGACCCTGTTCTGTTTTGTATTTCAGTTCATGTGTAGCCAAGGTTATATTCCGTGTATTAGTGATATCTTATGATGTTTCTTTATCTGTGTGACTTATTTCTCGTAGAATCATCGTACCTGAATCCACTAATTATGCCGCTATGGGCCTAATGACGTAGATTTCATTGCTGAGTTATATTCCATTGTACGTGCGTACCACAACTTCTTTATCCATTTTTTGCTTTCTCGGATATTTAACTTGTACTGTAGACGAGGTTCTTGTAAACAGAGCCGTCCCAAACTTTGGGGTGGCTGTGTGTTTTTGATTTTAATGTTCCTAAGCTATAGGACCATATGTGGAAGTGCCATAGGCTGTGTTGCTTTGTTTCCTACGTGTTTCAGGATACACCATACATTTCTCCAGAGTGGCTGTTGGCAATTTACATCCCGCCCATCAGCATAACAAGGCTCCCTGTTCTCCATGACCTGTCCTGCCTTTTTGGATTTTACACTTTTTTCTGATGGCCCTTTTGACCGGGGGGCAGTGAGACTTAATTGTAGTGCAGATTTCCTTTACACGCTTGCTTGGTTGGCCAAAAAGGGCGTATGCGTTTATTCCTGAATATATTCAGGAAAAAACGCATACGCACTTTTTCGCCAAGTGCATCATTGTCGACATTCTGCCTCTTTTCCTATGCTTTAAGTGCAATTCCAGTCTACCCCCTGAAATCGTTTTCCTGAAATTCTGCCCCGTTTACAAGTCCTCTTCAAAGACTTACTTCAATATATTTTTGGACGATACCTGTCATTCATAACTCTGCATGTTTGTGAATTACAGTGCCCCTGAGCTCCTTTCTTCAACTCGCTTTCTTGTGAGCTGGCCGCAAAACCGCAGGATTGCTTCAGGCCCTAATATGTTTCCGGCAGGGCATGCTGAGCCTTTGGTTAATTCCTCTTCCTGGTGGGAAATGAGCGTTCCATTTGCCCTTGCAGACACCTACAGCTAGTCTCTCATTGGTTCTCCCTATTCCTGTTCATCTTGCGCAGAAATTGCAAACTGTGCCAAACAGGAGGTTAAAGGCACTGACTCTCCAAGTGGTGAGAGTGTTAGTAAAGCTTCTGGAATGGTGAACCCGAGTACCAGGTTTCGAAAATTGAGATGCATTTGAAAACGTTTCCCAATCACACGGCGGACAATAATCTGGGTATCCCATGCATGTTTTAGCTGAAGGAAGAATCCCTTAAACCTGGAGAGTTAGGACCCATGGAATGGGTACCATGCAGTATGACTTCAAAGGGTCTGCGTTTGCTCACCGAACCTCACCAATGCTATCAGCCCGAAGTGTCCAGCCTTGTCTCACCCAGCTCTGGGTGTAGATGTGGTAAATCCAGGTTGCATCACAAGCCCTGAATGAATTATTTAAGAATTGCTCTCTATTTCACTGTCATTGTGTTTTGTTTTTTGAAATTTATTTTGATAATGGGATTTACCGGATTTTCACTGTTCCGTTTAGGCTGCTGTACACACGCTTGTTTTCCTTATGGAGACATATAAATCCATGGTTTTTAAGATTCTTACTTGTCAGGTATCTTGCCAGGCGTTGAATATGGGGTGTTGAGTCCATTTCGTTGAGCAATTAGTAGGTCTTGTCTATAATATATTTGGCTTATGGAACGGCACCTGTGCTAATTCCAATCTCTGGTTTTATGCAGCACCCCAACTCACCTTTCCCCATAAGCAAGCATAAGTTGGTTTTCTAAATTTGAGACCCTTTTCTGTTTTGTAATTCAGTTTATGTGTAGCCAAGTTTACATTCCGGGTATTAGTGATATCTTATGATGTTTATTTTTCTGTGTGACTTATTTCTCGTAGAATCATCGTACCTGAATCCACTCATTATACCGCTACGGGCCTGAAGACGTAGATTTAATTGCTGAATGATATTCCATTGTACGTGCGTACCAGAACTTCTTTATCCATTTTTTCCTTTCTCGGATATTTAACTTGTACCGTAGACAAGGTTCTTGTAAACAGAGCCATCCGAAACTTTGGGGTGGCTGTGTGTTTTTGATTTTTATTTCTTTAAGCTATAGGACCATAAGTGGAAGTGACATAGGCTGTGTTGCTTTGTTTCCTACGTGTTTCAGGATACACCATACATTTCTCCAGAGTGGCTGTTGGCAATTTACATCCCGCCCATCAGCATAACAAGGCTCCCTGTTTTCCAAGACCTGTCCTGCCTTTCTGGATTTTACACATTTTTCAGATGGCCCTTTTGACCGGGGGGCAGTGAGACTTCATTGTAGTGCACATTTCCTTTACACGCTTGCTTGGTTGTCGAAAAAGTGCGTATGCGTTTTTTCCTGAATATATTCAGGAAAAAACGCATACGCCCTTTTTGGCCAAGTGCATCATTGTCGACATTCTGCCTCTTTTCCTATGCTTTAAGTGCAATTCCAGTCTACCCCCTGAAATCGTTTTCCTGAAATTCTGCCCCGCTTTCAAGTCCTCTTCGAAGACTTACTTCAATACATTTTTGGACGATAGCTGCCATTCATAACTCTGCAGGTTTGTGAATTGCAGTGCCCCTGAGCTCCTTTCTTCAACTCTCTTTCTTGTGAGCTGGCCGCAAAACCGCAGGATTGCTTCAGGCCATAATCTCTTTCCGGGGGGGAACGCTGAGCCTTTGTTTAATTCCTCTTCCTGGTCGGAAATGAGCGTTCCATTTGCCCATGCAGGCACCTACAGCTAGTCTCTCATTGCTTCTCCCTATTCCTGTACATCTTGCGCAGAAATTGCAAACTGTGCCAACAGGAGGTTAATGGCACTGACTCTCCAAGTGGGGAGAGTGTTAGTAAAGCGTCTGGAATGATGAACCCGAGTACCAGGGGACGAAATCTGAGATGCATTTGAAAACGTTTCCCGGTCACACAGTGCACAGTTCTGTGGGTTTCCCATGCATGTTTTAGCTGAAGGAAGAACCCCTTAAACCTGGAGAGTTGGGACCCATGGAATGGGTACCATGCAGTATGACTTCAAAGGGTCTGCGTTTGCTCACCGAACCTCACCAATGCTATCAGCCCGAAGTGTCCAGCCTTATGTCTCACCCAGCTCTGGATGTAGATGTGGTAAATCCAGGTTGCATCACATGCCCTGAATGAATTATTTAAGAATTGCTCTCTATTTCACTCTCATTGTGTTTTGTTTTTCTAATTCATTTTGATAATGGGATTTATTGGATTTTCTCTGCTGCGTTCATGCAGCTGTACACACGCTTGATTGTCTTAAGGAGACATATAAATCCATGGGTTTGAAGATTCTTACTAGTCAGGTGTATTCCTAGGCGTTGAATATGAGGTGTTTAGTCCATTTCGTTGAGCAAGGGGTAGGTCTTGACTATTACATATTTGGTTTATGGAAAGGTATCTGTGCTAATTTCTATCTCTGCTTTTATGCAGCACCCCAACTCACTTTTCCCCTTAAGCAAGCATAAGTTGGTTTTCTAAATTTGAGACCCTGTTCTGTTTTGTAATTCAGTTCATGTGTAGCCAAGTTTACATTCCGTGTATTAGTGATAACTTATGATGTTTCATTTTCTGTGTGACTTATTTCACTTAGAATCATCGTACCTGAATCCACTCATTATGCCGCGACGGGCCTGATGAAATAGATTTCATTGGTGAGTGATATTCATTTGTACGTACGTACCACACTTCTTTATCCATTTTTCGCTTTCTGGGATATTTAACTTGTTCCGTAGACGAGGTTCTTGTAAACAGAGCCGTCCGACACTTTGGGGTGGCTGTCTGTTTTTGATTTTAATTTCCGTGATCTATAAGACCATAAGTGGAAGTGCCGTAGTCTCCGTTGCTTTGTTTCTTAGGTGTTTCAGGAAACACCATACACTTCTCCAGAGTGGCTGTTGGCATTTACATCCCGCCTATCAGCATAACAAGGCTCCCTGTTCTCCATGGCCTGTCCTGTGTTTCTGGTTTTTACACTTTTTTCAGATGGCCCTTTTGACGAATGGGAAATGAGACTTCATTGTAGTGCGGATTTCCATTTCTCGAGTGCTTGGTTGGCCAAAAAGGGCATATGTGTTTTTTCCTGAATATATTCAGGAAAAAATGTTTACGCACTTTTGTCCAAGTGCATCACTGTCAAAGATCTGCCGCTTTTCACATGCTTTAAATGCAATTCCAATCTACCTCCTGAAATATGATTCCTGCAATTCTGCCTCGTTTTCAAGTCCTCTTTGCAGACTTACTTCCATATATTTTTGCCAATAGCTGTCATTTATAACTCTGCAGGTTTGTGAATTACAGTGCCCGTGATTTCCTTTCTTAACTCGTTTCCTTGAAAACTGGCCACAGAACCGCAGGTTTGCTTCAGGCCGTAATCAGGGTCTGGCACGGCACTCTGAGACTTTGGTTCATTCCACTTCCTGGTGGGAAATTAGAGTTAAATGTGCCCCTCCAGACACCTGCCTCACTCCTAGCCCCTTGGTGATGTGTGTCCTCTGGTTTGAGGCCACATGTGCTGGGTTCCTCACCTTTGGCTGATGTGGCCCCACTGGTGTGAGGACACTCCTGCCTGGTTCCCATCCCCTTGGTGATGTGGGCCCTCCGGTGAGAGTCTGATCCTGGTTGGGTTCCTCACACTTCTGTGAGGTGGGCCCTCTTCTCTGAGGTCACTCCTGCCTGGCTGGCACACCCCGCCTTGGCGACGTCGGCCCTCTGGTGGGATTTGGTGCCTGCTGGGTGTCTCCTCCCCTCGGTAATGAGGGCCCTCTGGCGTCAGGCCCTAACTCCTGGGCTCCCAATATTTTCTGATATGCGCCCTGTGGTTCGAGTACACTCCTGCCAGGTTCCCAACCCCATGGGAATGTGGGCCTTCTGCTCTGAGGTCCCAACCGTGGGTTACTCAGTTTCATGATGAGGGCCCTCTGCTGCGAGTTCTCTCCGGCCTGGATCCCATAGCCTCGCTGCTCTTGGCCACCTGCTGGGAGGTTACAACTGCGGGATTCCTCACCTTTTTTCTTCTATGGGCCCTCTGTTTTGAGACTCCTCCTGCCTGCCTCACTCCCAGCCCCTTGGTGATGTGTGTCCTCTGGTTTGAGGCCACGTATGCTGGGTCCCTCGCCTTTCGATGATGTGGCCCCACTGATGTGAGGACACTCCTGCCTGGTTCCTATCCCCTTGATGATGTGGGCCCTCTGGTGAGAGTCTGATCCTGGCTGGGTTCCTCACCCTTCTGTGAGGGGGGCCCTCTGCTGTGAGGTCACTCCTGCCTGGCTGGCACACCCCACCTGGGCAACATCGGCCCTCTTGTGGCAGTTGGAGCCTGCTGAGAACCTCCCCTCGGTGATGGGGTCCCTCTTGCCTCAGGCCCTAACTGCTGGGTACCCACATTTTCTGATACGTGCTAAGTGGTGCGAGGACACTCCTGCGAGGTTCCCATCCCCATGGGCATGTGGGCCTTCTGATCTAAGGTCCCAACACCTGTGTTGTTCACCGTTTCATGATGTTGGCTCTCTGGTGTTAGTTCACCCAGGCCTAGATCCCATAGACTCTGTGCTCTGAGCGGCCTGCTGGGAGGTTCCTACTGCTGGATTCCTTAACTCTTTTATTCTTTGGGTCCTGTGTTTTCATGCTCCTACTTCCTGACTCACTTCCAGCCCATTTGTGATGTAGGTCCTCTGGTTTAAGGCCACATGTACCGGTTTCCTCACCTTTATTGATGTGGCCCCACTGGTGTGAGGACACTCCTGCCTGGTTCCCATCCCCTTGGTGATGGGGGCCCTCTGGTGAGAGTCTGATCCTGTCTGGATTCCTCACACTTCTGGGAGGTGGGCCCTCTGCTGTGAGGTCACTCCTGCCTGGCTGGCACACGTCACCTTGGCGATGTGGGCCCTCAGTTGGGAGTTGGTGCCTGCTGGGAGTCTCCTCCCCTCGGTAATGAGGGCCCTCTGGCGTCAGGCCCTAACTCATGGGCTCCCAAAATTTTCTGATGTGCGCCCTGTCGTGCGAGTACACTCCAGCCAGTGTCCCATCCCCATGGGTATGTGGGCTTTCTACTCTCAGGTCCCAACGCCTGGGTTGCTCACAGTGTCAGAATGTGGGCCCTCTGCTGTGAGTTCACTCCGGCATGGATCCCATAGCCTCGGTGCTCTGGGCCACCTGCTTGGAGCTTCCAACTGCGGGGTTCCTCACCTTTTTTATTCTATGGGCGCTCTGTTGTGAGTTTCCTCCTGCATGCCTCACTCCCAGCCCTTTCGTGATGTGTGTCCCCTTGTTTGAGGCCACATGTGCTGTGTTCCTCACCTTTCGCTGATGTGGCCCCACTGGTGTGAGGACACTCCTGCCTGGTTTCCATCCCATTGGTGATGTGGGCGCTCTGGTTAGAGTCTGATCCTGTTTGGGCTCCTCACACTTCTGTGAGGTGGGCCCTCTGCTGTGAGGTAGCTCCTGCCTGGCTTACTCCCATTGCCTTGGTGACGTCGGCCCTCTGGTGGCATTTGGAGCCTGCTGGTAGCCTCCTCTCCTCAGTGATGAGGGCCCTCTGGCGTCAGGCCATAACTGCTGGGTTCCCACATTTTCTGATATGTGCTAAGTTGTGCGAGGACACTCCTGCGAGGTTCCCATCCCCATGGGGATGTGGGCCTTCTGCTCTGAGGTCCCACTGGCTGGGTTGCTCACAGTTTCATGATGTGGGCCCTCTGCTGTGAGTTCACTGTGGCCTGGATCCCATAGACTCCATGCTCTGGGCCACCTGCTGGGAGGTTCAAACTGCTGGATTCCTCACATTTTTTATTCTGTGGGCCCTGTGTTGTTAGGCTACTCCTGCCTGCCTCACTCGGAGCACCTTGGAAATGTGGGTCCTCTGGTTTAGGCCACATGTGCTGGGTTCCTCACCTTTCGCTGATGTGGCCCCACTGGTGTGAGGACACTCCTGCCTTGTTCCGATCCCCTTGGTGATGTGGGCCCTCTGGTGAGAGTCTTATCCTGGCTGGGTTCCTCACCCTTCTGTGAGGTAGGCCCTCTGCTGTGAGGTCACTCCTGCCTGGCTGGCCCAGGTCACCTTGGCGACGTGGGCCCTCAGTTGGGAGTTGGTGCCTGCTGGGAGTCTCCTCCCCTCGGTAATGAGGGCCCTCTGGCGTCAGACCCTAACTCCTGGGCTCCCAAAATTTTCTGTTGTGCGCCCTGTGGTGCTAGTACACTCCTGCCAGGTTCCCAACCCCATGGGAATGTGGGCCTTCTGCTCTGAGGTCCCAACCGTGGGTTGCTCAGTTTCTTGATGAGGGCCCTCTGGTGTGAGTTCACTCCAGCATGGATCCCATAGCCTCGCTGCTCCTGGCCACCTGCGGGGAAGTTCCAACTGCGGGATTCCTCACCTTTTTCCTTCTATGGGCCCTCTGTTTTGAGACTCCTCCTGCCTGCCTCACTCCCAGCCCCTTGGTGATGTGTGTCCTCTGGTTTGAGGCCACGTGTGCTGGGTCCCTCACCTTTCGATGATGTGGCCCCACTGGTGTGAGGACACTCCTGCCTGGTTCCTATCCCCTTGGTGATGTGGGCCCTCTGGTGAGAGTCTGATCCTGGCTGGGTTCCTCACACTTCTGTGAGGTGGGCCCTCTGCTGTGAGGTCACTCCTGCCTGGCTGGCACACCCCGCCTTGGCAATGTCGGCCCTCTTGTGGCAGTTGGAGCCTACTGGGAGCCTCCTCCCCTCGGTGATGAGGGCCCTCTGGCGTCAGGCCCTAACTGCTGGGTACCCACATTTTCTGATACGTGCTAAGTTGTGCGAGGACACTCGTGCCATGTTCCCAACCCCATGGTGATGTGGGCCTTCTGCTCTGAGGTCCAAACGGCTGGGTTGCTCACAGTTTCATGATGTGGGCCCTCTGCTGTGAGTTCACTGTGGCCTGGATCGCATAGACTCGGTGCTCTGGGCCGCCCACTGGGAGGTTCCCACTGCAGGATTCCTCAGCTTTTTTATTCTATTCACCCTGTGTTGTGAGGCTACTCATGCCTGCCTCACTCCGAACCCCTTGGAGATCTGGGTCCGCTGGTTTAGGCCACATGTGCTGGGTTCCTCACCTTTCTATGATGTGGTCACCCTGGTGTGAAGACAGTCCTGCCTGGTTCTGATGCCCTTGGTGATGTGGGCCCTCTGGTGAGAGTCTAATCCTGGCTGGGTTCCTCACCATTCTGTGAGGTAGGCCCTCAGCTGTGAGGTCACTCCTGCCTGGCTGTTGCACGTCACCTTGGCGACATGGTCCCTCCATAGGGAATTGGTGCCTGCTTGGGGTCTCCTCCCCTTGGTAATGAGGGCCCTCTGGCATCAGGCCCTAATTTCTGGGTTCCCAAAATTCTCTGATGTGCGCCCTGTGGTGCGAGTACACTTCTGCCAAGTTCCCAACCACATGGGAATGTGGGCCTTCTGCTCTAAAGTCCCAACGGCTGGGTTGCTCACAGTTTCATGATGAGGGCCCTCTGTTTTGAGTTCAGTCAGGCCTGGATCCCATAGCCTCGCTGCTCCTGGCCGCCTGCTGGGAGGTTCCAACTGCGGGATTCCTCACCTTTTTTACGCAATGGGCCCTCTGTTTTGAGGCTCCTCCTGCCTGCCTCACTCCCAGCCCCTTGGTGATGTGTGTCCTGTAGTTTGAGGCCACGTGTGCTGGGTCCGCACATTTCGGTGATGTGGCCCCACTGGTGTGAGGACACTCCTGCCTGGTTTCCATTCCCTTGGTGATGTGGGCCCTCTGGTGAGAGTCTGATCCTCTTTGGGTTCCTCACACTTTTGTGTGGTTGGCCCTCTGCTCTGAGGTCACTCCTGCCTGGCTGGCACACCCCGCATTGGCGACGTCGGCCCTCTGGTAGCAGTTGGAGCTTGCTGGGAGCCTCCTCTCCTCAGTGATGAGGGCCCTCTGGCATCCGGCCCTAACTGCTGGGCTCCCCACATTTTCTGTTGTGTGCCCACTGGTGCGATGACACTCCTGCTTGGTTCCCTTCCCCATGGGGATGTGGGCCTTGTGCTCTGAGGTCACAACGGCTGGGTTGCTTACAGTATCATGATGAGGGCCCTCTGTTGTGAGTTCATCACTGCCTGGATCCCATAGCCTCGGTGCTCTGGGCCGCCTGCTGGGATGTTCCAACTGCTGGATTCCTCACCTTTTTATACAATGGGCCATGTGTTTTGAGGTTAATCCTGCCTGCCTCGCTCTGAGACCCATGGTGATGTGGGACTTCTGGTTTGAGGCCACATGTGCTGGGTACCTCAGCTTTCGATGATGTGGCCCCACGGGTGTGAGGACACTCGTGCCTGATTCCCAGCCCCTTGCTTATGTGGGCACTCTGGTGAGAGTCTGATCATGACTGGGTTCCTTACCCTTCTGTGAGGTGGGCGCTCTGATGTGAGGTCACTCCTGCCTGAATGGCTCACGTCGCCTTGGCGACGTAGGCCCTCTGTTGGCCACTGAAGCATGCTGGGAGCCTCCTACCCTCTTTAATGAGGGCCCTGGAAGAAACACATATGCCCTTTTTGACCAAGTGCATCATTGTCGAAGTTCTGCCTCTTCTCCTATACTTTCAGAGGACTTCCCGTCTACCTCCTGAAATCGTATTCCTGGAATTCTGCCCCGCGTTCAAGTCCTCTTTGCAGCCTTACTTCAATATATTTTTGGACGATAGCTGTCATTTATAACTCTGCAGGTTTGTGAATTACAGTGCCCCTGAGCTCCATTCTTCAACTCGCTTTCTTGTGAGCTGGCCGCAAAACCGCAGGATTGCTTCAGGCCCTAATCTGGTTCCGGCACGGCATGTTGAGCCTTTGGCTAAATCCTCTTCCTGATGGGAAATGAGCGTTAAATTCGCTCGTGCAGACACCTACAGCTAATCTCTCATTGGTTCTCCCTATTCCTGTTCATCTTGCTCAGAAATTCCAAACTGTGCCAAACAGGAGGTTAAAGGCACTGACTCTCCAATTGGGGAAAGAGTTAGTAAAGTGTCTGGAATGGTAAAACCGAGTATGAGGGGAAGAAAACTGAGATGCATGTAAAAAGGTTTCCCGGTCACACGGTGGACCATATTCTGGGTTTCCCATGCGTGTTTTACCTGAAGGAAGAATCCCTTAAACCTGGAGAGGTGGGACCCATGCAATGGGTACCATGCAGTATGACTTCAAAGGGCCTGCATTTTCTCACCGAACCTCACCAATGCTATCAGCCCAAAGTGTCGAACCTTATGTCTCACTCAGCTCTAGGTGTAGATGTGGTAAATCCAGGTTGCATCACAAGCCCTGAATGAATTATTTAAGAATTGCTCTCTATTTCACTGTCATTGTGTTTGTTTTTGTAGTTTATTTTGATAATGGGATTTATCGGATTTTCTCTGCTGCCTTCATGCAGCTGTACACACACTTGATTCTCTTACGGAGACATATAAATCCATGGGTTTGAAGATTCTTACTTGTCAGGTATCTTCCCAGGCATTGAATATGGGGTGTTGAGTCCATTTCGTTGAGCAAGGAGTAGGGCTTGTCTATTATATATTTGGTATATGGAACGGTATCTGTGCTAATTTCAATCTCTGGTTTTATGCAACACCCCAACACACCTTTCCCCATAAGCAAGCATAAGTTGGTTTTCTCAATTTGAGACCCTGTTCTGTTTTGTAATTCAGTTCATGTGTAGCCAAGTTTACATTCCGTGTATTAGTGATATCTTATGATGTTTCTTTTTCTGTGTGACTTATTTCTCGTGGAATCATCGTACCTGAATCCACTCATTATGCCGCTACGGGCCTGATGACGTAGATTTAATTGCTGAGTGATATTCCACTGTACCTGCGTACCACAACTTCTTTATCCATTTTTTGCTTTCTCGGATATTTAACTTGTACCGTAGAGGACGTTATTGTAAACAGAGACGTCCCAAATTTTGGGGTGGCTGTGTCTTTTTATTTTAATTTCCCTAAGCTATAGGACCATAAGTCGAAGTGCCATAGGCTGTGTTGTTTTGTTTCCTACGTGTCTCTGGAAACACGATACACTTCTCCAGAGTGGTTGTTGGCAATTTACATCCCGCCCATCAGCATAACAAGGCTCCCTGTTCTCCATGACCTGTCCTGCCTTTCTGGATTTTACAATTTTTTCAGATGGCCCTTTTGACCGGGGGGCAGTGAGACTTCATTGTAGTGCAGATTTCCTTTACATGCTTGCTTAGTTGGCCAAAAAGGGCGTATGCGTTTTTTCCTGAATATATTCAGGAAAAAACGCATACGCCCTATTTGGCCAAGTGCATCATTGTCGACATTCTGCTTCTTTTCCTATGCTTTAAGTGCAATTCCAGTCTACCCCCTGAAATCGTGTTCCTGAAATTCTGCCCCGCTTTCAAGTCCTCTTCGAAGACTTACTTCAATACATTTTTGGACGATAGCTGTCATTCATAACTCTGCAGGTTTCTGAATTACACTGCCCCTGAACTCCTTTCTTCAACTCGCTTTCTTGTGAGCTGGCCGCAACACCGCAGGATTGCTTCACGCCATAATCTCTTTATGGCATGGCACGCTGAGCCTTTGGTTAATTCCTCTTCCTGGTGGGAAATGAGCGTTCCATTTGCCCGTGCAGACACCTACATCTAGTCTCTCATTGGTTCTCCCTATTCCTGTTCATCTTGCGCAGAAATTGCAAACTGTGCCAAACAGGAGGTTAAAGGCACTGACTCTCCAAGTGGGGAGAGTGTTAGTAAAGCATCTGGAATGGTGAACCCGAGTACCAGGGGCGAAAACTGAGATGCATTTGAAAACGTTTCCCAATCACACGGTGGACCATACTCTGGGTTTCCCCAGCATGTTTTAGCTGAAGGAAGAATCCCTTAAACCTGGAGAGTTGGGACCCATGGAATGGGTACCATGCAGTATGACTTCAAAGGGTCTGCGTTTGCTCACCGAACCTCACCAATGCTATCAGCCCGAAGTGTACAGCCTTATGTCTCACCCAGCTCTGGGTGTAGAAGTGGTAAATCCAGGTTGAATCACAAGACCTTAATGAATTATTTAAGAATTGCTCTCTATTTCACTGTCATTGCGTTTGGTTTTTGAAATTTATTTTGATAATGGGATTTATCGGATTTTCACTGCTGCATTTAGGCCGCTGTACACACTCTTGATTTCCTTATGGAGACATATAAATCCATGGGTTTTAAGGTTCTTACTTGTCAGGTTTCTTCCCAGGCGTTGAATATGGGGCGTTGAGCCCATTTCGTTGAGCAAGGAGTAGGTCTTGTCTATTATATATTTGGCTTATGGAACGGTATCTGTGCTAATTTCAATCTCTGGTTTTATGCAGCACCCCAACTCACCTTTCCCCGTAAGCAATCATAAGATGGTTTTCTCAATTTGAGACCCTGTTCTGTTTTGTAATTCAGTTCATGTGTAGCCAAGTTTACATTCCGTGTATTAGGGATATCTAATGATGTTTCTTTTTCTGTGTGACTTATTTCTCGTAGAATCATGGTACCTGAATCCACTCATTATGCCGCTAGGGACCTGATGACTTAGATTTCATTGCTGAGTGATATTCCATTGTACGTGCGTACCACATCTTCTTTATCCATTTGTTGCTTTCTTGGATATTTAACTTGTACCGTAGACGAGGTTCTTGAAAACAGAGCCGTCCAAAAATTTGCGGTGGCTGTGTGTTTTTGATTTTAATTTCCCTAAGCTATAGGACCATAAGTGGAAGTGCCATAGGCTGTGTTGCTTTGTTTCCTACCTGTTTCAGGAAACACGATACACTTCTCCAGAGTGGCTGTTGGCAATTTTCATCCGCCCGTCAGCATAACAAGGCTCCCTGTTCTCCATGACCTATCCTGCTTTTCTGGATTTTACAATTTTTTCAGGTGGCCCTTTTGAACGGGGGGCAGTGAGACTTCATTGTAGTGCCGATTTCATTTACACGCTTGCTTGGTTGGCCAAAAAGTGCGTTTGCGTTTTTTCCTGAATATATTCAGGAAAAAACGCATATGCCCTTTTTAGCCAAGTGCAACATTGTCGACATTCTGCCTCTGTTCCTATGCTTTAAGCGCAATTCCTGTCTACCCCCTGAAATCGTTTTCCTGAAATTCTGCCCCGCTTTCAAGTCCTCTTCGAAGACTTACTTCAGTACATTTTGGTCGATAGCTGTCATTCATAACTCTGCAGGTTTGTGAATTACAGTGCCCTTGAGCTCCTTTCTTCACCTCGCTTCCTTGTGAGCTGGCCGCCAAACCGCAGGATTGCTTCAGGCCCTAATCTGTTTCCGGCAGGCCACGCTGAGCCTTTGGTTAATTCCTCTTCCTGGTGGGAAATGAGTGTTCCATTTGCCCGTGCAGACACCTACAGGTAGTCTCTCATTGGTTCTCCCTATTCCTGTTCACCTTGCGCAGAAATTGCAAACTGTGCCAAACAGGAGGTGAAAGGCACTGACTCTCCAAGTGAGGAGAGTGTTAGTAAAGCGTCTGGAATGGTGAACCCGAGTACCAGGGGACGAAAACTGAGATGCATTTGAAAACGTTTCCCAATCACACGGTTGACCATACTCTGGGTTTCCCATGCATGTTTTAACTGAAGAAGAATCCCTTAAACCTGGAGAGTTGGGACCCATGGAATGGGTAACGTGCAGTATGACTTCAAAGTGTCTGCGTTTGCTCACCGAACCTCACCAATACTTTCAGCCTGAAGTGTCCAGCCTTATGTCTCACCCAGCTCTGGGTGTAGATATGGTAAATCCATGTTGCGTCACAAGCCCTGAATCAATTATTTAAGAATTGCTCTCATTTTCACTGTCATTGTGCTTTGTTTTTGAAATTAATTTTGATAATGGGATTTTTCGGATCTTCACTGCTGCGTTTAGGCCGTTGTACACATGCTTGATTTCCTTATGGAGACATATAAATCTATGGGTTTTAAGATTCTTACTTGTCAGGTATCTTCCCAGGCGTTGAATATGTGGTGTTGAATCCATTTCGTTAAGCAAGGAGTAGGTCTTGTCTATTATATATTTGGCTAATGGAAAGGTATCTGTGTTAATTTCAATCTCTGGTTTTATGCAGCACCCCAACTCACCTTTCCCCATAAGCAAGCATAAGCTGGTTTTCTCAATTTCAGACCCTGTTCTGTTTTGTAATTCAGTTTATGTGTAGCCAAGTTTACATTCCGTGTATTAGTTATATCTTATGATGTTTCTTTTTCTGTGTGACTTATTTCTCGTAGAATCATCGTACCTGAACCACTCATTATGCTGATAGGGACCTGATGATGTAGATTTCATTGCTGAGTGATATTCCATTGTACGTGCGTACCAAAACTTCTTTATCCATTTTTTGCTTTCTCGGATATTTAACTTGTACCGTAGACGAGGTTCTTGTAAACAGAGCCGTCCCAAACTTTGGGGTGGCTGTGTGTTTTTGATTTTAATTTCCCTAAGCTATAGGACCATAAGTGGAAGTGCCATAGGCTGTGTTGCTTTGTTTCCTACATGTTTCAGGAAACACCGTACACTTCTCGAGAGTGGCTGCTGGCAATTTACATCCCGACCATCAGCATAACAATGCTCCGTGTTCTCCATGACCTGTCCTGCCTTCCTGGATTTTACACTTTTTTCAGATGGCCCTTTTGACCGGGGGGTAGTGAGACTTCATTGTAGTGCAGATTTCCTTTACACACTTGCTTGCTAGGCCAAAAAGGGCGTATGCGTTTTTTCCTGAATATATTCAGGAAAAACCGCATACGCCCTTTTTGGCCAAGTGCATCATTGTCGACATTCTGCCTGTTTTCCTATGCTTTAAGTGCAATTCCAGTCTACCCCCTGAAATCGTTTTCCTGAAATTCTGCCCCGCTTTCAAGTCCTCTTCGAAGACTTACTTCAGTACATTTTTGGACGATAGCTGTCATTCATAACTCTGCAGGTCTGTGAATTACAGTGCCCCTGAGCTCCTTTCTTCAACTGTCTTTCTAGTGAGCTGGCCGCAAAACCGCAGGATTGCTTCAGGCCCTAATATGTTTCCGGCGGGGCACACTGAGCCTTTGGTTAATTCCTCTTCCTGGTGGGAAATGAGCGTTCCATTTGCCCGTGCAGACACCTACAGCTAGTGTGTCATTGGTTCTCCCTATTCCTGTTCATCTTGCGCAGAAATTGCAAACTGTGCCAAACAGGAGGTTAAAGGCACTGACTCTCCAAGTGGGGAGAGTGTTAGTAAAGCGTCTGGAATAGTGAACCCGAGTGCCAGGGGACGAAAACAGAGATGCACTTGAAAACGTTTCCCAATCACACGGTGGACCATACTCTGGGTTTCCCATGCATGTTTTAGCTGAAGGAAGAATCCCTTAAACCTGGAGAGTTGGGACCCATGGAATGGGTACCATGCAGTATGCCTTCAACGGGTCTGCGTTTGCTCAGTGAACCTCACCAATGCTATCAGCCTGAAGTGTCCAGCCTTATGTCTCACCCAGGTCTGGGTGTAGATGTGGTAAATCCAGGTTGCATCACAAGCCCTGAATCAATTATTTAATAATTGCTCTCTATTTCACTGTCATTGTGTTTGTTTTTTTTTTAAACATCTTTATTGGGGTATAATTGCTTTACAATTGTGTGTTAGTTTCTGCTTTATAATAAAGTGAATCAGTTATACATATACATATGTTCCCATATGTCTTCCCTCTTGCGTCTCCCTCCCTCCCACTCTCCCTATCCCACCCCTCCAGGCTGTCACAAAGCACCGAGCTAATATCCCTGTGCCTTGCGGCTGCTTCCCCCTAGCTATCTACCTTACTACGTTTGTTAGTGTGTATATGTCCATGACTCTCTCTCGCCCTGTCAAAGCTCACCCTTCCCCCTCCCCATATCCTCAAGTCCGTTCTCCAGTAGGTCTGCGTCTTTATTCCTGTCTTACCCCTAGGTTCTTCATGACATTTTTTCCCCCTTAAATTCCATATATATGCGTTAGCATACGGTATTTGTCTTTTTCTTTCTGACTTACTTCACTCTGTATGACAGACTCTAGGTCTATCCATCTCATTACAAATAGCTCAATTTCATTTCTTTTTAAGGCTGAGTAATATTCCATTGTATATATGTGCCACATCTTCTTTATCCATTCATCCGATGATGGGCGCTTAGGTTGTTTCCATCTCCGGGCTATTGTAAATAGAGCTGCAATGAACATTTTGGTACATGACTCTTTTTGAATTATGGTTTTCTCAGGGTATATGCCCAGTAGTGGGATTGCTGGGTCATATGGTAATTCTATTTGTAGTTTTTTAAGGAACCTCCATACTGTTCTCCATAGTGGCTGAACCAATTCACATTCCCACCAGCAGTGCAAGAGTGTTCCCTTTTCTCCACACCCTCTCCAGCATTTATTGTTTCTAGATTTTTTGATGATGGCCATTCTGACTGGTGTGAGATGATATCTCATTGTAGTTTTGATTTGCATTTCTCTAATGATTAATGATGTTGAGCATTCTTTCATGTGTTTGTTGGCATTCTGTATATCTTCTTTGGAGAAATGTCTATTTAGGTCTTCTGCCCATTTTTGGATTGGGTTGTTTGTTTTTTTGTTATTGAGCTGCATGAGCTGCTTGTAAATTTTGGAGATTAATCCTTTGTCAGTTGCTTCATTTGCAAATATTTTCTCCCATTGTGAGGGTTGTCTTTTGGTCTTGATTATGGTTTCCTTTGCTGTGCAAAAGCTTTGAAGTTTCATTAGGTCCCATTTGTTTATTTTTGTTTTTATTTCCATTACTCTAGGAGGTGGGTCAGAAAGGATCTTGCTGTGATTTATGTCATAGAGTGTTCTGCCTATGTTTTCCTCTAAGAGTTTGATAGTTTCTGGCCTTACATTTAGGTCTTTAATCCATTTTGAGCTTATTTTTGTGTATGGTGTTAGGGAGTGATCTAATCTCATACTTTTACATGTACCTGTCCAGTTTTCCCAGCACCATTTATTGAAGAGGCTGTCCTTTCTCCACTGTACATTCCTGCCACCTTTATCAAAGATAAGGTGTCCATATGTGCATGGGTTTATCGCTGGGCTTTCTATCCTGTTCCATTGATCTATCTTTCTGTTTTTGTGCCAGTACCATACTGTCTTGATTACTGTAGCTTTGTAGTATAGTCTGAAGTCAGGGAGCCTGATTCCTCCAGCTCCTTTTCTCGTTCTCAAGATTGCTTTGGCTATTCGGGGTCTTTTGTGTTTCCATACAAATTGTGAAATTTTTTGTTCTAGTTCTGTGAAAAATGCCAGTGGTAGTTTGATAGGGATTGCATTGAATCTGTAGATTGCTTTGGGTAGTAGAGTCATTTTCACAATGTTGATTCTTCCCATCCAAGAACATGGTATATCTCTCCATCTATTTGTATCATCTTTAATTTCTTTTATCAGTGTCTTATAATTTTCTGCATACAGGTTTTTCGTCTCCTTAGGTAGGTTTATTCCTAGATATTTTATTCTTTTTGTTGCAATGGTAAATGGAAGTGTTTTCTTGATTTCACTTTCAGATTTTTCATCATTAGTATATAGGAATGCCAGAGATTTCTGTGCATTAACTTTGTATCCTGCTACTTTACCAAATTCATTGATTAGCTCTAGTAGTTTTCTGGTAGCATCTTTAGGATTCTCTATGTATAGTATCATGTCATCTGCAAACAGTGACAGCTTTACTTCTTCTTTTCCGATTTGGATTCCTTTTATTTCCTTTTCTTCTCTGATTGCTGTGGCTAAAACTTCCAAAACTATGTTGAATAAGAGTGGTGAGAGTGGGCAACCTTGTCTTGTTCCTGATCTTAGTGGAAATGCTTTCAGTTTTTCACCATTGAGGATGATGTTTGCTGTGGGCTTGTCATATATGGCCTTTATTATGTTGAGGAAAGTTCCCTCTATGCCTATTTTCTGCAGGGTTTTTAGCATAAATGGGTGTTGAATTTTGTCGAAAGCTTTCTCTGCACCTATTGAGATGATCATATGGTTTTTCTCCTTCAATTTGTTAATATGGTTTATCACATTGATAGATTTGCGTATATTGAAGAATCCTTGCATTCCTGGAATAAACCCCACTTGATCATGGTGTATGATCCTTTTAATGTGCTGTTGGATTCTGTTTGCTAGTATTTTGTTGAGGATTTTTGCATCTATGTTCATCAGTGATATTGGCCTGTAGTTTTCTTTCTTTGTGACATCCTTGTCTGGTTTTGGTATCAAGGTGATGGTGGCCTCGTAGAAGGAATTTGGGAGTGTTCCTCCCTCTGCTATATTTTGGAAGAGTTTGAGAAGGATAGGTGTTAGCTCTTCTCTAAACGTTTGATAGAATTCACCTGTGAAGCCATCTGGTCCTGGGCTTTTGTTTGTTGGAAGATTTTTAATGACAGTTTCAATTTCAGTGCTTGTGATTGGTCTGTTCATATTTTCTATTTCTTCGTGATTCAGTCTTGGCAGGTTGTGCATTTCTAAGAATTTGTCCATTTCTTCCAGATTGTCCATTTTATTGGCATAGAGTTGCTTGTAGTAATCTCTTATGATTTTTTTTATTTCTGCAGTGTCAGTTGTTACTTCTCCTTTTTCATTTCTAATTCTATTGATTTGAGTCTTCTCCCTTTTTTTCTTGATGAGTCTGGCTAGTGGTTTATCTATTTTGTTTATCTTCTCAAAGAACCAGCTTTTAGTTTTATTGATCTTTGCTATCGTTTCCTTCATTTCTTTTTCATTTATTTCTGATCTGATTTTTATGATTTCTTTCCTTCTGCTAGCTTTGGGGTTTTTTTGTTCTTCTTTCTCTAATTGCTTGAGGTGCAAGGTTAGGTTGTTTATTCGAGATGTTTCCTGCTTCTTAAGGTGGGCTTGTATTGCTATAAACTTCCCCCTTAGAACTGCTTTTGCTGCATCCCATAGGTTTTGGGTCGTTGTGTCTCCATTGTCATTTGTTTCTAGGTATTTTTTTATTTCCTCTTTGATTTCTTCAGTGATCACTTCATTATTAAGTAGTGTATTGTTTAGCTTCCATGTGTTTGTATTTTTTACAGATCTTTTCCTGTAATTGATATCTAGTCTCATGGCGTTGTGGTCAGAAAAGATACTTGATACAATTTCAATTTTCTTAAATTTACCAAGGCTTGATTTGTGACCCAAGATATGATCTATCCTGGAGAATGTTCCATGAGCACTTGAGAAAAATGTGTATTCTGTTGTTTTTGGATGGAGTGTCCTATAAATATCAATTAAGTCCATCTTGTTTAATGTATCATTTAAAGCTTGTGTTTCCTTATTTATTTTCATTTTGGATGATCTGTCCATGGGTGAAAGTGGGGTGTTAAAGTCCCCTACTATGAATGTGTTACTGTCAATCTCCCCTTTTATGGCTGTTAGTATTTGCCTTATGTATTGAGGTGCTCCTATGTTGGGTGCATAAATATTTACAATTGTTATATCTTCTTCTTGAATCGATCCCTTGATCATTATGTAGTGTCCTTCTTTGTCTCTTGTAATAGTCCTTATTTTAAAGTCTATTTTGTCTGATATGAGAATTGCTACTCCAGCTTTCTTTTGGTTTCCATTTACATGGAATATCTTTTTCCATCCCCTTATTTTCAGTCTGTATGTGTCTCTAGGTCTGAAGTGGGTCTCTTGTAGACAGCATATATAAGGGTCTTGTTTTTGTATCCATTCAGCCAATCTGTGTCTTTTGGTGGGAGCATTTAGTCCATTTACATTTAAGGTAATTATCGATATGTATGTTCCTATTCCCATTTTCTATATTGTTTTGGGTTCGTTATTATAGGTCTTTTCCTTCTCTTGTGTTCCTTGTCTAGAGAAGTTCCTTTAGCATTTGCTGTAAAGCTGGTTTGGTGGTGCTAAACTCTCTCAGCTTTTGCTTGTCTGTAAAGGTTTTAATTTCTCCATCAAATCTGAATGAGATCCTTGCTGGGTAAAGTAGCCTTGGTTGCAGGTTTTTCTCCTTCATCACTTTCAGTATGTCCTGCCACTCCCTTCTGGCTTGTAGGGTTTCTGCTGAGAGATCAGCTGTTAACCTTATGGGGATTCCCTTGTGTGTTATTTGCTGTTTTTCCCTTGCTGCTTTTAATATGCTTTCTTTGTATTTAATTTTTGACAGTTTGATTAATATGTGTCTTGGCGTATTTCTCCTTGTATTTATCCTGTATGGGACTCTCTGTGCTTCCTGGACTTGATTAACTATTTCCTTTCCCATATTAGGGAAGTTTTCAACTATAATCTCTTCAAATATTTTCTCAGTCCCTTTCTTTTTCTCTTCTTCTTCTGGAACCCCTATAATTCGAATGTTGGTGCGTTTAATGTTGTCCCAGAGGTCTCTGAGACTGTCCTCAGTTCTTTTCATTCTTTTTTCTTTATTCTGCTCTGCAGTAGTTATTTCCACTATTTTATCTTCCAGGTCACTTATCCGTTCTTCTGCCTCAGTTATTCTGTTATTGATCCCATCTAGAGTACTTTTAATTTCATTTATTGCGTTGTTCATCATTGCTTGTTTCACCTTTATTTCTTCTAGGTCCTTGTTAACTGCTTCTTGCATTTTGTCCATTCTACTTCCAAGATTTCGGATCATCCTTACTATCATTATTCTGAATTCTTTTTCAGGTAGACTGCCTATTTCCTCTTCATTTGTTAGGTCTGGTGCATTTTTATCTTGCTCCTTCATCTGCTGTGTGTTTTTCTGTCTTCTCATTTTGCTTATCTTACTGTGTTTGGGGTCTCCTTTTTGCAGGCTGCACGTTCGTAGTTCCCGTTGTTTTTGATGTCTGTCTCCAGTGGCTAAGGTTGTTTCAGTGGGTTGTGTAGGCTTCCTGGTGGAGGGGACTAGTGCCTGTGTTGTGGTGGATGAGGCTGGATCTTGTCTCTCTAGTGGGCAGGTTCACGTCTGGTGGTGTGTTTTGGGGTGTCTGTGGCCTTATTATGATTTTAGGCATCCTCTCTGCTAATGGGTGGGGTTGTGTTCCTGTTTTGCTAGTTGTTTGGCATAGGTTGTCTAGCACTGTGGCTTGCTGGTCGATGAGTGAAGCTGGGTGCTGGTGTTAAGATGGAGGTCACTGGGAGATTTCCACCGTTTAATATTATGTGGAGCTGGGAGGTCTCTTTTGACCAGTGTCCTGAAGTTGGCTCTCCTACCTCAGAGGCAGAGCCCTGACTCCTGGCTGGAGCGCCAAGAGCCTTTCATCCACACGGCTCAGAATAAAAGGGAGAAAAAGTAGAGAGAATTAGTAGATGTATGAGGAAAGAAAGAAGGAAAGGAGGAAAGGAAGGAAGGAAGAAAGAAGCAAAGAAGGAAAGAAAGGAGGGAGGGAGGGAGGAAGGAAGGAAGGAAGGAAGGAAGGAGGGAAAGAAGGAAAAAAGACAGAAAGAAAGAAGATACAGTAAAAATAAAATAAAGTATAATATATTTATTGAATTAAAAAATATTTAGAAAAAAAAAAAAAAAAGAGGGACGGATAGAACCTTAGGACCAATGTTGGAAGCAAAGCTATACAGAGAAAATCTTATACAGAAGCATACACATACACCTTCACAAAAAGAGGTAAAGGGGGAAAAATCATAAATCTTGCTCTCAGAGACCACCTCCTCAATTTGGGGTGATTCGTTGTCTAAAGGAGGGAAGGACGGAAAGAAAGAAAGAAAGAAAGAAGGAACGACGGTAAAGTATAATAAAGTTATTACAATTAAAATTATTGAGAAAAAAAAATTTTTTTTTTAAAAACCATGGACGGATAGAGCCCTAGGACAAATGGTGGAAGCAAGAGTATACAGACAAGATCTCACACATAAGCATACACGTACACATTCACAAAAAGAGGAAAAGGAAAAAAAATCATAGATCTCGCTCCTAAATTCCACCTCTTCAATTTGGGATCATTTCTTGTCTATTCAGGTATTCCACAGATGCAGGGTATATCAAGTTGATTGTGGAGCTTTAATCCGCTGCTTCTGAGGCTGCTGGGGGAGATTTCCCTTTCTCTTCTTTGTTCTCACAGCTCACAGGAGCTCAGCTTTGGATTTGGCCCTGCCTCTGCGTGTAGGTCGCTGGAGGGCGTCTGTTTTTTGCTCAGACAGGAAAGGGTTAAAGGGGCCGCTAATTCGGGGGCTCAGGCTCACTCAGGCCGGGGGTGAGGGGGGGGAAGGAGGGGCACTGCGTGCGGGGCGGGCCTGCGGCGTCAGAGGCGGCGTGACGTTGCGGCAGAGGCCGGCGTGACGTTGCACCAGCCTGAGGCCCGCCGTGCGTTCTCCCGGGGAAGTTGTCCCTGGTTCCCGGGAATCTGGCAGTGGCGGGCTGCACAGGCTCCGCGGAAGAGGGGTGTGGAGGTTCCCGGGAACCTGGCAGGGGCGGGCTGCACAGGCCCCTTGGTGGCGGCAGCAGCAGCCCTAGCGTCTCCCGCCCGTCTCTGGGGTCCGCGCTTTTAGCCGTGGCTCGCGCCCATCTCTGGGGTTCGCGCTTTTAGCCGCGGCTCGCGCCCGTCTCTGGAGTTCCTTTAAGCAGCGCTCTTAAACCCCTCTCCTCGCGCACCAGGAAACAAAGAGGGAAGAAAAAGTCTCTTGCCTCTTCGGCAGGTGCAGGCTTTTCCCTGAACTCCCTCCTGGCTAGTCGTGGTGCACTAACCCCTTCAGGCTATGTTCAAGCCGCCAACCCCAGTCCTCTCCCTGCGCTCAGTCCAAAACCGAAACCCGAGCTTCAGCTCGCAGCCCCGCCCGCCCGGGCGGGTGAGTGCAGGTCGGCACCGATCCTCTGTGCGGGAATCTCCCCGCTTTGCCCTCCGCACCCGTCGCTGTGCACTACTCCTCGGTCCCGAAGACCCCCCTCCGCCTCCCGCAGTCTCCGCCCGCGGAGGGGCTTCCAAGTGTGTGGAAACTTTTCCTCCTTCACAGCTCCCTCCTACTGGCGCAGGTGCCGTCCTTATTCTTTTGTCTCTGTTTTTTCTTTTGCCCTACCCAGGTACGTGGGGAGTTTCTTGCCTTTTGGGACGTCTGAGGTCTTCTGCCAGCCTTCAGTAGGTGTTCTGTAGGAGTTGTTCCACGTGTAGATGTATTTCTGGTGTATCCGTGGGGAGGAAGGCGATCTCCGGGTCTTACTCTTCCGCCATCTTCAAGGTCTCCCCTCTGTGTTTTGTTTTTGTAATTAATTTTGATAATGGGATTTTTCGGATCTTCACTGCTGCGTTTAGGCCGCTGTACACACGCTTGATTTCCTTATGGAGACATATAAATCCATGGGTTTTAAGATTCTTACTTGTCAGGTATCTTCCCAAGCGTTGAATATGGGTTGTTGAGTCCATTTCGTTGAGCAAGGAGTAGGTCTTGTCTATTATATATTTGCCTTATGAAACGGTATCTGTGCTAATTTCAATCTCTGGTTTTATGCAGCACCCCAACTCACCTTTCCCCATAAGCAAGCATAAGTTGGTTTTCTAAATTTGAGACCCTGTTCTGTTTTGTAATTCAGTTCATGTGTAGCCAAGTTTACATTCCGTGTATTAGTGATATCTTATGATGTTTCTTTTTCTGTGTGACTTATTTCTCGTAGAATCAACGTTCCTGAATCCACTCATTATGCCGCTATGGACCTGATGATGTAGATTTCATTGCTGAGTGATATTCCATTGTACGTGAGTACCACAACGTCTTTATCCGTTTTTTGCTTTCTCGGATAGTTAACTTATACCGTAGACAAGGTTCTTGTTAACAGAGCCGTCCCAAACTTTGGGGTGGCTGTGTGTTTTTGATTTTAATTTCCCTAAGCTATAGGACCATAAGTGGAAGTGCCATAGTCTGTGTTGCTTTTTTTCCTACGTGTTTCAGGAAACACCATACACTTCTCCAGAGTGGCTGTTGGCAATTTACATCCCGCCCATCAACATAACAAGGCTCCCTGTTCTCCATGACCTGTCGTGCCTTACTGGAATTTACACATTTTTCAGATGGCCCTTTTGACCGGGGGGCAGTGAGACTTAATTGTAGTGCACATTTCCTTTACACGGTTGCTTGGTTGGCCAAAAAGTGCGTATGCGTTTTTTCCTGAATATATTCAGGAAAAAACGCATACGCCCTTTTTGGCCAAGTGCGTCATTGTCCACATTCTGCCTCTAATCTTATTCTTTAAGTGCAATTCCAGTCTACCCCCTGAAATCGTTTTCCTGAAATTCTGTCCCGATTTCAAGTCCTCTTCGAAGACTTACTTCAAAACATTTTTGGACGATAGCTGTCATTCATTACTCTGCAGGTTTGTGAATTACAGTGCCCCTGAGCTCCTTTCTTCAACTCGCTTTCTTGTGAGCTGGCCGCAAACACGCAGGATTGCTTCAGGCCCTAATAAAGTTCCGGCATGGCATGCTGAACCTTTGGTTAATTCCTCTTCCTGGTGGGAAATGAGCGTTAAATTTGCATGTGCAGACACCTTCACATGAGTCGTCATGGTGCCCCTTTGCCCCGGTTAACTCTATGGAGGTTGGAGTTGGAGGGCCTCCTCACTCAAGATCAGTGTGCCCACGGAGCCAACCCTGCAACTTCAGGGCATGGTTGGGGGTTAGGATCACCACGAGGGTTCCTTTTCCCTTAGGAGGGAGGTGGCCTTTTGGGCTGCTGATTTCCAGGTTATCAGATACTGCCAGTATCTTGGCCAGATGTGGCGGTGGGCCAAGCCCCTTGGTGACCGTAGTTTATCCTACCTGGATCGCATTCTTGCATTGTTCCATTTCAAGTGGTCCCAGGTTTTGCACTAATACTCCAATGGCGATTCACCGTTCACCAGGAATGTAAAGGTCAAAGGGTTTAGCTAAATTAGGGAGTTCCAGGGCAAGGGTCTGAATTGACTGCTCTTTCCATTCTTGAAAGGCCACTTCTGCATTCTATTCAAAAGGATCATCACCTTTTCCTTTCAGTGTTTCATATAGAGGCCGAGCTAGTAGACTGTAGTTAGGGATCCAGAAGCAGCAAACCCTGGCCTCCCCAGGAACCCCTAAGCTGTCTTCTAGTTTTAGAAATGGGTAAGGCTGTAAATTGTTTCTTCCCTTTCCTGGGATGGGCTTCTCCGACCTTCTGTGAGAATGAAGCCCAGGCAGGTCACCGTAGTCTGTGATATTTGAGCTTTTTCTTGGACAACTTGTATCCTTTATTGGCTTCGTAGTTCAGAGGTCTCCTTAGTAGGGCTGGCGATCAGAATGTCGTCTGCATATTGAAGGAGTGTTTCCTTTTCCAGAGGTAGAACTTTTAGGTCTTTAGCTGAGCTTTCCCCAAAGATGGTGTGGGAATTTTTGAACCCTTGGGGCAACACGGCCCGGAAGTATTGTTTTAGTTGTATGTTGAGTCCTGCCACTCACAAGCCAAAATTTCTTGTGACTCTGGGACCAATAGAATACAAAAGAAGGCATCATTGAAGACTAATACAGAATACCATGTCCTGGTGGTTGGTAGAATGACCAGCAGGGTGTAGGATTTAGGAACTACTGGAGGTATATCCTCGGTGGCTTCACTGACTGTCCTGACATCCTTTACCAGGACTCCAGCAGCCCATGGGGCTCTCGAGGTCAGGCCAATCCCAGGATATGGAGCTCACCTGGGCAGGTACCCCACCCCAGCCCACGGGGCTCTCGTGTTCAGGACCCTCCCAGGATATGGGGTTCCCTGGGCAGGTCCCCCTGCAGCCCATGGGGCTCTCGTGGTCAGGCCCCTCCCAGGATACAGAGCTACCCTTGCAGGTACCATGGCAGGGCTGGGAACACAGGAACCGTGCATATCGCCCTCATTGCAGAGCACTCCCAGCTCACCTGTCACTCAGATCTGACACAGAGCACCTCAGAGCAGGACTTGAACTAACAAACAGCAGCTCCGACAGGTCTGTGACCCTGGGCATCACTCTGTGTGGCCTCCCTCCACCTGGTTTTCCAGAGACTTCCACTGCACCCGGGGCACCAGGCCTCTGTCTCCACCCACCAGCCACCCCTCCTCTCCCTGACTCCTGGGTTCCTCTCATTAGGAGACGGTTTTCTTGAAGTTGTCTCCCACTCATGGGCCAGATAATATAATTAGAAAACAAGCCAGAGCTGCAGCCCCTTGTCTATCCTGACTCTCAGGAGCCCACACCTGTTCCTTGGACCTGGCCGATTCAGCAAGTTCCAGTTTCTGCAACTGTGAGCCCCTGAGGGGTGATTATTGGCTGGCCTGGGAAGCCTGACCGTGCCGGCCAGCCCTCCCCAGGTGTGCCTGGGTTCAGATCAATATAAACACCGCTCCAGGCAGCAAGAGCCCCTGCAGCTGTGCCTGACACCATTTTCTCTGCCCTGTCAGCAGTCTTGGGGCTGGACTGGTGGGAGGGAGTGAGAGGCCACGGCTTTGTGGGTGGCCCAGTGTGAGTGGGGCTCTGCTGGACTTTCTGCAGCAGTTGCCAAGATGCCACCTGCTAAAGAAGAGGATGTGTCACCCATACCTGCCGCTGGAATTTCTCCCTGGGCAGAGGTGAGTGAGGAAGAAAGCAGTGGGGGCCGGGACAGCAGGGGTATCTCAGGCAGGGAAATGGAAAGCTTCCAGAAGAGCACCCAGGGCCAGGACCATCCTGGCTGGCCTGCAGGCACCAAGTCGGCTGGCATGCTGTCGCTCATGTGGCTCCATGGCCCTTCCTCTAGGCTTTCAAGTCCTTGTACATATTCAGGTGTTTTACCTGGGAAGGGTGGGGACATTTCAGCAGCAGCTGGCCTGGGGCTCAGCCCACGTTTACTCACAGATGTCTCGGCACGGTGCCCCAGCTTTGCAATGAGGACGCTTGTTGCGTGGGGCCTGCTGGCTGAATGGGAGATGATTCCCCACCACTGACCAACTTCAGAATTGTTTACAACTGGAGCAAGTGCCCTGATACGGTTTTCCTCTGTGTAGCTGGTGGGTTCTGTGTTTTTTTCTTTTTTGGTTCAAGGTAGATTTTATTCCTCTTTTTTGTATTTACAGATATAAGCATGGAAATAATTTATTCATATAAATACATGTATGTGAAGGGAAGAATATTTTTTCTGTTTTACTTTTTGTAATTTGAATTTTATTTTATTTTTTTATACAGCAGGTTCTTTTTGGTTATCTATTTTATACATATAAATGTATACATGCCAATCCCAACCTCTCAACTCCTCCCACCACCACCCCCCAACAGCTTTCCCCCCTTGGTGTCCATACGTTTGTTGTCTACATCTGTTGCTCTATTTCTGCCTTGCAAAACGGTTCATCTGTACAATTTGTCTAGGTTCCACATATAGGCATTAATAGACAAGATTTCTTTTTCTCTTTCTGACTTACTTCACTCTGTATGACAGTCTCTAGATCCATCAACGTCTCTACAAATGACCCAATTTCATTCCTTTTTATGGCTTAGTAATATTCCATTTTATATATGTACCACATCTTTATGCATTCGTCTGTCTGTGGGCATTTAGGTTGCTTCCATTACCTGGATATTGTAAATAGTGATGCAATGAACATTGCGGTGAATGTCTCTTTTTGATTTATGGTTTTGTCTGGGTATATGCCCAGTAGTGGGACTGCTGTATCATATGGTAATTCTATTCTTAGTTTTATAAGAAACTCCATAACTTTCTCCACAGTGACTGTATCAATTTCATTCCCAACAATAGCGGAAGAGGGTTCCTTATCTCCACACCCTTTCCAGCATTTGTTGTTTGTAGATTTTCTGATGATGCCCATTCTAACAGGTGTGAGGTGATACACCATGGATGAGTCTATTTCGTTGAGCAAAGAGTAGGTCTTGTCTATTACATATTTGGCTTATGGAACGGTATGTGTGCTAATTTCAATCTCTGGTTTTATACAGCACCGCAACTCAACTTTCCCCTTAAGCAAGCATAAGTTTTTATCTAAATGTGAGACTCTGTTCGGTTTTGGAATTCAGTTTATGTGTAGCCAAGTTTACACTCTCTCTATTAGTGATATCTTATGATAATTACCTTTCTCTGTGTGACATATTTCTCTTAGAATCATCATACTTAAATCCACTCAATTTGCTGCTACAGGCCTGATGACATTGATTTCATTGCTGAGTGATATTCCGTTGTACGTAAGTAGCACAACTCCTTTATCCATATTTTTCTTTCTGGGATATTTAATTTGTACTGGACTCAAGGTTCTTGTAAACACAGCAGCCCTAAATTTGGTGTTGGCTGTGTCTTGTTGATTTTAATTTTCCTAAGCTATAGGGCCAAAAGTGGAAGTGCCCTAGGGTCTGTAGCTTTGTTTTTCAGATGTTTCAGGATACACCATAAACATCTCCAGAGTGTCTGTTGGCAATTTACATCCCGCCCATCAGCATAACAAGGCTCCCTGTTCTCCATGGCCTGTCCTGTGTTTCTGGTTTTTACACATTTTTCAGATGGCCCTTTTGACGAATGGGAAATGAGACTTCATTGTAGTGCGGATTTCCATTGCTCGAGTGCTTGGTTGGCCAAAAAGGGCATATGTGTTTTTTCCTGAATATATTCAGGAAAAAATGTTTACGCACTTTTGTCCAAGTGCATCACTGTCAAAGATCTGCCGCTTTTCACATGCTTTAAATGCAATTCCAATCTACCTCCTGAAATATGATTCCTGCAATTCTGCCTCGTTTTGAAGTCCTCTTTGCAGACTTACTTCAGTATATTTTTGCCAATAGCTGTCATTTATAACTCTGCAGGTTTGTGAATTACAGTGCCTGTGATTTCCTTTCTTAACTCGTTTCCTTGAAAGCTGGCCACAGAACCGCAGGTTTGCTTTAGGCCATAATCAGGGTCTGGCACGGCACTCTGAGCCTTTGGTTAATTCCTCTTCCTGGTGGGAAATTAGAGTTAAATGTGCCCCTCCGGACACCTGCCTCACTCCCAGCCCCTTGGTGATGTGTGTCCTGTGGTTTGAGGCCACATGTGCTGGGTTCCTCACCTTTGGCTGATGTGGCCCCACTGGTGTGAGGACACTCCTGCCTGGTTCCCATCCCCTTGGTGATGTGGGCCATCCGGTGAGAGTCTGATCCTGGTTGGGTTCCTCACACTTCTGTGAGGTGGGCCCTCTTCTCTGACGTCACTCCTGCCTGGTTGGCACACCCCGCCTTGGCGAAGTCGGCCCTCTGGTGGGATTTGGTGCCTGCTGGGTGTCTCCTGCCCTCGGTAATGAGGGCCCTCTGGCGTCAGGCCCTAATTCCTGGGCTCCCAATATTTTCTGATATGCGCCCTGTGGTTCGAGTACACTCCTGCCAGGTTCCCAACACCATGGGAATGTGGGCCTTCTGCTCTGAGGTCCCAACCGTGGGTTGCTCAGTTTCATGATGAGGGCCCTCTGCTGTGAGTTCTCTCCGGCCTGGATCCCATAGCCTCGCTGCTCCTCGCCACCTGCTGGGAGGTTCCAACTGCGGGATTCCTCACCTTTTTTCTTCTATGGACCCTCTGTTTTGAGACTCCTCCTGCCTGCCTCACTCCCAGTCCCTTGGTGATGTGTGTCCTCTGGTGTGAGGCCACGTGTGCTGGGTCCCTTGCCTTTGGATGATGTGGCCACACTGGTGTGAGGACACTCCTGCCTGCTTCCTATCCCCTTGATGATGTGGGCCCTCTGGTGAGAGTCTGATCCTGGCTGGGTTCCTCACCCTTCTGTGAGGTGGGCCCTCTGCTGTGAGGTCACTCCTGCCTGGCTGGCACACCCCACCTGGGCAACATCGGCCCTCTTGTGGCACTTGGAGCCTGCTGGGAGCCTCCTCCCCTCGGTGATGGGGGCCCTCTAGCGTCAGGCCCTAACTGCTGGGTACCCACATTTTCTGATACGTGCTAAGTGGTGCGAGGACACTCCTGCGAGGTTCCCATCCCCATGGGCATGTGGGCCTTCTGCTCTAAGGTCCCAACACCTGTGTTGTTCACCGTTTCATGATGTTGTCTCTCTGGTGTTAG
The DNA here is from genome assembly GCF_059928025.1 of Delphinapterus leucas. Taxonomy (NCBI): domain Eukaryota; kingdom Metazoa; phylum Chordata; class Mammalia; order Artiodactyla; family Monodontidae; genus Delphinapterus; species Delphinapterus leucas. Next base: position 11,512,078 of record NW_028322240.1, on the reverse strand, counting down.
TTCACTCAGGCCTAGATCCCATAGACTCTGTGCTCTGAGCCGACTGCTGGGAGGTTCCTACTGCTGGATTCCTTACCTTTTTTATTCTTTGGGTCCTGTGTTTTCATGCTTCTACTTCCTGACTCACTCCCAGCCCCTTTGTGATGTAGGTCCTCTGGTTTAAGGCCACGTGTACCGGTTTCCTCACCTTTATTGATGTGGCCCCACTGGTGTGAGGACACTCCTGCCTGGTTCCCATCCCCTTGGTGATTGGGGCCCTCTTGTGAGAGTCTGATCCTGTCTGGATTCCTCACACTTCTGGGAGGTGGGCCCTCTGCTGTGAGGTCACTCCTGCCTGGCTGGCACACGTCACCTTGGTGATGTGGGCCCTCAGTTGGGAGTTGGTGCCTGCTGGGAGTCTCCTCCCCTCGGTAATGAGGGCCCTCTGGCGTCAGGCCCTAACTCATGGGCTCCCAAAATTTTCTGATGTGCTCCCTGTCGTGTGAGTACACTCCAGCCAGGGTCCCTTCCCTAGGGGATGTGGGCTTTCTGCTCTGTGGTCCCAACGGCTGGGTTGCTCACACTGTCAGAATGTGGGCCCTCTGCTCTGAGTTCACTCCGGCATGGATCCCATAACCTCGGTGCTCTGGGCCACCTGCTTGGAGTTTCCAACTGCGGGGTTCCTCACCTTTTTTATTCTATGGGCCCTCTGTTCTGAGTCTCCTCCTGCATGCCTCACTCCCAGCCCTTTCGGGATGTGCGTCCCCTTGTTTGAGGCCACATGTGCTGGGTTCCTCACCTTTGGCTGATGTGGCTCCACTGGTGTGAGGACACTCCTGCCTGGTTCCCATCCCCTTGGTGATGTGGGCCCTCTGGTGAGAGTCTTATCCTGGCTGGGTTCCTCACCCTTCTGTGAGGTAGGCCCTCTGCTGTGAGGTCACTCCTGCCTGGCTGGCCCAGGTCACCTTGGCGACGTGGGCCCTCAGTTGGGAGTTGGTGCCTGCTGGGAGTCTCCTCCCCTCGGTAATGAGGGCCCTCTGGCGTCAGACCCTAACTCCTGGGCTCCCAAAATTTTCTGTTGTGCGCCCTGTGGTGCTAGTACACTCCTGCCAGGTTCCCAACCCCATGGGAATGTGGGCCTTCTGCTCTGAGGTCCCAACCGTGGGTTGCTCAGTTTCTTGATGAGGGCCCTCTGGTGTGAGTTCACTCCAGCATGGATCCCATAGCCTCGCTGCTCCTGGCCACCTGCGGGGAAGTTCCAACTGCGGGATTCCTCACCTTTTTCCTTCTATGGGCCCTCTGTTTTGAGACTCCTCCTGCCTGCCTCACTCCCAGCCCCTTGGTGATGTGTGTCCTCTGGTTTGAGGCCACGTGTGCTGGGTCCCTCACCTTTCGATGATGTGGCCCCACTGGTGTGAGGACACTCCTGCCTGGTTCCTATCCCCTTGGTGATGTGGGCCCTCTGGTGAGAGTCTGATCCTGGCTGGGTTCCTCACACTTCTGTGAGGTGGGCCCTCTGCTGTGAGGTCACTCCTGCCTGGCTGGCACACCCCGCCTTGGCAATGTCGGCCCTCTTGTGGCAGTTGGAGCCTACTGGGAGCCTCCTCCCCTCGGTGATGAGGGCCCTCTGGCGTCAGGCCCTAACTGCTGGGTACCCACATTTTCTGATACGTGCTAAGTTGTGCGAGGACACTCGTGCCATGTTCCCAACCCCATGGTGATGTGGGCCTTCTGCTCTGAGGTCCAAACGGCTGGGTTGCTCACAGTTTCATGATGTGGGCCCTCTGCTGTGAGTTCACTGTGGCCTGCATCCCATAGACTCGGTGCTCTGGGCCGCCTGCTGGGAGGTTCCCACTGCAGGATTCCTCAGCTTTTTTATTCTATTCACCCTGTGTTGTGAGGCTACTCATGCCTGCCTCACTCCGAACCCCTTGGAGATCTGGGTCCTCTGGTTTAGGCCACATGTGCTGGGTTCCTCACCTTTCTATGATGTGGTCACCCTGGTGTGAAGACAGTCCTGCCTGGTTCTGATGCCCTTGGTGATGTGGGCCCTCTGGTGAGAGTCTTATCCTGGCTGGGTTCCTCACCATTCTGTGAGGTAGGTCCTCAGCTGTGAGGTCACTCCTGCCTGGCTGTTGCACGTCACCTTGGCGACATGGTCCCTCCGTAGGGAGTTGGTGCCTGCTTGGGGACTCCTCCCCTTGGTAATGAGGGCCCTCTGGCATCAGGCCCTAATTTCTGGGTTCCCAAAATTCTCTGATGTGCGCCCTGTGGTGCGAGTACACTTCTGCCAAGTTCCCAACCACATGGGAATGTGGGCCTTCTGCTCTAAGGTCCCAACGGCTGGGTTGCTCACAGTTTCATGATGAGGGCCCTCTGTTTTGTGTTCAGTCAGGCCTGGATCCCATAGCCTCGCTGCTCCTGGCCGCCTGCTGGGAGGTTCCAACTGCGGGATTCCTCACCTTTTTTACGCAATGGGCCCTCTGTTTTGAGGCTCCTCCTGCCTGCCTCACTCCCAGCCCCTTGGTGATGTGTGTCCTGTAGTTTGAGGCCACGTGTGCTGGGTCCGTCACATTTCGGTGATGTGGCCCCACTGGTGTGAGGACACTCCTGCCTGGTTTCCATTCCCTTGGTGATGTGGGCCCTCCGGTGAGAGTCTGATCCTCTTTGGGTTCCTCACACTTTTGTGTGGTTGGCCCTCTGCTCTGAGGTCACTCCTGCCTGGCTGGCACACCCCGCATTGGCGACGTCGGCCCTCTGGTAGCAGTTGGAGCTTGCTGGGAGCCTCCTCTCCTCAGTGATGAGGGCCCTCTGGCGTCCGGCCCTAACTGCTGGGCTCCCCACATTTTCTGTTGTGTGCCCACTGGTGCGATGACACTCCTGCTTGGTTCCCTTCCCCATGGGGATGTGGGCCTTGTGCTCTGAGGTCACAACGGCTGGGTTGCTTACAGTATCACGATGAGAGCCTGCTGTTGTGAGTTCATCACTGCCTGGATCCCATAGCCTCGGTGCTCTGGGCCGCCTGCTGGGATGTTCCAACTGCTGGATTCCTCACCTTTTTATACAATGGGCCATGTGTTTTGAGGTTAATCCTGCCTGCCTCGCTCTGAGACCCATGGTGATGTGGGTCTTCTGGTTTGAGGCCACATGTGCTGGGTACCTCAACTTTCGATGATGTGGCCCCACGGGTGTGAGGACACTCGTGCCTGATTCCCAGCCCCTTGCTTATGTGGGCACTCTGGTGAGAGTCTGATCATGACTGGGTTCCTTACCCTTCTGTGAGGTGGGCGCTCTGATGTGAGGTCACTCCTGCCTGGATGGCTCACATCGCCTTGGCGACGTAGGCCCTCTGTTGGCCACTGAAGCATGCTGGTAGCCTCCTACCCTCTTTAATGAGGGCCCTGGAAGAAACGCATATGCCCTTTTTGACCAAGGGCATCATTGTCGAAGTTCTGCCTCTTCTCCTATACTTTCAGAGGACTTCCCGTCTACCTCCTGAAATCGTATTCCTGGAATTCTGCCCCGCGTTCAAGTCCTCTTTGCAGCCTTACTTCAATATATTTTTGGACGATAGCTGTCATTTATAACTCTGCAGGTTTGTGAATTACAGTGCCCCTGAGCTCCATTCTTCAACTCGCTTTCTTGTGAGCTGGCCGCAAAACCGCAGGATTGCTTCAGGCCCTAATCTGGTTCCGGCACGGCATGTTGAGCCTTTGGCTAATTCCTCTTCCTGATAGGAAATGAGCATTAAATTTGCTCGTGCAGACACCTACAGCTAATCTCTCATTGGTTCTCCCTATTCCTGTTCATCTTGCTCAGAAATTCCAAACTGTGCCAAACAGGAGGTTAAAGGCACTGTCTCTCCAATTGGGGAAAGAGTTAGTAAAGCGTCTGGAATGGTAAAACCGAGTATGAGGGGAAGAAAACTGAGATGCATTTAAAAAGGTTTCCCGGTCACACGGTGGACCATATTCTGGGTTTCCCAAGCGTGTTTTACCTGAAGGAAGAATCCCTTAAACCTGGAGAGGTGGGACCCATGCAATGGGTACCATGCAGTATGATTTCAAAGGGCCTGCATTTTCTCACCGAACCTCACCAATGCTATCAGCCCAAAGTGTCAAACCTTATGTCTCACTCAGCTCTAGGTGTACATGTGGTAAATCCAGGTTGCATCACAAGCCCTGAATGAACTATTTAAGAACTGCTCTCTATTTCACTGTCATTGTGTTTGTTTTTGTAGTTTATTTTGATAATGGGATTTATCGGATTTTCTCTGCTGTCTTCATGCAGCTGTACACACACTTGATTCTCTTACGGAGACATATAAATCCATGGGTTTGAAGATTCTTACTAGTCATGTGTAATCCTAGGAGTTGAATATGGTGTGTTTAGTCCATTTCGTTGAGCAAGGTGTAGGACTTGACTATTACATATTTGGCTTATGGAAAGGTATGTGTGCTAATTTCTATCTCTGGTTTTATGCAGCACCCCACCTCACCTTTCCCCATAAGCAAGCATAAGTTGGTGTTCTACATTTGAGACCCTGTTCTGTTTTGTAATTCAGTTCATGTGTAGCCAAGTTTACATTCCGTGTATTAGTGATATCTTATGATGTTTCATTTTCTGTGTGACTTATTTCACTTAGAATCATCGTACCTGGATCCACTCAATATGCCGCGACGGGCCTGATGACATAGATTTCATTGGTGAGTGATATTCCATTGTACGTGCGTACCACAACTTCTTTATCCATTTTTCACATTCTGGGATATTTAACTTGTACCGTAAACGACGTTCTTGTAAACAGAGCTGTCGCAAACATTGGGGTGGCTGTGTGTTTTTGATTTTAATTTCCCTAAGCTATAGGACCATAAGTGGAAGTGACATAGGCTGTGTTGCTTTGTTTCCTACTTGTTTCAGGATACACCATACATTTCTCCAGAATGGCTGTTGGCAATTTACATCCCGCCCATCAGCATAACAAGGCTCCCTGTTCTCCAAGACTTGTCCTGCCTTTCTGGATTTTACACTTTTTTCAGATGGCACTTTTGACCGGGGGGCAGTGAGACTTCATTGTAGTGCAGATTTCCTTTACACGCTTGCTTGGTTGGGCAAAAAGGGCGTATGCATTTTTTCCTGAATATATTCAGGAAAAAACGCATACGCCCTTTTTGGCCAAGTGCATCATTGTTGACATTCTGCCTCTTTTCCTATGCTTTAAATGCAATTCCAGTCTACCCCCTGAAATCGTTTTCCTGAAATTCTGCCCCGCTTTCAAGTCCTCTTTGAAGACTTACTTCAGTACATTTTTGGACGATAGCTGTCATTCATAACTCTGCAGGTTTGTGAATTACAGTGTCCCTGAGCTCCTTTCTTCCACTCCTTTTCTTGTGAGCTGGCCGCAAAACCGCAGGATTGCTTCAGGACCTAATATGTTTCCGGCCGGGCACGCTGAGCCTTTGGTTAATTCCTCTTCCTGGTGGGAAATGAGCGTTCCATTTGCCCGTGCAGACACCAACAGCTAGTCTCTCATTGGCTCTCCTTATTGCTGTTCATCTTGCGCAGAAATTGCAAACTGTGCCAAAGAGGAGGTTAAAGTCACTGACTCTCCAAGTGAGGAGAGTGTTAGTAAAGCGTCTGGAATGGTGAACCCGAGTACCAGGGGACGAAAACTGACATGCATTTGAAAGCGTTTCCCGGTCACACAGTGCACTGTAATGTGCGTTTCCCATGCATGTTTTAGCTGAAGGAAGAATCCCTTAAGCCTGGAGAGTTGGGACCCATGGAATGGGTACCATGCAGTATGACTTCAAAGGGTCTGCGTTTGCTCACCGAACCTCACCAATGCTATCAGCCCGAAGTGTCCAGCCTTATGTCTCACCCAGCTCTGGGTGTAGATGTGGTAAATCCAGGTTGCCTGACAAGCCCTGAATGAATTATTTAAGAATTGCTCTGTATTTCACTGTATTTTTTTTTGTTTTTGAAATTTATTTTGGTAATGTGATTTATCGGATGTTCACTGCTGCGTTTAGGCCGCTGTACACACGCTTGATTTCCTTATGGAGACATATAAATCCATGGGTTTTAAGATTCTTACTTGTCAGCTATCTTCCCAGGCGTTGAATATGGGGTGTTGAGTCCATTTCGATGAGGAAGGAGTAGGTCTTGTCTATTATATATTTGCCTTATGTAACGGTATGTGTGCTAATTTCAATCTCTGGTTTTATGCAGCACCCCAACTCACCTTTCCCCATAAGCAAGCATAAGTTGGTTTTCTAAATTTGAGACCCTGTTCTGTTTTGTAATTCAGTTCATGTGTAGCCAAGTTTACATTCCGTGTATTAGAGATATCTTATGATGTTTCTTTTTCTGTGTGACTTATTTCTTGTAGAATCATCGTACCTGAATCCACTCATTATGCCGCTAGGGACCTGATGACGTAGATTTCATTGCTGAGTGATATTACATTGTACGTGCGTACCAAAACTTCTTTATCCATTTTTTGCTTTCTCGGATATTTAACTTGTACCGTAGATGACGTTCTTGTAAACAGAGCCGTCCCAAATTTTGGGGTGGCTGTGTCTTTTTGATTTTAATTTCCGTAAGCTATAGGACCATAAGTGGAAGTGCCATAGGCTGTGTTGCTTTGTTTCCTACGTGTTTCAGGAAACACCATACCCTTCTCCGGAGTGGCTGTTGGCAATTTACATCCGCCCATCAGCATAACAAGGCTCCCTGTTCTCCATGACCTGTCCTGCCTTTCTGGATTTTACACTTTTTTCAGATGGCCCTTTTGACCGGGGGGCAGTGAGACTTCATTGTAGTGCAGATTTCCTTTACACGCTTGCTTGGTTGGCCAAAAAGGGCGTATGCGTTTTTTCCTGAATATATTCAGGAAAAAACGCATACGCCCTTTGTGGCCAAGTGCATCATTGTCGACATTCTGCCTGTTTTCCTATGCTTTAAGTGCAATTGCAGTCTACCCCCTGAAATCGTGTTCCTGACATTCTGCCCCGCTTTCAAGTCCTCTTCGAAGACATACTTCAATACATTTTTGGACAATAGCTGTCATTCATAACTCTGCAGGTTTCTGAATTACACTGCCCCTGAGCTCCTTTCTTCAACTAGCTTTCTTGTGAGCTGGCCGCAAATCCGCAGGATTGCCTCAGGCCATAATCTCTTTCTGGCAGGGCACGCTGAGCTTTTGGTTAATTCCTCTTCCTGGTGGGAAATGAGCGTTCCATTTGCCCGTGCAGACATCTACAGCTAGTCTCTCATTGGTTCTCCCTATTCCTGTTCATCTTGCGCAGAAATTGCAAACTGTGCCAAACAGGAGGTTAAAGGCACTGACTCTCCAAGTGGGGATATTGTTAGTAAAGCGTCTGGAATGGTGAACCCGAGTACCAGGGGACGAAACCTGAGATGCATTTGAAAACGTTTCCCGGTCACACAGTGCAGTGTACTGTGGGTTTCCCATGCATGTTTTAGCTGAAGGAAGTGTCCCTTAAACCTGGAGAGTTGGGACCCATGGAAGGGGTACCATGCAGTATGACTTCAAAGGGTCTGCGTTTGCTCACCGAACCTCACCAATGCTATCAGCCCGAAGGGTCCAGCCTTATGTCTCACCCAGCTCTGGGTGTAGATGTGGTAAATCCAGGTTGCATCACAAGCCCTGAATGAATTATTTAAGAATTGCTCTCTATTTCACTGTCATTCTCTTTTGTTTTTGAAATTCATTTTGATAATGGGATTTATCGGATGTTCACTGCTGCGTTTAGGCCACTGTACACACGCTTGATTTCCTTATGGAGACATATAAATCCATGGGTTTTAAGATTCTTACTTGTCAGGTATCTTCCCAGAGTTGAATATGGGGTGTTGAGTCCATTTCGTTGAGCAAGGAGTAGGTCTTGTCTATTATATATTTGGCTTATGGAACGGTATCTGTGCTAATTTCAATCTCTGCTTTTATGCAGCACCCCAACTCACTTTTCCCCATAAGCAAGCATAAGTTGGTTTTCTAAATTTGAGACCCTGTTCTGTTTTGTAATTCAGTTCATGTGTAGCCAAGTTTACATTCCGTGTATTAGTGATATCTTATGATGTTTCTTTTTCTGTGTGACTAATTTCTCGTAGAATCATCGTAACTGAATCCACTCATTATGCCGATAGGACCTGATGACGTAGATTTCATTGCTGAGTGATATTCCATTGTACGTGCGTACCACAACTTCTTTATCCATTTTTGCTTTCTCGGATATTTAACTTGTACCGTAGACGAAGTTCTTGTAAACAGAGCGGTCCCAAATTTTGGGTTGGCTGTGTCTTTTTGATTTTAATTTCCCTAAGCTATAAGACCATAAGTGGAAGTGCCATAGGCTGTGTTGCTTTGTTTCCTACGTGTTTCTGGAAACACCATACACTTCTCCAGAGTGGTTGTTGGCAATTTACATCCCGCCCATCAGCATAACAAGGCTCCCTGTTCTCCATCACCTGTCCTGCATTTCTGGATTTTACACTTTTTTCAGATGGCCCTTTTGACCGGGGGGCAGTGAGACTTCATTGTAGTGCAGATTTCCTTTACACGCTTGCTTGGTTGGCCAAAAAGTGCGTATGCGTTTTTTCCTGAATATATTCAGGAAAAAACGCATACGCACTTTTTGGCCAAGTGCATCATTGTCGACATTCTGCCTCTTTTCCTATGCTTTAAGTGCAATTCCAGTCTACCCCCTGAAATCGTGTTCCTGAAATTCTGCCCCGCTTTCAAGTCCTCTTCGAAGACTTACTTCAATACATTTTTGGACGATAGGTGTCATTCATAACTCTGCAGGTTTCTGAATTACACTGCCCCTGAGCTCCTTTCTTCAACACGATTTCTTGTGAGCTGGCCAGAAAACCGCAGGATTGCTTCACGCCATAATCTCTTTCTGGCAGGGCACGCTGAGCCTTTGATTAATTCCTCTTCCTGGTGGGAAATGAGCGTTCCATTTGCCCGTGCAGACACCTACATCTAGTCTCTCATTGGTTCTCCCTATTCCTGTTCATCTTGCGCAGAAATTGCAAACTGTGCTAAACAGGAGGTTAAAGGCACTGACTCTCCAAGTGGGGAGAGTGTTAGTAAAGCGTCTGGAATGGTGAACCCGAGTACCAGGGGTGAAAATTGAGATGCATTTGAAAACGTTTCCCAATCACACGGTGGTCCATACTCTGGGTTTCCCATGCATGTTTTAGCTGAAGGAAAAATCCCTTAAACCTGGAGAGTTGGGACTCATGGAATGGGTACCATGCAGTATGACTTCAAAGGGTCTGTGTTTGCTCACCGAACCTCACCAATGCTATCAGCCCGAAGTGTCCAGCCTTATGTCTCACCCAGCTCTGGGTGTAGAAGTGTTAAATCCAGGTTGCATCACAAGACCTTAATGAATTATTTAAGAATTGCTCTCTATTTCACTGTCATTGTGTTTTGTTTTTGAAATTTATTTTGATAATGGGATTTATCGGATTTTCACTGCTGCATTTAGGTCGCTGTACACGCTCTTGATTTCATTATGTAGACATATAAATCCATGGGTTTTAAGATTCTTACTTGTCAGGTATCTTCCCAGGCGTTGAATATGGGGTGTTGAGTCCATTTCGTTGAGCAAGGAGTAGGTCTTGTCTATTATATATTTGGCTTATGGAACGGTATCTGTGCTAATTTCAATCTCTGGTTTTATGCAGCACCCCAACTCACCTTTCCCCGTAAGCAAGCATAAGTTGGTTTTCTCACTTTCAGACCCTGTTCTGTTTTGTAATTCAGTTCATGTGTACCCAAGTTTACATTCCGTTTATTAGGGATATCTAATGATGTTTACATTCCGTTTATTAGGGATATCTAATGATGTTTCTTTTTCTGTGTGACTTATTTCTCGTAGAATCATCATAACTGAATCCACTCATTATGCCGCTAGGGTCCTGATGACGTAGATTTCATTGCTGAGTGATATTCCATTGTACGTGCGTACCAAAACTTCTTTATCCATTTTTTGCTTTCTTGGATATTTAACTTGTACCGTAGACGAGGTTCTTGTAAACAGAGCAGTCCCAAACTTTGGAGTGACTGTGTCTTTTTGATTTTAATTTCCCTAAGCTATAGGACCATAAGTGGAAGTGCCATAGGCTGTGTTGCCTTGTTTCCTACCTGTTTCAGGAAACACCATACACTTCTCCAGAGTGGTTTTTGGCAATTTACATCCGCCCATCAGCATAAAAAGGCTCCCTGTTCTCCATGACCTGTCCTGGCTTTCTGGATTTTACACTTTATTCAGATGACCCTTTTGACCGGGGGGCAGTGAGACTTCATTGTAGTGCAGATTTCCTTTACACGCTTGCTTGGTTGGCCAAAACGGGCGTATGCATTTTTTCTTGCAGGAAAAAAAGCATACGCCCTTTTTGGCCAAATGTATCATTGTCGACATTCTGCCTATTTTCCTATGCTTTAAGTGCAATTCCAGTCTACCCCCTGAAATCGTTTTCCGGAAATTCTTCCACGCTTTCAAGTCCTCTTCGAAGACTTACTTCAGTACATTTTTGGACGATAGCTGTCATTCATAACTCTGCAGGTTTGTGAATTACAGTGCCCCTGAGCTCCTTTCTTCAACTCGCTTTCTTGTGAGCTGGCCGCAAAACCGCAGGATTCCTTCAGGCCCTAATCTCTTTCTGGCAGGGCACGCTGAGCCTTTGGTTAATTCCTCTTCCTGGTGGGAAATGAGCGTTCCATTTGCCCGTGCAGACACCTACAGCTAGTCTCTCATTGGTTCTCCCTATTCCTGTTCATCTTGCGCAGAAATTGCAAACTGTGCCAAACAGGAGGTTAATGGCACTGACTCTCCAAGTGGGGAGAGTGTCAGTAAAGCGTCTGGAATGGTGAACCCGAGTACCAGGGAACGAAAACTGAGATGCATTTGAAAACGATTCCCAATCACACGGTGGACCATACTCTGGGTTTCCCATGCATGTTTTAGCTGAAGGAAGAATCCCTGAAACCTGGAGAGTTGGGACTCATGGAATGGGTATCATGCAGTATGACTTCAAAGGGTCTGCGTTTGCTCACCGAACCTCACCAATGCTATCAGCGCGAAGTGTCCAGCCTTATGTCTCACCCAGCTATGGGTGTAGATGTCGTAAATCCAGGTGGCATCACAAGCCCTGAATGAATTATTTAAGAATTGCTCTCTATTTCACTGTCATTGTGTTTTGTTTTTGAAATTTATTTTGATAATGGGATTTATCGGATGTTCACTGTTGCATTTAGGCCGCTGTACACAGGCTTGATTTCCTTATGGAGACATATAAAACCATGGGTTTTAAGATTCTTACTTGTCACGTATCTTCCCAGGCGTTGAATATGGGGTGTTGAGTCCATTTCGTTGAGCAAGGAGTAGGTCTTGTCTATTATATATTTGGCTTATGGAAAGGTATCTGTGCTAATTTCAATCTCTGGTTTTATGCAGCACCCCAACTCACCTTTCCCCATAAGCAAGCATAAGTTGGTTTTCTCAATTTGAGACCCTGTTCTGTTTTGTAATTCACTACATGTGTAGCCAAGTTTACATTCCGTGTATTAGTGATATCTTATGATATTTCTTTTCCTGTGTGACTTATTGCTCGTAGAATCATCGTACCTGAATCCACTCATTATGCCGCTACGGCCTGATGACGTAGATTTCATTGCTGAGTGATATTCCATTGTACGTGCGTACCACAACTGCTTTATCCATTTTTTGCTTTCTCGGATATTTAACTTGTACCGTACACGAGGTTTTTTTAAACAGAGCCGTCCCAAAATTTGGGGTGGATGTGCGTTTTTCATTTTAATTTCCCTAAGCTATAGGACCATAAGTGGAAGTGCCATAGGCTGTGTTGCTTTGTTTCCTACGTGTTTCATGAAACACCATACACTTCTCCAGAGTGGCTGTTGGCAATTTACATCCCGCCCATCAGCATAACAAGGCTCCCTGTTCTCCATGACCTGTCCTGCCTTTCTGGATTTTACACTTTTTTCAGATGGCCCTTTTGACCGGGGTCAGTGAGACTTCATTGTAGTGCAGATTTCCTTTACACGCTTGCTTGGTTGGCCAAAAAGGGCTTATGCATTTTATCCTGAATATATTCAGGAAAAAACGCATACGCCCTTTTTGGCCAAGTGCATCATTGTCGACATTCTGCCTCTTTTCCTATGCTTTAAGTGCAATTCCAGTCTACCCCCTGAAATCGTGTTCCTGAAATTCTGCCCCGCTTTCAAGTCCTCTTCGAAGACTTACTTCAATATATTTTTGGACGATAGCTGTCATTCATAACTGTTCAGGTTTCTGAATTACACTGCCCCTGAGCTCCTTTCTTCAACTCGCTTTCTTGTGAGCTGGCTGCAAAACCGCATGATTGCTTCACGCCATAATCTCTTTCTGGCAGGGCACGCTGAGCCTTTGGTTAATTCCTCTTCCTGGTGGGAAATGAGCGTTCCACTTGCCCGTGTAGACGCCTACAGCTAGTCTCTCATTGGTTCTACCTATTCCTGTTCATCTTGCGCAGAAATTGCAAACTGTGCCAAATAGGAGGTTAAAAGCACTGACTCTCCCAGTGGGGAGAGTTTTAGTAAAGCATTTGGAATGGTGAACCCGAGTACCAGGGGCGAAAACTGAGATGCATTTGAAAACGTTTCCCAATCACTCGGTGGTCCATACTCTGGGTTGCCCATGCATGTTTTAGCTGAAGGAAGAATCCCTTAAACCTGGAGAGTTGGGACCCATAGAATGGGTACCATGCAGTATGACTTCAAAGGGTCTGCGTTGTTCAACGAACCTCACCAATGCTATCAGCCCTAAGTGTCCGGCCTTATGTCTCACGCAGCTCTGTGTGTAGATGTGGTAAATCCAGGTTGCATCACAAGCCCTGAATGAATTATTTAACAATTGTTCTCTATTTCACTGTTATTGTGTTTTGTTTTTGAAATTTATTTTGATAATGGTATTTATCGGATTTTCATTGCTGCATTTAGGCCACTGTACACACTCTTGATTTCCTTATGGAGACATATAAATCCATGGGTTTTAAGATTTTACTTGTCAGGTATCTTCCCAGGCGTTGAATATGGGGTGTTGAGTCCATTTCGTTGAGCAAGGAGTAGGTCTTGTCTATTATATATTTGGTTTATGGAACGGTATCTTTGCTAATTTCAAACTCTGGTTTTATGCAGCACCCCAACTCACCTTTCCCCATAAGCAAGCATAAGTTGGTTTTCTCAATTTGAGACCCTGTTCTGATTTGTAATTCAGTTCATGTGTAGCCAAGTTTACATTCCGTGTATTAGTGATATATTATGATGTTTCTTTTTCTGTGTGACTTATTTCTCGTAGAATCATCGTACCTGAATCCACTCATTATGCCGCTACGGGCCTGATGACGTAGATTTCATTGCTGAGTGATATTCCACTGTACATGCGTACCACAACTTCTTTATCCATTTTTTGCTCTCTCGGATATTTAACTTGTACCGTAGAGGACGTTCTTGTAAAGAGAGACGTCCCAAATTTTGGGGTGACTGTGTCTTTTTGATTTTAATTTCCCTAAGCTATAGGACCATAAGTGGAAGTGCCATAGGCTGTGTTGTTTTGTTTCCTACGTGTCTCTGGAAACACCATACACTTCTCCAGAGTGGTTGTTGGCAATTTACATCCTGCCCATCAGCATAACAAGGCTCCCTGTTCTCCATGACCTGTCCTGCCTTTCTGGATTTTACACTTTTTTCAGATGGCCCTTTTGACCGGCGGCAGTGAGACTTCATTGTAGTGCAGGTTTCCTTTACACGCTTGCTTGGTTGGCCAAAAAGGGCGTATGCGTTTTTTCCTGAATATATTCAGGAAAATACGCATACGCCCTTTTTGGCCAAGTGCATCATTGTCGACATTCTGCTTCTTTTCCTATGCTTTAAGTGCAATTCCAGTCTACCCCCTGAAATCGTGTTCCTGAAATTCTGCCCCGCTTTCAAGTCCTCTTCGAAGACTTACTTCAATACATTTTTGGACGATAGCTGTCATTCATAACTCTGCAGGTTTCTGAATTACACTGCCCCTGAGCTCCTTTCTTCAACTCGCTTTCTTGTGAGCTGGCCGTAAAACCACAGGATTGCTTCACGCCATAATCTCTTTCTGGCAGGGCACGCTGAGCCTTTGGTTAATTCCTCTTCCTGGTGGGAAATGAGCGTTCCATTTGCCCGTGCAGACACCTACATCTAGTCTCTCATTGGTTCTCCCTATTCCTGTTCATCTTGCGCAGAAATTGCAAACTGTGCCAAACAGGAGGTGAAAGGCACTGACTCTCCAAGTGGGGAGAGTGTTAGTAAAGCGTCTGGAATGGTGAACCCGAGTACCAGGGGCGAAAACTGAGATGCATTTGAAAACGTTTCCCAATCACACGGTGGACCATACTCTGGGTTTCCCATGCATGTTTTAGCTGAAGGAAGAATCCCTTAAACCTGGAGAGTTGGGACTCATGGAACGGGTACCATGCAGTATGACTTCAAAGGGTCTGCGTTTGCTCACCGAACCTCACCAATGCTATCAGCCCGATGTGTCCAGCCTTATGTCTCACCCAGCTCTGGGCGTAGAAGTGGTAAATCCAGGTTGCATCACAAGCCCTGAATGAATTATTTAAGAATTGCTCTCTATTTCACTGTCATTGTGTTTTGTTTTTGAAATTTATTTTGATAATGGGATTTATCGGATTTTCACTGCTGCATTTAGGCCGCTGTACACACTCTTGATTTCCTTATGGAGACATATAAATCCATGGGTTTTAAGATTCTTACTTGTCAGGTATCTTGCCAGGCGTTGAATATGGGGTGTTGAGTCCATTTCGTTGAGCAAGGAGTAGGTCTTGTCTATTATATATTTGGCTTATGGAACGGTACCTGTGCTAATTTCAATCTCTGGTTTTATGCAGCACCCCAACTCACCTTTCCCCGTAAGCAAGCATAAGATGGTTTTCTCAATTTGAGACCCTGTTCTGTTTTGTAATTCAGTTCATGTGTAGCCAAGTTTACATTCCGTGTATTAGGGATATCTAATGATGTTTCTTTTTCTGTGTGACTTATTTCTCGTAGAATCATGGTACCTGAATCCACTCATTATGCCGCTAGGGACCTGATGACGTAGATTTCATTGCTGAGTGATATTCCATTGTACGTGCGTACCACAACTTCTTTATCCATTTTTTGATTTCTTGGATATTCAACTTGTACCGTAGACGAGGTTCTTGTAAACAGAGCCATCCCAAATTTTGGGGTAGCTGTGTCTTTTTGATTTTAATTTCCCTAAGCTATAGGACCATAAGTGGAAGGGCCATAGGCTGTGTTGCTTTGTTTCCTATGTCTTTCAGGAAACACCATACACTTCTCCAGAGTGGCTGTTGGCAATTTACATCCCGCCCATCAGCATAACAAGGCTCCCTGTTCTCCATGACCTTTCCTGCCTTTCTGGATTTTACACTTTTTTCAGATTGCCCTTTTGACCGGGGGGCAGTGAGACTTCATTGTAGTGCCGATTTCATTTACACGCTTGCTTGGTTGGCCAAAAAGTGCGTTTGCGTTTTTTCCTGAATATATTCAGGAAAAAACTCATATGCCCTTTTTAGCCAAGTGCATCATTGTCGACATTCTGCCTCTGTTCCTATGCTTTAAGCGCAATTCCAGTCTACCCCCTGAAATCGTTTTCCTGAAATTCTGCCCCGCTTTAAAGTCCTCTTCGAAGACATACTTCAGTACATTTTGGACGATAGCTGTCATTCATAACTCTGCAGGTTTGTGAATTACAGTGCCCCTGAGCTCCTTTCCGCAACTCGCTTCCATGTAAGCTGGCCGCCAAACCACAGGATTGCTTCAGGCCATAATCTGTTTCAGGCAGGGCACGTTGAGCCTTTGGTTAATTCCTCTTCCTGGTCGGAAATGAGCGTTCCATTTGCCCGTGCAGACACCTACAGCTAGTCTCTCATTGGTTCTCCCTATTCCTATTCATCTTGTGCACAAATTGCAAACTGTGCCAAACAGGAGGTGAAAGGCACTGACTCTCCAAGTGAGGAGAGTGTTAGTAAAGCATTTGGAATTGTGAACCCGAGTACCAGGGGACGAAAACTGAGATGCATTTGAAAACGTTTCCCAATCACACGGTGGACCATACTCTGGGTTTCCCATGCATGTTTTAACTGAAGAAGAATCCCTAAACCTGGAGAGTTGGGACCCATGGAATGGGTACCATGCAGTATGACTTCAAAGGGTCTGCGTTTGCTCACCGAACCTCACCAATGCTATCAGCCCGAAGTGTCCAGCCTTATGTCTCACCCAGCTCTGGGTGTAGATGTGGGAAATCCAGGTTGCATCACAAGCCCTGAATGAATTATTTAAGAATTGCTCTTTATTTCACTGTCATTGTGTTTTGTTTTTGAAATTCATTTTGATAATGGGATTTATCGGATGTTCACTGCTGCGTTTACGCCGCTGTACACATGCTTGATTTCCTTATGGAGACATATAAATCCATGGGTTTTAAGATTCTTAGTTGTCAGCTATCTTCCCAGGCGTTGAATATGGGGTGTTGAGTCCATTTCTTTGAGTAAGGAGTAGGTCTTGTCTATTATATATTTGGCTTATGAACGGTATGTGTGCTAATTTCAATCTCTGGTTTTATGCAGCACCCCAACTCACCTTTCCCCATAAGCAAGCATAAGTTGGTTTTCTAAATTTGAGACCCTGTTCTGTTTTGTAATTCAGTTCATGTGTAGCCAAGTTTACATTCCGTGTATTAGTGATATCTTATGATGTTTCTTTTTCTGTGTGACTTATTTCTCGTAGAATCATCGTACCTGAATCCACTCATTATGCCGCTACGGGCCTGATGACGTAGATTTCATTGCTGAGTGATATTCCATTGTACGTGAGTACCACAACATCTTTATCCATTTTTTGTTTTCTCGGATATTTAACTTGTACCGTAGACGAGGTTCCTGTAAACAGACCCGTCCCAAATTTTGGGGTGGCTGTGTCTTTTTGATTTTAATTTCCCTAAGCTATAGTACCATAAGTGGAAGTGCCATAGGCTGTGTTGCTTTGTTTCCTACGTGTTTCTGGAAACACCATACACTTCTCCAGAGTGGTTGTTGGCAAATTACATCCCGCCCATCAGCATAACAAGGCTCAATGTTCTCCATGACCTGTCCTGCCTTTCTGGATTTTACACTTTTTTCAAATGGCCCTTTTGACCGGGGGGCAGTGAGCCTTCATTGTAGTGCAGATTTCCTTTACACGCTTGCTTGGTTGGCCAAAAAGGGCGTATGCGTTTTTTCCTGAATATATTCAGGAAAAAACGCATATGCCCTTTTTGGCCAAGTGCATCATTGTCGACATTCTGCCTCTTTTCCTATGCTTTAAGTGCAATTCCAGTCTATCCCCTGAAATCGTATTCCTGAAATTCTGCCCCGCTTTCAAGTCCTCTTCGAAGACTTACTTCCATACATTTTTGGACGAAAGCTGTCATTCATAACTCTGCAGGTTTCTGAATTACACTGCCCCTGGGCTCCTTTCTTCAACTCGCTTTCTTGTGAGCTGGCCGCAAAACCGCAGGATTGCTTCACCCCATAATCTCTTTGTGGCAGGGCACGCTGAGTCTTTGGTTAATTCCTCTTCCTGGTGGGAAATGAGCGTTCCATTTGCCCGTGCAGACACCTACAGCTAGTCTCTCATTGGTTCTCCCTATTCCTGTTCATCTTGCGCAGAAATTGCAAACTGTGCCAAACAGGAGGTTAAAGGCACTGACTCTCCAAGTGGGGAGAGTGTTAGTAAAGCGCCTGGAATGGTGAACCCGAGTACCAGGGGCGAAAACTGAGATGCATTTGAAAACGTTTCCCAATCACACGGTGGACCATACTCTGGGTTTCCCATGCATGTTTTAGCTGAAGGAAGAATCCCTTAAACCTAGAGAGTTGGGACTCATGGAATGGGTACCATGCAGTATGACTTCAAAGGGTCTGCGTTTGCTCACCGAACCTCACCAATGCTATCAGCCCGAAGAGTGCAGCCTTATGTCTCACCCAAATCTGGGTGTAGATGTGGGAAATCCAGGTTGCATCACAAGCCCTGAATGAATGATTTAAGAATTGCTCTCTATTTCACTGTAACTGTGTTTTGTTTTTGATATTTATTTGATAATGGGATTTATCGGATTTTCACTGCTGCGTTTAGGCCGCTGTACACATGCTTGATTTCCTTATGGAGACATATAAATCCATGGGTTTTAAGATTCTTACTTGTCAGGTATATTCCCAGGCGTTGAATATGGGGTGTTGAGTCCATTTCGTTGAGCAAGGAGTAGGTCTTGTCTATTATATATTTGGCTTATGGAACAGTATCTGTGCTAATTTCAATCTCTGGTTTTATGCAGCACCCCAACTCACCTTTCCTTTAAGCAAGCATAAGTTGGTTTTCTAAATTTGAGACCCTGTTCTGTTTTGTAATTCAGTTCATGTGTAGCCAAGGTTACATTCCGTGTATTACTGATATCTTATGATGTTTCTTTTTCTGTGTGACTTATTTCTCGTAGAATCATCGTACCTGAATCCACTCATTATGCCGCTAGGGATCTGATGACGTAGATTTCATTGCTGAGTGATATTCCATTGTACGTGCGTACCACAACTTCTTTATCCATTTTTGGCTTTCTCGGATATTTAACTTGTACCGTAGACGAGGTTCTTGTAAACAGAGCCGTCCCAAACTTTGGGGTGGCTGTGTGTTTTTGATTTTAATTTCCCTAAGCTATAGTACCATAAGTGGAAGTGCCATAGGCTGTGTTGCTTTGTTTCCTATGTGTTTCAGGAAACACCATACACTTCTCCAGAGTGGCTGTTGGCAATTTACATCCCGCCCATCAGTATAACAAGGCTCCCTGTTCTCCATGACCTGTCCTGCCTTTCTGGATTTTACACTTTTTTCAGATGGCCCTTTTGACCGGGGAGCAGTGACACTTCATTGTAGAGCAGATTTCTTTACACGCTTGCTTGGTTGGCCAAAAAGTGCGTATGCCTTTTATCCTGAATATATTCAAGAAAAATCGCATATGCCCTATTTGGCCAAGTGCATCATTGTCGACATTCTGCCTCTTTTCCTATGCTTTAAGTGCAATTCCAGTCTACCCCCTGAAATCTTTTTTCTGAAATTTTGCCCCACTTTCAAGTCCTCTTCGAAGACTTACTTCACTACATTTTTGGACGACAGTCTGTCATTCATAACTCTGCATGTTTGTGAATTACAGTGCCCCTGAGCTCCTTTCTTCAACTCGCTTTCTTGTGAGCTGGCCGCAAAAGCGCAGGATTGCTTCAGGCCCTAATATGTTTCCGGCAGGGCATGCTGAGCCTTTGGTTAATTCCTTTTCCTGGTGGGAAATGAGCGTTCCATTTGCCCTTGCAGACACCTACAGGTAGTCTCAAATTGGTTCTCCCTATTCCTGTTCATCTTGCGCAGAAATTGCAATCTGTGCCAAACAGGAGGTTAAAGGCACTGACTCTCCAAGTGGGGAGAGTGTTAGTAAAGCTTCTGGAATGGTGAACCCGAGTACCAGGGTTCGAAAACTGAGATGCATTTGAAAACGTTTCCCAATCACACAGCGGGCGATAGTCTGGGTTTCCCATGCATGTTTTAGCTGAAGGAAGAATCCCTTAAACCTGGAGAGTTGGGACCCATGGAATGGGTACCATGCAGTATGACTTCAAAGGGTCTGCCTTTGCTCACCGAACCTCACCAATGCTATCAGCCCGAAGTGTCCAGCCTTATGTCTCACCCAGCTCTGGGTGTAGATGTGGTAAATCCAGGTTGCATCACAAGCCCTGAATGAATTATTTAAGAATTGCTCTCTATTTCACTGTCATTGTGTTTTCTTTTTGAAATTTATTTTGATAATGGGATTTATCGGATGTTCACTGCTGCGTTTAGGCCGCTGTACACATGCTTGATTTCCTTATGGAGACATATAAATCCATGGGTTTTAAGATTCTTACTTGTCAAGTATCTTGCCAGGCGTTGAATATGCGGTGTTGAGTCCATTTCGTTGAGCAAGGAGTAGGTCTTGTCTATTATATATTTGGCTTATGGAATGGTATCTGTGCTAATTTCAATCTCTGGTTTTATGCAGCACCCCAACTCACCTTTCCCCATAAGCAAGCATAAGTTGGTTTTCTAAATTTGAGACCCTGTTCTGTTTTGTAATTCAGTTCATGTGTAGCCAAGTTTACATTCCGTGTATTAGTTATATCTTATGATGTTTCTTTTTCTGTGTGACTTATTTCTCGTAGAATCATCGTACCTGAATCCACTCATTATGCCGCTACGGGCCTGATGACGTAGATTTCATTGCTGAGTGATATTCCATTGTACGTGCGTACCACAACTTCTTTATCCATTTTTAACATTCTGGGATATATAACTTGTACCGTAGACGAGGTTCTTGTAAACAGAGCCGTCCCAAACTTTGGGGTGGCTGTGTCTTTTTGATTTTAATTTCCCTAAACTATAGGACCATAAGTGGAAGTGCCATAGGCTGTGTTGCTTTGTTTCCTACGTGTTTCAGGATACACCATACACTTCTCCAGAGTGGCTGTTGGCAATTTATATCCCACCCATCAGCATAACAAGGCTCCCTGTTTTCCATGACCTGTCCTGCCTTTCTGGATTTTGCACTTTTTTCAGATGGCCCTTTTGACCGGGGGGCAGTGAGACTTCATTGTAGTGCAGATTTCCTTTACACGCTTGCTTCGTTGGCCAAAAAGGGCGTATGCGTTTTTTCCTGAATATATTCAGGAAAAAACGCATACGCCCTTTTTGGCCAAGTGCATCATTGTCGACATTCTGCCTCTAATCTTATTCTTTAAGTGCAATTCCTGTCTACCCCCTGAAATCGTTTTCCTGAAATTCTGCCCCGCTTTCAAGTCCTCTTTGAATCCTTACTTCAGTACATTTTTGGACGATAGCTGTCATTCATAACTCTGCAGGTTTGTGAATTATAGTGCCCCTGAGCTCCTTTTCTCAACTCACTTTCTTGTGAGCTGGCCGCAAAACCGCAGGATTGCTTCAGACCCTAATCTGTTTCCGGCAGTGCACGCTGAGCCTTTGGTTAATTCCTCTTCCTGGTGGGAAATGAGCGTTCCATTTGCCCGTGCACACACCTACATCTAGTCTCTCATTGGTTCTCCCTATTCCTGTTCATCTTGCGCAGAAATTGCAAACTGTGCCAAACAGGAGGTTAATGGCACTGACTCTCCAAGTGGGGAGAGTGTTAGTAAAGCGTTGAAATGGTGAACCCGAGTACCAGGAAAAGAAAACTGAGATGCATTTGAAAACGTTTCAAAATCACACGGTGGACCATACTCTGGGTTTCCCATGCATGTTTTAGCTGAAGGAAGAATCCCTTAAACCTGGCGAGTTGGGCCCCATGGAATGGGTACCATACAGTATGACTTCAAAGGGTCTGCATTTGCTCACCGAACCTCACCAATGCTATCAGCCCGAAGTGTCCAGCCTTATGTCTCATCCAGCTCTGGGTGTAGATGTGGAAAATACAGGTTGCATCACAAGCCCTGAATGAATTATTTAAGAATTGCTCTCTATTTCACTGTCATTGTGTTTTGTTTTTGAAATTCATTTTGATAATGGGATTTATCGGATTTTCACTGCTGCTTTTAGGCCACTGTACACACGCCTGATTTCCTTATGGAGACATATAAATCCATGGGTTTTAAGATTCTTACTTGTCAGGTATCTTTCCAGGCAATGAATATGGGGTGTTGAGTCCATTTCATTGAGCAAGGAGTAGGTCTTGTCTATTATATATTTGCCTTATAAAACGGTATCTGTGCTAATTTCAATCTCTGGTTTTATGCAGCACCCCAACTCACCTTTCCCCATAAGCAAGCATAAGTTGGTTTTCTAAATTTGAGACCCTGTTCTGTTTTGTATTTCAGTTCATGTGTAGCCAAGGTTATATTCCGTGTATTAGTGATATCTTATGATGTTTCTTTATCTGTGTGACTTATTTCTCGTAGAATCATCGTACCTGAATCCACTAATTATGCCGCTATGGGCCTAATGACGTAGATTTCATTGCTGAGTTATATTCCATTGTACGTGCGTACCACAACTTCTTTATCCATTTTTTGCTTTCTCGGATATTTAACTTGTACCGTAGACGAGGTTCTTGTAAACAGAGCCGTCCCAAACTTTGGGGTGGCTGTGTGTTTTTGATTTTAATGTTCCTAAGCTATAGGACCATATGTGGAAGTGCCATAGGCTGTGTTGCTTTGTTTCCTACGTGTTTCAGGATACACCATACATTTCTCCAGAGTGGCTGTTGGCAATTTACATCCCGCCCATCAGCATAACAAGGCTCCCTGTTCTCCATGACCTGTCCTGCCTTTTTGGATTTTACACTTTTTTCCGATGGCCCTTTTGACCGGGGGGCAGTGAGACTTAATTGTAGTGCAGATTTCCTTTACACGCTTGCTTGGTTGGCCAAAAAGGGCGTATGCGTTTATTCCTGAATATATTCAGGAAAAAACGCATACGCACTTTTTCGCCAAGTGCATCATTGTCGACATTCTGCCTCTTTTCCTATGCTTTAAGTGCAATTCCAGTCTACCCCCTGAAATCGTTTTCCTGAAATTCTGCCCCGTTTACAAGTCCTCTTCAAAGACTTACTTCAATATATTTTTGGACGATACCTGTCATTCATAACTCTGCATGTTTGTGAATTACAGTGCCCCTGAGCTCCTTTCTTCAACTCGCTTTCTTGTGAGCTGGCCGCAAAACCGCAGGATTGCTTCAGGCCCTAATATGTTTCCAGCAGGGCATGCTGAGCCTTTGGTTAATTCCTCTTCCTGGTGGGAAATGAGCGTTCCATTTGCCCTTGCAGACACCTACAGCTAGTCTCTCATTGGTTCTCCCTATTCCTGTTCATCTTGCGCAGAAATTGCAAACTGTGCCAAACAGGAGGTTAAAGGCACTGACTCTCCAAGTGGTGAGAGTGTTAGTAAAGCTTCTGGAATGGTGAACCCGAGTACCAGGTTTCGAAAATTGAGATGCATTTGAAAACGTTTCCCAATCACACGGCGGACAATAATCTGGGTATCCCATGCATGTTTTAGCTGAAGGAAGAATCCCTTAAACCTGGAGAGTTAGGACCCATGGAATGGGTACCATGCAGTATGACTTCAAAGGGTCTGCGTTTGCTCACCGAACCTCACCAATGCTATCAGCCCGAAGTGTCCAGCCTTGTCTCACCCAGCTCTGGGTGTAGATGTGGTAAATCCAGGTTGCATCACAAGCCCTGAATGAATTATTTAAGAATTGCTCTCTATTTCACTGTCATTGTGTTTTGTTTTTTGAAATTTATTTTGATAATGGGATTTACCGGATTTTCACTGTTCCGTTTAGGCTGCTGTACACACGCTTGTTTTCCTTATGGAGACATATAAATCCATGGTTTTTAAGATTCTTACTTGTCAGGTATCTTGCCAGGCGTTGAATATGGGGTGTTGAGTCCATTTCGTTGAGCAATTAGTAGGTCTTGTCTATAATATATTTGGCTTATGGAACGGCACCTGTGCTAATTCCAATCTCTGGTTTTATGCAGCACCCCAACTCACCTTTCCCCATAAGCAAGCATAAGTTGGTTTTCTAAATTTGAGACCCTTTTCTGTTTTGTAATTCAGTTTATGTGTAGCCAAGTTTACATTCCGGGTATTAGTGATATCTTATGATGTTTATTTTTCTGTGTGACTTATTTCTCGTAGAATCATCGTACCTGAATCCACTCATTATACCGCTACGGGCCTGAAGACGTAGATTTAATTGCTGAATGATATTCCATTGTACGTGCGTACCAGAACTTCTTTATCCATTTTTTCCTTTCTCGGATATTTAACTTGTACCGTAGACAAGGTTCTTGTAAACAGAGCCATCCGAAACTTTGGGGTGGCTGTGTGTTTTTGATTTTTATTTCTTTAAGCTATAGGACCATAAGTGGAAGTGACATAGGCTGTGTTGCTTTGTTTCCTACGTGTTTCAGGATACACCATACATTTCTCCAGAGTGGCTGTTGGCATTTACATCCCGCCTATCAGCATAACAAGGCTCCCTGTTCTCCATGGCCTGTCCTGTGTTTCTGGTTTTTACACTTTTTTCAGATGGCCCTTTTGACGAATGGGAAATGAGACTTCATTGTAGTGCGGATTTCCATTTCTCGAGTGCTTGGTTGGCCAAAAAGGGCATATGTGTTTTTTCCTGAATATATTCAGGAAAAAATGTTTACGCACTTTTGTCCAAGTGCATCACTGTCAAAGATCTGCCGCTTTTCACATGCTTTAAATGCAATTCCAATCTACCTCCTGAAATATGATTCCTGCAATTCTGCCTCGTTTTCAAGTCCTCTTTGCAGACTTACTTCCATATATTTTTGCCAATAGCTGTCATTTATAACTCTGCAGGTTTGTGAATTACAGTGCCCGTGATTTCCTTTCTTAACTCGTTTCCTTGAAAACTGGCCACAGAACCGCAGGTTTGCTTCAGGCCGTAATCAGGGTCTGGCACGGCACTCTGAGACTTTGGTTCATTCCACTTCCTGGTGGGAAATTAGAGTTAAATGTGCCCCTCCAGACACCTGCCTCACTCCTAGCCCCTTGGTGATGTGTGTCCTCTGGTTTGAGGCCACATGTGCTGGGTTCCTCACCTTTGGCTGATGTGGCCCCACTGGTGTGAGGACACTCCTGCCTGGTTCCCATCCCCTTGGTGATGTGGGCCCTCCGGTGAGAGTCTGATCCTGGTTGGGTTCCTCACACTTCTGTGAGGTGGGCCCTCTTCTCTGAGGTCACTCCTGCCTGGCTGGCACACCCCGCCTTGGCGACGTCGGCCCTCTGGTGGGATTTGGTGCCTGCTGGGTGTCTCCTCCCCTCGGTAATGAGGGCCCTCTGGCGTCAGGCCCTAACTCCTGGGCTCCCAATATTTTCTGATATGCGCCCTGTGGTTCGAGTACACTCCTGCCAGGTTCCCAACCCCATGGGAATGTGGGCCTTCTGCTCTGAGGTCCCAACCGTGGGTTACTCAGTTTCATGATGAGGGCCCTCTGCTGCGAGTTCTCTCCGGCCTGGATCCCATAGCCTCGCTGCTCTTGGCCACCTGCTGGGAGGTTACAACTGCGGGATTCCTCACCTTTTTTCTTCTATGGGCCCTCTGTTTTGAGACTCCTCCTGCCTGCCTCACTCCCAGCCCCTTGGTGATGTGTGTCCTCTGGTTTGAGGCCACGTATGCTGGGTCCCTCGCCTTTCGATGATGTGGCCCCACTGATGTGAGGACACTCCTGCCTGGTTCCTATCCCCTTGATGATGTGGGCCCTCTGGTGAGAGTCTGATCCTGGCTGGGTTCCTCACCCTTCTGTGAGGGGGGCCCTCTGCTGTGAGGTCACTCCTGCCTGGCTGGCACACCCCACCTGGGCAACATCGGCCCTCTTGTGGCAGTTGGAGCCTGCTGAGAACCTCCCCTCGGTGATGGGGTCCCTCTTGCCTCAGGCCCTAACTGCTGGGTACCCACATTTTCTGATACGTGCTAAGTGGTGCGAGGACACTCCTGCGAGGTTCCCATCCCCATGGGCATGTGGGCCTTCTGATCTAAGGTCCCAACACCTGTGTTGTTCACCGTTTCATGATGTTGGCTCTCTGGTGTTAGTTCACCCAGGCCTAGATCCCATAGACTCTGTGCTCTGAGCGGCCTGCTGGGAGGTTCCTACTGCTGGATTCCTTAACTCTTTTATTCTTTGGGTCCTGTGTTTTCATGCTCCTACTTCCTGACTCACTTCCAGCCCATTTGTGATGTAGGTCCTCTGGTTTAAGGCCACATGTACCGGTTTCCTCACCTTTATTGATGTGGCCCCACTGGTGTGAGGACACTCCTGCCTGGTTCCCATCCCCTTGGTGATGGGGGCCCTCTGGTGAGAGTCTGATCCTGTCTGGATTCCTCACACTTCTGGGAGGTGGGCCCTCTGCTGTGAGGTCACTCCTGCCTGGCTGGCACACGTCACCTTGGCGATGTGGGCCCTCAGTTGGGAGTTGGTGCCTGCTGGGAGTCTCCTCCCCTCGGTAATGAGGGCCCTCTGGCGTCAGGCCCTAACTCATGGGCTCCCAAAATTTTCTGATGTGCGCCCTGTCGTGCGAGTACACTCCAGCCAGTGTCCCATCCCCATGGGTATGTGGGCTTTCTACTCTCAGGTCCCAAAGGCTGGGTTGCTCACAGTGTCAGAATGTGGGCCCTCTGCTGTGAGTTCACTCCGGCATGGATCCCATAGCCTCGGTGCTCTGGGCCACCTGCTTGGAGCTTCCAACTGCGGGGTTCCTCACCTTTTTTATTCTATGGGCGCTCTGTTGTGAGTTTCCTCCTGCATGCCTCACTCCCAGCCCTTTCGTGATGTGTGTCCCCTTGTTTGAGGCCACATGTGCTGTGTTCCTCACCTTTCGCTGATGTGGCCCCACTGGTGTGAGGACACTCCTGCCTGGTTTCCATCCCATTGGTGATGTGGGCGCTCTGGTTAGAGTCTGATCCTGTTTGGGCTCCTCACACTTCTGTGAGGTGGGCCCTCTGCTGTGAGGTAGCTCCTGCCTGGCTTACTCCCATTGCCTTGGTGACGTCGGCCCTCTGGTGGCATTTGGAGCCTGCTGGTAGCCTCCTCTCCTCAGTGATGAGGGCCCTCTGGCGTCAGGCCATAACTGCTGGGTTCCCACATTTTCTGATATGTGCTAAGTTGTGCGAGGACACTCCTGCGAGGTTCCCATCCCCATGGGGATGTGGGCCTTCTGCTCTGAGGTCCCACTGGCTGGGTTGCTCACAGTTTCATGATGTGGGCCCTCTGCTGTGAGTTCACTGTGGCCTGGATCCCATAGACTCCATGCTCTGGGCCACCTGCTGGGAGGTTCAAACTGCTGGATTCCTCACATTTTTTATTCTGTGGGCCCTGTGTTGTTAGGCTACTCCTGCCTGCCTCACTCGGAGCACCTTGGAAATGTGGGTCCTCTGGTTTAGGCCACATGTGCTGGGTTCCTCACCTTTCGCTGATGTGGCCCCACTGGTGTGAGGACACTCCTGCCTTGTTCCGATCCCCTTGGTGATGTGGGCCCTCTGGTGAGAGTCTTATCCTGGCTGGGTTCCTCACCCTTCTGTGAGGTAGGCCCTCTGCTGTGAGGTCACTCCTGCCTGGCTGGCCCAGGTCACCTTGGCGACGTGGGCCCTCAGTTGGGAGTTGGTGCCTGCTGGGAGTCTCCTCCCCTCGGTAATGAGGGCCCTCTGGCGTCAGACCCTAACTCCTGGGCTCCCAAAATTTTCTGTTGTGCGCCCTGTGGTGCTAGTACACTCCTGCCAGGTTCCCAACCCCATGGGAATGTGGGCCTTCTGCTCTGAGGTCCCAACCGTGGGTTGCTCAGTTTCTTGATGAGGGCCCTCTGGTGTGAGTTCACTCCAGCATGGATCCCATAGCCTCGCTGCTCCTGGCCACCTGCGGGGAAGTTCCAACTGCGGGATTCCTCACCTTTTTCCTTCTATGGGCCCTCTGTTTTGAGACTCCTCCTGCCTGCCTCACTCCCAGCCCCTTGGTGATGTGTGTCCTCTGGTTTGAGGCCACGTGTGCTGGGTCCCTCACCTTTCGATGATGTGGCCCCACTGGTGTGAGGACACTCCTGCCTGGTTCCTATCCCCTTGGTGATGTGGGCCCTCTGGTGAGAGTCTGATCCTGGCTGGGTTCCTCACACTTCTGTGAGGTGGGCCCTCTGCTGTGAGGTCACTCCTGCCTGGCTGGCACACCCCGCCTTGGCAATGTCGGCCCTCTTGTGGCAGTTGGAGCCTACTGGGAGCCTCCTCCCCTCGGTGATGAGGGCCCTCTGGCGTCAGGCCCTAACTGCTGGGTACCCACATTTTCTGATACGTGCTAAGTTGTGCGAGGACACTCGTGCCATGTTCCCAACCCCATGGTGATGTGGGCCTTCTGCTCTGAGGTCCAAACGGCTGGGTTGCTCACAGTTTCATGATGTGGGCCCTCTGCTGTGAGTTCACTGTGGCCTGGATCGCATAGACTCGGTGCTCTGGGCCGCCCACTGGGAGGTTCCCACTGCAGGATTCCTCAGCTTTTTTATTCTATTCACCCTGTGTTGTGAGGCTACTCATGCCTGCCTCACTCCGAACCCCTTGGAGATCTGGGTCCGCTGGTTTAGGCCACATGTGCTGGGTTCCTCACCTTTCTATGATGTGGTCACCCTGGTGTGAAGACAGTCCTGCCTGGTTCTGATGCCCTTGGTGATGTGGGCCCTCTGGTGAGAGTCTAATCCTGGCTGGGTTCCTCACCATTCTGTGAGGTAGGCCCTCAGCTGTGAGGTCACTCCTGCCTGGCTGTTGCACGTCACCTTGGCGACATGGTCCCTCCATAGGGAATTGGTGCCTGCTTGGGGTCTCCTCCCCTTGGTAATGAGGGCCCTCTGGCATCAGGCCCTAATTTCTGGGTTCCCAAAATTCTCTGATGTGCGCCCTGTGGTGCGAGTACACTTCTGCCAAGTTCCCAACCACATGGGAATGTGGGCCTTCTGCTCTAAAGTCCCAACGGCTGGGTTGCTCACAGTTTCATGATGAGGGCCCTCTGTTTTGAGTTCAGTCAGGCCTGGATCCCATAGCCTCGCTGCTCCTGGCCGCCTGCTGGGAGGTTCCAACTGCGGGATTCCTCACCTTTTTTACGCAATGGGCCCTCTGTTTTGAGGCTCCTCCTGCCTGCCTCACTCCCAGCCCCTTGGTGATGTGTGTCCTGTAGTTTGAGGCCACGTGTGCTGGGTCCGCACATTTCGGTGATGTGGCCCCACTGGTGTGAGGACACTCCTGCCTGGTTTCCATTCCCTTGGTGATGTGGGCCCTCTGGTGAGAGTCTGATCCTCTTTGGGTTCCTCACACTTTTGTGTGGTTGGCCCTCTGCTCTGAGGTCACTCCTGCCTGGCTGGCACACCCCGCATTGGCGACGTCGGCCCTCTGGTAGCAGTTGGAGCTTGCTGGGAGCCTCCTCTCCTCAGTGATGAGGGCCCTCTGGCATCCGGCCCTAACTGCTGGGCTCCCCACATTTTCTGTTGTGTGCCCACTGGTGCGATGACACTCCTGCTTGGTTCCCTTCCCCATGGGGATGTGGGCCTTGTGCTCTGAGGTCACAACGGCTGGGTTGCTTACAGTATCATGATGAGGGCCCTCTGTTGTGAGTTCATCACTGCCTGGATCCCATAGCCTCGGTGCTCTGGGCCGCCTGCTGGGATGTTCCAACTGCTGGATTCCTCACCTTTTTATACAATGGGCCATGTGTTTTGAGGTTAATCCTGCCTGCCTCGCTCTGAGACCCATGGTGATGTGGGACTTCTGGTTTGAGGCCACATGTGCTGGGTACCTCAGCTTTCGATGATGTGGCCCCACGGGTGTGAGGACACTCGTGCCTGATTCCCAGCCCCTTGCTTATGTGGGCACTCTGGTGAGAGTCTGATCATGACTGGGTTCCTTACCCTTCTGTGAGGTGGGCGCTCTGATGTGAGGTCACTCCTGCCTGAATGGCTCACGTCGCCTTGGCGACGTAGGCCCTCTGTTGGCCACTGAAGCATGCTGGGAGCCTCCTACCCTCTTTAATGAGGGCCCTGGAAGAAACACATATGCCCTTTTTGACCAAGTGCATCATTGTCGAAGTTCTGCCTCTTCTCCTATACTTTCAGAGGACTTCCCGTCTACCTCCTGAAATCGTATTCCTGGAATTCTGCCCCGCGTTCAAGTCCTCTTTGCAGCCTTACTTCAATATATTTTTGGACGATAGCTGTCATTTATAACTCTGCAGGTTTGTGAATTACAGTGCCCCTGAGCTCCATTCTTCAACTCGCTTTCTTGTGAGCTGGCCGCAAAACCGCAGGATTGCTTCAGGCCCTAATCTGGTTCCGGCACGGCATGTTGAGCCTTTGGCTAAATCCTCTTCCTGATGGGAAATGAGCGTTAAATTCGCTCGTGCAGACACCTACAGCTAATCTCTCATTGGTTCTCCCTATTCCTGTTCATCTTGCTCAGAAATTCCAAACTGTGCCAAACAGGAGGTTAAAGGCACTGACTCTCCAATTGGGGAAAGAGTTAGTAAAGTGTCTGGAATGGTAAAACCGAGTATGAGGGGAAGAAAACTGAGATGCATGTAAAAAGGTTTCCCGGTCACACGGTGGACCATATTCTGGGTTTCCCATGCGTGTTTTACCTGAAGGAAGAATCCCTTAAACCTGGAGAGGTGGGACCCATGCAATGGGTACCATGCAGTATGACTTCAAAGGGCCTGCATTTTCTCACCGAACCTCACCAATGCTATCAGCCCAAAGTGTCGAACCTTATGTCTCACTCAGCTCTAGGTGTAGATGTGGTAAATCCAGGTTGCATCACAAGCCCTGAATGAATTATTTAAGAATTGCTCTCTATTTCACTGTCATTGTGTTTGTTTTTGTAGTTTATTTTGATAATGGGATTTATCGGATTTTCTCTGCTGCCTTCATGCAGCTGTACACACACTTGATTCTCTTACGGAGACATATAAATCCATGGGTTTGAAGATTCTTACTTGTCAGGTATCTTCCCAGGCATTGAATATGGGGTGTTGAGTCCATTTCGTTGAGCAAGGAGTAGGGCTTGTCTATTATATATTTGGTATATGGAACGGTATCTGTGCTAATTTCAATCTCTGGTTTTATGCAACACCCCAACACACCTTTCCCCATAAGCAAGCATAAGTTGGTTTTCTCAATTTGAGACCCTGTTCTGTTTTGTAATTCAGTTCATGTGTAGCCAAGTTTACATTCCGTGTATTAGTGATATCTTATGATGTTTCTTTTTCTGTGTGACTTATTTCTCGTGGAATCATCGTACCTGAATCCACTCATTATGCCGCTACGGGCCTGATGACGTAGATTTAATTGCTGAGTGATATTCCACTGTACCTGCGTACCACAACTTCTTTATCCATTTTTTGCTTTCTCGGATATTTAACTTGTACCGTAGAGGACGTTATTGTAAACAGAGACGTCCCAAATTTTGGGGTGGCTGTGTCTTTTTATTTTAATTTCCCTAAGCTATAGGACCATAAGTCGAAGTGCCATAGGCTGTGTTGTTTTGTTTCCTACGTGTCTCTGGAAACACGATACACTTCTCCAGAGTGGTTGTTGGCAATTTACATCCCGCCCATCAGCATAACAAGGCTCCCTGTTCTCCATGACCTGTCCTGCCTTTCTGGATTTTACAATTTTTTCAGATGGCCCTTTTGACCGGGGGGCAGTGAGACTTCATTGTAGTGCAGATTTCCTTTACATGCTTGCTTAGTTGGCCAAAAAGGGCGTATGCGTTTTTTCCTGAATATATTCAGGAAAAAACGCATACGCCCTATTTGGCCAAGTGCATCATTGTCGACATTCTGCTTCTTTTCCTATGCTTTAAGTGCAATTCCAGTCTACCCCCTGAAATCGTGTTCCTGAAATTCTGCCCCGCTTTCAAGTCCTCTTCGAAGACTTACTTCAATACATTTTTGGACGATAGCTGTCATTCATAACTCTGCAGGTTTCTGAATTACACTGCCCCTGAACTCCTTTCTTCAACTCGCTTTCTTGTGAGCTGGCCGCAACACCGCAGGATTGCTTCACGCCATAATCTCTTTATGGCATGGCACGCTGAGCCTTTGGTTAATTCCTCTTCCTGGTGGGAAATGAGCGTTCCATTTGCCCGTGCAGACACCTACATCTAGTCTCTCATTGGTTCTCCCTATTCCTGTTCATCTTGCGCAGAAATTGCAAACTGTGCCAAACAGGAGGTTAAAGGCACTGACTCTCCAAGTGGGGAGAGTGTTAGTAAAGCATCTGGAATGGTGAACCCGAGTACCAGGGGCGAAAACTGAGATGCATTTGAAAACGTTTCCCAATCACACGGTGGACCATACTCTGGGTTTCCCCAGCATGTTTTAGCTGAAGGAAGAATCCCTTAAACCTGGAGAGTTGGGACCCATGGAATGGGTACCATGCAGTATGACTTCAAAGGGTCTGCGTTTGCTCACCGAACCTCACCAATGCTATCAGCCCGAAGTGTACAGCCTTATGTCTCACCCAGCTCTGGGTGTAGAAGTGGTAAATCCAGGTTGAATCACAAGACCTTAATGAATTATTTAAGAATTGCTCTCTATTTCACTGTCATTGCGTTTGGTTTTTGAAATTTATTTTGATAATGGGATTTATCGGATTTTCACTGCTGCATTTAGGCCGCTGTACACACTCTTGATTTCCTTATGGAGACATATAAATCCATGGGTTTTAAGGTTCTTACTTGTCAGGTTTCTTCCCAGGCGTTGAATATGGGGCGTTGAGCCCATTTCGTTGAGCAAGGAGTAGGTCTTGTCTATTATATATTTGGCTTATGGAACGGTATCTGTGCTAATTTCAATCTCTGGTTTTATGCAGCACCCCAACTCACCTTTCCCCGTAAGCAATCATAAGATGGTTTTCTCAATTTGAGACCCTGTTCTGTTTTGTAATTCAGTTCATGTGTAGCCAAGTTTACATTCCGTGTATTAGGGATATCTAATGATGTTTCTTTTTCTGTGTGACTTATTTCTCGTAGAATCATGGTACCTGAATCCACTCATTATGCCGCTAGGGACCTGATGACTTAGATTTCATTGCTGAGTGATATTCCATTGTACGTGCGTACCACATCTTCTTTATCCATTTGTTGCTTTCTTGGATATTTAACTTGTACCGTAGACGAGGTTCTTGAAAACAGAGCCGTCCAAAAATTTGCGGTGGCTGTGTGTTTTTGATTTTAATTTCCCTAAGCTATAGGACCATAAGTGGAAGTGCCATAGGCTGTGTTGCTTTGTTTCCTACCTGTTTCAGGAAACACGATACACTTCTCCAGAGTGGCTGTTGGCAATTTTCATCCGCCCGTCAGCATAACAAGGCTCCCTGTTCTCCATGACCTATCCTGCTTTTCTGGATTTTACAATTTTTTCAGGTGGCCCTTTTGAACGGGGGGCAGTGAGACTTCATTGTAGTGCCGATTTCATTTACACGCTTGCTTGGTTGGCCAAAAAGTGCGTTTGCGTTTTTTCCTGAATATATTCAGGAAAAAACGCATATGCCCTTTTTAGCCAAGTGCAACATTGTCGACATTCTGCCTCTGTTCCTATGCTTTAAGCGCAATTCCTGTCTACCCCCTGAAATCGTTTTCCTGAAATTCTGCCCCGCTTTCAAGTCCTCTTCGAAGACTTACTTCAGTACATTTTGGTCGATAGCTGTCATTCATAACTCTGCAGGTTTGTGAATTACAGTGCCCTTGAGCTCCTTTCTTCACCTCGCTTCCTTGTGAGCTGGCCGCCAAACCGCAGGATTGCTTCAGGCCCTAATCTGTTTCCGGCAGGCCACGCTGAGCCTTTGGTTAATTCCTCTTCCTGGTGGGAAATGAGTGTTCCATTTGCCCGTGCAGACACCTACAGGTAGTCTCTCATTGGTTCTCCCTATTCCTGTTCACCTTGCGCAGAAATTGCAAACTGTGCCAAACAGGAGGTGAAAGGCACTGACTCTCCAAGTGAGGAGAGTGTTAGTAAAGCGTCTGGAATGGTGAACCCGAGTACCAGGGGACGAAAACTGAGATGCATTTGAAAACGTTTCCCAATCACACGGTTGACCATACTCTGGGTTTCCCATGCATGTTTTAACTGAAGAAGAATCCCTTAAACCTGGAGAGTTGGGACCCATGGAATGGGTAACGTGCAGTATGACTTCAAAGTGTCTGCGTTTGCTCACCGAACCTCACCAATACTTTCAGCCTGAAGTGTCCAGCCTTATGTCTCACCCAGCTCTGGGTGTAGATATGGTAAATCCATGTTGCGTCACAAGCCCTGAATCAATTATTTAAGAATTGCTCTCATTTTCACTGTCATTGTGCTTTGTTTTTGAAATTAATTTTGATAATGGGATTTTTCGGATCTTCACTGCTGCGTTTAGGCCGTTGTACACATGCTTGATTTCCTTATGGAGACATATAAATCTATGGGTTTTAAGATTCTTACTTGTCAGGTATCTTCCCAGGCGTTGAATATGTGGTGTTGAATCCATTTCGTTAAGCAAGGAGTAGGTCTTGTCTATTATATATTTGGCTAATGGAAAGGTATCTGTGTTAATTTCAATCTCTGGTTTTATGCAGCACCCCAACTCACCTTTCCCCATAAGCAAGCATAAGCTGGTTTTCTCAATTTCAGACCCTGTTCTGTTTTGTAATTCAGTTTATGTGTAGCCAAGTTTACATTCCGTGTATTAGTTATATCTTATGATGTTTCTTTTTCTGTGTGACTTATTTCTCGTAGAATCATCGTACCTGAACCACTCATTATGCTGATAGGGACCTGATGATGTAGATTTCATTGCTGAGTGATATTCCATTGTACGTGCGTACCAAAACTTCTTTATCCATTTTTTGCTTTCTCGGATATTTAACTTGTACCGTAGACGAGGTTCTTGTAAACAGAGCCGTCCCAAACTTTGGGGTGGCTGTGTGTTTTTGATTTTAATTTCCCTAAGCTATAGGACCATAAGTGGAAGTGCCATAGGCTGTGTTGCTTTGTTTCCTACATGTTTCAGGAAACACCGTACACTTCTCGAGAGTGGCTGCTGGCAATTTACATCCCGACCATCAGCATAACAATGCTCCGTGTTCTCCATGACCTGTCCTGCCTTCCTGGATTTTACACTTTTTTCAGATGGCCCTTTTGACCGGGGGGTAGTGAGACTTCATTGTAGTGCAGATTTCCTTTACACACTTGCTTGCTAGGCCAAAAAGGGCGTATGCGTTTTTTCCTGAATATATTCAGGAAAAACCGCATACGCCCTTTTTGGCCAAGTGCATCATTGTCGACATTCTGCCTGTTTTCCTATGCTTTAAGTGCAATTCCAGTCTACCCCCTGAAATCGTTTTCCTGAAATTCTGCCCCGCTTTCAAGTCCTCTTCGAAGACTTACTTCAGTACATTTTTGGACGATAGCTGTCATTCATAACTCTGCAGGTCTGTGAATTACAGTGCCCCTGAGCTCCTTTCTTCAACTGTCTTTCTAGTGAGCTGGCCGCAAAACCGCAGGATTGCTTCAGGCCCTAATATGTTTCCGGCGGGGCACACTGAGCCTTTGGTTAATTCCTCTTCCTGGTGGGAAATGAGCGTTCCATTTGCCCGTGCAGACACCTACAGCTAGTGTGTCATTGGTTCTCCCTATTCCTGTTCATCTTGCGCAGAAATTGCAAACTGTGCCAAACAGGAGGTTAAAGGCACTGACTCTCCAAGTGGGGAGAGTGTTAGTAAAGCGTCTGGAATAGTGAACCCGAGTGCCAGGGGACGAAAACAGAGATGCACTTGAAAACGTTTCCCAATCACACGGTGGACCATACTCTGGGTTTCCCATGCATGTTTTAGCTGAAGGAAGAATCCCTTAAACCTGGAGAGTTGGGACCCATGGAATGGGTACCATGCAGTATGCCTTCAACGGGTCTGCGTTTGCTCAGTGAACCTCACCAATGCTATCAGCCTGAAGTGTCCAGCCTTATGTCTCACCCAGGTCTGGGTGTAGATGTGGTAAATCCAGGTTGCATCACAAGCCCTGAATCAATTATTTAATAATTGCTCTCTATTTCACTGTCATTGTGTTTGTTTTTTTTTTAAACATCTTTATTGGGGTATAATTGCTTTACAATTGTGTGTTAGTTTCTGCTTTATAATAAAGTGAATCAGTTATACATATACATATGTTCCCATATGTCTTCCCTCTTGCGTCTCCCTCCCTCCCACTCTCCCTATCCCACCCCTCCAGGCTGTCACAAAGCACCGAGCTAATATCCCTGTGCCTTGCGGCTGCTTCCCCCTAGCTATCTACCTTACTACGTTTGTTAGTGTGTATATGTCCATGACTCTCTCTCGCCCTGTCAAAGCTCACCCTTCCCCCTCCCCATATCCTCAAGTCCGTTCTCCAGTAGGTCTGCGTCTTTATTCCTGTCTTACCCCTAGGTTCTTCATGACATTTTTTCCCCCTTAAATTCCATATATATGCGTTAGCATACGGTATTTGTCTTTTTCTTTCTGACTTACTTCACTCTGTATGACAGACTCTAGGTCTATCCATCTCATTACAAATAGCTCAATTTCATTTCTTTTTAAGGCTGAGTAATATTCCATTGTATATATGTGCCACATCTTCTTTATCCATTCATCCGATGATGGGCGCTTAGGTTGTTTCCATCTCCGGGCTATTGTAAATAGAGCTGCAATGAACATTTTGGTACATGACTCTTTTTGAATTATGGTTTTCTCAGGGTATATGCCCAGTAGTGGGATTGCTGGGTCATATGGTAATTCTATTTGTAGTTTTTTAAGGAACCTCCATACTGTTCTCCATAGTGGCTGAACCAATTCACATTCCCACCAGCAGTGCAAGAGTGTTCCCTTTTCTCCACACCCTCTCCAGCATTTATTGTTTCTAGATTTTTTGATGATGGCCATTCTGACTGGTGTGAGATGATATCTCATTGTAGTTTTGATTTGCATTTCTCTAATGATTAATGATGTTGAGCATTCTTTCATGTGTTTGTTGGCATTCTGTATATCTTCTTTGGAGAAATGTCTATTTAGGTCTTCTGCCCATTTTTGGATTGGGTTGTTTGTTTTTTTGTTATTGAGCTGCATGAGCTGCTTGTAAATTTTGGAGATTAATCCTTTGTCAGTTGCTTCATTTGCAAATATTTTCTCCCATTGTGAGGGTTGTCTTTTGGTCTTGATTATGGTTTCCTTTGCTGTGCAAAAGCTTTGAAGTTTCATTAGGTCCCATTTGTTTATTTTTGTTTTTATTTCCATTACTCTAGGAGGTGGGTCAGAAAGGATCTTGCTGTGATTTATGTCATAGAGTGTTCTGCCTATGTTTTCCTCTAAGAGTTTGATAGTTTCTGGCCTTACATTTAGGTCTTTAATCCATTTTGAGCTTATTTTTGTGTATGGTGTTAGGGAGTGATCTAATCTCATACTTTTACATGTACCTGTCCAGTTTTCCCAGCACCATTTATTGAAGAGGCTGTCCTTTCTCCACTGTACATTCCTGCCACCTTTATCAAAGATAAGGTGTCCATATGTGCATGGGTTTATCGCTGGGCTTTCTATCCTGTTCCATTGATCTATCTTTCTGTTTTTGTGCCAGTACCATACTGTCTTGATTACTGTAGCTTTGTAGTATAGTCTGAAGTCAGGGAGCCTGATTCCTCCAGCTCCTTTTCTCGTTCTCAAGATTGCTTTGGCTATTCGGGGTCTTTTGTGTTTCCATACAAATTGTGAAATTTTTTGTTCTAGTTCTGTGAAAAATGCCAGTGGTAGTTTGATAGGGATTGCATTGAATCTGTAGATTGCTTTGGGTAGTAGAGTCATTTTCACAATGTTGATTCTTCCCATCCAAGAACATGGTATATCTCTCCATCTATTTGTATCATCTTTAATTTCTTTTATCAGTGTCTTATAATTTTCTGCATACAGGTTTTTCGTCTCCTTAGGTAGGTTTATTCCTAGATATTTTATTCTTTTTGTTGCAATGGTAAATGGAAGTGTTTTCTTGATTTCACTTTCAGATTTTTCATCATTAGTATATAGGAATGCCAGAGATTTCTGTGCATTAACTTTGTATCCTGCTACTTTACCAAATTCATTGATTAGCTCTAGTAGTTTTCTGGTAGCATCTTTAGGATTCTCTATGTATAGTATCATGTCATCTGCAAACAGTGACAGCTTTACTTCTTCTTTTCCGATTTGGATTCCTTTTATTTCCTTTTCTTCTCTGATTGCTGTGGCTAAAACTTCCAAAACTATGTTGAATAAGAGTGGTGAGAGTGGGCAACCTTGTCTTGTTCCTGATCTTAGTGGAAATGCTTTCAGTTTTTCACCATTGAGGATGATGTTTGCTGTGGGCTTGTCATATATGGCCTTTATTATGTTGAGGAAAGTTCCCTCTATGCCTATTTTCTGCAGGGTTTTTAGCATAAATGGGTGTTGAATTTTGTCGAAAGCTTTCTCTGCACCTATTGAGATGATCATATGGTTTTTCTCCTTCAATTTGTTAATATGGTTTATCACATTGATAGATTTGCGTATATTGAAGAATCCTTGCATTCCTGGAATAAACCCCACTTGATCATGGTGTATGATCCTTTTAATGTGCTGTTGGATTCTGTTTGCTAGTATTTTGTTGAGGATTTTTGCATCTATGTTCATCAGTGATATTGGCCTGTAGTTTTCTTTCTTTGTGACATCCTTGTCTGGTTTTGGTATCAAGGTGATGGTGGCCTCGTAGAAGGAATTTGGGAGTGTTCCTCCCTCTGCTATATTTTGGAAGAGTTTGAGAAGGATAGGTGTTAGCTCTTCTCTAAACGTTTGATAGAATTCACCTGTGAAGCCATCTGGTCCTGGGCTTTTGTTTGTTGGAAGATTTTTAATGACAGTTTCAATTTCAGTGCTTGTGATTGGTCTGTTCATATTTTCTATTTCTTCGTGATTCAGTCTTGGCAGGTTGTGCATTTCTAAGAATTTGTCCATTTCTTCCAGATTGTCCATTTTATTGGCATAGAGTTGCTTGTAGTAATCTCTTATGATTTTTTTTATTTCTGCAGTGTCAGTTGTTACTTCTCCTTTTTCATTTCTAATTCTATTGATTTGAGTCTTCTCCCTTTTTTTCTTGATGAGTCTGGCTAGTGGTTTATCTATTTTGTTTATCTTCTCAAAGAACCAGCTTTTAGTTTTATTGATCTTTGCTATCGTTTCCTTCATTTCTTTTTCATTTATTTCTGATCTGATTTTTATGATTTCTTTCCTTCTGCTAGCTTTGGGGTTTTTTTGTTCTTCTTTCTCTAATTGCTTGAGGTGCAAGGTTAGGTTGTTTATTCGAGATGTTTCCTGCTTCTTAAGGTGGGCTTGTATTGCTATAAACTTCCCCCTTAGAACTGCTTTTGCTGCATCCCATAGGTTTTGGGTCGTTGTGTCTCCATTGTCATTTGTTTCTAGGTATTTTTTTATTTCCTCTTTGATTTCTTCAGTGATCACTTCATTATTAAGTAGTGTATTGTTTAGCTTCCATGTGTTTGTATTTTTTACAGATCTTTTCCTGTAATTGATATCTAGTCTCATGGCGTTGTGGTCAGAAAAGATACTTGATACAATTTCAATTTTCTTAAATTTACCAAGGCTTGATTTGTGACCCAAGATATGATCTAGCCTGGAGAATGTTCCATGAGCACTTGAGAAAAATGTGTATTCTGTTGTTTTTGGATGGAGTGTCCTATAAATATCAATTAAGTCCATCTTGTTTAATGTATCATTTAAAGCTTGTGTTTCCTTATTTATTTTCATTTTGGATGATCTGTCCATGGGTGAAAGTGGGGTGTTAAAGTCCCCTACTATGAATGTGTTACTGTCAATCTCCCCTTTTATGGCTGTTAGTATTTGCCTTATGTATTGAGGTGCTCCTATGTTGGGTGCATAAATATTTACAATTGTTATATCTTCTTCTTGAATCGATCCCTTGATCATTATGTAGTGTCCTTCTTTGTCTCTTGTAATAGTCCTTATTTTAAAGTCTATTTTGTCTGATATGAGAATTGCTACTCCAGCTTTCTTTTGGTTTCCATTTACATGGAATATCTTTTTCCATCCCCTTATTTTCAGTCTGTATGTGTCTCTAGGTCTGAAGTGGGTCTCTTGTAGACAGCATATATAAGGGTCTTGTTTTTGTATCCATTCAGCCAATCTGTGTCTTTTGGTGGGAGCATTTAGTCCATTTACATTTAAGGTAATTATCGATATGTATGTTCCTATTCCCATTTTCTATATTGTTTTGGGTTCGTTATTATAGGTCTTTTCCTTCTCTTGTGTTCCTTGTCTAGAGAAGTTCCTTTAGCATTTGCTGTAAAGCTGGTTTGGTGGTGCTAAACTCTCTCAGCTTTTGCTTGTCTGTAAAGGTTTTAATTTCTCCATCAAATCTGAATGAGATCCTTGCTGGGTAAAGTAGCCTTGGTTGCAGGTTTTTCTCCTTCATCACTTTCAGTATGTCCTGCCACTCCCTTCTGGCTTGTAGGGTTTCTGCTGAGAGATCAGCTGTTAACCTTATGGGGATTCCCTTGTGTGTTATTTGCTGTTTTTCCCTTGCTGCTTTTAATATGCTTTCTTTGTATTTAATTTTTGACAGTTTGATTAATATGTGTCTTGGCGTATTTCTCCTTGTATTTATCCTGTATGGGACTCTCTGTGCTTCCTGGACTTGATTAACTATTTCCTTTCCCATATTAGGGAAGTTTTCAACTATAATCTCTTCAAATATTTTCTCAGTCCCTTTCTTTTTCTCTTCTTCTTCTGGAACCCCTATAATTCGAATGTTGGTGCGTTTAATGTTGTCCCAGAGGTCTCTGAGACTGTCCTCAGTTCTTTTCATTCTTTTTTCTTTATTCTGCTCTGCAGTAGTTATTTCCACTATTTTATCTTCCAGGTCACTTATCCGTTCTTCTGCCTCAGTTATTCTGTTATTGATCCCATCTAGAGTACTTTTAATTTCATTTATTGCGTTGTTCATCATTGCTTGTTTCACCTTTATTTCTTCTAGGTCCTTGTTAACTGCTTCTTGCATTTTGTCCATTCTACTTCCAAGATTTCGGATCATCCTTACTATCATTATTCTGAATTCTTTTTCAGGTAGACTGCCTATTTCCTCTTCATTTGTTAGGTCTGGTGCATTTTTATCTTGCTCCTTCATCTGCTGTGTGTTTTTCTGTCTTCTCATTTTGCTTATCTTACTGTGTTTGGGGTCTCCTTTTTGCAGGCTGCACGTTCGTAGTTCCCGTTGTTTTTGATGTCTGTCTCCAGTGGCTAAGGTTGTTTCAGTGGGTTGTGTAGGCTTCCTGGTGGAGGGGACTAGTGCCTGTGTTGTGGTGGATGAGGCTGGATCTTGTCTCTCTAGTGGGCAGGTTCACGTCTGGTGGTGTGTTTTGGGGTGTCTGTGGCCTTATTATGATTTTAGGCATCCTCTCTGCTAATGGGTGGGGTTGTGTTCCTGTTTTGCTAGTTGTTTGGCATAGGTTGTCTAGCACTGTGGCTTGCTGGTCGATGAGTGAAGCTGGGTGCTGGTGTTAAGATGGAGGTCACTGGGAGATTTCCACCGTTTAATATTATGTGGAGCTGGGAGGTCTCTTTTGACCAGTGTCCTGAAGTTGGCTCTCCTACCTCAGAGGCAGAGCCCTGACTCCTGGCTGGAGCGCCAAGAGCCTTTCATCCACACGGCTCAGAATAAAAGGGAGAAAAAGTAGAGAGAATTAGTAGATGTATGAGGAAAGAAAGAAGGAAAGGAGGAAAGGAAGGAAGGAAGAAAGAAGCAAAGAAGGAAAGAAAGGAGGGAGGGAGGGAGGAAGGAAGGAAGGAAGGAAGGAAGGAGGGAAAGAAGGAAAAAAGACAGAAAGAAAGAAGATACAGTAAAAATAAAATAAAGTATAATATATTTATTGAATTAAAAAATATTTAGAAAAAAAAAAAAAAAAGAGGGACGGATAGAACCTTAGGACCAATGTTGGAAGCAAAGCTATACAGAGAAAATCTTATACAGAAGCATACACATACACCTTCACAAAAAGAGGTAAAGGGGGAAAAATCATAAATCTTGCTCTCAGAGACCACCTCCTCAATTTGGGGTGATTCGTTGTCTAAAGGAGGGAAGGACGGAAAGAAAGAAAGAAAGAAAGAAGGAACGACGGTAAAGTATAATAAAGTTATTACAATTAAAATTATTGAGAAAAAAAAATTTTTTTTTTAAAAACCATGGACGGATAGAGCCCTAGGACAAATGGTGGAAGCAAGAGTATACAGACAAGATCTCACACATAAGCATACACGTACACATTCACAAAAAGAGGAAAAGGAAAAAAAATCATAGATCTCGCTCCTAAATTCCACCTCTTCAATTTGGGATCATTTCTTGTCTATTCAGGTATTCCACAGATGCAGGGTATATCAAGTTGATTGTGGAGCTTTAATCCGCTGCTTCTGAGGCTGCTGGGGGAGATTTCCCTTTCTCTTCTTTGTTCTCACAGCTCACAGGAGCTCAGCTTTGGATTTGGCCCTGCCTCTGCGTGTAGGTCGCTGGAGGGCGTCTGTTTTTTGCTCAGACAGGAAAGGGTTAAAGGGGCCGCTAATTCGGGGGCTCAGGCTCACTCAGGCCGGGGGTGAGGGGGGGGGAAGGAGGGGCACTGCGTGCGGGGCGGGCCTGCGGCGTCAGAGGCGGCGTGACGTTGCGGCAGAGGCCGGCGTGACGTTGCACCAGCCTGAGGCCCGCCGTGCGTTCTCCCGGGGAAGTTGTCCCTGGTTCCCGGGAATCTGGCAGTGGCGGGCTGCACAGGCTCCGCGGAAGAGGGGTGTGGAGGTTCCCGGGAACCTGGCAGGGGCGGGCTGCACAGGCCCCTTGGTGGCGGCAGCAGCAGCCCTAGCGTCTCCCGCCCGTCTCTGGGGTCCGCGCTTTTAGCCGTGGCTCGCGCCCATCTCTGGGGTTCGCGCTTTTAGCCGCGGCTCGCGCCCGTCTCTGGAGTTCCTTTAAGCAGCGCTCTTAAACCCCTCTCCTCGCGCACCAGGAAACAAAGAGGGAAGAAAAAGTCTCTTGCCTCTTCGGCAGGTGCAGGCTTTTCCCTGAACTCCCTCCTGGCTAGTCGTGGTGCACTAACCCCTTCAGGCTATGTTCAAGCCGCCAACCCCAGTCCTCTCCCTGCGCTCAGTCCAAAACCGAAACCCGAGCTTCAGCTCGCAGCCCCGCCCGCCCGGGCGGGTGAGTGCAGGTCGGCACCGATCCTCTGTGCGGGAATCTCCCCGCTTTGCCCTCCGCACCCGTCGCTGTGCACTACTCCTCGGTCCCGAAGACCCCCCTCCGCCTCCCGCAGTCTCCGCCCGCGGAGGGGCTTCCAAGTGTGTGGAAACTTTTCCTCCTTCACAGCTCCCTCCTACTGGCGCAGGTGCCGTCCTTATTCTTTTGTCTCTGTTTTTTCTTTTGCCCTACCCAGGTACGTGGGGAGTTTCTTGCCTTTTGGGACGTCTGAGGTCTTCTGCCAGCCTTCAGTAGGTGTTCTGTAGGAGTTGTTCCACGTGTAGATGTATTTCTGGTGTATCCGTGGGGAGGAAGGCGATCTCCGGGTCTTACTCTTCCGCCATCTTCAAGGTCCCCCCTCTGTGTTTTGTTTTTGTAATTAATTTTGATAATGGGATTTTTCGGATCTTCACTGCTGCGTTTAGGCCGCTGTACACACGCTTGATTTCCTTATGGAGACATATAAATCCATGGGTTTTAAGATTCTTACTTGTCAGGTATCTTCCCAAGCGTTGAATATGGGTTGTTGAGTCCATTTCGTTGAGCAAGGAGTAGGTCTTGTCTATTATATATTTGCCTTATGAAACGGTATCTGTGCTAATTTCAATCTCTGGTTTTATGCAGCACCCCAACTCACCTTTCCCCATAAGCAAGCATAAGTTGGTTTTCTAAATTTGAGACCCTGTTCTGTTTTGTAATTCAGTTCATGTGTAGCCAAGTTTACATTCCGTGTATTAGTGATATCTTATGATGTTTCTTTTTCTGTGTGACTTATTTCTCGTAGAATCAACGTTCCTGAATCCACTCATTATGCCGCTATGGACCTGATGATGTAGATTTCATTGCTGAGTGATATTCCATTGTACGTGAGTACCACAACGTCTTTATCCGTTTTTTGCTTTCTCGGATAGTTAACTTATACCGTAGACAAGGTTCTTGTTAACAGAGCCGTCCCAAACTTTGGGGTGGCTGTGTGTTTTTGATTTTAATTTCCCTAAGCTATAGGACCATAAGTGGAAGTGCCATAGTCTGTGTTGCTTTTTTTCCTACGTGTTTCAGGAAACACCATACACTTCTCCAGAGTGGCTGTTGGCAATTTACATCCCGCCCATCAACATAACAAGGCTCCCTGTTCTCCATGACCTGTCGTGCCTTACTGGAATTTACACATTTTTCAGATGGCCCTTTTGACCGGGGGGCAGTGAGACTTAATTGTAGTGCACATTTCCTTTACACGGTTGCTTGGTTGGCCAAAAAGTGCGTATGCGTTTTTTCCTGAATATATTCAGGAAAAAACGCATACGCCCTTTTTGGCCAAGTGCGTCATTGTCCACATTCTGCCTCTAATCTTATTCTTTAAGTGCAATTCCAGTCTACCCCCTGAAATCGTTTTCCTGAAATTCTGTCCCGATTTCAAGTCCTCTTCGAAGACTTACTTCAAAACATTTTTGGACGATAGCTGTCATTCATTACTCTGCAGGTTTGTGAATTACAGTGCCCCTGAGCTCCTTTCTTCAACTCGCTTTCTTGTGAGCTGGCCGCAAACACGCAGGATTGCTTCAGGCCCTAATAAAGTTCCGGCATGGCATGCTGAACCTTTGGTTAATTCCTCTTCCTGGTGGGAAATGAGCGTTAAATTTGCATGTGCAGACACCTTCACATGAGTCGTCATGGTGCCCCTTTGCCCCGGTTAACTCTATGGAGGTTGGAGTTGG
This sequence comes from Delphinapterus leucas, assembly GCF_059928025.1. Classification (NCBI taxonomy): domain Eukaryota; kingdom Metazoa; phylum Chordata; class Mammalia; order Artiodactyla; family Monodontidae; genus Delphinapterus; species Delphinapterus leucas. The sequence goes on along the minus strand of NW_028322240.1, from coordinate 11,467,347 downwards.
AGGGCCTCCTCACTCAAGATCAGTGTGCCCACGGAGCCAACCCTGCAACTTCAGGGCATGGTTGGGGGTTAGGATCACCACGAGGGTTCCTTTTCCCTTAGGAGGGAGGTGGCCTTTTGGGCTGCTGATTTCCAGGTTATCAGATACTGCCAGTATCTTGGCCAGATGTGGCGGTGGGCCAAGCCCCTTGGTGACCGTAGTTTATCCTACCTGGATCGCATTCTTGCATTGTTCCATTTCAAGTGGTCCCAGGTTTTGCACTAATACTCCAATGGCGATTCACCGTTCACCAGGAATGTAAAGGTCAAAGGGTTTAGCTAAATTAGGGAGTTCCAGGGCAAGGGTCTGAATTGACTGCTCTTTCCATTCTTGAAAGGCCACTTCTGCATTCTATTCAAAAGGATCATCACCTTTTCCTTTCAGTGTTTCATATAGAGGCCGAGCTAGTAGACTGTAGTTAGGGATCCAGAAGCAGCAAACCCTGGCCTCCCCAGGAACCCCTAAGCTGTCTTCTAGTTTTAGAAATGGGTAAGGCTGTAAATTGTTTCTTCCCTTTCCTGGGATGGGCTTCTCCGACCTTCTGTGAGAATGAAGCCCAGGCAGGTCACCGTAGTCTGTGATATTTGAGCTTTTTCTTGGACAACTTGTATCCTTTATTGGCTTCGTAGTTCAGAGGTCTCCTTAGTAGGGCTGGCGATCAGAATGTCGTCTGCATATTGAAGGAGTGTTTCCTTTTCCAGAGGTAGAACTTTTAGGTCTTTAGCTGAGCTTTCCCCAAAGATGGTGTGGGAATTTTTGAACCCTTGGGGCAACACGGCCCGGAAGTATTGTTTTAGTTGTATGTTGAGTCCTGCCACTCACAAGCCAAAATTTCTTGTGACTCTGGGACCAATAGAATACAAAAGAAGGCATCATTGAAGACTAATACAGAATACCATGTCCTGGTGGTTGGTAGAATGACCAGCAGGGTGTAGGATTTAGGAACTACTGGAGGTATATCCTCGGTGGCTTCACTGACTGTCCTGACATCCTTTACCAGGACTCCAGCAGCCCATGGGGCTCTCGAGGTCAGGCCAATCCCAGGATATGGAGCTCACCTGGGCAGGTACCCCACCCCAGCCCACGGGGCTCTCGTGTTCAGGACCCTCCCAGGATATGGGGTTCCCTGGGCAGGTCCCCCTGCAGCCCATGGGGCTCTCGTGGTCAGGCCCCTCCCAGGATACAGAGCTACCCTTGCAGGTACCATGGCAGGGCTGGGAACACAGGAACCGTGCATATCGCCCTCATTGCAGAGCACTCCCAGCTCACCTGTCACTCAGATCTGACACAGAGCACCTCAGAGCAGGACTTGAACTAACAAACAGCAGCTCCGACAGGTCTGTGACCCTGGGCATCACTCTGTGTGGCCTCCCTCCACCTGGTTTTCCAGAGACTTCCACTGCACCCGGGGCACCAGGCCTCTGTCTCCACCCACCAGCCACCCCTCCTCTCCCTGACTCCTGGGTTCCTCTCATTAGGAGACGGTTTTCTTGAAGTTGTCTCCCACTCATGGGCCAGATAATATAATTAGAAAACAAGCCAGAGCTGCAGCCCCTTGTCTATCCTGACTCTCAGGAGCCCACACCTGTTCCTTGGACCTGGCCGATTCAGCAAGTTCCAGTTTCTGCAACTGTGAGCCCCTGAGGGGTGATTATTGGCTGGCCTGGGAAGCCTGACCGTGCCGGCCAGCCCTCCCCAGGTGTGCCTGGGTTCAGATCAATATAAACACCGCTCCAGGCAGCAAGAGCCCCTGCAGCTGTGCCTGACACCATTTTCTCTGCCCTGTCAGCAGTCTTGGGGCTGGACTGGTGGGAGGGAGTGAGAGGCCACGGCTTTGTGGGTGGCCCAGTGTGAGTGGGGCTCTGCTGGACTTTCTGCAGCAGTTGCCAAGATGCCACCTGCTAAAGAAGAGGATGTGTCACCCATACCTGCCGCTGGAATTTCTCCCTGGGCAGAGGTGAGTGAGGAAGAAAGCAGTGGGGGCCGGGACAGCAGGGGTATCTCAGGCAGGGAAATGGAAAGCTTCCAGAAGAGCACCCAGGGCCAGGACCATCCTGGCTGGCCTGCAGGCACCAAGTCGGCTGGCATGCTGTCGCTCATGTGGCTCCATGGCCCTTCCTCTAGGCTTTCAAGTCCTTGTACATATTCAGGTGTTTTACCTGGGAAGGGTGGGGACATTTCAGCAGCAGCTGGCCTGGGGCTCAGCCCACGTTTACTCACAGATGTCTCGGCACGGTGCCCCAGCTTTGCAATGAGGACGCTTGTTGCGTGGGGCCTGCTGGCTGAATGGGAGATGATTCCCCACCACTGACCAACTTCAGAATTGTTTACAACTGGAGCAAGTGCCCTGATACGGTTTTCCTCTGTGTAGCTGGTGGGTTCTGTGTTTTTTTCTTTTTTGGTTCAAGGTAGATTTTATTCCTCTTTTTTGTATTTACAGATATAAGCATGGAAATAATTTATTCATATAAATACATGTATGTGAAGGGAAGAATATTTTTTCTGTTTTACTTTTTGTAATTTGAATTTTATTTTATTTTTTTATACAGCAGGTTCTTTTTGGTTATCTATTTTATACATATAAATGTATACATGCCAATCCCAACCTCTCAACTCCTCCCACCACCACCCCCCAACAGCTTTCCCCCCTTGGTGTCCATACGTTTGTTGTCTACATCTGTTGCTCTATTTCTGCCTTGCAAAACGGTTCATCTGTACAATTTGTCTAGGTTCCACATATAGGCATTAATAGACAAGATTTCTTTTTCTCTTTCTGACTTACTTCACTCTGTATGACAGTCTCTAGATCCATCAACGTCTCTACAAATGACCCAATTTCATTCCTTTTTATGGCTTAGTAATATTCCATTTTATATATGTACCACATCTTTATGCATTCGTCTGTCTGTGGGCATTTAGGTTGCTTCCATTACCTGGATATTGTAAATAGTGATGCAATGAACATTGCGGTGAATGTCTCTTTTTGATTTATGGTTTTGTCTGGGTATATGCCCAGTAGTGGGACTGCTGTATCATATGGTAATTCTATTCTTAGTTTTATAAGAAACTCCATAACTTTCTCCACAGTGACTGTATCAATTTCATTCCCAACAATAGCGGAAGAGGGTTCCTTATCTCCACACCCTTTCCAGCATTTGTTGTTTGTAGATTTTCTGATGATGCCCATTCTAACAGGTGTGAGGTGATACACCATGGATGAGTCTATTTCGTTGAGCAAAGAGTAGGTCTTGTCTATTACATATTTGGCTTATGGAACGGTATGTGTGCTAATTTCAATCTCTGGTTTTATACAGCACCGCAACTCAACTTTCCCCTTAAGCAAGCATAAGTTTTTATCTAAATGTGAGACTCTGTTCGGTTTTGGAATTCAGTTTATGTGTAGCCAAGTTTACACTCTCTCTATTAGTGATATCTTATGATAATTACCTTTCTCTGTGTGACATATTTCTCTTAGAATCATCATACTTAAATCCACTCAATTTGCTGCTACAGGCCTGATGACATTGATTTCATTGCTGAGTGATATTCCGTTGTACGTAAGTAGCACAACTCCTTTATCCATATTTTTCTTTCTGGGATATTTAATTTGTACTGGACTCAAGGTTCTTGTAAACACAGCAGCCCTAAATTTGGTGTTGGCTGTGTCTTGTTGATTTTAATTTTCCTAAGCTATAGGGCCAAAAGTGGAAGTGCCCTAGGGTCTGTAGCTTTGTTTTTCAGATGTTTCAGGATACACCATAAACATCTCCAGAGTGTCTGTTGGCAATTTACATCCCGCCCATCAGCATAACAAGGCTCCCTGTTCTCCATGGCCTGTCCTGTGTTTCTGGTTTTTACACATTTTTCAGATGGCCCTTTTGACGAATGGGAAATGAGACTTCATTGTAGTGCGGATTTCCATTGCTCGAGTGCTTGGTTGGCCAAAAAGGGCATATGTGTTTTTTCCTGAATATATTCAGGAAAAAATGTTTACGCACTTTTGTCCAAGTGCATCACTGTCAAAGATCTGCCGCTTTTCACATGCTTTAAATGCAATTCCAATCTACCTCCTGAAATATGATTCCTGCAATTCTGCCTCGTTTTGAAGTCCTCTTTGCAGACTTACTTCAGTATATTTTTGCCAATAGCTGTCATTTATAACTCTGCAGGTTTGTGAATTACAGTGCCTGTGATTTCCTTTCTTAACTCGTTTCCTTGAAAGCTGGCCACAGAACCGCAGGTTTGCTTTAGGCCATAATCAGGGTCTGGCACGGCACTCTGAGCCTTTGGTTAATTCCTCTTCCTGGTGGGAAATTAGAGTTAAATGTGCCCCTCCGGACACCTGCCTCACTCCCAGCCCCTTGGTGATGTGTGTCCTGTGGTTTGAGGCCACATGTGCTGGGTTCCTCACCTTTGGCTGATGTGGCCCCACTGGTGTGAGGACACTCCTGCCTGGTTCCCATCCCCTTGGTGATGTGGGCCATCCGGTGAGAGTCTGATCCTGGTTGGGTTCCTCACACTTCTGTGAGGTGGGCCCTCTTCTCTGACGTCACTCCTGCCTGGTTGGCACACCCCGCCTTGGCGAAGTCGGCCCTCTGGTGGGATTTGGTGCCTGCTGGGTGTCTCCTGCCCTCGGTAATGAGGGCCCTCTGGCGTCAGGCCCTAATTCCTGGGCTCCCAATATTTTCTGATATGCGCCCTGTGGTTCGAGTACACTCCTGCCAGGTTCCCAACACCATGGGAATGTGGGCCTTCTGCTCTGAGGTCCCAACCGTGGGTTGCTCAGTTTCATGATGAGGGCCCTCTGCTGTGAGTTCTCTCCGGCCTGGATCCCATAGCCTCGCTGCTCCTCGCCACCTGCTGGGAGGTTCCAACTGCGGGATTCCTCACCTTTTTTCTTCTATGGACCCTCTGTTTTGAGACTCCTCCTGCCTGCCTCACTCCCAGTCCCTTGGTGATGTGTGTCCTCTGGTGTGAGGCCACGTGTGCTGGGTCCCTTGCCTTTGGATGATGTGGCCACACTGGTGTGAGGACACTCCTGCCTGCTTCCTATCCCCTTGATGATGTGGGCCCTCTGGTGAGAGTCTGATCCTGGCTGGGTTCCTCACCCTTCTGTGAGGTGGGCCCTCTGCTGTGAGGTCACTCCTGCCTGGCTGGCACACCCCACCTGGGCAACATCGGCCCTCTTGTGGCACTTGGAGCCTGCTGGGAGCCTCCTCCCCTCGGTGATGGGGGCCCTCTAGCGTCAGGCCCTAACTGCTGGGTACCCACATTTTCTGATACGTGCTAAGTGGTGCGAGGACACTCCTGCGAGGTTCCCATCCCCATGGGCATGTGGGCCTTCTGCTCTAAGGTCCCAACACCTGTGTTGTTCACCGTTTCATGATGTTGTCTCTCTGGTGTTAGTTCACTCAGGCCTAGATCCCATAGACTCTGTGCTCTGAGCCGACTGCTGGGAGGTTCCTACTGCTGGATTCCTTACCTTTTTTATTCTTTGGGTCCTGTGTTTTCATGCTTCTACTTCCTGACTCACTCCCAGCCCCTTTGTGATGTAGGTCCTCTGGTTTAAGGCCACGTGTACCGGTTTCCTCACCTTTATTGATGTGGCCCCACTGGTGTGAGGACACTCCTGCCTGGTTCCCATCCCCTTGGTGATTGGGGCCCTCTTGTGAGAGTCTGATCCTGTCTGGATTCCTCACACTTCTGGGAGGTGGGCCCTCTGCTGTGAGGTCACTCCTGCCTGGCTGGCACACGTCACCTTGGTGATGTGGGCCCTCAGTTGGGAGTTGGTGCCTGCTGGGAGTCTCCTCCCCTCGGTAATGAGGGCCCTCTGGCGTCAGGCCCTAACTCATGGGCTCCCAAAATTTTCTGATGTGCTCCCTGTCGTGTGAGTACACTCCAGCCAGGGTCCCTTCCCTAGGGGATGTGGGCTTTCTGCTCTGTGGTCCCAACGGCTGGGTTGCTCACACTGTCAGAATGTGGGCCCTCTGCTCTGAGTTCACTCCGGCATGGATCCCATAACCTCGGTGCTCTGGGCCACCTGCTTGGAGTTTCCAACTGCGGGGTTCCTCACCTTTTTTATTCTATGGGCCCTCTGTTCTGAGTCTCCTCCTGCATGCCTCACTCCCAGCCCTTTCGGGATGTGCGTCCCCTTGTTTGAGGCCACATGTGCTGGGTTCCTCACCTTTGGCTGATGTGGCTCCACTGGTGTGAGGACACTCCTGCCTGGTTCCCATCCCCTTGGTGATGTGGGCCCTCTGGTGAGAGTCTTATCCTGGCTGGGTTCCTCACCCTTCTGTGAGGTAGGCCCTCTGCTGTGAGGTCACTCCTGCCTGGCTGGCCCAGGTCACCTTGGCGACGTGGGCCCTCAGTTGGGAGTTGGTGCCTGCTGGGAGTCTCCTCCCCTCGGTAATGAGGGCCCTCTGGCGTCAGACCCTAACTCCTGGGCTCCCAAAATTTTCTGTTGTGCGCCCTGTGGTGCTAGTACACTCCTGCCAGGTTCCCAACCCCATGGGAATGTGGGCCTTCTGCTCTGAGGTCCCAACCGTGGGTTGCTCAGTTTCTTGATGAGGGCCCTCTGGTGTGAGTTCACTCCAGCATGGATCCCATAGCCTCGCTGCTCCTGGCCACCTGCGGGGAAGTTCCAACTGCGGGATTCCTCACCTTTTTCCTTCTATGGGCCCTCTGTTTTGAGACTCCTCCTGCCTGCCTCACTCCCAGCCCCTTGGTGATGTGTGTCCTCTGGTTTGAGGCCACGTGTGCTGGGTCCCTCACCTTTCGATGATGTGGCCCCACTGGTGTGAGGACACTCCTGCCTGGTTCCTATCCCCTTGGTGATGTGGGCCCTCTGGTGAGAGTCTGATCCTGGCTGGGTTCCTCACACTTCTGTGAGGTGGGCCCTCTGCTGTGAGGTCACTCCTGCCTGGCTGGCACACCCCGCCTTGGCAATGTCGGCCCTCTTGTGGCAGTTGGAGCCTACTGGGAGCCTCCTCCCCTCGGTGATGAGGGCCCTCTGGCGTCAGGCCCTAACTGCTGGGTACCCACATTTTCTGATACGTGCTAAGTTGTGCGAGGACACTCGTGCCATGTTCCCAACCCCATGGTGATGTGGGCCTTCTGCTCTGAGGTCCAAACGGCTGGGTTGCTCACAGTTTCATGATGTGGGCCCTCTGCTGTGAGTTCACTGTGGCCTGCATCCCATAGACTCGGTGCTCTGGGCCGCCTGCTGGGAGGTTCCCACTGCAGGATTCCTCAGCTTTTTTATTCTATTCACCCTGTGTTGTGAGGCTACTCATGCCTGCCTCACTCCGAACCCCTTGGAGATCTGGGTCCTCTGGTTTAGGCCACATGTGCTGGGTTCCTCACCTTTCTATGATGTGGTCACCCTGGTGTGAAGACAGTCCTGCCTGGTTCTGATGCCCTTGGTGATGTGGGCCCTCTGGTGAGAGTCTTATCCTGGCTGGGTTCCTCACCATTCTGTGAGGTAGGTCCTCAGCTGTGAGGTCACTCCTGCCTGGCTGTTGCACGTCACCTTGGCGACATGGTCCCTCCGTAGGGAGTTGGTGCCTGCTTGGGGACTCCTCCCCTTGGTAATGAGGGCCCTCTGGCATCAGGCCCTAATTTCTGGGTTCCCAAAATTCTCTGATGTGCGCCCTGTGGTGCGAGTACACTTCTGCCAAGTTCCCAACCACATGGGAATGTGGGCCTTCTGCTCTAAGGTCCCAACGGCTGGGTTGCTCACAGTTTCATGATGAGGGCCCTCTGTTTTGTGTTCAGTCAGGCCTGGATCCCATAGCCTCGCTGCTCCTGGCCGCCTGCTGGGAGGTTCCAACTGCGGGATTCCTCACCTTTTTTACGCAATGGGCCCTCTGTTTTGAGGCTCCTCCTGCCTGCCTCACTCCCAGCCCCTTGGTGATGTGTGTCCTGTAGTTTGAGGCCACGTGTGCTGGGTCCGTCACATTTCGGTGATGTGGCCCCACTGGTGTGAGGACACTCCTGCCTGGTTTCCATTCCCTTGGTGATGTGGGCCCTCCGGTGAGAGTCTGATCCTCTTTGGGTTCCTCACACTTTTGTGTGGTTGGCCCTCTGCTCTGAGGTCACTCCTGCCTGGCTGGCACACCCCGCATTGGCGACGTCGGCCCTCTGGTAGCAGTTGGAGCTTGCTGGGAGCCTCCTCTCCTCAGTGATGAGGGCCCTCTGGCGTCCGGCCCTAACTGCTGGGCTCCCCACATTTTCTGTTGTGTGCCCACTGGTGCGATGACACTCCTGCTTGGTTCCCTTCCCCATGGGGATGTGGGCCTTGTGCTCTGAGGTCACAACGGCTGGGTTGCTTACAGTATCACGATGAGAGCCTGCTGTTGTGAGTTCATCACTGCCTGGATCCCATAGCCTCGGTGCTCTGGGCCGCCTGCTGGGATGTTCCAACTGCTGGATTCCTCACCTTTTTATACAATGGGCCATGTGTTTTGAGGTTAATCCTGCCTGCCTCGCTCTGAGACCCATGGTGATGTGGGTCTTCTGGTTTGAGGCCACATGTGCTGGGTACCTCAACTTTCGATGATGTGGCCCCACGGGTGTGAGGACACTCGTGCCTGATTCCCAGCCCCTTGCTTATGTGGGCACTCTGGTGAGAGTCTGATCATGACTGGGTTCCTTACCCTTCTGTGAGGTGGGCGCTCTGATGTGAGGTCACTCCTGCCTGGATGGCTCACATCGCCTTGGCGACGTAGGCCCTCTGTTGGCCACTGAAGCATGCTGGTAGCCTCCTACCCTCTTTAATGAGGGCCCTGGAAGAAACGCATATGCCCTTTTTGACCAAGGGCATCATTGTCGAAGTTCTGCCTCTTCTCCTATACTTTCAGAGGACTTCCCGTCTACCTCCTGAAATCGTATTCCTGGAATTCTGCCCCGCGTTCAAGTCCTCTTTGCAGCCTTACTTCAATATATTTTTGGACGATAGCTGTCATTTATAACTCTGCAGGTTTGTGAATTACAGTGCCCCTGAGCTCCATTCTTCAACTCGCTTTCTTGTGAGCTGGCCGCAAAACCGCAGGATTGCTTCAGGCCCTAATCTGGTTCCGGCACGGCATGTTGAGCCTTTGGCTAATTCCTCTTCCTGATAGGAAATGAGCATTAAATTTGCTCGTGCAGACACCTACAGCTAATCTCTCATTGGTTCTCCCTATTCCTGTTCATCTTGCTCAGAAATTCCAAACTGTGCCAAACAGGAGGTTAAAGGCACTGTCTCTCCAATTGGGGAAAGAGTTAGTAAAGCGTCTGGAATGGTAAAACCGAGTATGAGGGGAAGAAAACTGAGATGCATTTAAAAAGGTTTCCCGGTCACACGGTGGACCATATTCTGGGTTTCCCAAGCGTGTTTTACCTGAAGGAAGAATCCCTTAAACCTGGAGAGGTGGGACCCATGCAATGGGTACCATGCAGTATGATTTCAAAGGGCCTGCATTTTCTCACCGAACCTCACCAATGCTATCAGCCCAAAGTGTCAAACCTTATGTCTCACTCAGCTCTAGGTGTACATGTGGTAAATCCAGGTTGCATCACAAGCCCTGAATGAACTATTTAAGAACTGCTCTCTATTTCACTGTCATTGTGTTTGTTTTTGTAGTTTATTTTGATAATGGGATTTATCGGATTTTCTCTGCTGTCTTCATGCAGCTGTACACACACTTGATTCTCTTACGGAGACATATAAATCCATGGGTTTGAAGATTCTTACTAGTCATGTGTAATCCTAGGAGTTGAATATGGTGTGTTTAGTCCATTTCGTTGAGCAAGGTGTAGGTCTTGACTATTACATATTTGGCTTATGGAAAGGTATGTGTGCTAATTTCTATCTCTGGTTTTATGCAGCACCCCACCTCACCTTTCCCCATAAGCAAGCATAAGTTGGTGTTCTACATTTGAGACCCTGTTCTGTTTTGTAATTCAGTTCATGTGTAGCCAAGTTTACATTCCGTGTATTAGTGATATCTTATGATGTTTCATTTTCTGTGTGACTTATTTCACTTAGAATCATCGTACCTGGATCCACTCAATATGCCGCGACGGGCCTGATGACATAGATTTCATTGGTGAGTGATATTCCATTGTACGTGCGTACCACAACTTCTTTATCCATTTTTCACATTCTGGGATATTTAACTTGTACCGTAAACGACGTTCTTGTAAACAGAGCTGTCGCAAACATTGGGGTGGCTGTGTGTTTTTGATTTTAATTTCCCTAAGCTATAGGACCATAAGTGGAAGTGACATAGGCTGTGTTGCTTTGTTTCCTACTTGTTTCAGGATACACCATACATTTCTCCAGAATGGCTGTTGGCAATTTACATCCCGCCCATCAGCATAACAAGGCTCCCTGTTCTCCAAGACTTGTCCTGCCTTTCTGGATTTTACACTTTTTTCAGATGGCACTTTTGACCGGGGGGCAGTGAGACTTCATTGTAGTGCAGATTTCCTTTACACGCTTGCTTGGTTGGGCAAAAAGGGCGTATGCATTTTTTCCTGAATATATTCAGGAAAAAACGCATACGCCCTTTTTGGCCAAGTGCATCATTGTTGACATTCTGCCTCTTTTCCTATGCTTTAAATGCAATTCCAGTCTACCCCCTGAAATCGTTTTCCTGAAATTCTGCCCCGCTTTCAAGTCCTCTTTGAAGACTTACTTCAGTACATTTTTGGACGATAGCTGTCATTCATAACTCTGCAGGTTTGTGAATTACAGTGTCCCTGAGCTCCTTTCTTCCACTCCTTTTCTTGTGAGCTGGCCGCAAAACCGCAGGATTGCTTCAGGACCTAATATGTTTCCGGCCGGGCACGCTGAGCCTTTGGTTAATTCCTCTTCCTGGTGGGAAATGAGCGTTCCATTTGCCCGTGCAGACACCAACAGCTAGTCTCTCATTGGCTCTCCTTATTGCTGTTCATCTTGCGCAGAAATTGCAAACTGTGCCAAAGAGGAGGTTAAAGTCACTGACTCTCCAAGTGAGGAGAGTGTTAGTAAAGCGTCTGGAATGGTGAACCCGAGTACCAGGGGACGAAAACTGACATGCATTTGAAAGCGTTTCCCGGTCACACAGTGCACTGTAATGTGCGTTTCCCATGCATGTTTTAGCTGAAGGAAGAATCCCTTAAGCCTGGAGAGTTGGGACCCATGGAATGGGTACCATGCAGTATGACTTCAAAGGGTCTGCGTTTGCTCACCGAACCTCACCAATGCTATCAGCCCGAAGTGTCCAGCCTTATGTCTCACCCAGCTCTGGGTGTAGATGTGGTAAATCCAGGTTGCCTGACAAGCCCTGAATGAATTATTTAAGAATTGCTCTGTATTTCACTGTATTTTTTTTTGTTTTTGAAATTTATTTTGGTAATGTGATTTATCGGATGTTCACTGCTGCGTTTAGGCCGCTGTACACACGCTTGATTTCCTTATGGAGACATATAAATCCATGGGTTTTAAGATTCTTACTTGTCAGCTATCTTCCCAGGCGTTGAATATGGGGTGTTGAGTCCATTTCGATGAGGAAGGAGTAGGTCTTGTCTATTATATATTTGCCTTATGTAACGGTATGTGTGCTAATTTCAATCTCTGGTTTTATGCAGCACCCCAACTCACCTTTCCCCATAAGCAAGCATAAGTTGGTTTTCTAAATTTGAGACCCTGTTCTGTTTTGTAATTCAGTTCATGTGTAGCCAAGTTTACATTCCGTGTATTAGAGATATCTTATGATGTTTCTTTTTCTGTGTGACTTATTTCTTGTAGAATCATCGTACCTGAATCCACTCATTATGCCGCTAGGGACCTGATGACGTAGATTTCATTGCTGAGTGATATTACATTGTACGTGCGTACCAAAACTTCTTTATCCATTTTTTGCTTTCTCGGATATTTAACTTGTACCGTAGATGACGTTCTTGTAAACAGAGCCGTCCCAAATTTTGGGGTGGCTGTGTCTTTTTGATTTTAATTTCCGTAAGCTATAGGACCATAAGTGGAAGTGCCATAGGCTGTGTTGCTTTGTTTCCTACGTGTTTCAGGAAACACCATACCCTTCTCCGGAGTGGCTGTTGGCAATTTACATCCGCCCATCAGCATAACAAGGCTCCCTGTTCTCCATGACCTGTCCTGCCTTTCTGGATTTTACACTTTTTTCAGATGGCCCTTTTGACCGGGGGGCAGTGAGACTTCATTGTAGTGCAGATTTCCTTTACACGCTTGCTTGGTTGGCCAAAAAGGGCGTATGCGTTTTTTCCTGAATATATTCAGGAAAAAACGCATACGCCCTTTGTGGCCAAGTGCATCATTGTCGACATTCTGCCTGTTTTCCTATGCTTTAAGTGCAATTGCAGTCTACCCCCTGAAATCGTGTTCCTGACATTCTGCCCCGCTTTCAAGTCCTCTTCGAAGACATACTTCAATACATTTTTGGACAATAGCTGTCATTCATAACTCTGCAGGTTTCTGAATTACACTGCCCCTGAGCTCCTTTCTTCAACTAGCTTTCTTGTGAGCTGGCCGCAAATCCGCAGGATTGCCTCAGGCCATAATCTCTTTCTGGCAGGGCACGCTGAGCTTTTGGTTAATTCCTCTTCCTGGTGGGAAATGAGCGTTCCATTTGCCCGTGCAGACATCTACAGCTAGTCTCTCATTGGTTCTCCCTATTCCTGTTCATCTTGCGCAGAAATTGCAAACTGTGCCAAACAGGAGGTTAAAGGCACTGACTCTCCAAGTGGGGATATTGTTAGTAAACCGTCTGGAATGGTGAACCCGAGTACCAGGGGACGAAACCTGAGATGCATTTGAAAACGTTTCCCGGTCACACAGTGCAGTGTACTGTGGGTTTCCCATGCATGTTTTAGCTGAAGGAAGTGTCCCTTAAACCTGGAGAGTTGGGACCCATGGAAGGGGTACCATGCAGTATGACTTCAAAGGGTCTGCGTTTGCTCACCGAACCTCACCAATGCTATCAGCCCGAAGGGTCCAGCCTTATGTCTCACCCAGCTCTGGGTGTAGATGTGGTAAATCCAGGTTGCATCACAAGCCCTGAATGAATTATTTAAGAATTGCTCTCTATTTCACTGTCATTCTCTTTTGTTTTTGAAATTCATTTTGATAATGGGATTTATCGGATGTTCACTGCTGCGTTTAGGCCACTGTACACACGCTTGATTTCCTTATGGAGACATATAAATCCATGGGTTTTAAGATTCTTACTTGTCAGGTATCTTCCCAGAGTTGAATATGGGGTGTTGAGTCCATTTCGTTGAGCAAGGAGTAGGTCTTGTCTATTATATATTTGGCTTATGGAACGGTATCTGTGCTAATTTCAATCTCTGCTTTTATGCAGCACCCCAACTCACTTTTCCCCATAAGCAAGCATAAGTTGGTTTTCTAAATTTGAGACCCTGTTCTGTTTTGTAATTCAGTTCATGTGTAGCCAAGTTTACATTCCGTGTATTAGTGATATCTTATGATGTTTCTTTTTCTGTGTGACTAATTTCTCGTAGAATCATCGTAACTGAATCCACTCATTATGCCGATAGGACCTGATGACGTAGATTTCATTGCTGAGTGATATTCCATTGTACGTGCGTACCACAACTTCTTTATCCATTTTTGCTTTCTCGGATATTTAACTTGTACCGTAGACGAAGTTCTTGTAAACAGAGCGGTCCCAAATTTTGGGTTGGCTGTGTCTTTTTGATTTTAATTTCCCTAAGCTATAAGACCATAAGTGGAAGTGCCATAGGCTGTGTTGCTTTGTTTCCTACGTGTTTCTGGAAACACCATACACTTCTCCAGAGTGGTTGTTGGCAATTTACATCCCGCCCATCAGCATAACAAGGCTCCCTGTTCTCCATCACCTGTCCTGCATTTCTGGATTTTACACTTTTTTCAGATGGCCCTTTTGACCGGGGGGCAGTGAGACTTCATTGTAGTGCAGATTTCCTTTACACGCTTGCTTGGTTGGCCAAAAAGTGCGTATGCGTTTTTTCCTGAATATATTCAGGAAAAAACGCATACGCACTTTTTGGCCAAGTGCATCATTGTCGACATTCTGCCTCTTTTCCTATGCTTTAAGTGCAATTCCAGTCTACCCCCTGAAATCGTGTTCCTGAAATTCTGCCCCGCTTTCAAGTCCTCTTCGAAGACTTACTTCAATACATTTTTGGACGATAGGTGTCATTCATAACTCTGCAGGTTTCTGAATTACACTGCCCCTGAGCTCCTTTCTTCAACACGATTTCTTGTGAGCTGGCCAGAAAACCGCAGGATTGCTTCACGCCATAATCTCTTTCTGGCAGGGCACGCTGAGCCTTTGATTAATTCCTCTTCCTGGTGGGAAATGAGCGTTCCATTTGCCCGTGCAGACACCTACATCTAGTCTCTCATTGGTTCTCCCTATTCCTGTTCATCTTGCGCAGAAATTGCAAACTGTGCTAAACAGGAGGTTAAAGGCACTGACTCTCCAAGTGGGGAGAGTGTTAGTAAAGCGTCTGGAATGGTGAACCCGAGTACCAGGGGTGAAAATTGAGATGCATTTGAAAACGTTTCCCAATCACACGGTGGTCCATACTCTGGGTTTCCCATGCATGTTTTAGCTGAAGGAAAAATCCCTTAAACCTGGAGAGTTGGGACTCATGGAATGGGTACCATGCAGTATGACTTCAAAGGGTCTGTGTTTGCTCACCGAACCTCACCAATGCTATCAGCCCGAAGTGTCCAGCCTTATGTCTCACCCAGCTCTGGGTGTAGAAGTGTTAAATCCAGGTTGCATCACAAGACCTTAATGAATTATTTAAGAATTGCTCTCTATTTCACTGTCATTGTGTTTTGTTTTTGAAATTTATTTTGATAATGGGATTTATCGGATTTTCACTGCTGCATTTAGGTCGCTGTACACGCTCTTGATTTCATTATGTAGACATATAAATCCATGGGTTTTAAGATTCTTACTTGTCAGGTATCTTCCCAGGCGTTGAATATGGGGTGTTGAGTCCATTTCGTTGAGCAAGGAGTAGGTCTTGTCTATTATATATTTGGCTTATGGAACGGTATCTGTGCTAATTTCAATCTCTGGTTTTATGCAGCACCCCAACTCACCTTTCCCCGTAAGCAAGCATAAGTTGGTTTTCTCACTTTCAGACCCTGTTCTGTTTTGTAATTCAGTTCATGTGTACCCAAGTTTACATTCCGTTTATTAGGGATATCTAATGATGTTTACATTCCGTTTATTAGGGATATCTAATGATGTTTCTTTTTCTGTGTGACTTATTTCTCGTAGAATCATCATAACTGAATCCACTCATTATGCCGCTAGGGTCCTGATGACGTAGATTTCATTGCTGAGTGATATTCCATTGTACGTGCGTACCAAAACTTCTTTATCCATTTTTTGCTTTCTTGGATATTTAACTTGTACCGTAGACGAGGTTCTTGTAAACAGAGCAGTCCCAAACTTTGGAGTGACTGTGTCTTTTTGATTTTAATTTCCCTAAGCTATAGGACCATAAGTGGAAGTGCCATAGGCTGTGTTGCCTTGTTTCCTACCTGTTTCAGGAAACACCATACACTTCTCCAGAGTGGTTTTTGGCAATTTACATCCGCCCATCAGCATAAAAAGGCTCCCTGTTCTCCATGACCTGTCCTGGCTTTCTGGATTTTACACTTTATTCAGATGACCCTTTTGACCGGGGGGCAGTGAGACTTCATTGTAGTGCAGATTTCCTTTACACGCTTGCTTGGTTGGCCAAAACGGGCGTATGCATTTTTTCTTGCAGGAAAAAAAGCATACGCCCTTTTTGGCCAAATGTATCATTGTCGACATTCTGCCTATTTTCCTATGCTTTAAGTGCAATTCCAGTCTACCCCCTGAAATCGTTTTCCGGAAATTCTTCCACGCTTTCAAGTCCTCTTCGAAGACTTACTTCAGTACATTTTTGGACGATAGCTGTCATTCATAACTCTGCAGGTTTGTGAATTACAGTGCCCCTGAGCTCCTTTCTTCAACTCGCTTTCTTGTGAGCTGGCCGCAAAACCGCAGGATTCCTTCAGGCCCTAATCTCTTTCTGGCAGGGCACGCTGAGCCTTTGGTTAATTCCTCTTCCTGGTGGGAAATGAGCGTTCCATTTGCCCGTGCAGACACCTACAGCTAGTCTCTCATTGGTTCTCCCTATTCCTGTTCATCTTGCGCAGAAATTGCAAACTGTGCCAAACAGGAGGTTAATGGCACTGACTCTCCAAGTGGGGAGAGTGTCAGTAAAGCGTCTGGAATGGTGAACCCGAGTACCAGGGAACGAAAACTGAGATGCATTTGAAAACGATTCCCAATCACACGGTGGACCATACTCTGGGTTTCCCATGCATGTTTTAGCTGAAGGAAGAATCCCTGAAACCTGGAGAGTTGGGACTCATGGAATGGGTATCATGCAGTATGACTTCAAAGGGTCTGCGTTTGCTCACCGAACCTCACCAATGCTATCAGCGCGAAGTGTCCAGCCTTATGTCTCACCCAGCTATGGGTGTAGATGTGGTAAATCCAGGTGGCATCACAAGCCCTGAATGAATTATTTAAGAATTGCTCTCTATTTCACTGTCATTGTGTTTTGTTTTTGAAATTTATTTTGATAATGGGATTTATCGGATGTTCACTGTTGCATTTAGGCCGCTGTACACAGGCTTGATTTCCTTATGGAGACATATAAAACCATGGGTTTTAAGATTCTTACTTGTCACGTATCTTCCCAGGCGTTGAATATGGGGTGTTGAGTCCATTTCGTTGAGCAAGGAGTAGGTCTTGTCTATTATATATTTGGCTTATGGAAAGGTATCTGTGCTAATTTCAATCTCTGGTTTTATGCAGCACCCCAACTCACCTTTCCCCATAAGCAAGCATAAGTTGGTTTTCTCAATTTGAGACCCTGTTCTGTTTTGTAATTCACTACATGTGTAGCCAAGTTTACATTCCGTGTATTAGTGATATCTTATGATATTTCTTTTCCTGTGTGACTTATTGCTCGTAGAATCATCGTACCTGAATCCACTCATTATGCCGCTACGGCCTGATGACGTAGATTTCATTGCTGAGTGATATTCCATTGTACGTGCGTACCACAACTGCTTTATCCATTTTTTGCTTTCTCGGATATTTAACTTGTACCGTACACGAGGTTTTTTTAAACAGAGCCGTCCCAAAATTTGGGGTGGATGTGCGTTTTTCATTTTAATTTCCCTAAGCTATAGGACCATAAGTGGAAGTGCCATAGGCTGTGTTGCTTTGTTTCCTACGTGTTTCATGAAACACCATACACTTCTCCAGAGTGGCTGTTGGCAATTTACATCCCGCCCATCAGCATAACAAGGCTCCCTGTTCTCCATGACCTGTCCTGCCTTTCTGGATTTTACACTTTTTTCAGATGGCCCTTTTGACCGGGGTCAGTGAGACTTCATTGTAGTGCAGATTTCCTTTACACGCTTGCTTGGTTGGCCAAAAAGGGCTTATGCATTTTATCCTGAATATATTCAGGAAAAAACGCATACGCCCTTTTTGGCCAAGTGCATCATTGTCGACATTCTGCCTCTTTTCCTATGCTTTAAGTGCAATTCCAGTCTACCCCCTGAAATCGTGTTCCTGAAATTCTGCCCCGCTTTCAAGTCCTCTTCGAAGACTTACTTCAATATATTTTTGGACGATAGCTGTCATTCATAACTGTTCAGGTTTCTGAATTACACTGCCCCTGAGCTCCTTTCTTCAACTCGCTTTCTTGTGAGCTGGCTGCAAAACCGCATGATTGCTTCACGCCATAATCTCTTTCTGGCAGGGCACGCTGAGCCTTTGGTTAATTCCTCTTCCTGGTGGGAAATGAGCGTTCCACTTGCCCGTGTAGACGCCTACAGCTAGTCTCTCATTGGTTCTACCTATTCCTGTTCATCTTGCGCAGAAATTGCAAACTGTGCCAAATAGGAGGTTAAAAGCACTGACTCTCCCAGTGGGGAGAGTTTTAGTAAAGCATTTGGAATGGTGAACCCGAGTACCAGGGGCGAAAACTGAGATGCATTTGAAAACGTTTCCCAATCACTCGGTGGTCCATACTCTGGGTTGCCCATGCATGTTTTAGCTGAAGGAAGAATCCCTTAAACCTGGAGAGTTGGGACCCATAGAATGGGTACCATGCAGTATGACTTCAAAGGGTCTGCGTTGTTCAACGAACCTCACCAATGCTATCAGCCCTAAGTGTCCGGCCTTATGTCTCACGCAGCTCTGTGTGTAGATGTGGTAAATCCAGGTTGCATCACAAGCCCTGAATGAATTATTTAACAATTGTTCTCTATTTCACTGTTATTGTGTTTTGTTTTTGAAATTTATTTTGATAATGGTATTTATCGGATTTTCATTGCTGCATTTAGGCCACTGTACACACTCTTGATTTCCTTATGGAGACATATAAATCCATGGGTTTTAAGATTTTACTTGTCAGGTATCTTCCCAGGCGTTGAATATGGGGTGTTGAGTCCATTTCGTTGAGCAAGGAGTAGGTCTTGTCTATTATATATTTGGTTTATGGAACGGTATCTTTGCTAATTTCAAACTCTGGTTTTATGCAGCACCCCAACTCACCTTTCCCCATAAGCAAGCATAAGTTGGTTTTCTCAATTTGAGACCCTGTTCTGATTTGTAATTCAGTTCATGTGTAGCCAAGTTTACATTCCGTGTATTAGTGATATATTATGATGTTTCTTTTTCTGTGTGACTTATTTCTCGTAGAATCATCGTACCTGAATCCACTCATTATGCCGCTACGGGCCTGATGACGTAGATTTCATTGCTGAGTGATATTCCACTGTACATGCGTACCACAACTTCTTTATCCATTTTTTGCTCTCTCGGATATTTAACTTGTACCGTAGAGGACGTTCTTGTAAAGAGAGACGTCCCAAATTTTGGGGTGACTGTGTCTTTTTGATTTTAATTTCCCTAAGCTATAGGACCATAAGTGGAAGTGCCATAGGCTGTGTTGTTTTGTTTCCTACGTGTCTCTGGAAACACCATACACTTCTCCAGAGTGGTTGTTGGCAATTTACATCCTGCCCATCAGCATAACAAGGCTCCCTGTTCTCCATGACCTGTCCTGCCTTTCTGGATTTTACACTTTTTTCAGATGGCCCTTTTGACCGGCGGCAGTGAGACTTCATTGTAGTGCAGGTTTCCTTTACACGCTTGCTTGGTTGGCCAAAAAGGGCGTATGCGTTTTTTCCTGAATATATTCAGGAAAATACGCATACGCCCTTTTTGGCCAAGTGCATCATTGTCGACATTCTGCTTCTTTTCCTATGCTTTAAGTGCAATTCCAGTCTACCCCCTGAAATCGTGTTCCTGAAATTCTGCCCCGCTTTCAAGTCCTCTTCGAAGACTTACTTCAATACATTTTTGGACGATAGCTGTCATTCATAACTCTGCAGGTTTCTGAATTACACTGCCCCTGAGCTCCTTTCTTCAACTCGCTTTCTTGTGAGCTGGCCGTAAAACCACAGGATTGCTTCACGCCATAATCTCTTTCTGGCAGGGCACGCTGAGCCTTTGGTTAATTCCTCTTCCTGGTGGGAAATGAGCGTTCCATTTGCCCGTGCAGACACCTACATCTAGTCTCTCATTGGTTCTCCCTATTCCTGTTCATCTTGCGCAGAAATTGCAAACTGTGCCAAACAGGAGGTGAAAGGCACTGACTCTCCAAGTGGGGAGAGTGTTAGTAAAGCGTCTGGAATGGTGAACCCGAGTACCAGGGGCGAAAACTGAGATGCATTTGAAAACGTTTCCCAATCACACGGTGGACCATACTCTGGGTTTCCCATGCATGTTTTAGCTGAAGGAAGAATCCCTTAAACCTGGAGAGTTGGGACTCATGGAACGGGTACCATGCAGTATGACTTCAAAGGGTCTGCGTTTGCTCACCGAACCTCACCAATGCTATCAGCCCGATGTGTCCAGCCTTATGTCTCACCCAGCTCTGGGCGTAGAAGTGGTAAATCCAGGTTGCATCACAAGCCCTGAATGAATTATTTAAGAATTGCTCTCTATTTCACTGTCATTGTGTTTTGTTTTTGAAATTTATTTTGATAATGGGATTTATCGGATTTTCACTGCTGCATTTAGGCCGCTGTACACACTCTTGATTTCCTTATGGAGACATATAAATCCATGGGTTTTAAGATTCTTACTTGTCAGGTATCTTGCCAGGCGTTGAATATGGGGTGTTGAGTCCATTTCGTTGAGCAAGGAGTAGGTCTTGTCTATTATATATTTGGCTTATGGAACGGTACCTGTGCTAATTTCAATCTCTGGTTTTATGCAGCACCCCAACTCACCTTTCCCCGTAAGCAAGCATAAGATGGTTTTCTCAATTTGAGACCCTGTTCTGTTTTGTAATTCAGTTCATGTGTAGCCAAGTTTACATTCCGTGTATTAGGGATATCTAATGATGTTTCTTTTTCTGTGTGACTTATTTCTCGTAGAATCATGGTACCTGAATCCACTCATTATGCCGCTAGGGACCTGATGACGTAGATTTCATTGCTGAGTGATATTCCATTGTACGTGCGTACCACAACTTCTTTATCCATTTTTTGATTTCTTGGATATTCAACTTGTACCGTAGACGAGGTTCTTGTAAACAGAGCCATCCCAAATTTTGGGGTAGCTGTGTCTTTTTGATTTTAATTTCCCTAAGCTATAGGACCATAAGTGGAAGGGCCATAGGCTGTGTTGCTTTGTTTCCTATGTCTTTCAGGAAACACCATACACTTCTCCAGAGTGGCTGTTGGCAATTTACATCCCGCCCATCAGCATAACAAGGCTCCCTGTTCTCCATGACCTTTCCTGCCTTTCTGGATTTTACACTTTTTTCAGATTGCCCTTTTGACCGGGGGGCAGTGAGACTTCATTGTAGTGCCGATTTCATTTACACGCTTGCTTGGTTGGCCAAAAAGTGCGTTTGCGTTTTTTCCTGAATATATTCAGGAAAAAACTCATATGCCCTTTTTAGCCAAGTGCATCATTGTCGACATTCTGCCTCTGTTCCTATGCTTTAAGCGCAATTCCAGTCTACCCCCTGAAATCGTTTTCCTGAAATTCTGCCCCGCTTTAAAGTCCTCTTCGAAGACATACTTCAGTACATTTTGGACGATAGCTGTCATTCATAACTCTGCAGGTTTGTGAATTACAGTGCCCCTGAGCTCCTTTCCGCAACTCGCTTCCATGTAAGCTGGCCGCCAAACCACAGGATTGCTTCAGGCCATAATCTGTTTCAGGCAGGGCACGTTGAGCCTTTGGTTAATTCCTCTTCCTGGTCGGAAATGAGCGTTCCATTTGCCCGTGCAGACACCTACAGCTAGTCTCTCATTGGTTCTCCCTATTCCTATTCATCTTGTGCACAAATTGCAAACTGTGCCAAACAGGAGGTGAAAGGCACTGACTCTCCAAGTGAGGAGAGTGTTAGTAAAGCATTTGGAATTGTGAACCCGAGTACCAGGGGACGAAAACTGAGATGCATTTGAAAACGTTTCCCAATCACACGGTGGACCATACTCTGGGTTTCCCATGCATGTTTTAACTGAAGAAGAATCCCTAAACCTGGAGAGTTGGGACCCATGGAATGGGTACCATGCAGTATGACTTCAAAGGGTCTGCGTTTGCTCACCGAACCTCACCAATGCTATCAGCCCGAAGTGTCCAGCCTTATGTCTCACCCAGCTCTGGGTGTAGATGTGGGAAATCCAGGTTGCATCACAAGCCCTGAATGAATTATTTAAGAATTGCTCTTTATTTCACTGTCATTGTGTTTTGTTTTTGAAATTCATTTTGATAATGGGATTTATCGGATGTTCACTGCTGCGTTTACGCCGCTGTACACATGCTTGATTTCCTTATGGAGACATATAAATCCATGGGTTTTAAGATTCTTAGTTGTCAGCTATCTTCCCAGGCGTTGAATATGGGGTGTTGAGTCCATTTCTTTGAGTAAGGAGTAGGTCTTGTCTATTATATATTTGGCTTATGAACGGTATGTGTGCTAATTTCAATCTCTGGTTTTATGCAGCACCCCAACTCACCTTTCCCCATAAGCAAGCATAAGTTGGTTTTCTAAATTTGAGACCCTGTTCTGTTTTGTAATTCAGTTCATGTGTAGCCAAGTTTACATTCCGTGTATTAGTGATATCTTATGATGTTTCTTTTTCTGTGTGACTTATTTCTCGTAGAATCATCGTACCTGAATCCACTCATTATGCCGCTACGGGCCTGATGACGTAGATTTCATTGCTGAGTGATATTCCATTGTACGTGAGTACCACAACATCTTTATCCATTTTTTGTTTTCTCGGATATTTAACTTGTACCGTAGACGAGGTTCCTGTAAACAGACCCGTCCCAAATTTTGGGGTGGCTGTGTCTTTTTGATTTTAATTTCCCTAAGCTATAGTACCATAAGTGGAAGTGCCATAGGCTGTGTTGCTTTGTTTCCTACGTGTTTCTGGAAACACCATACACTTCTCCAGAGTGGTTGTTGGCAAATTACATCCCGCCCATCAGCATAACAAGGCTCAATGTTCTCCATGACCTGTCCTGCCTTTCTGGATTTTACACTTTTTTCAAATGGCCCTTTTGACCGGGGGGCAGTGAGCCTTCATTGTAGTGCAGATTTCCTTTACACGCTTGCTTGGTTGGCCAAAAAGGGCGTATGCGTTTTTTCCTGAATATATTCAGGAAAAAACGCATATGCCCTTTTTGGCCAAGTGCATCATTGTCGACATTCTGCCTCTTTTCCTATGCTTTAAGTGCAATTCCAGTCTATCCCCTGAAATCGTATTCCTGAAATTCTGCCCCGCTTTCAAGTCCTCTTCGAAGACTTACTTCCATACATTTTTGGACGAAAGCTGTCATTCATAACTCTGCAGGTTTCTGAATTACACTGCCCCTGGGCTCCTTTCTTCAACTCGCTTTCTTGTGAGCTGGCCGCAAAACCGCAGGATTGCTTCACCCCATAATCTCTTTGTGGCAGGGCACGCTGAGTCTTTGGTTAATTCCTCTTCCTGGTGGGAAATGAGCGTTCCATTTGCCCGTGCAGACACCTACAGCTAGTCTCTCATTGGTTCTCCCTATTCCTGTTCATCTTGCGCAGAAATTGCAAACTGTGCCAAACAGGAGGTTAAAGGCACTGACTCTCCAAGTGGGGAGAGTGTTAGTAAAGCGCCTGGAATGGTGAACCCGAGTACCAGGGGCGAAAACTGAGATGCATTTGAAAACGTTTCCCAATCACACGGTGGACCATACTCTGGGTTTCCCATGCATGTTTTAGCTGAAGGAAGAATCCCTTAAACCTAGAGAGTTGGGACTCATGGAATGGGTACCATGCAGTATGACTTCAAAGGGTCTGCGTTTGCTCACCGAACCTCACCAATGCTATCAGCCCGAAGAGTGCAGCCTTATGTCTCACCCAAATCTGGGTGTAGATGTGGGAAATCCAGGTTGCATCACAAGCCCTGAATGAATGATTTAAGAATTGCTCTCTATTTCACTGTAACTGTGTTTTGTTTTTGATATTTATTTGATAATGGGATTTATCGGATTTTCACTGCTGCGTTTAGGCCGCTGTACACATGCTTGATTTCCTTATGGAGACATATAAATCCATGGGTTTTAAGATTCTTACTTGTCAGGTATATTCCCAGGCGTTGAATATGGGGTGTTGAGTCCATTTCGTTGAGCAAGGAGTAGGTCTTGTCTATTATATATTTGGCTTATGGAACAGTATCTGTGCTAATTTCAATCTCTGGTTTTATGCAGCACCCCAACTCACCTTTCCTTTAAGCAAGCATAAGTTGGTTTTCTAAATTTGAGACCCTGTTCTGTTTTGTAATTCAGTTCATGTGTAGCCAAGGTTACATTCCGTGTATTACTGATATCTTATGATGTTTCTTTTTCTGTGTGACTTATTTCTCGTAGAATCATCGTACCTGAATCCACTCATTATGCCGCTAGGGATCTGATGACGTAGATTTCATTGCTGAGTGATATTCCATTGTACGTGCGTACCACAACTTCTTTATCCATTTTTGGCTTTCTCGGATATTTAACTTGTACCGTAGACGAGGTTCTTGTAAACAGAGCCGTCCCAAACTTTGGGGTGGCTGTGTGTTTTTGATTTTAATTTCCCTAAGCTATAGTACCATAAGTGGAAGTGCCATAGGCTGTGTTGCTTTGTTTCCTATGTGTTTCAGGAAACACCATACACTTCTCCAGAGTGGCTGTTGGCAATTTACATCCCGCCCATCAGTATAACAAGGCTCCCTGTTCTCCATGACCTGTCCTGCCTTTCTGGATTTTACACTTTTTTCAGATGGCCCTTTTGACCGGGGAGCAGTGACACTTCATTGTAGAGCAGATTTCTTTACACGCTTGCTTGGTTGGCCAAAAAGTGCGTATGCCTTTTATCCTGAATATATTCAAGAAAAATCGCATATGCCCTATTTGGCCAAGTGCATCATTGTCGACATTCTGCCTCTTTTCCTATGCTTTAAGTGCAATTCCAGTCTACCCCCTGAAATCTTTTTTCTGAAATTTTGCCCCACTTTCAAGTCCTCTTCGAAGACTTACTTCACTACATTTTTGGACGACAGTCTGTCATTCATAACTCTGCATGTTTGTGAATTACAGTGCCCCTGAGCTCCTTTCTTCAACTCGCTTTCTTGTGAGCTGGCCGCAAAAGCGCAGGATTGCTTCAGGCCCTAATATGTTTCCGGCAGGGCATGCTGAGCCTTTGGTTAATTCCTTTTCCTGGTGGGAAATGAGCGTTCCATTTGCCCTTGCAGACACCTACAGGTAGTCTCAAATTGGTTCTCCCTATTCCTGTTCATCTTGCGCAGAAATTGCAATCTGTGCCAAACAGGAGGTTAAAGGCACTGACTCTCCAAGTGGGGAGAGTGTTAGTAAAGCTTCTGGAATGGTGAACCCGAGTACCAGGGTTCGAAAACTGAGATGCATTTGAAAACGTTTCCCAATCACACAGCGGGCGATAGTCTGGGTTTCCCATGCATGTTTTAGCTGAAGGAAGAATCCCTTAAACCTGGAGAGTTGGGACCCATGGAATGGGTACCATGCAGTATGACTTCAAAGGGTCTGCCTTTGCTCACCGAACCTCACCAATGCTATCAGCCCGAAGTGTCCAGCCTTATGTCTCACCCAGCTCTGGGTGTAGATGTGGTAAATCCAGGTTGCATCACAAGCCCTGAATGAATTATTTAAGAATTGCTCTCTATTTCACTGTCATTGTGTTTTCTTTTTGAAATTTATTTTGATAATGGGATTTATCGGATGTTCACTGCTGCGTTTAGGCCGCTGTACACATGCTTGATTTCCTTATGGAGACATATAAATCCATGGGTTTTAAGATTCTTACTTGTCAAGTATCTTGCCAGGCGTTGAATATGCGGTGTTGAGTCCATTTCGTTGAGCAAGGAGTAGGTCTTGTCTATTATATATTTGGCTTATGGAATGGTATCTGTGCTAATTTCAATCTCTGGTTTTATGCAGCACCCCAACTCACCTTTCCCCATAAGCAAGCATAAGTTGGTTTTCTAAATTTGAGACCCTGTTCTGTTTTGTAATTCAGTTCATGTGTAGCCAAGTTTACATTCCGTGTATTAGTTATATCTTATGATGTTTCTTTTTCTGTGTGACTTATTTCTCGTAGAATCATCGTACCTGAATCCACTCATTATGCCGCTACGGGCCTGATGACGTAGATTTCATTGCTGAGTGATATTCCATTGTACGTGCGTACCACAACTTCTTTATCCATTTTTAACATTCTGGGATATATAACTTGTACCGTAGACGAGGTTCTTGTAAACAGAGCCGTCCCAAACTTTGGGGTGGCTGTGTCTTTTTGATTTTAATTTCCCTAAACTATAGGACCATAAGTGGAAGTGCCATAGGCTGTGTTGCTTTGTTTCCTACGTGTTTCAGGATACACCATACACTTCTCCAGAGTGGCTGTTGGCAATTTATATCCCACCCATCAGCATAACAAGGCTCCCTGTTTTCCATGACCTGTCCTGCCTTTCTGGATTTTGCACTTTTTTCAGATGGCCCTTTTGACCGGGGGGCAGTGAGACTTCATTGTAGTGCAGATTTCCTTTACACGCTTGCTTCGTTGGCCAAAAAGGGCGTATGCGTTTTTTCCTGAATATATTCAGGAAAAAACGCATACGCCCTTTTTGGCCAAGTGCATCATTGTCGACATTCTGCCTCTAATCTTATTCTTTAAGTGCAATTCCTGTCTACCCCCTGAAATCGTTTTCCTGAAATTCTGCCCCGCTTTCAAGTCCTCTTTGAATCCTTACTTCAGTACATTTTTGGACGATAGCTGTCATTCATAACTCTGCAGGTTTGTGAATTATAGTGCCCCTGAGCTCCTTTTCTCAACTCACTTTCTTGTGAGCTGGCCGCAAAACCGCAGGATTGCTTCAGACCCTAATCTGTTTCCGGCAGTGCACGCTGAGCCTTTGGTTAATTCCTCTTCCTGGTGGGAAATGAGCGTTCCATTTGCCCGTGCACACACCTACATCTAGTCTCTCATTGGTTCTCCCTATTCCTGTTCATCTTGCGCAGAAATTGCAAACTGTGCCAAACAGGAGGTTAATGGCACTGACTCTCCAAGTGGGGAGAGTGTTAGTAAAGCGTTGAAATGGTGAACCCGAGTACCAGGAAAAGAAAACTGAGATGCATTTGAAAACGTTTCAAAATCACACGGTGGACCATACTCTGGGTTTCCCATGCATGTTTTAGCTGAAGGAAGAATCCCTTAAACCTGGCGAGTTGGGCCCCATGGAATGGGTACCATACAGTATGACTTCAAAGGGTCTGCATTTGCTCACCGAACCTCACCAATGCTATCAGCCCGAAGTGTCCAGCCTTATGTCTCATCCAGCTCTGGGTGTAGATGTGGAAAATACAGGTTGCATCACAAGCCCTGAATGAATTATTTAAGAATTGCTCTCTATTTCACTGTCATTGTGTTTTGTTTTTGAAATTCATTTTGATAATGGGATTTATCGGATTTTCACTGCTGCTTTTAGGCCACTGTACACACGCCTGATTTCCTTATGGAGACATATAAATCCATGGGTTTTAAGATTCTTACTTGTCAGGTATCTTTCCAGGCAATGAATATGGGGTGTTGAGTCCATTTCATTGAGCAAGGAGTAGGTCTTGTCTATTATATATTTGGCTTATGGAACGGTATCTGTGCTAATTTCAATCTCTGGTTTTATGCAGCATCCCAACTGACCTTTCCCCATAAGCAAGCATAAGTTGGTTTTCTAAATTTGAGACCCTGTTCTGTTTTGTAATTCAGTTCATGTGTAGCCAAGGTTACATTCCGTGTATTACTGATATATTATGATGTTTCTTTTTCTGTGTGACTTATTTCTCGTAGAATCATCGTACCTGAATCCACTCATTATGCCGCTAGGGACCTGATGACGTAGATTTCATTGCTGAGTGATATTCCATTGTACGTGCGTACCACAATTTCTTTATCCATTTTTTGCTTTCTCGGATATTTAACTTGTACCGTAGACGAGGTTCTTGTAAACAGAGCCGTCCCAAACTTTGGGGTGGCTGTGTCTTTTTGATTTTAATTTCCCTAAGCTATAGGACCATAAGTGGAAGTGCCATAGGCTGTGTTGCTTTGTTTCCTACGTGTTTCTGGAAACACCATACACTTCTCCAGAGTGGTTGTTGGCAATTTACATCCCGTCCATCAGCATAACAAGGCTCCCTCTTCTCCATGACCTGTCCTGCCTTTCTGGATTTTACACTTTTTTCAGATGGCCCTTTTGACCCGGGGGCAGTGAGACTTCATTGTAGTGCAGATTTCATTTACACGCTTGTTTGGTTGGCCAAAAAGGGCGTATGCGTTTTTTCCTGAATATATTCAGGAAAAAACGCATACGCCCTTTTTGGCCAAGTGCATCATTGTCGACATTCTTCCTCTTTTCCTATGCTTTAAGTGCAATTCCAGTCTACCCCCTGAAATCGTGTTCCTGAAATTCTGCCCCGCTTTCAAGTCCTCTTCGAAGACTTACTTCAATACATTCTTGGACGAGAGGTGTCATTCATAACTCTGCAGGTTTCTGAATTACACTGACCCTGAGCTCCTTTCTTCAACTCGCTTTCTTGTGAGCTGGCCGCAAAACCGCAGGATTGCTTCACGCCATAATCTCTTTCTGGCAGGGCATGCTGAGCCTTTGGTTAATTCCTCTTCCTGGTGGGAAATGAGCATTCCATTTGCCCGTGCAGACACCTACATCTAGTCTCTCATTGGTTCTCCCTATTCCTGTTCATCTTGCGCAGAAATTGCAAACTGTGCCAAACAGGAGGTTAAAGGCACTGACTCTCCAAGAGGGGAGAGTGTTAGTAAAGCGTCTGGAATG
Source organism: Delphinapterus leucas (assembly GCF_059928025.1). Classification (NCBI taxonomy): domain Eukaryota; kingdom Metazoa; phylum Chordata; class Mammalia; order Artiodactyla; family Monodontidae; genus Delphinapterus; species Delphinapterus leucas. The sequence continues at coordinate 11,438,804 of NW_028322240.1, read as the reverse complement.
GTGAACCCGAGTACCAGGGGCGAAAACTGAGATGCATTTGAAAACGTTTCCCAATCAAACGGTGGTCCATAGTCTGGGTTTCCCATGCATGTTTTAGCTGAAGGAGGAATCCCTTAAACCTGGAGAGTTGGGACTCATGGAATGGGTACCATGCAGTATGACTTCAAAGGGTCTGTGTTTGCTCACCGAACCTCACCAATGCTATGAGCCCGAAGTGTCCAGCCTTATGTCTCACCCAGCTCTGGGTGTAGATGTGGTAAATCCAGGTTGCATCACAAGCCCTGAATGAATTATTTAAGAATTGCTCTCTATTTCACTGTCATTGTGTTTTGTTTTTGAAATTTATTTTGTTAATGGGATTTATCGGATTTTCACTGCTGCATTTAGGCCGCTGTACACACGCTTGATTTCCTTATGGAGACATATAAATCCATGGGTTTTAAGATTCTTAATTGTCAGGTATATTCCCATGCGTTGAATATGGGGTGTTGAGTCCATTTCGTTGAGCAAGGTGTAGGTATTGTCTATTATATATTTGGCTTATGGAATGGTATCTGTGCTAATTTAAATCTCTGCTTTTATGCAGCACCCCAACTCACCTTTCCCCATAAGCAAGCATAAGTTGGTTTTTTAAATTTGAGACCCTGTTCTGTTTTGTAATTCAGTTCATGTGTGGCCAATTTTACATTCCGTGTATTAGTGATATCTTATGATGTTTCTTTTTCTGTGTGTCTTATTTCTCGTAGAATCATCGTACCTGAATCCACTCATTATGCCGCTACGGGCCTGATGACGTAGGTTTCATTGCTGAGTGATATTCCATTGTACATGCGTACCACAACTTCTTTATCCATTTTTTGCTTTCTTGGATATTTAACTTGTACCGTAGACGAGGTTCTTGTAAACAGAGCCATACCAAATTTTGGGGTGGCTGTGTGTTTTTGATTTTAATTTCTGTATGCTGTAGGACCACAAGTGGAAGTGCCATAGGCTCTGTTGCTTTGTTTCCTACGTGTTTCAGGAAACACCATACACTTCTCCAGAGTGACTGTTGGCAATTTACATTCCGCCCATCAGCATAACAAGGCTCCCTGTTCTCCATGACCTGTTGTGCCTTTCTGGAATTTACACATTTTTCAGATGGCCCTTTTGACCGGGGGGCAGTGAGACTTCATTGTAGTACACATTTCCTTTACACGGTTGCTTGGTTGGCCAAAAAGTGCGTATGCGTTTTTTCCTGAATATATTCAGGAAAAAACGCATACGCCCTTTTTGGCCAAGTGCATCATTGTCGACATTCTGCCTCTAATCTTATTCTTTAAGTGCAATTCCAGTCTACCCCCTGAAATCGTTTTCCTGAAATTCTGCCCCGATTTCAAGTCCTCTTCGAAGACTTACTTCAAAACATTTTTGGACGATAGCTGTCATTCATTACTCTGCAGGTTTGTGAATTACAGTGCCCCTGAGCTCCTTTCTTCAACTCGCTTTCTTGTGAGCTGGCCGCAAACCCGCATGATTGCTTCAGGCCCTAATATGGTTCCGGCATGGCATGCTGAGCCTTTGGTTAATTCTTCTTCCTGGTGGGAAATGAGCGTTAAATTTCCATGTTCAGACACCTTCACATGAGTCGTCATGGTGCCCCTTTGCCCCGGTTATCTCTATGGAGGTTGGAGTTGGAAGGCCTCCTCACTCAAGATCAGTGTGCCCACGGAGCCAACCCTGCAACTTCAGGGCATGGTTGGGGGTTAGGATCACCACGAGGGTTCCTTTTTCCTTAGGAGGGAGGTGGCCTTTTGGGCTGCTGATTTCCAGGTTATCAGATACTGCCAGTATCTTGGCCAGATGTGGCGGTGGGCCAAGCCCCTTGGTGACCGTAGTTTATCCTACCTGGATCGCATTCTTGCATTGTTCCATTTCAAGTGGTCCCAGGTTTTGCACTAATACTCCAATGGCGATTCACCGTTCACCAGGAATGTAAAGGTCAAAGGGTTTAGCTAAATTAGGGAGTTCCAGGGCAAGGGTCTTAATTGACTGCTCTTTCCATTCTTGAAAGGCCACTTCTGCATTCTATTCAAAAGGATCATCACCTTTTCCTTTCAGTGTTTCATATAGAGGCCGAGCTAGTAGACTGTAGTTAGGGATCCAGAAGCAGCAAACCCTGGCCTCCCCAGGAACCCCTAAGCTGTCTTCTAGTTTTAGAAATGGGTAAGGCTGTAAATTGTTTCTTCCCTTTCCTGGGATGGGCTTCTCCGACCTTCTGTGAGAATGAAGCCCAGGCAGGTCACCGTAGTCTGTGATATTTGAGCTTTTTCTTGGACAACTTGTATCCTTTATTGGCTTGGTAGTTCAGAGGTCTCCTTAGTAGGGCTGGCAATCAGAATGTCGTCTGCATATTGAAGGAGTGTTTCCTTTTCCAGAGGTAGAACTTTTAGGTCTTTAGCTGAGCTTTCCCCAAAGATGGTGTGGGAATTTTTGAACCCTTGGGGCAACACGGCCCGGAAGTATTGTTTTAGTTGTATGTTGAGTCCTGCGTCTCACAAGCCAAAATTTCTTGTGACTCTGGGACCAATAGAATACAAAAGAAGGCATTATTGAAGACTAATACAGAATACCATGTCCTGGTGGTTGGTAGAATGACCAGCAGGGTGTAGGATTTAGGAACTACTGGAGGTATATCCTCGGTGGCTTCACTGACTGTCCTGACATCCTTTACCAGGACTCCAGCAGCCCATGGGGCTCTCGAGGTCAGGCCAATCCCAGGATATGGAGCTCACCTGGGCAGGTACCCCACCCCAGCCCACGGGGCTCTCGTGTTCAGGACCCTCCCAGGATATGGGGTTCCCTGGGCAGGTCCCCCTGCAGCCCATGGGGCTCTCGTGGTCAGGCCCCTCCCAGGATACAGAGCTACCCTTGCAGGTACCATGGCAGGGCTGGGAACACAGGAACCGTGCATATCGCCCTCATTGCAGAGCACTCCCAGCTCACCTGTCACTCAGATCTGACACAGAGCACCTCAGAGCAGGACTTGAACTAACAAACAGCAGCTCCGACAGGTCTGTGACCCTGGGCATCACTCTGTGTGGCCTCCCTCCATCTGGTCTTCCAGAGACTTCCACTGTACCCGGGGCACCAGGCCTCTGTCTCCACCCACCACCCACCCCTCCTCTCCCTGACTCCTGGGTTCCTCTCATTAGGAGAGGGTTTTCTTGAAGCTGTCTCCCACTCATGGGCCAGATAATATAATTAGAAAACAAGCCAGAGCTGCAGCCCCTTGTCTATCCTGACTCTCAGGAGCCCACACCTGTTCCTTGGACCTGGCCGATTCAGCATTTCCAGTTTCTGCAACTGTGAGCCCCTGAGGGGTGATTATTGGCTGGCCTGGGAAGCCTGACCGTGCCGGCCAGCCCTCCCCAGGTGTGCCTGGGTTCAGATCAATATAAACACCGCTCCAGGCAGCAAGAGCCCCTGCAGCTGTGCCTGACGCCATTTTCTCTGCCCTGTCAGCAGTCTTGGGGCTGGACTGGTGGGAGGGAGTGAGAGGCCACGGCTTTGTGGGTGGCCCAGTGTGAGTGGGGCTCTGCTGGACTTTCTGCAGCAGTTGCCAAGATGCCACCTGCTAAAGAAGAGGATGTGTCACCCATACCTGCCGCTGGAATTTCTCCCTGGGCAGAGGTGAGTGAGGAAGAAAGCAGTGGGGGCCGGGACAGCAGGGGTATCTCAGGCAGGGAAATGGAAAGCTTCCAGAAGAGCACCCAGGACCAGGACCATCCTGGCTGGCCTGCAGGCACCAAGTCGGCTGGCATGCTGTCGCTCATGTGGCTCCATGGCCCTTCCTCTAGGCTTTCAAGTCCTTGTACATATTCAGGTGTTTTACCTGGGAAGGGTGGGAACATTTCAGCAGCAGCTGGCCTGGGGCTCAGCCCACGTTTACTCACAGATGCCTCGGCACGGTGCCCCAGCTTTGCAATGAGGACGCTTGTTGCGTGGGGCCTGCTGGCTGAATGGGAGGTGATTCCCCACCACTGACCAACTTCAGAATTGTTTACAACTGGAGCAAGTGCCCTGATACGGTTTTCCTCTGTGTAGCTGGTGGGTTCTGTTTTTTTTTCTTTTTTGGTTCAAGGTAGATTTTATTCCTCTTTTTTGTATTTACAGATATAAGCATGGAAATAATTTATTCATATAAATACATGTATGTGAAGGGAAGAATATTTTTTCTGTTTTACTTTTTGTAATTTGAATTTTATTTTATTTTTTTATACAGCAGGTTCTTTTTGGTTATCTATTTTATACATATAAATGTATACATGCCAATCCCAATCTCTCAACTCCTCCCACCACCACCCCCCAACAGCTTTCCCCCCTTGGTGTCCATACGTTTGTTGTCTACATCTGTTGCTCTATTTCTGCCTTGCAAAACGGTTCATCTGTACAATTTGTCTAGGTTCCACATATAGCCATTAATAGACAAGATTTCTTTTTCTCTTTCTGACTTACTTCACTCTGTATGACAGTCTCTAGATCCATCAACGTCTCTACAAATGACCCAATTTCATTCCTTTTTATGGCTTAGTAATATTCCATTTTATATATGTACCACATCTTTATGCATTCGTCTGTCTGTGGGCATTTAGGTTGCTTCCATTACCTGGATATTGTAAATAGTGATGCAATGAACATTGCGGTGAATGTCTCTTTTTGATTTATGGTTTTGTCTGGGTATATGCCCAGTAGTGGGACTGCTGTATCGTATGGTAATTCTATTCTTAGTTTTATAAGAATCTCCATAACTTTCTCCACAATAGCGGAAGAGGGTTCCTTATCTCCACACCCTTTCCAGCATTTGTTGTTTGTAGATTTTCTGATGATGCCCATTCTAACAGGTGTGAGGTGATACACCATGGATGAGTCTATTTCGTTGAGCAAAGAGTAGGTCTTGTCTATTACATATTTGGCTTATGGAACGGTATGTGTGCTAATTTCAATCTCTGGTTTTATACAGCACCGCAACTCAACTTTCCCCTTAAGCAAGCATAAGTTTTTATCTAAATGTGAGACTCTGTTCGGTTTTGGAATTCAGTTGATGTGTAGCCAAGTTTACACTCTCTCTATTAGTGATATCTTATGATAATTACCTTTCTCTGTGTGACCTATTTCTCTTAGAATCATCATACTTAAATCCACTCAATTTGCTGCTACAGGCCTGATGACATTGATTTCATTGCTGAGTGATATTCCATTGTACGTAAGTAGCACAACTCCTTTATCCATATTTTTCTTTCTGGGATATTTAATTTGTACTGGACTCAAGGTTCTTGTAAACACAGCAGCCCTAAATTTGGTGTTGGCTGTGTCTTGTTGATTTTAATTTTCCTAAGCTATAGGGCCAAAAGTGGAAGTGCCCTAGGGTCTGTAGCTTTGTTTTTCAGATGTTTCAGGATACACCATAAACATCTCCAGAGTGTCTGTTGGCAATTTACATCCCGCCCATCAGCATAACAAGGCTCCCTGTTCTCCATGGCCTGTCCTGTGTTTCTGGTTTTTACACTTTTTTCAGATGGCCCTTTTGACGAATGGGAAATGAGACTTCATTGTAGTGCTGATTTCCATTGCTCGAGTGCTTGGTTGGCCAAAAAGGGCATATGTGTTTTTTCCTGAATATATTCAGGAAAAAATGTTTACGCACTTTTGTCCAAGTGCATCACTGTCAAAGATCTGCCGCTTTTCACATGCTTTAAATGCAATTCCAATCTACCTCCTGAAATATGATTCCTGCAATTCTGCCTCGTTTTGAAGTCCTCTTTGCAGACTTACTTCAGTATATTTTTGCCAATAGCTGTCATTTATAACTCTGCAGGTTTGTGAATTACAGTGCCTGTGATTTCCTTTCTTAACTCGTTTCCTTGAAAGCTGGCCACAGAACCGCAGGTTTGCTTTAGGCCATAATCAGGGTCTGGCACGGCACTCTGAGCCTTTGGTTAATTCCTCTTCCTGGTGGGAAATTAGAGTTAAATGTGCCCCTCCGGACACCTGCCTCACACCCAGCCCCTTGGTGATGTGTGTCCTGTGGTTTGAGGCCACATGTGCTGGGTTCCTCACCTTTGGCTGATGTGGCCCCACTGGTGTGAGGACACTCCTGCCTGGTTCCCATCCCCTTGGTGATGTGGGCCATCCGGTGAGAGTCTGATCCTGGTTGGGTTCCTCACACTTCTGTGAGGTGGGCCCTCTTCTCTGACGTCACTCCTGCCTGGTTGGCACACCCCGCCTTGGCGAAGTCGGCCCTCTGGTGGGATTTGGTGCCTGCTGGGTGTCTCCTGCCCTCGGTAATGAGGGCCCTCTGGCGTCAGACCCTAATTCCTGGGCTCCCAATATTTTCTGATATGCGCCCTGTGGTTCGAGTACACTCCTGCCAGGTTCCCAACCACATGGGAATGTGAGCCTTCTGCTCTGAGGTCCCAACCGTGGGTTGCTCAGTTTCATGATGAGGGCCCTCTGCTGTGAGTTCTCTCCGGCCTGGATCCCATAGCCTCGCTGCTCCTGGCCACCTGCTGGGAGGTTCCAACTGCGGGATTCCTCACCTTTTTTCTTCTATGGACCCTCTGTTTTGAGACTCCTCCTGCCTGCCTCACTCCCAGTCCCTTGGTGATGTGTGTCCTCTGGTGTGAGGCCACGTGTGCTGGGTCCCTCGCCTTTGGATGATGTGGCCACACTGGTGTGAGGACACTCCTGCCTGCTTCCTATCCCCTTGATGATGTGGGCCCTCTGGTGAGAGTCTGATCCTGGCTGGGTTCCTCACCCTTCTGTGAGGTGGGCCCTCTGCTGTGAGGTCACTCCTGCCTGGCTGGCACACCCCACCTGGGCAACATCGGCCCTCTTGTGGCACTTGGAGCCTGCTGGGAGCCTCCTCCCCTCGGTGATGGGGGCCCTCTAGCGTCAGGCCCTAACTGCTGGGTACCCACATTTTCTGATACGTGCTAAGTGGTGCGAGGACACTCCTGCGAGGTTCCCATCCCCATGGGCATGTGGGCCTTCTGCTCTAAGGTCCCAACACCTGTGTTGTTCACCGTTTCATGATGTTGGCTCTCTGGTGTTAGTTCACTCAGGCCTAGATCCCATAGACTCTGTGCTCTGAGCCGACTGCTGGGAGGTTCCTACTGCTGGATTCCTTACCTTTTTTATTCTTTGGGTCCTGTGTTTTCATGCTCCTACTTCCTGACTCACTCCCAGCCCTTTTGTGATGTAGGTCCTCTGGTTTAAGGCCACGTGTACCGGTTTCCTCACCTTTATTGATGTGGCCCCACTGGTGTGAGGACACTCCTGCCTGGTTCCCATCCCCTTGGTGATTGGGGCCCTCTTGTGAGAGTCTGATCCTGTCTGGATTCCTCACACTTCTGGGAGGTGGGCCCTCTGCTGTGAGGTCACTCCTGCCTGGCTGGCACACGTCAACTTGGTGATGTGGGCCCTCAGTTGGGAGTTGGTGCCTGCTGGGAGTCTCCTCCCCTCGGTAATGAGGGCCCTCTGGCGTCAGGCCCTAACTCATGGGCTCCCAAAATTTTCTGATGTGCTCCCTGTCGTGTGAGTACACTCCAGCCAGGGTCCCTTCCCTAGGGGATGTGGGCTTTCTGCTCTGTGGTCCCAACGGCTGGGTTGCTCACAGTGTCAGAATGTGGGCCCTCTGCTCTGAGTTCACTCCGGCATGGATCCCATAACCTCGGTGCTCTGGGCCACCTGCTTGGAGTTTCCAACTGCGGGGTTCCTCACCTTTTTTATTCTATGGGCCCTCTGTTTTGAGACTCCTCCTGCCTGCCTCACTCCCAGCCCCTTGGTGATGTGTGTCCTCTGGTTTGAGGCCACGTGTGCTGGGTCCCTCACCTTTCGATGATGTGGCCCCACTGGTGTGAGGACACTCCTGCCTGGTTCCTATCCCCTTGGTGATGTGGGCCCTCTGGTGAGAGTCTGATCCTGGCTGGGTTCCTCACACTTCTGTGAGGTGGGCCCTCTGCTGTGAGGTCACTCCTGCCTGGCTGGCACACCCCGCCTTGGCAATGTCGGCCCTCTTGTGGCAGTTGGAGCCTACTGGGAGCCTCCTCCCCTCGGTGATGAGGGCCCTCTGGCGTCAGGCCCTAACTGCTGGGTACCCACATTTTCTGATACGTGCTAAGTTGTGCGAGGACACTCGTGCCATGTTCCCAACCCCATGGTGATGTGGGCCTTCTGCTCTGAGGTCCAAACGGCTGGGTTGCTCACAGTTTCATGATGTGGGCCCTCTGCTGTGAGTTCACTGTGGCCTGCATCCCATAGACTCGGTGCTCTGGGCCGCCTGCTGGGAGGTTCCCACTGCAGGATTCCTCAGCTTTTTTATTCTATTCACCCTGTGTTGTGAGGCTACTCATGCCTGCCTCACTCCGAACCCCTTGGAGATCTGGGTCCTCTGGTTTAGGCCACATGTGCTGGGTTCCTCACCTTTCTATGATGTGGTCACCCTGGTGTGAAGACAGTCCTGCCTGGTTCTGATGCCCTTGGTGATGTGGGCCCTCTGGTGAGAGTCTTATCCTGGCTGGGTTCCTCACCATTCTGTGAGGTAGGTCCTCAGCTGTGAGGTCACTCCTGCCTGGCTGTTGCACGTCACCTTGGCGACATGGTCCCTCCGTAGGGAGTTGGTGCCTGCTTGGGGACTCCTCCCCTTGGTAATGAGGGCCCTCTGGCATCAGGCCCTAATTTCTGGGTTCCCAAAATTCTCTGATGTGCGCCCTGTGGTGCGAGTACACTTCTGCCAAGTTCCCAACCACATGGGAATGTGGGCCTTCTGCTCTAAGGTCCCAACGGCTGGGTTGCTCACAGTTTCATGATGAGGGCCCTCTGTTTTGTGTTCAGTCAGGCCTGGATCCCATAGCCTCGCTGCTCCTGGCCGCCTGCTGGGAGGTTCCAACTGCGGGATTCCTCACCTTTTTTACGCAATGGGCCCTCTGTTTTGAGGCTCCTCCTGCCTGCCTCACTCCCAGCCCCTTGGTGATGTGTGTCCTGTAGTTTGAGGCCACGTGTGCTGGGTCCGTCACATTTCGGTGATGTGGCCCCACTGGTGTGAGGACACTCCTGCCTGGTTTCCATTCCCTTGGTGATGTGGGCCCTCTGGTGAGAGTCTGATCCTCTTTGGGTTCCTCACACTTTTGTGTGGTTGGCCCTCTGCTCTGAGGTCACTCCTGCCTGGCTGGCACACCCCGCATTGGCGACGTCGGCCTTCTGGTAGCAGTTGGAGCTTGCTGGGAGCCTCCTCTCCTCAGTGATGAGGGCCCTCTGGCGTCCGGCCCTAACTGCTGGGCTCCCCACATTTTCTGTTGTGTGCCCACTGGTGCGATGACACTCCTGCTTGGTTCCCTTCCCCATGGGGATGTGGGCCTTGTGCTCTGAGGTCACAACGGCTGGGTTGCTTACAGTATCACGATGAGGGCCCTCTGTTGTGAGTTCATCACTGCCTGGATCCCATAGCCTCGGTGCTCTGGGCCGCCTGCTGGGATGTTCCAACTGCTGGATTCCTCACCTTTTTATACAATGGGCCATGTGTTTTGAGGTTAATCCTGCCTGCCTCGCTCTGAGACCCATGGTGATGTGGGACTTCTGGTTTGAGGCCACATGTGCTGGGTACCTCAACTTTCGATGATGTGGCCCCACGGGTGTGAGGACACTCGTGCCTGATTCCCAGCCCCTTGCTTATGTGGGCACTCTGGTGAGAGTCTGATCATGACTGGGTTCCTTACCCTTCTGTGAGGTGGGCGCTCTGATGTGAGGTCACTCCTGCCTGGATGGCTCACATCGCCTTGGCTACGTAGGCCCTCTGTTGGCCACTGAAGCATGCTGGGAGCCTTCTACCCTCTTTAATGAGGGCCCTGGAAGAAACGCATATGCCCTTTTTGACCAAGTGCATCATTGTCGAAGTTCTGCCTCTTCTCCTATACTTTCAGAGGACTTCCCGTCTACCTCCTGAAATCGTATTCCTGGAATTCTGCCCCGCGTTCAAGTCCTCTTTGCAGCCTTACTTCAATATATTTTTGGACGATAGCTGTCATTTATAACTCTGCAGGTTTGTGAATTACAGTGCCCCTGAGCTCCATTCTTCAACTCGCTTTCTTGTGAGCTGGCCGCAAAACCGCAGGATTGCTTCAGACCCTAATCTGGTTCCGGCACGGCATGTTGAGCCTTTGGCTAATTCGTCTTCCTGATGGGAAATGAGCATTAAATTTGCTCGTGCAGACACCTACAGCTAATCTCTCATTGGTTCTCCCTATTCCTGTTCATCTTGCTCAGAAATTCCAAACTGTGCCAAACAGGAGGTTAAAGGCACTGACTCTCCAATTGGGGAAAGAGTTAGTAAAGCGTCTGGAATGGTAAAACCGAGTATGAGGGGAAGAAAACTGAGATGCATTTAAACAGGTTTCCCGGTCACACGGTGGACCATATTCTGGGTTTCCCAAGCGTGTTTTACCTGAAGGAAGAATCCCTTAATCCTGGAGAGGTGGGACCCATGCAATGGGTACCATGCAGTATGATTTCAAAGGGCCTGCATTTTCTCACCGAACCTCACCAATGCTATCAGCCCAAAGTGTCAAACCTTATGTCTCACTCAGCTCTAGTTGTAGATGTGGTAAATCCAGGTTGCATCACAAGCCCTGAATGAACTATTTAAGAACTGCTCTCTATTTCACTGTCATTGTGTTTGTTTTTGTAGTTTATTTTGATAATGGGATTTATCGGATTTTCTCTGCTGTCTTCATGCAGCTGTACACACACTTGATTCTCTTACGGAGACATATAAATCCATGGGTTTGAAGATTCTTACTAGTCATGTGTAATCCTAGGAGTTGAATATGGTGTGTTTAGTCCATTTCGTTGAGCAAGGTGTAGGTCTTGACTATTACATATTTGGCTTATGGAAAGGTATGTGTGCTAATTTCTATCTCTGGTTTTATGCAGCACCCCACCTCACCTTTCCCCATAAGCAAGCATAAGTTGGTGTTCTAAATTTGAGACCCTGTTCTGTTTTGTAATTCAGTTCATGTGTAGCCAAGTTTACATTCCGTGTATTAGTGATATCTTATGATGTTTCATTTTCTGTGTGACTTATTTCACTTAGAATCATCGTACCTGGATCCACTCAATATGCCGCGACGGGCCTGATGACATAGATTTCATTGGTGAGTGATATTCCATTGTACGTGCGTACCACAACTTCTTTATCCATTTTTCACATTCTGGGATATTTAACTTGTACCGTAAACGACGTTCTTGTAAACAGAGCTGTTGCAAACATTGAGGTGGCTGTGTGTTTTTGATTTTAATTTCCCTAAGCTATAGGACCATAAGTGGAAGTGACATAGGCTGTGTTGCTTTGTTTCCTACGTGTTTCAGGATACACCATACATTTCTCCAGAATGGCTGTTGGCAATTTACATCCCGCCCATCAGCATAACAAGGCTCCCTGTTCTCCAAGACTTGTCCTGCCTTTCTGGATTTTACACTTTTTTCACATGGCCCTTTTGACCGGGGGGCAGTGAGACTTCATTGTAGTGCAGATTTCCTTTACACGCTTGCTTGGTTGGCCAAAAAGGGCGTATGCGTTTTTTCCTGAATATATTCAGGAAAAAACGCATACGCCCTTTTTGGCCAAGTGCATCATTGTTGACATTCTGCCTCTTTTCCTATGCTTTAAATGCAATTCCAGTCTACCCCCTGAAATCGTTTTCCTGAAATTCTGCCCCGCTTTCAAGTCCTCTTTGAAGACTTACTTCAGTACATTTTTGGACGATAGCTGTCATTCATAACTCTGCAGGTTTGTGAATTACAGTGTCCCTGAGCTCCTTTCTTCCACTCCTTTTCTTGTGAGCTGGCCGCAAAACCGCAGGATTGCTTCAGGCCCTAATATGTTTCCGGCATGGCACGCTGAGCCTTTGGTTAATTCCTCTTCCTGGTGGGAAATGATCGTTCAATTTGCCCGTGCAGACACCAACAGCTAGTCTCTCATTGGTTTTCCCTATGCCTGTTCATCTTGCGCAGAAATTGCAAACTGTGCCAAACAGGAGGTTAAAGGCACTGACTCTCCAAGTGGGGAGAATGTTAGTAAAGTGTCTGGAATGGTGAACCCGTGTACCAGGGTTCGAAAACTGAGATATATTTGAAAAGGTTTCCCAATCACACGGTGGACAATACTCTGGGTTTCCCATGCATGCCTTAGCTGAAGGAAGAATCCCTTAAACCTGGAGAGCTGTGACCCAAGGAATGGGTACCATGCAGTATGACTACAAAGGGTCTGCGTTTGCTCACCGAACCTCACAAATGCTATCAGCCCGAAGTGTCCAGCCTTATATCTCACCCAGCTCTGGGTGTAGATGTGGTAAATCCAGGTTGAATCACAAGCCCTGAATGAATTATTTAAGAATTGCTCTCTATTTCACTGTCAATGTGTTTTGGTTTAGAAATTTATTTTGATAATGGGATTTATCGGATTTTCACTGCTGCGTTTAGGCCACTGTACACACGCTTGATTTCCTTATGGAGACATATAAATCCATGGGTTTTAAGATTCTTACTTGTCAGGTATATTCCCAGGCTTTGAGTCCGTTTCGTTGAGCAAGGAGTAGGTCTTGTCTATTATATATTTGGCTTATGGAACGGTATCTGTGCTAATTTCAATCTCTGGTTTTATGCAGCACCCCAACTCACCTTTCCGCATAAGCAAGCATAAGTTGGTTGTCTCAATTTGAGACCCTTTTCTGTTTTGTAATTCAGTTCATGTGTAGCCAAGTTTACATTCCGTGTATTAGTCATATCTTATGATGTTTCTTTTTCTGTGTGACTTATTTTTCGTAGAATCATCGTACCTGAATCCACTCATTATGGCGCTACGGGCCTGATGATGTAGATTTCATTGCTGTGTGATATTCCATTGTACGTACGTAGCGCACATTCTTTATCCATTTGTTGCTTTCTCGGATATTTAACTTGTACCGTAGACGAGATTCCTGTAAACGGAGCCGTCCCAAATTTTGGGGTGGCTGTGTGTTTTTGATTTTAATTTCCCTAAGCTATAGGACCATAAGTGGAAGTGCCATAGGCTGTGTTGCTTTGTTTCCTATGTGTTTCAGGAAACACCATACAGTTCTCCAGAGTGGCTGTTGGCAATTTACATCCCGCCCATCAGCATAACAAGGCTCCCAGTTCTCCATGACCAGTCCTGCCTTTCTGGATTTTACACTTTTTTCAGATGGCCCTTTTGACCGGGGGGCAGTGAGACTTCATTGTAGTGCAAATTTCCTTTACACACCTGCTTGGATGGCCAAAAAGTGCGTATGCGTTTTTTCCTGAATATATTCAGGAAAAAACGCATACACCCTTTTTGGCGAAGTGCATCATTGTCGACATTCTGCCTCTTTTCCTATGCTTTAAGTGCAATTCCAGTCTACCCCCTGAAATCGTTTTCCTGAAATTCTGCCCCACTTTCAAGTCCTCTTCGAAGACTTACTTCAATACATTTTTGGACGATAGCTGTTATTCATAACTCTGCAGGTTTGTGAATTACAGTGCCCCTGAGCTCCTTTCCTAAACTAGCTTTCTTGTGAGCTGGCCGAAAAACGGCAGGATTGCTTCAGGCCCTAATCTGTTTCCGGCAGGGCACGCTGAGCCTTTGGTTAATTCCTCTTCCTGGTGGGAAATGAGCGTTCCATTTGCCCGTGCAGACACCTACAGCTAGTCTCTCATTTTTCTCCCTATTACTGTTCATCTTGGGCAAAAATTGCAAACTGTGCCAAACAGGAGGTTAAAGGCACTGACTCTCCACGTGGGGAGAATGTTAGTAAAGCGTCTGGAATGGTGAACCCTAGTACCAGGGTTCGAAAATTGAGATGCATTGGAAAACGTTTCCCAATCACACGGTGGACCATACTCTGGGTTTCCCATGCAGGTTTTAGCTGAAGGAAGAATCCCTTAAACCTGGAGATTTGGGACCCATGGAATGGGTACCATGCAGTAAGACTTTAAAAGGTCTGCGTTTGCTCACCGAACCTCACCAATGCTATCAGCCCGAAGTGTCCAGCCTTATGTCTCACCCAGCTCTGCGTGTAGATGTGGTAAATACAGGTTGCATCACAATCCCTGAATGAATTATTTAAGAATTGCTCTCTATTTCACTATCATTGTGTTTTGTTTTTGAAATTTATTTTCATAATGGGATTTATCGGATTTTCACTGCTGCGTTTAGGCCGCTGTACACACGCTTGATTTCCTTATGGAGACATATAAATCCATGGGTTTTAAGATTCTTACTTCTCAGGTATCTTGCCAGGCACTGAATATGGTGTGTTGAGTCCATTTCGTTGAGCAACGAGTAGGTCTTGTCTATTATATATTTGGCTTATGGAACGGTATCTGTGCTAATTTCAATCTCTGGTTTTATGCAGCACCCCAACTCACCTTTCCCCATAAGCAAGCATAAGTTGGTTTTCTAAATTTGAGACCCTGTTCTGTTTTGTAATTCAGTTCATGGGTAGCCAAATTTACATTCCGTGTATTAGTGATATCTTATGACGTTTCTTTTTCTGTGTGACTTATTTCTCGTAGAATCATCATACCTGAATCCACTCATTATGCCACTACGGGCCTGAAGACGTAGATTTCATTGCTGAGTGATATTCCATTGTACGTGCGTACCAGAACTTCTTTATCCATTTTTTCCTTTCTCGGATATTTAACTTGTACTGTAGACAAGGTTCTTGTAAACAGAGCCATCCGAAACTTTGGGGTGGCTGTGTGTTTGAGATTTTAATTTCCCTAAGCTATAGGACCATAAGTGGAAGTGACATAGGCTGTGTTGCTTTGTTTCCTACGTGTTTCAGGATACACCATACATTTCTCCAGAGTGGCTGTTGGCAATTTACATCCCTCCCATCAGCATAACAAGGCTCCCTGTTCTCCAAGACCTGTCCTGCCTTTCTAGATTTTACACTTTTTTCAGATGTCCCTTTTGACCGGGGGGCAATGAGACTTCATTGTACTGCAGATTTCCTTTACACGCTTGCTTGGTTGGCCAAAAAGGGCGTATGCGTTTTTTCCTGAATATATTCAGGAAAAAACGCATACGCCCTTTTTGGCCAAGTGCATCATTGTCGACATTCTGCCTCTTTTCCTATGATTTAAGTGCAATTCCAGTCTCCCCACTGAAATAGTTTTCCTGAAATTTTGCCCCGCTTTCAAGTCCTCTTCGAAGACTTAATTTAGTACATTTTTGGTCGATAGCTGTCATTCATAACTCTGCAGGTTTGTGAATTACAGTGTCCCTGAGCTCCTTTCTTCAACTCGCTTTCTTGTGAGCTGGCCGCAAAACCGCAGAATTGCTTCAGGCCCTAATCTGTTTCCAGCAGGGCACGCTGAGCCTTTGGTTAATTCCTCTTTCTGTGGGTAAATGTGCATTCCATTTGCCCGTGCAGACACCCACAGCTACTCTGTCATTGGTTCTCCCAATTCCTGTTCATCTGGCGCAGAAATTGCAAACTGTGCCAAACAGGAGGTTAAAGGCACTGACTCTCCAAGTGGGGAGAGTGTTAGTAAAGCGTCAGGAATGGTGCACCCGAGTACCAGGGGACGAAAACTGAGATGCATTTGAAAACGTTTCCCAATCACACGGCGGACGATAGTCTGGGTTTCCCATGCATGTTTTCGCTGAAGGAAGAATCCCTTAAACCTGGAGAGTTGGGACCCATGGAATGGGTACCATGCAGTATGACTTCAAAGGGTCTGCGTTTGCTCACCGAACCTCACCAATGCTATCAGCCCGAAGTGTCCAGCCTTATGTCTCACCCAGCTCTGGGTGTAGATGTGGTAAATCCAGGTTGCATCACAAGCCCTGAATGAATTATTTAAGAATTGCTCTCTATTTCACTGTCATTGTGTTTTGTTTTTGAAATTTATTTTGATAATGGGATTTATCGGATTTTCACTGCTGCGTTTAGGCCGTTGTGCACACGCTTGATTTCCTTATGGAGACATATAAATCCATGGTTTTAAGATTCTTACTTGTCAGGTATCTTGCCAGGCGTTGAATATGGGGTGTTGAGTCCATTTCGTTGAGCAAGGAGTAGGTCTTGTCTATTATATATTTGGCTTATGGAACGGTATCTGTGCTAATTTCAATCTCTGGTTTTATGCAGCACCCCAACTCACCTTTCCCCATAAGCAAGCATAATTTGGTTTTCTAAATTTGAGACCCTGTTCTGTTTTGTAATTCAGTTTATGTGTAGACAAGTTTACATTCCGTGTATTACTAATATATTATGATGTTTCTTTTTCTGTGTGAATTATTTCTCGTAGAATCATCGTACCTGAATCCACTCATTATGCCGCTATGGGCCTGAAGACGTAGATTTCATTGCTGAGTGATATTCCATTGTACGTGCGTACCAGAAATTCTTTATCCATTTTTTCCTTTCTCGGATATTTAACTTGTACTGTAGACAAGGTTCTTTTAAACAGAGCCATCCCAAACTTTGGGATGGCTGTGTGTTTTTGATTTTAATTTCCCTAAGCTATAGGACCATAAATGGAAGTGACATAGGCTGTGTTGCTTTGTTTCCTACGTTTTTCAGGATACCCCATACATTTCTCCAGAGTGGCTGTTGGCAATTTACATCCCGCCCATCAGCATAACAAGGCTCCCTGTTCTCCATGACCTGTCCTGTCTTTCTGGATTTTACACCTTTTTCAGATGGCCCTTTTGACTGGGGGCCAGTGAGACTTCATTGTAGTGCAGATTTCGTTTACATGCTTGCTTGTTTGGCCAAAAAGGGCGTATGCGTTTTTTCCTGAATATATTCAGGAATAAACGCATACGCCCTTTTTGGCCAAGTGCATCATTGTCGACATTCTGCCTCTTTTCCTATGCTTTAAGTGCAATTCCAGTCTACCCCCTGAAATCGTTTTCCTGAAATTCTGCCCCGCTTTCAAGTCCTCTTCGAAGACTTACTTCCATACATTTTTGGACGATAGCTGTCATTCATAACTCTGCAGGTTTGTGAATTAGAGTGCCCCTGAGCTCATTTCTTCAACTCGCTTTCTTGTGAGCTGGCCGCAAAACCGCGGGATTGCTTCAGGCCCTAATCTGTTTCTGGCAGGGTTCGCTGAGCCTTTGGTTAATTCCTCTTCCTGGTGGGAAATGAGCGTTCCATTTGCCCGTGCAGACACCAACAGCTAGTCTTTCATTGGTTCTCCCTATGCCTGTTCATCTTGCGCAGAAATTGCAAACTGTGCCAAAGAGGAGGTTAAAGGCACTGACTCTCCAAGTGGGGAGAGTGTTAGTAAAGCGTCTGGAATGGTGAACCCGAGTACCAGGGGACGAAAACTGAGATGCATTTGAAAACGTTTCCCAATCACACAGTGGGCCATACTCTGGGATACCCATGCATGTTTTAGCTGAATGAAGAATCCCTTAAACCTGGAGAGTTGGGACCCATGGGATGGGTACCATGAAGTATGACTTCAAATGGTCTGCGTTTGCTCACCAAACCTCACCAATGCTATCAGCCCGAAGTGCCCAGCCTTATGTGTCACCCAGCTCTGGGTGTAGATGTGGTACATCCAGGTTGCATCACAAACCCTGAATGAATTATTTAAGAATTGCTCTCTATTTCACTGTCATTGTGTTTTCTTTTTGAAATTTATTTTGATAATGGGATTTATCGGATTTTCACTGCTGCGTTTAGGCCGCTGTACACACGCTTGATTTCCTTATGGAGACATGTAAATCCATGGGTTTTAAGATTCTTACTTGTCAGGTATCTTGCCAGGCGTTGAATATGGGGTGTTGAGTCCATTTCGTTGAGCAAGGAGTAGGGCTTGTCTATTATATATTTGGCTTATGGAAAGGTATCTGTGCTAATTTCAATCTCTGGTTTTATGCAGCACCCCAACTCACCTTTCCCGTTAAGCAAGCATAAGTTGGTTTTCTAAATTTGAGACCCTGTTCTGTTTTGTAATTCAGTTCATGTGTAGCCAAGTTTACATTTTGTGTATTAGGGATACCATATGATGTTTCTTTTTCCGTGTGACTTATTTCTCATAGAATCATCATACCTGAATAAATTCATTATGCCGCTACGGGCCTGATGACGTAGATTTCATTGCTGAGTGATATTCCACTGTACGTGCATACCACAATTTCTTTATGCATTTTTTGCTTTCTTGGATATTTAACTTGTACCGTAGACGAGGTTCTTGTAAACAGAGCGGTCCCAAACTTTGGGGTGGCTGTGTGTTTTTGATTTTAATTTCCCTAAGCTATAGGACCATAAGTGGAAGTGCCATAGGCTGTGTTCTCTGTTTCCTACGTGTTTCAGGAAACACCATACACTTCTCCAGAGTGGCTGTTGGCAATTTACATCCCGCCCATCAGCATAACAAGGCTCCCTGTTCTCCATGACCTGTCCTGTCTTTCTGGATTTTACACTTTTTTCAGATGGCCCTTTTGACCGGGGGGCAGTGAGACTTCATTGTAGTGCAGATTTCCTTTACAGGCTTGCTTGGTTGGCCAAAAAGGGCGTATGCGTTTTTTCCTGAATATATTCAGGAAAAAACGCATACGCCCTTTTTGGCCAAGTGCATCATTGTCGACATTCTGCCTCTTTTCCTATGCTTTAAGTGCAATTCCAGTCTACCCCCTGAAATAGTTTTCCTGAAATTCTGCCCCGCTTTCAAGTCCTCTTTGAAGACTTACTTCAGTACATTTTTGGACGATTGCTGTCATTCATAACTCTGCAGTTTTGTGAATTACAGTGCCCCTGAGCTCCTTTCTTCAACTCGTTTTCTTGTGAGCTGGCCGCAAAACCGCAGGATTGCTTCAGGCCCTAATATGTTTCCGGCATGGCACGCTGAGCCTTTGGTTAATTCCTCTTCCTGGTGGGAAATGAGCGTTCAATTTGCCCGTGCAGACACCAACAGCTAGTCTCTCATTGGTTCTCCCTATGCCTGTTCATCTTGCGCAGAAATTGTAAACTGTGCCAAACAGGAGTTTAAATGCACTGACTCTCCAAGTGGGGAGAGTGTTAGTAAAGCGTCTGGAATGGTGAACACAAGTACCAGGGGACGAAAACTGAGATGCATTTGAAAACATTTCACAATCACACGGCGGACGATAGTCTGGGTTTCCCATGCATGTTTTAGCTGAAGGAAGAATCCCTTAAACCTGGAGAGTTGCGACCCATGGAATGGGTAGCATGCAGTATGACTTCAAAGGGTCTGCGTTTGCTCACCGAACCTCACCAATGCTATCAGCCCAAAGTGTCCAGCCTTATGTCTCACTCAGCTCTGGGTGTAGATGTGGTAAATCCAGGTTGCATCACAAGTCCTGAATGAATTATTTAAGAATTGCTCTCTATTTCACTGTCATTGTGTTTTGTTTTTGAAATTTATTTTAATAATGGGATTTATCGGATGTTCACTGCTGCATTTAGGCCGCTGTACACACGCTTGATTTCCTTATGGAGACATATAAATCCATGGGTTTTAAGATTCTTACTTGTCAGGTATCTTGCCAGGCGTTGAATATGGGGTGTTGAGTCCATTTCGTTGAGCAACGAGTAGGTCTTGTCTATTATATATTTGGCTTATGGAACGGTATGTGTGCTAATTTCAATCTCTGGTTTTATGCAGCACCCCAACTCACCTTTCCCCATAAGCAAGCATAAGTTGGTTTTCTAAACTTGAGACCCTGTTCTGTTTTGTAATTCAGTACATGTGTAGCCAAGTTTACATTCCGTGTATTACGGATATATTATGATGTTTCTTTTTCTGTGTGACTTATTTCTCGTAGAATCATCATACCTGAATCCACTCATTATGCCGCTACGGGCCTGAAGACGTAGATTTCCTTGCTGAGTGATATTCCATTGTACGTGCGTACCACAACTTCTTTATCCATTTAATGCTTTCTTGGATATTTAACTTGTACCGTAGACGAGGTTCTTGTAAACAGAGCCGTCCCAAACTTTGGGGTGGCTGTGTCTTTTGATTTTAATTTCCCTAAGCTATAGGACCATAAGTGGAAGTGCCATAGGCTGTGTTGCTTTGTTTCCTACGTGTTTCAGGAAACAGCATACAGTTCTCCAGAGTGGCTGTTGGCAATTTACATCCCGCCCATCAGCATAACAAGGCTCCCTGTTCTCCATGACCTGTCCTGCCTTTCTGGATTTTACACTTTTCTCAGATGGCCCTTTTTCCTGAATATATTCAGGAAAAAACGCATATGCCCTTTTTAGCCAAGTGCATCATTGTCGACATTCTGCCTCTTTTCCTATGCTTTAAGTGCAATTCCAGTCTGCCCCCTGAAATCGTTTTCCTGAAATTCTGCCCGGCTTTCAAGTCCTCTTCGAAGACTTACATCAGTACATTTTGGACGATAGCTGTCATTCATAACTCTGCAGGTTTGTGAATTACAGTGCCCCTGAGCTCCTTTCTTCAACTCGCTTCCTTGTGAGCTGGCCGCCAAAGCGCAGGATTGCTTCAGGCCCTAATCTGTTTCCGGCAGGGCAAGCTGAGCCTTTGGTTAATTCCTCTTCTGGTGGGAAATGAGCGTTCCATTTGCCCGTGCAGACACCAACAGCTAGTCTCTCATTGGTTCTCCTTATTGCTGTTCATCTTGCGCAGAAATTGCAAACTGTGCCAAAGAGGAGGTTAAAGGCACTGACTCTCCAAGTGAGGAGAGTGTTAGTAAAGCGTCTGGAATGGTGAACCCGAGTACCAGGGGACGAAAACTGAGATGCATTTGAAAGCGTTTCCCGGTCACACAGTGCACTGTAATGTGCGTTTCCCATGCATGTTTTAGCTGAAGGAAGAATCCCTTAAACCTGGAGAGTTGGGACCCATGGAATGGGTACCATGCAGTATGACTTCAAAGGGTCTGCATTTGCTCACCGAACCTCACCAATGCTATCAGCCCGAAGTGTCCAGCCTTATGTCTCACCCAGCTCTGGGTGTAGATGTGGTAAATCCAGGTTGCCTGACAAGCCCTGAATGAATTATTTAAGAATTGCTCTGTATTTCACTGTATTTTTTTTTGTTTTTGAAATTTATTTTGGTAATGTGATTTATCGGATGTTCACTGCTGCGTTTAGGCCGCTGTACACACGCTTGATTTCCTTATGGAGACATATAAATCCATGGGTTTTAAGATTCTTACTTGTCAGGTATCTTCCCAGGCGTTGAATATGGGGTGTTGAGTCCATTTCGATGAGGAAGGAGTAGGTCTTGTCTATTATATATTTGGCTTATGTAACGGTATGTGTGCTAATTTCAATCTCTGGTTTTATGCAGCACCCCAACTCACCTTTCCCCATAAGCAAGCATAAGTTGGTTTTCTAAATTTGAGACCCTGTTCTGTTTTGTAATTCAGTTCATGTGTAGCCAAGTTTACATTCCGTGTATTAGAGATATCTTATGATGTTTCTTTTTCTGTGTGACTTATTTCTTGTAGAATCATCGTACCTGAATCCACTCATTATGCCGCTAGGGACCTGATGACGTAGATTTCATTGCTGAGTGATATTACATTGTACGTGCGTACCAAAACTTCTTTATCCATTTTTTGCTTTCTCGGATATTTAACTTGTACCGTAGATGACGTTCTTGTAAACAGAGCCGTCCCAAATTTTGGGGTGGCTGTGTCTTTTTGATTTTAATTTCCGTAAGCTATAGGACCATAAGTGGAAGTGCCATAGGCTGTGTTGCTTTGTTTCCTACGTGTTTCAGGAAACACCATACCCTTCTCCGGAGTGGCTGTTGGCAATTTACATCCGCCCATCAGCATAACAAGGCTCCCTGTTCTCCATGACCTGTCCTGCCTTTCTGGATTTTACACTTTTTTCAGATGGCCCTTTTGACCGGGGGGCAGTGAGACTTCATTGTAGTGCAGATTTCCTTTACACGCTTGCTTGGTTGGCCAAAAAGTGCGTATGCGTTTTTTCCTGAATATATTCAGGAAAAAACGCATACGCCCTTTTTGGCCAAGTGCATCATTGTCGACATTCTGCCTCTTTTCCTATGCTTTAAGTGCAATTCCAGTCTACCCCCTGAAATCGTTTTCCTGAAATTCTGCCCCGCTTTCAAGTCCTCTTCGAAGACATACTTCAATACATTTTTGGACAATAGCTGTCATTCATAACTCTGCAGGTTTCTGAATTACACTGCCCCTGAGCTCCTTTCTTCAACTAGCTTTCTTGTGAGCTGGCCGCAAAACCGCAGGATTGCCTCAGGCCATAATCTCTTTCTGGCAGGGCACGCTGAGCTTTTGGTTAATTCCTCTTCCTGGTGGGAAATGAGCGTTCCATTTGCCCGTGCAGACATCTACAGCTAGTCTCTCATTGGTTCTCCCTATTCCTGTTCATCTTGCGCAGAAATTGCAAACTGTGCCAAACAGGAGGTTAAAGGCACTGACTCTCCAAGTGGGGATATTGTTAGTAAAGCGTCTGGAATGGTGAACCCGAGTACCAGGGGACGAAACCTGAGATGCATTTGAAAACGTTTCCCGGTCACACAGTGCAGTGTACTGTGGGTTTCCCATGCATGTTTTAGCTGAAGGAAGTGTCCCTTAAACCTGGAGAGTTGGGACCCATGGAAGGGGTACCATGCAGTATGACTTCAAAGGGTCTGCGTTTGCTCAACGAACCTCACCAATGCTATCAGCCCGAAGGGTCCAGCCTTATGTCTCACCCAGCTCTGGGTGTAGATGTGGTAAATCCAGGTTGCATCACAAGCCCTGAATGAATTATTTAAGAATTGCTCTCTCTTTCACTGTCATTCTCTTTTGTTTTTGAAATTCATTTTGATAATGGGATTTATCGGATGTTCACTGCTGCGTTTAGGCCGCTGTACACACGCTTGATTTCCTTATGGAGACATATAAATCCATGGGTTTTAAGATTCTTACTTGTCAGGTATCTTCCCAGAGTTGAATATGGGGTGTTGAGTCCATTTCGTTGAGCAAGGAGTAGGTCTTGTCTATTATATATTTGGCTTATGGAACGGTATCTGTGCTAATTTCAATCTCTGCTTTTATGCAGCACCCCAACTCACTTTTCCCCATAAGCAAGCATAAGTTGGTTTTCTAAATTTGAGACCCTGTTCTGTTTTGTAATTCAGTTCATGTGTAGCCAAGTTTACATTCCGTGTATTAGTGATATCTTATGATGTTTCTTTTTCTGTGTGACTAATTTCTCGTAGAATCATCGTACCTGAATCCACTCATTATGCCGATAGGACCTGATGACGTAGATTTCATTGCTGAGTGATATTCCATTGTACGTGCGTACCACAACTTCTTTATCCATTTTTGCTTTCTCGGATATTTAACTTGTACCGTAGACGAAGTTCTTGTAAACAGAGCGGTCCCAAATTTTGGGTTGGCTGTGTCTTTTTGATTTTAATTTCCCTAAGCTATAAGACCATAAGTGGAAGTGCCATAGGCTGTGTTGCTTTGTTTCCTACGTGTTTCTGGAAACACCATACACTTCTCCAGAGTGGTTGTTGGCAATTTACATCCCGCCCATCAGCATAACAAGGCTCCCTGTTCTCCATCACCTGTCCTGCATTTCTGGATTTTACACTTTTTTCAGATGGCCCTTTTGACCGGGGGGCAGTGAGACTTCATTGTAGTGCAGATTTCCTTTACACGCTTGCTTGGTTGGCCAAAAAGTGCGTATGCGTTTTTTCCTGAATATATTCAGGAAAAAACGCATACGCACTTTTTGGCCAAGTGCATCATTGTCGACATTCTGCCTCTTTTCCTATGCTTTAAGTGCAATTCCAGTCTACCCCCTGAAATCGTGTTCCTGAAATTCTGCCCCGCTTTCAAGTCCTCTTCGAAGACTTACTTCAATACATTTTTGGACGATAGGTGTCATTCATAACTCTGCAGGTTTCTGAATTACACTGCCCCTGAGCTCCTTTCTTCAACACGATTTCTTGTGAGCTGGCCAGAAAACCGCAGGATTGCTTCACGCCATAATCTCTTTCTGGCAGGGCACGCTGAGCCTTTGGTTAATTCCTCTTCCTGGTGGGAAATGAGCGTTCCAGTTGCCCGTGCAGACACCTACAGCTAGTCTCTCATTGGTTCTCCCTATTCCTGTTCATCTTGCGCAGAAATTGCAAACTGTGCTAAACAGGAGGTTAAAGGCACTGACTCTCCAAGTGGGGAGAGTGTTAGTAAAGCGTCTGGAATGGTGAACCCGAGTACCAGGGGTGAAAATTGAGATGCATTTGAAAACGTTTCCCAATCACACGGTGGTCCATACTCTGGGTTTCCCATGCATGTTTTAGCTGAAGGAAAAATCCCTTAAACCTGGAGAGTTGGGACTCATGGAATGGGTACCATGCAGTATGACTTCAAAGGGTCTGTGTTTGCTCACCGAACCTCACCAATGCTATCAGCCCGAAGTGTCCAGCCTTATGTCTCACCCAGCTCTGGGTGTAGAAGTGTTAAATCCAGGTTGCATCACAAGACCTTAATGAATTATTTAAGAATTGCTCTCTATTTCACTGTCATTGTGTTTTGTTTTTGAAATTTATTTTGATAATGGGATTTATCGGATTTTCACTGCTGCATTTAGGTCGCTGTACACGCTCTTGATTTCATTATGTAGACATATAAATCCATGGGTTTTAAGATTCTTACTTGTCAGGTATCTTCCCAGGCGTTGAATATGGGGTGTTGAGTCCATTTCGTTGAGCAAGGAGTAGGTCTTGTCTATTATATATTTGGCTTATGGAACGGTATCTGTGCTAATTTCAATCTCTGGTTTTATGCAGCACCCCAACTCACCTTTCCCCGTAAGCAAGCATAAGTTGGTTTTCTCACTTTCAGACCCTGTTCTGTTTTGTAATTCAGTTCATGTGTACCCAAGTTTACATTCCGTTTATTAGGGATATCTAATGATGTTTCTTTTTCTGTGTGACTTATTTCTCGTAGAATCATCATAACTGAATCCACTCATTATGCCGCTAGGGTCCTGATGACGTAGATTTCATTGCTGAGTGATATTCCATTGTACGTGCGTACCACAACTTCTTTATCCATTTTTTGCTTTCTTGGATATTTAACTTGTACCGTAGACGAGGTTCTTGTAAACAGAGCCGTCCCAAACTTTGGAGTGACTGTGTCTTTTTGATTTTAATTTCCCTAAGCTATAGGACCATAAGTGGAAGTGCCATAGGCTGTGTTGCCTTGTTTCCTACCTGTTTCAGGAAACACCATACACTTCTCCAGAGTGGCTGTTGGCAATTTACATCCGCCCATCAGCATAAAAAGGCTCCCTGTTCTCCATGACCTGTCCTGGCTTTCTGGATTTTACACTTTATTCAGATGGCCCTTTTGACCGGGGGGCAGTGAGACTTCATTGTAGTGCAGATTTCCTTTACACGCTTGCTTGGTTGGCCAAAACGGGCGTATGCATTTTTTCTTGCAGGAAAAAAAGTATACGCCCTTTTTGGCCAAATGTATCATTGTCGACATTCTGCCTATTTTCCTATGCTTTAAGTGCAATTCCAGTCTACCCCCTGAAATCGTTTTCCGGAAATTCTTCCACGCTTTCAAGTCCTCTTCGAAGACTTACTTCAGTACATATTTGGACGATAGCTGTCATTCATAACTCTGCAGGTTTGTGAATTACAGTGCCCCTGAGCTCCTTTCTTCAACTCGCTTTCTTGTGAGCTGGCCGCAAAACCGCAGGATTCCTTCAGGCCCTAATCTCTTTCTGGCAGGGCACGCTGAGCCTTTGGTTAATTCCTCTTCCTGGTGGGAAATGAGCGTTCCATTTGCCCGTGCAGACACCTACAGCTAGTCTCTCATTGGTTCTCCCTATTCCTGTTCATCTTGCGCAGAAATTGCAAACTGTGCCAAACAGGAGGTTAATGGCACTGACTCTCCAAGTGGGGAGAGTGTTAGTAAAGCGTCTGGAATGGTGAACCCGAGTACCAGGGAACGAAAACTGAGATGCATTTGAAAACGTTTCCCAATCACATGGTGGACCATACTCTGGGTTTCCCATGCATGTTTTAACTGAAGGAAGAATCCCTTAAACCTGGAGAGTTGGGACCCATGGAATGGGTATCATGCAGTATGACTTCAAAGGGTCTGCGTTTGCTCACCGAACCTCACCAATGCTATCAGCGCGAAGTGTCCAGCCTTATGTCTCACCCAGCTATGGGTGTAGATGTGGTAAATCCAGGTGGCATCACAAGCCCTGAATGAATTATTTAAGAATTGCTCTCTATTTCACTGTCATTGTGTTTTGTTTTTGAAATTTATTTTGATAATGGGATTTATCGGATGTTCACTGTTGCATTTAGGCCGCTGTACACACGCTTGATTTCCTTATGGAGACATATAAATCCATGGGTTTTAAGATTCTTACTTGTCACGTATCTTCCCAGGCGTTGAATATGGGGTGATGAGTCCATTTCGTTGAGCAAGGAGTAGGTCTTGTCTATTATATATTTGGCTTAGGGAAAGGTATCTGTGCTAATTTCAATCTCTGGTTTTATGCAGCACCCCAACTCACCTTTCCCCATAAGCAAGCATAAGTTGGTTTTCTCAATTTGAGACCCTGTTCTGTTTTGTAATTCACTACATGTGTAGCCAAGTTTACATTCCGTGTATTAGTGATATCTTATGATATTTCTTTTCCTGTGTGACTTATTGCTCGTAGAATCATCGTACCTGAATCCACTCATTATGCCGCTACGGGCCTGATGACGTAGATTTCATTGCTGAGTGATATTCCATTGTACGTGCGTACCACAACTGCTTTATCCATTTTTTGCTTTCTCGGATATTTAACTTGTACCGTAGACGAGGTTTTTTTAAACAGAGCCGTCCCAAAATTTGGGGTGGCTGTGCGTTTTTCATTTTAATTTCCCTAAGCTATAGGACCATAAGTGGAAGTGCCATAGGCTGTGTTGCTTTGTTTCCTACGTGTTTCATGAAACACCATACACTTCTCCAGAGTGGCTGTTGGCAATTTACATCCCGCCCATCAGCATAACAAGGCTCCCTGTTCTCCATGACCTGTCCTGCCTTTCTGGATTTTACACTTTTTTCAGATGGCCCTTTTGACCGGGGTCAGTGAGACTTCATTGTAGTGCAGATTTCCTTTACACGCTTGCTTGGTTGGCCAAAAAGGGCGTATGCATTTTATCCTGAATATATTCAGGAAAAAACGCATACGCCCTTTTTGGCCAAGTGCATCATTGTCGACATTCTGCCTCTTTTCCTATGCTTTAAGTGCAATTCCAGTCTACCCCCTGAAATCGTGTTCCTGAAATTCTGCCCCGCTTTCAAGTCCTCTTCGAAGACTTACTTCAATACATTTTTGGACGATAGGTGTCATTCATAACTGTGCAGGTTTCTGAATTACACTGCCCCTGAGCTCCTTTCTTCAACTCGCTTTCTTGTGAGCTGGCCGCAAAACCGCATGATTGCTTCACGCCATAATCTCTTTCTGGCAGGGCACGCTGAGCCTTTGGTTAATTCCTCTTCCTGGTGGGAAATGAGCGTTCCATTTGCCCGTGTAGACGCCTACAGCTAGTCTCTCATTGGTTCTACCTATTCCTGTTCATCTTGCGCAGAAATTGCAAACTGTGCCAAACAGGAGGTTAAAAGCACTGACTCTCCCAGTGGGGAGAGTTTTAGTAAAGCATCTGGAATGGTGAACCCGAGTACCAGGGGCGAAAACTGAGATGCATTTGAAAACGTTTCCCAATCACTCGGTGGTCCATACTCTGCGTTGCCCATGCATGTTTTAGCTTAAGGAAGAATCCCTTAAACCTGGAGAGTTGGGACCCATAGAATGGGTACCATGCAGTATGACTTCAAAGGGTCTGCGTTGTTCAACGAACCTCACCAATGCTATCAGCCCTAAGTGTCCGGCCTTATGTCTCACGCAGCTCTGTGTGTAGATGTGGTAAATCCAGGTTGCATCACAAGCCCTGAATGAATTATTTAAGAATTGCTCTCTATTTCACTGTTATTGTGTTTTGTTTTTGAAATTTATTTTGATAATGGTATTTATCGGATTTTCATTGCTGCATTTAGGCCACTGTACACACTCTTGATTTCCTTATGGAGACATATAAATCCATGGGTTTTAAGATTTTACTTGTCAGGTATCTTCCCAGGCGTTGAATATGGGGTGTTGAGTCCATTTCGTTGAGCAAGGAGTAGGTCTTGTCTATTATATATTTGGTTTATGGAACGGTATCTGTGCTAATTTCAATCTCTGGTTTTATGCAGCACCCCAACTCACCTTTCCCCATAAGCAAGCATAAGTTGGTTTTCTAAATTTGAGACCCTGTTCTGTTTTGTAATTCAGTTCATGTGTAGCCAAGTTTACATTCCGTGTATTAGTGATATATTATGATGTTTCTTTTTCTGTGTGACTTATTTCTCGTAGAATCATCGTACCTGAATCCACTCATTATGCCGCTACGGGCCTGATGACGTAGATTTCATTGCTGAGTGATATTCCACTGTACATGCGTACCACAACTTCTTTATCCATTTTTTGCTCTCTCGGATATTTAACTTTTACCGTAGAGGACGTTCTTGTAAACAGAGCCGTCCCAAATTTTGGGGTTACTGTGTCTTTTTGATTTTAATTTCCCTAAGCTATAGGACCATAAGTGGAAGTGCCATAGGCTGTGTTGTTTTGTTTCCTACGTGTTTCTGGAAACACCATACACTTCTCCAGAGTGGTTGTTGGCAATTTACATCCTGCCCATCAGCATAACAAGGCTCCCTGTTCTCCATGACCTGTCCTGCCTTTCTGGATTTTACACTTTTTTCAGATGGCCCTTTTGACCGGGGGGCAGTGAGACTTCATTGTAGTGCAGGTTTCCTTTACACGCTTGCTTGGTTGGCCAAAAAGGGCGTATGCGTTTTTTCCTGAATATATTCAGGAAAATACGCATACGCCCTTTTTGGCCAAGTGCATCATTGTCGACATTCTGCTTCTTTTCCTATGCTTTAAGTGCAATTCCAGTCTACCCCCTGAAATCGTGTTCCTGAAATTCTGCCCCGCTTTCAAGTCCTCTTCGAAGACTTACTTCAATACATTTTTGGACGATAGCTGTCATTCATAACTCTGCAGGTTTCTGAATTACACTGCCCCTGAGCTCCTTTCTTCAACTCGCTTTCTTGTGAGCTGGCCGTAAAACCACAGGATTGCTTCACGCCATAATCTCTTTCTGGCAGGGCACGCTGAGCCTTTGGTTAATTCCTCTTCCTGGTGGGAAATGAGCGTTCCATTTGCCCGTGCAGACACCTACATCTAGTCTCTCATTGGTTCTCCCTATTCCTGTTCATCTTGCGCAGAAATTGCAAACTGTGCCAAACAGGAGGTTAAAGGCACTGACTCTCCAAGTGGGGAGAGTGTTAGTAAAGCGTCTGGAATGGTGAACCCGAGTACCAGGGGCGAAAACTGAGATGCATTTGAAAACGTTTCCCAATCACACGGTGGACCATACTCTGGGTTTCCCATGCATGTTTTAGCTGAAGGAAGAATCCCTTAAACCTGGGGAGTTGGGACTCATGGAACGGGTACCATGCAGTATGACTTCAAAGGGTCTGCGTTTTCTCACCGAACCTCACCAATGCTATCAGCCCGAAGTGTCCAGCCTTATGTCTCACCCAGCTCTGGGCGTAGAAGTGGTAAATCCAGGTTGCATCACAAGCCCTGAATGAATTATTTAAGAATTGCTCTCTATTTCACTGTCATTGTGTTTTGTTTTTGAAATTTATTTTGATAATGGGATTTATCGGATTTTCACTGCTGCATTTAGGCCGCTGTACACACTCTTGATTTCCTTATGGAGACATATAAATCCATGGGTTTTAAGATTCTTACTTGTCAGGTATCTTCCCAGGCGTTGAATATGGGGTGTTGAGTCCATTTCGTTGAGCAAGGAGTAGGTCTTGTCTATTATATATTTGGCTTATGGAACGGTATCTGTGCTAATTTCAATCTCTGCTTTTATGCAGCACCCCAACTCACCTTTCCCCGTAAGCAAGCATAAGATGGTTTTCTCAATTTGAGACCCTGTTCTGTTTTGTAATTCAGTTCATGTGTAGCCAAGTTTACATTCCGTGTATTAGGGATATCTAATGATGTTTCTTTTTCTGTGTGACTTATTTCTCGTAGAATCATGGTACCTGAATCCACTCATTATGCCGCTAGGGACCTGATGACGTAGATTTCATTGCTGAGTGTTATTCCATTGTACGTGCGTACCACAACTTCTTTATCCATTTTTTGATTGCTTGGATATTCAACTTGTACCGTAGACGAGGTTCTTGTAAACAGAGCCATCCCAAACTTTGGGGTGGCTGTGTCTTTTTGATTTTAATTTCCCCAAGCTATAGGACCATAAGTGGAAGGGCCATAGGCTGTGTTGCTTTGTTTCCTATGTGTTTCAGGAAACACCATACACTTCTCCAGAGTGGCTGTTGGCAATTTACATCCCGCCCATCAGCATAACAAGGCTCCCTGTTCTCCATGACCTTTCCTGCCTTTCTGGATTTTACACTTTTTTCAGATGGCCCTTTTGACCGGGGGGCAGTGAGACTTCATTGTAGTGCCGATTTCATTTACACGCTTGCTTGGTTGGTCAAAAAGTGCGTTTGCGTTTTTTCCTGAATATATTCAGGAAAAAACGCATATGCCCTTCTTAGCCAAGTGCATCATTGTCGACATTCTGCCTCTATTCCTATGCTTTAAGCGCAATTCCAGTCTACCCCCGAAATCGTTTTCCTGAAATTCTTCCCCGCTTTAAAGTCCTCTTCGAAGACATACTTCCATACATTTTTGGACGATAGCTGTCATTCATAACTCTGCATGTTTCTGAATTACACTGCCCCTGAGTTCCTTTCTTCAACTCGCTTTCTTGTGAGCTGGCCGCAAAACCACAGGATTGCTTCACGCCATAATCTCTTTCTGGCAGGGCACGCTGAGCCTTTGGTTAATTCCTCTTCCTGGTGGGAAATGAGCGTTCCATTTGCCCGTGCAGACACCTATAGCTAGTCTCTCATTGGTTCTCCCTATTCCTATTCATCTTGCGCAGAAATTGCAAACTGTGCCAAACAGGAGGTTAAAGGCACTGACTCTCCAAGTGGGGAGAGTGTTAGTAAAGCGTCTGGAATGGTGAACCCGAGTACCAGGGGACGAAAACTGAGATGCATTTGAAAACGTTTCCCAATCACAAGGTGGACCATACTCTGGGTTTCCCATGCATGTTTTAACTGAAGAAGAATCCCTAAACCTGGAGAGTTCGGACCCATGGAATGGGTACCATGCAGTATGACTTCAAAGGGTCTGCGTTTGCTCACCGAACCTCACCAATGCTATCAGCCCGAAGTGTCCAGCCTTATGTCTCACCCAGCTCTGGGTGTAGATGTGGTAAATCCAGGTTGCATCACAAGCCCTGAATGAATTATTTAAGAATTGCTCTCTATTTCACTGTCATTGTGTTTTGTTTTTGAAATTCATTTTGATAATAGGATTTATCGGATTTTCACTGCTGCGTTTACGCCGCTGTACACACGCTTGATTTCCTTATGGAGACATATAAATCCATTGGTTTTAAGATTCTTACTTGTCAGGTATCTTCCCAGGCGTTGAATATGGGGTGTTGAGTCCATTTCGTTGAGTAAGGAGTAGGTCTTTTCTATTATATATTTGGCTTATGGAACGGTATGTGTGCTAATTTCAATCTCTGGTTTTATGCAGCACCCCAACTCAACTTTCCCCATAAGCAAGCATAAGTTGGTTTTCTAAATTTGAGACCATGTTTTGTTTTGTAATTCAGTTCATGTGTAGCCAAGTTTACATTCCGTGTATTAGTGATATCTTATGATGTTTCTTTTTCTGTGTGACTTATTTCTCGTAGAATCATCGTACCTGAATCCACTCATTATGCTGCTACGGGCCTGATGACGTAGATTTCATTGCTGAGTGATATTCCATTGTACGTGCCTACCACAACTTCTTTATCCATTTGTTGCTTTCTTGGATATTTAACTTGTACCGTAGACGAGGTTCTTGTAAACAGAGTCGTCCGAAAATTTGGGGTGGCTGTGTGTTTTTGATTTTAATTTCCCTAAGCTATAGGACCATAAGTGGAAGTGCCATAGGCTGTGTTGCTTTGTTTCCTACCTGTTTCAGGAAACACCATACACTTCTCCAGAGTGGCTGTTGGCAATTTTCATCCGCCCATCAGCATAACAAGGCTCCCTGTTCTCCATGACCTGTCCTGCCTTTCTGGATTTTACACTTTTTTCAGATGGCCCTTTTGACGGGGGGGCAGTGAGACTTCATTGTAGTGCAGATTTCCTTTACACGCTTGCTTGGTTGGCCAAAAAGTGCGTATGCGTTTTTTCCTGAATATATTCAGGAAAAAACGCATACGCCCTTTTTGGCCAAGTGTATCATTGTCGACATTCTGCCTCTTTTCCTGTGCTTTAAGTGCAATTCCAGTCTACCCCCTGAAATCGTTTTCCTGAAATTCTGCCCCGCTTTCAAGTCCTCTTCGAAGACTTACTTCAGTACATTTTTGGACGATAGCTGTCATTCATAACACTGCAGGTTTGTGAATTACAGTGCCCTTGAGTTCCTTTCTTCAACTCGCTTTCTTGTGAGCTGGCCGCAAAACTGCAGCATTCCTTCAGGCCCTAATCTGTTTCTGGCAGGGCACGTTGAGCCTTTGGGTATTCCTCTTCCTGGTGGGAAATGAACGTTCCATTTGCCCGTGCAGACACCTATAGCTAGTCTCTCATTGGTTCTCCCTATTCCTATTCATCTTGCGCAGAAATTGCAAACTGTGCCAAACCGGAGGTTAAAGGCACTGACTCTCCAAGTGGGGAGAGTGTTAGTAAAGCGTCTGGAATGGTGAACCCGAGTACCAGGGTTCGAAAACTGAGATGCATTTGAAAACGTTTCCCAATCACACAGCGGGCGATAGTCTGGGTTTCCCATGCATGTTTTAGCTGAAGGAAGAATCCCTTAAACCTGGAGAGTTGGGACCCATGGAATGGGTACCATGCAGTATGACTTCAAAGGGTCTGCGTTTGCTCACCGAACCTCACCAATGCTATCAGCCCGAAGTGTCCAGCCTTATGTCTCACCCAGCTCTGGGTGTAGATGTGGTAAATCCAGGTTGCATCACAAGCCCTGAATGAATTATTTAAGAATTGCTCTCTATTTCACTGTCATTGTGTTTTCTTTTTGAAATTTATTTTGATAATGGGATTTATCGGATGTTCACTGCTGCGTTTAGGCCGCTGTACACATGCTTGATTTCCTTATGGAGACATATAAATCCATGGGTTTTAAGATTCTTACTTGTCAAGTATCTTGCCAGGCGTTGAATATGCGGTGTTGAGTCCATTTCGTTGAGCAAGCAGTAGGTCTTGTCTATTATATATTTGGCTTATGGAATGGTATCTGTGCTAATTTCAATCTCTGGTTTTATGCAGCACCCCAACTCACCTTTCCCCATAAGCAAGCATAAGTTGGTTTTCTAAATTTGAGACCCTGTTCTGTTTTGTAATTCAGTTCATGTGTAGCCAAGTTTACATTCCGTGTATTAGTTATATCTTATGATGTTTCTATTTCTGTGTGACTTATTTCTCGTAGAATCATCGTACCTGAATCCACTCATTATGCCGCTACGGGCCTGATGACGTAGATTTCTTTGCTGAGTGATATTCCATTGTACGTGCGTACCACAACTTCTTTATCCATTTTTAACATTCTGGGACATATAATTTGTACCGTAGACGAGGTTCTTGTAAACAGAGCCGTCCCAAACTTTGGGGTGGCTGTGTCTTTTTGATTTTAATTTCCCTAAACTATAGGACCATAAGTGGAAGTGCCATAGGCTGTGTTGCTTTGTTTCCTACGTGTTTCAGGATACACCATACACTTCTCCAGAGTGGCTGTTGGCAATTTATATCCCACCCATCAGCATAACAAGGCTCCCTGTTTTCCATGACCTGTCCTGCCTTTCTGGATTTTGCACTTTTTTCAGATGGCCCTTTTGACCGGGGGGCAGTGAGACTTCATTGTAGTGCAGATTTCCTTTACACGCTTGCTTCGTTGGCCAAAAAGGGCGTATGCGTTTTTTCCTGAATATATTCAGGAAAAAACGCATACGCCCTTTTTGGCCAAGTGCATCATTGTCGACATTCTGCCTCTAATCTTATTCTTTAAGTGCAATTCCTGTCTACCCCCTGAAATCGTTTTCCTGAAATTCTGCCCCGCTTTCCAGTCCTCTTTGAATCCTTACTTCAGTACATTTTTGGACGATAGCTGTCATTCATAACTCTGCAGGTTTGTGAATTATAGTGCCCCTGAGCTCCTTTTCTCAACTCACTTTCTTGTGAGCTGGCCGCAAAACCGCAGGATTGCTTCAGACCCTAATCTGTTTCCGGCAGTGCACGCTGAGCCTTTGGTTAATTCCACTTCCTGGTGGGAAATGAGCGTTCCATTTGCCCGTGCACACACCTACATCTAGTCTCTCATTGGTTCTCCCTATTCCTGTTCATCTTGCGCAGAAATTGCAAACTGTGCCAAACAGGAGGTTAATGGCACTGACTCTCCAAGTGGGGAGAGTGTTAGTAAAGCGTTGAAATGGTGAACCCGAGTACCAGGAAAAGAAAACTGAGATGCATTTGAAAACGTTTCAAAATCACACGGTGGACCATACTCTGGGTTTCCCATGCATGTTTTAGCTGAAGGAGGAATCCCTTAAACCTGGCGAGTTGGGCCCCATGGAATGGGTACCATACAGTATGACTTCAAAGGGTCTGCGTTTGCTCACCGAACCTCACCAATGCTATCAGCCCGAAGTGTCCAGCCTTATGTCTCATCCAGCTCTGGGTGTAGATGTGGTAAATCCAGGTTGCATCACAAGCCCTGAATGAATTATTTAAGAATTGCTCTCTATTTCACTGTCATTGTGTTTTGTTTTTGAAATTCATTTTGATAATGGGATTTATCGGATTTTCACTGCTGCTTTTAGGCCACTGTACACACGCCTGATTTCCTTATGGAGACATATAAATCCATGGGTTTTAAGATTCTTACTTGTCAGGTATCTTTCCAGGCAATGAATATGGGGTGTTGAGTCCATTTCGTTGAGCAAGGAGTAGGTCTTGTCTATTATATATTTGGCTTATGGAACGGTATCTGTGCTAATTTCAATCTCTGGTTTTATGCAGCATCCCAACTGACCTTTCCCCATAAGCAAGCATAAGTTGGTTTTCTAAATTTGAGACCCTGTTCTGTTTTGTAATTCAGTTCATGTGTAGCCAAGGTTACATTCCGTGTATTACTGATATATTATGATGTTTCTTTTTCTGTGTGACTTATTTCTCGTAGAATCATCGTACCTGAATCCACTCATTATGCCGCTAGGGACCTGATGACGTAGATTTCATTGCTGAGTGATATTCCATTGTACGTGCGTACCACAATTTCTTTATCCATTTTTTGCTTTCTCGGATATTTAACTTGTACCGTAGACGAGGTTCTTGTAAACAGAGCCGTCCCAAACTTTGGGGTGGCTGTGTCTTTTTGATTTTAATTTCCCTAAGCTATAGGACCATAAGTGGAAGTGCCATAGGCTGTGTTGCTTTGTTTCCTACGTTTTTCTGGAAACACCATACACTTCTCCAGAGTGGTTGTTGGCAATTTACATCCCGCCCATCAGCATGACAAGGCTCCCTGTTCTCCATGACCTGTCCTGCCTTTCTGGATTTTACACTTTTTTCAGATGGCCCTTTTGACCCGGGGGCAGTGAGACTTCATTGTAGTGCAGATTTCATTTACACGCTTGTTTGGTTGGCCAAAAAGGGCGTATGCGTTTTTTCCTGAATATATTCAGGAAAAAACGCATACGCCCTTTTTGGCCAAGTGCATCATTGTCGACATTCTTCCTCTTTTCCTATGCTTTAAGTGCAATTCCAGTCTACCCCCTGAAATCGTGTTCCTGAAATTCTGCCCCGCTTTCAAGTCCTCTTCGAAGACTTACTTCAATACATTCTTGGACGAGAGGTGTCATTCATAACTCTGCAGGTTTCTGAATTACACTGACCCTGAGCTCCTTTCTTCAACTCGCTTTCTTGTGAGCTGGCCGCAAAACCGCCGGATTGCTTCACGCCATAATCTCTTTCTGGCAGGGCATGCTGAGCCTTTGGTTAATTCCTCTTCCTGGTGGGAAATGAGCATTCCATTTGCCCGTGCAGACACCTACATCTAGTCTCTCATTGGTTCTCCCTATTCCTGTTCATCTTGCGCAGAAATTGCAAACTGTGCCAAACAGGAGGTTAAAGGCACTGACTCTCCAAGTGGGGAGAGTGTTAGTAAAGCGTCTGGAATGGTGAACCCGAGTACCAGGGGCGAAAACTGAGATGCATTTGAAAACGTTTCCCAATCAAACGGTGGTCCATACTCTGGGTTTCCCATGCATGTTTTAGCTGAAGGAGGAATCCCTTAAACCTGGAGAGTTGGGACCCATAGAATGGGTACCATGCAGTATGACTTCAAAGGGTCTGCGTTGCTCACCGAACCTCACCAATGGTATCAGCCCGAAGTGTCCGGCGTTATGTCTCACCCAGCTCTGGGTGTAGATGTGGTAAATCCAGGTTGCATCACAAGATCTGAATGAATTATTTAAGAATTGCTCTCTATTTCACTGTCATTGTGTTTTGTTTTTGAAATTTATTTTGATAATGGGATTTATCGGATTTTCACTGCTATGTTTAGGCCGCTGTACACACGCTTGATTTCCTTAAGGAGACATATAAATCCATGGGTTTTAAGATTCTTACTTGTCAGGTATCTTCCCAGGCGTTGAATATGGGGTGTTGAGTCCATTTCGTTGAGCAAGGAGTAGGTCTTGTCTATTATGTATTTGGCTTATGGAACGGTACCTGTGCTAATTTCAATCTCTGGTTTTATGCAGCACCTCAACTCACCTTTCCCCATGAGCAAGCATAAGTTGGTTTTCTAAATTTGAGACCCTGTTCTGTTTTGTAATTCAGTTTATGTGTAGCCAAGTTTACATTCCGTGTATTACTGATATATTATGATGTTTCTTTTTCTGTGTGACTTATTTCTCGTAGAATCATCGTACCTGAATCCACTCATTATACCGCTATGGGCCTGAAGACGTAGATTTAATTGCTGAATGATATTCCATTGTACGTGCGTACCAGAACTTCTTTATCCATTTTTTCCTTTCTCAGATATTGAACTTGTACCGTAGACAAGGTTCTTGTTAACAGAGCCGTCCCAAACTTTGGGGTGGCTGTGTGTTTTTGATTTTAATTTCCCTAAGCTATAGGTCCATAAGTGGAAGTGACATAGGCTGTGTTGCTTTGTTTCCTACGTGTTTCAGGATACACCATACATTTCTCCAGAGTGGCTGTTGGCAGTTTACATCCGGCCCATCAGCATAACAAGGCTCCCTGTTCTCCAAGACCTGTCCTGCCTTTCTGGATTTTACACATTTTTCAGATGGCCCTTTTGACCGTGGGGCAGTGAGACTTCATTGTAGTGCAGATTTCCTTTACACGCTTGCTTGGTTGTCCAAAAAGTGCGTATGCGTTTTTTCCTGAATATATTCAGGAAAAAACGCATACGCCCTGTTTGGCCAAGTGCATCATTGTCGACATTCTGCCTCTTTTCCTATGCTTTAAGTGCAATTCCAGTCTACCCCCTGAAATCGTTTTCCTGAAATTCTGCCCCGCTTTCAAGTCCTCTTCGAAGACTTACTTCAATACATTTTTGGACGATAGCTGTCATTCATAACTCTGCAGGTTTGTGAATTGCAGTGCCCCTGAGCTCGTTTCTTCAACTCTCTTTCTTGTGAGCTGGCCGCAAAACCGCAGGATTGCTTCAGACCCTAATCTGTTTCCGGCAGTGCACGCTGAGCCTTTGTTTAATTCCACTTCCTGTTCGGAAATGAGCGTTCCTTTTGCCCGTGCAGGCACCTACAGCTAGTCTCTCATTGGTTCTCCCTATTCCTGTACATCTTGCGCAGAAATTGCAAACTGTGCCCAACAGGAGGTTAATGGCACTGACTCTCCAAGTGGGGAGAGTGTTAGTAAAGCGTCTGGAATGATGAACCCGAGTACCAGGGGACGAAAATTGAGATGCATTTGAAAACGTTTTCCGGTCACACAGTGCACAGTACTGTGGGTTTCCCATGCATGTTTTAGCTGAAGGAAGAATCCCTTAAACCTGGAGAGTTGGGACCCATGTAATGGGTACCATGCAGTATGACTTCAAAGGGTCTGCGTTTGCTCAACGAACCTCACCAATGCTATCAGCCCGAAGTGTCCAGCCTTATGTCTCACCCAGCTCTGGATGTAGATGTGGTAAATCCAGGTTGCATCACATGCCCTGAATGAATTATTTAAGAATTGCTCTCTATTTCACTGTCATTGTGTTTTGTTTTTGTAATTCATTTTGATAATGGGATTTATTGGATTTTCTCTGCTGCGTTCATGCAGCTGTACACACGCTTGATTGTCTTAAGGAGACATATAAATCCATGGGTTTGAAGATTCTTACTAGTCAGGTGTATTCCTAGGCGTTGAATATGAGGTGTTTAGTCCATTTCGTTGAGCAAGGGGTAGGTCTTGACTATTACATATTTGGCTTATGGAAAGGTATCTGTGCTAATTTCTATCCCTGCTTTTATGCAGCACCCCAACACACTTTTCCCCTTAAGCATGCATAAGTTGGTTTTCTAAATTTGAGACCCTGTTCTGTTTTGTAATTCAGTTTATGTGTAGCCAAGTTTACATTCCGTGTATTACTGATATATTATGATGTTTCTTTTTCTGTGTGACTTATTTCTCGTAGAATCATCGTACCTGAATCCACTCATTATACCGCTATGGGCCTGAAGACGTAGATTTAATTGCTGAGTGATATTCCATTGTACGTGCGTACCACAACTTCTTTATCCATTTAATGCTTTCTTGGATATTTAACTTGTACCGTAGACGAGGTTCTTGTAAACAGAGCCGTCCCAAACTTTGGGGTGGCTGTGTCTTTTGATTTTAATTTCCCTAAGCTATAGGACCATAAGTGGAAGTGCCATAGGCTGTGTTGCTTTGTTTCCTACGTGTTTCAGGAAACAGCATACAGTTCTCCAGAGTGGCTGTTGGCAATTTACATCCCGCCCATCAGCATAACAAGGCTCCCTGTTCTCCATGACCTGTCCTGCCTTTCTGGATTTTACACTTGTCTCAGATGGCCCTTTTTCCTGAATATATTCAGGAAAAAACGCATATGCCCTTTTTAGCCAAGTGCATCACTGTCGACATTCTGCCTCTTTTCCTATGCTTTAAGTGCAATTCCAGTCTGCCCCCTGAAATCGTTTTCCTGAAATTCTGCCCGGCTTTCAAGTCCTCTTCGAAGACTTACATCAGTACATTTTGGACGATAGCTGTCATTCATAACTCTGCAGGTTTGTGAATTACAGTGCCCCTGAGCTCCTTTTTTCAACTCGCTTCCTTGTGAGCTGGCCGCCAAAGCGCAGGATTGCTTCAGGCCCTAATCTGTTTCCGGCAGGGCAAGCTGAGCCTTTGGTTAATTCCTCTTCTGGTGGGAAATGAGCGTTCCATTTGCCCGTGCAGACACCAACAGCTAGTCTCTCATTGGTTCTCCTTATTGCTGTTCATCTTGCGCAGAAATTGCAAACTGTGCCAAAGAGGAGGTTAAAGGCACTGACTCTCCAAGTGAGGAGAGTGTTAGTAAAGCGTCTGGAATGGTGAACCCGAGTACCAGGGGACGAAAACTGAGATGCATTTGAAAGCGTTTCCCGGTCACACAGTGCACTGTAATGTGCGTTTCCCATGCATGTTTTAGCTGAAGGAAGAATCCCTTAAACCTGGAGAGTTGGGACCCATGGAATGGGTACCATGCAGTATGACTTCAAAGGGTCTGCATTTGCTCACCGAACCTCACCAATGCTATCAGCCCGAAGTGTCCAGCCTTATGTCTCACCCAGCTCTGGGTGTAGATGTGGTAAATCCAGGTTGCCTGACAAGCCCTGAATGAATTATTTAAGAATTGCTCTGTATTTCACTGTATTTTTTTTTGTTTTTGAAATTTATTTTGGTAATGTGATTTATCGGATGTTCACTGCTGCGTTTAGGCCGCTGTACACACGCTTGATTTCCTTATGGAGACATATAAATC
The DNA here is from genome assembly GCF_059928025.1 of Delphinapterus leucas. Lineage (NCBI taxonomy): Eukaryota > Metazoa > Chordata > Mammalia > Artiodactyla > Monodontidae > Delphinapterus > Delphinapterus leucas. The sequence goes on along the minus strand of NW_028322240.1, from coordinate 11,398,512 downwards.
CATGGGTTTTAAGATTCTTACTTGTCAGGTATCTTCCCAGGCGTTGAATATGGGGTGTTGAGTCCATTTCGATGAGGAAGGAGTAGGTCTTGTCTATTATATATTTGGCTTATGTAACGGTATGTGTGCTAATTTCAATCTCTGGTTTTATGCAACACCCCAACTCACCTTTCCCCATAAGCAAGCATAAGTTGGTTTTCTAAATTTGAGACCCTGTTCTGTTTTGTAATTCAGTTCATTTGTAGCCAAGTTTACATTCCGTGTATTAGAGATATCTTATGATGTTTCTTTTTCTGTGTGACTTATTTCTTGTAGAATCATCGTACCTGAATCCACTCATTATGCCGCTAGGGACCTGATGACGTAGATTTCATTGCTGAATGATATTACATTCTACGTGCGTACCAAAACTTCTTTATCCATTTTTTGCTTTCTCGGATATTTAACTTGTACCGTAGATGACGTTCTTGTAAACAGAGCCGTCCCAAATTTTGGGGTGGCTGTGTCTTTTTGATTTTAATTTCCGTAAACTATAGGACCATAAGTGGAAGTGCCATAGGCTGTGTTGCTTTGTTTCCTACGTGTTTCAGGAAACACCATACCCTTCTCCGGAGTGGCTGTTGGCAATTTATATCCGCCCATCAGCATAACAAGGCTCCCTGTTCTCCATGACCTGTCCTGCCTTTCTGGATTTTACACTTTTTTCAGATGGCCCTTTTGACCGGGGGGCAGTGAGACTTCATTGTAGTGCAGATTTCCTTTACACGCTTGCTTGGTTGGCCAAAAAGTGCGTATGCGTTTTTTCCTGAATATATTCAGGAAAAAACGCATACGCCCTTTTTGCCCAAGTGCATCATTGTCGACATTCTGCCTGTTTTCCTATGCTTTAAGTGCAATTGCAGTCTACCCCCTGAAATCGTTTTCCTGAAATTCTGCCCCGCTTTCAAGTCCTCTTCGAAGACATACTTCAATACATTTTTGGACAATAGCTGTCATTCATAACTCTGCAGGTTTCTGAATTACACTGCCCCTGAGCTCCTTTCTTCAACTAGCTTTGTTGTGAGCTGGCCGCAAAACTGCAGGATTGCCTCAGGCCATAATCTCTTTCTGGCACGGCACTCTGAGCTTTTGGTTAATTCCTCTTCCTGGTGGGAAATGAGCGTTCCATTTGCCCGTGCAGACATCTACAGCTAGTCTCTCATTGGTTCTCCCTATTCCTGTTTATCTTGCGCAGAAATTGCAAACTGTGCCAAACAGGAGGTTAACGGCACTGACTCTCCAAGTGGGGATATTGTTAGTAAAGCGTCTGGAATGGTGAACCCGAGTACCAGGGGACGAAACCTGAGATGCATTTGAAAACGTTTCCCGGTCACACAGTGCAGTGTACTGTGGGTTTCCCATGCATGTTTTAGCTGAAGGAAGTGTCCCTTAAACCTGGAGAGTTGGGACCCATGGAAGGGGTACCATGCAGTATGACTTCAAAGGGTCTGCGTTTGCTCACCGAACCTCACAAATGCTATCAGCCCGAAGGGTCCAGCCTTATGTCTCACCCAGCTCTGGGTGTAGATGTGGTAAATCCAGGTTGCATCACAAGCCCTGAATGAATTATTTAAGAATTGCTCTCTATTTCACTGACATTCTCTTTTGTTTTTGAAATTCATTTTGATAATGGGATTTATCGGATGTTCACTGCTGCGTTTAGGCCGCTGTACACACGCTTGATTTCCTTATGGAGACATATAAATCCATGGGTTTTAAGATTCTTACTTGTCAGGTATCTTCCCAGAGTTGAATATGGGGTGTTGAGTCCATTTCGTTGAGCAAGGAGTAGGTCTTGTCTATTATATATTTGGCTTATGGAACGATATCTGTGCTAATTTCAATCTCTGCTTTTATGCAGCACCCCAACTCACTTTTCCCCATAAGCAAGCATAAGTTGGTTTTCTAAATTTGAGACCCTGTTCTGTTTTGTAATTCAGTTCATGTGTAGCCAAGTTTACATTCCGTGTATTAGTGATATCTTATGATGTTTCTTTTTCTGTGTGACTAATTTCTCGTAGAATCATCGTACCTGAATCCACTCATTATGCCGATAGGACCTGATGACGTAGATTTCATTGCTGAGTGATATTCCATTGTACGTGCGTACCACAACTTCTTTATCCATTTTTGCTTTCTCGGATATTTAACTTGTACCGTAGACGAAGTTCTTGTAAACAGAGCGGTCCCAAATTTTGGGTTGGCTGTGTCTTTTTGATTTTAATTTCCCTAAGCTATAAGACCATAAGTGGAAGTGCCATAGGCTGTGTTGCTTTGTTTCCTACGTGTTTCTGGAAACACCATACACTTCTCCAGAGTGGTTGTTGGCAATTTACATCCCGCCCATCAGCATAACAAGGCTCCCTGTTCTCCATCACCTGTCCTGCATTTCTGGATTTTACACTTTTTTCAGATGGCCCTTTTGACCGGGGGGCAGTGAGACTTCATTGTAGTGCAGATTTCCTTTACACGCTTGCTTGGTTGGCCAAAAAGTGCGTATGCGTTTTTTCCTGAATATATTCAGGAAAAAACGCATACGCACTTTTTGGCCAAGTGCATCATTGTCGACATTCTGCCTCTTTTCCTATGCTTTAAGTGCAATTCCAGTCTACCCCCTGAAATCGTGTTCCTGAAATTCTGTCCCGCTTTCAAGTCCTCTTCGAAGACTTACTTCAATACATTTTTGGACGATAGGTGTCATTCATAACTCTGCAGGTTTCTGAATTACACTGCCCCTGAGCTCCTTTCTTCAACACGATTTCTTGTGAGCTGGCCAGAAAACCGCAGGATTGCTTCACGCCATAATCTCTTTCTGGCAGGGCACGCTGAGACTTTGTTTAATTCCTCTTCCTGGTGGGAAATGAGCGTTCCATTTGCCCGTGCAGACACCTACATCTAGTCTCTCATTGGTTCTCCCTATTCCTGTTCATCTTGCGCAGAAATTGCAAACTGTGCTAAACAGGAGGTTAAAGGCACTGACTCTCCAAGTGGGGAGAGTGTTAGTAAAGCGTCTGGAATGGTGAACCCGAGTACCAGGGGTGAAAATTGAGATGCATTTGAAAACGTTTCCCAATCACACGGTGGTCCATATTTTGGGTTTCCCATGCATGTTTTAGCTGAAGGAAAAATCCCTTAAACCTGGAGAGTTGGGACTCATGGAATGGGTACCATGCAGTATGACTTCAAAGGGTCTGTGTTTGCTCACCGAACCTCACCAATGCTATCAGCTCGAAGTGTCCAGCCTTATGTCTCACCCAGCTCTGGGTGTAGAAGTGTTAAATCCAGGTTGCATCACAAGACCTTAATGAATTATTTAAGAATTGCTCTCTATTTCACTGTCATTGTGTCTTGTTTTTGAAATTTATTTTGATAATGGGATTTATCGGATTTTCACTGCTGCATTTAGGTCGCTGTACACGCTTTTGATTTCATTATGTAGACATATAAATCCATGGGTTTTAAGATTCTTACTTGTCAGGTATCTTCCCAGGCGTTGAATATGGGGTGTTGAGTCCATTTCGTTGAGCAAGGAGTAGGTCTTGTCTATTATATATTTGGCTTATGGAACGGTATCTGTGCTAATTTCAATCTCTGGTTTTATGCAGCACCCCAACTCACCTTTCCCCGTAAGCAAGCATAAGTTGGTTTTCTCACTTTCAGACCCTGTTCTGTTTTGTAATTCAGTTCATGTGTACCCAAGTTTACATTCCGTTTATTAGGGATATCTAATGATGTTTCTTTTTCTGTGTGACTTATTTCTCGTAGAATCATCATAACTGAATCCACTCATTATGCCGCTAGGGTCCTGATGACGTAGATTTCATTGCTGAGTGATATTCCATTGTACGTGCGTACCACAACTTCTTTATCCATTTTTTGCTTTCTTGGATATTTAACTTGTACCGTAGACGAGGTTCTTGTAAACAGAGCCGTCCCAAACTTTGGAGTGACTGTGTCTTTTTGATTTTAATTTCCCTAAGCTATAGGACCATAAGTGGAAGTGCCATAGGCTGTGTTGCCTTGTTTCCTACGTGTTTCAGGAAACACCATACACTTCTCCAGAGTGGCTGTTGGCAATTTACATCCGCCCATCAGCATAAAAAGGCTCCCTGTTCTCCATGACCTGTCCTGGGTTTCTGGATTTTACACTTTATTCAGATGGCCCTTTTGACCGGGGGGCAGTGAGACTTCATTGAGTGCAGATTTCCTTTACACGCTTGCTTGGTTGGCCAAAACGGGCGTATGAATTTTTTCTTGCAGGAAAAAAAGCATACGCCCTTTTTGGCCAAATGTATCATTGTCGACATTCTGCCTATTTTCCTATGCTTTAAGTGCAATTCCAGTCTACCCCCTGAAATCGTTTTCCGGAAATTCTTCCACGCTTTCAAGTCCTCTTCGAAGACTTACTTCAGTACATATTTGGACGATAGCTGTCATTCATAACTCTGCAGGTTTGTGAATTACAGTGCCCCTGAGCTCCTTTCTTCAACTCGCTTTCTTGTGAGCTGGCCGCAAAACCGCAGGATTCCTTCAGGCCCTAATCTCTTTCTGGCAGGGCACGCTGAGCCTTTGGTTAATTCCTCTTCCTGGTGGGAAATGAGCGTTCCATTTGCCCGTGCAGACACCTACAGCTAGTCTCTCATTGGTTCTCCCTATTCCTGTTCATCTTGCGCAGAAATTGCAAACTGTGCCAAACAGGAGGTTAATGGCACTGACTCTCCAAGTGGGGAGAGTGTCAGTAAAGCGTCTGGAATGGTGAACCCGAGTACCAGGGAACGAAAACTGAGATGCATTTGAAAACGTTTCCCAATCACACGGTGGACCATACTCTGCGTTTCCCATGCATGTTTTAACTGAAGGAAGAATCCCTTAAACCTGGAGAGTTGGGACCCATGGAATGGGTATCATGCAGTATGACTTCAAAGGGTCTGCGTTTGCTCACCGAACCTCACCAATGCTATCAGCGCGAAGTGTCCAGCCTTATGTCTCACCCAGCTATGGGTGTAGATGTGGTAAATCCAGGTGGCATCACAAGCCCTGAATGAATTATTTAAGAATTGCTCTCTATTTCACTGTCATTGTGTTTTGTTTTTGAAATTTATTTGATAATGGGATTTATCGGATGTTCACTGTTGCATTTAGGCCGCTGTACACAGGCTTGATTTCCTTATGGAGACATATAAAACCATGGGTTTTAAGATTCTTACTTGTCACGTATCTTCCCAGGCGTTGAATATGGGGTGTTGAGTACATTTCGTTGAGCAAGGAGTAGGTCTTGTCTATTATATATTTGGCTTATGGAAAGGTATCTGTGCTAATTTCAATCTCTGGTTTTATGCAGCACCCCAACTCACCTTTCCCCATAAGCAAGCATAAGTTGGTTTTCTCAATTTGAGACCCTGTTCTGTTTTGTAATTCACTACACGTGTAGCCAAGTTTACATTCCGTGTATTAGTGATATCTTATGATATTTAATTTCCTGTGTGACTTATTGCTCGTAGAATCATCGTACCTGAATCCACTCATTATGCCGCTACGGGCCTGATGACGTAGATTTCATTGCTGAGTGATATTCCATTGTACGTGCGTACCACAACTGCTTTATCCATTTTTTGCTTTCTCGGATATTTAACTTGTACCGTAGACGAGGTTTTTTTAAACAGAGCCGTCCCAAAATTTGGGGTGGATGTGCGTTTTTCATTTTAATTTCCCTAAGCTATAGGACCATAAGTGGAAGTGCCATAGGCTGTGTTGCTTTGTTTCCTACGTGTTTCATGAAACACCATACACTTCTCCAGAGTGGCTGTTGGCAATTTACATCCCGCCCATCAGCATAACAAGGCTCCCTGTTTTCCATGACCTGTCCTGCCTTTCTGGATTTTACACTTTTTTCAGATGGCCCTTTTGACCGGGGTCAGTGAGACTTCATTTTAGTGCAGATTTCCTTTACACGCTTGCTTGGTTGGCCAAAAAGGGCTTATGCATTTTATCCTGAATATATTCAGGAAAAAACGCATACGCCCTTTTTGGCCAAGTGCATCATTGTCGACATTCTGCCTCTTTTCCTATGCTTTAAGTGCAATTCCAGTCTACCCCCTGAAATCGTATTCCTGAAATTCTGCCCCGCTTTCAAGTCCTCTTCGAAGACTTACTTCAATACATTTTTGGACGATAGCTGTCATTCATAACTGTGCAGGTTTCTGAATTACACTGCCCCTGAGCTCCTTTCTTCAACTCGCTTTCTTGTGAGCTGGCTGCAAAACCGCATGATTGCTTCACGCCATAATCTCTCTCTGGCAGGGCACGCTGAGCTTTTCGATAATTCCTCTTCCTGGTGGGAAATGAGCGTTCCATTTGCCCGTGTAGACGCCTACAGCTAGTCTCTCATTGGTTCTACCTATTCCTGTTCATCTTGCGCAGAAATTGCAAACTGTGCCAAACAGGAGGTTAAAAGCACTGACTCTCCCAGTGGGGAGAGTTTTAGTAAAGCATCTGGAATGGTGAACCCGAGTACCAGGGGCGAAAACTGAGATGCATTTGAAAACGTTTCCCAATCACTCGGTGGTCCATACTCTGCGTTGCCCATGCATGTTTTAGCTTAAGGAAGAATCCCTTAAACCTGGAGAGTTGGGACCCATAGAATGGGTACCATGCAGTATGACTTCAAAGGGTCTGCGTTGTTCAACGAACCTCACCAATGCTATCAGCCCTAAGTGTCCGGCCTTATGTCTCACGCAGCTCTGTGTGTAGATGTGGTAAATCCAGGTTGCATCACAAGCCCTGAATGAATTATTTAAGAATTGTTCTCTATTTCACTGTTATTGTGTTTTGTTTTTGAACTTTATTTTGATAATGGTATTTATCGGATTTTCATTGCTGCATTTAGGCCACTGTACACACTCTTGATTTCCTTATGGAGACATATAAATCCATGGGTTTTAAGATTTTACTTGTCAGGTATCTTCCCAGGCGTTGAATATGGGGTGTTGAGTCCATTTCGTTGAGCAAGGAGTAGGTCTTGTCTATTATATATTTGGTTTATGGAACGGTATCTGTGCTAATTTCAAACTCTGGTTTTATGCAGCACCCCAACTCACCTTTCCCCATAAGCAAGCATAAGTTGGTTTTCTAAATTTGAGACCCTGTTCTGTTTTGTAATTCAGTTCATGTGTAGCCAAGTTTACATTCCGTGTATTAGTGATATATTATGATGTTTCTTTTTCTGTGTGACTTATTTCTCGTAGAATCATCGTACCTGAATCCACTCATTATGCCGCTACGGGCCTGATGACGTAGATTTCATTGCTGAGTGATATTCCACTGTACATGCGTACCACAACTTCTTTACCATTTTTTGCTCTCTCGGATATTTAACTTTTACCGTAGAGGACGTTCTTGTAAAGAGAGACGTCCCAAATTTTGGGGTTACTGTGTCTTTTTGATTTTAATTACCCTAAGCTATAGGACCATAAGTGGAAGTGCCATAGGCTGTGTTGTTTTGTTTCCTACGTGTCTCTGGAAACACCATACACTTCTCCAGAGTGGTTGTTGGCAATTTACATCCTGCCCATCAGCATAACAAGGCTCCCTGTTCTCCATGACCTGTCCTGCCTTTCTGGATTTTACACTTTTTTCAGATGGCCCTTTTGACCGGGGGGCAGTGAGACTTCATTGTAGTGCAGGTTTCCTTTACACGCTTGCTTGGTTGGCCAAAAAGGGCGTATGCGTTTTTTCCTGAATATATTCAGGAAAATACGCATACGCCCTTTTTGGCCAAGTGCATCATTGTCGACATTCTGCTTCTTTTCCTATGCTTTAAGTGCAATTCCAGTCTACCCCCTGAAATCGTGTTCCTGAAATTCTGCCCCGCTTTCAAGTCCTCTTCGAAGACTTACTTCAATACATTTTTGGACGATAGCTGTCATTCATAACTCTGCAGGTTTCTGAATTACACTGCCCCTGAGCTCCTTTCTTCAACTCGCTTTCTTGTGAGCTGGCCGTAAAACCACAGGATTGCTTCACGCCATAATCTCTTTCTGGCAGGGCACGCTGAGCCTTTGGTTAATTCCTCTTCCTGGTGGGAAATGAGCGTTCCATTTGCCCGTGCAGACACCTACATCTAGTCTCTCATTGGTTCTCCCTATTCCTGTTCATCTTGCGCAGAAATTGCAAACTGTGCCAAACAGGAGGTTAAAGGCACTGACTCTCCAAGTGGGGAGAGTGTTAGTAAAGCGTCTGGAATGGTGAACCCGAGTACCAGGGGCGAAAACTGAGATGCATTTGAAAACGTTTCCCAATCACACGGTGGACCATACTCTGGGTTTCCCATGCATGTTTTAGCTGAAGGAAGAATCCCTTAAACCTGGGGAGTTGGGACTCATGGAACGGGTACCATGCAGTATGACTTCAAAGGGTCTGCGTTTTCTCACCGAACCTCACCAATGCTATCAGCCCGAAGTGTCCAGCCTTATGTCTCACCCAGCTCTGGGCGTAGAAGTGGTAAATCCAGGTTGCATCACAAGCCCTGAATGAATTATTTAAGAATTGCTCTCTATTTCACTGTCATTGTGTTTTGTTTTTGAAATTTATTTTGATAATGGGATTTATCGGATTTTCACTGCTGCATTTAGGCCGCTGTACACACTCTTGATTTCCTTATGGAGACATATAAATCCATGGGTTTTAAGATTCTTACTTGTCAGGTATCTTCCCAGGCGTTGAATATGGGGTGTTGAGTCCATTTCGTTGAGCAAGGAGTAGGTCTTGTCTATTATATATTTGGCTTATGGAACGGTATCTGTGCTAATTTCAATCTCTGCTTTTATGCAGCACCCCAACTCACCTTTCCCCGTAAGCAAGCATAAGATGGTTTTCTCAATTTGAGACCCTGTTCTGTTTTGTAATTCAGTTCATGTGTAGCCAAGTTTACATTCCGTGTATTAGGGATATCTAATGATGTTTCTTTTTCTGTGTGACTTATTTCTCGTAGAATCATGGTACCTGAATCCACTCATTATGCCGCTAGGGACCTGATGACGTAGATTTCATTGCTGAGTGTTATTCCATTGTACGTGCGTACCACAACTTCTTTATCCATTTTTTGATTGCTTGGATATTCAACTTGTACCGTAGACGAGGTTCTTGTAAACAGAGCCATCCCAAACTTTGGGGTGGCTGTGTCTTTTTGATTTTAATTTCCCCAAGCTATAGGACCATAAGTGGAAGGGCCATAGGCTGTGTTGCTTTGTTTCCTATGTGTTTCAGGAAACACCATACACTTCTCCAGAGTGGCTGTTGGCAATTTACATCCCGCCCATCAGCATAACAAGGCTCCCTGTTCTCCATGACCTTTCCTGCCTTTCTGGATTTTACACTTTTTTCAGATGGCCCTTTTGACCGGGGGGCAGTGAGACTTCATTGTAGTGCCGATTTCATTTACACGCTTGCTTGGTTGGTCAAAAAGTGCGTTTGCGTTTTTTCCTGAATATATTCAGGAAAAAACGCATATGCCCTTCTTAGCCAAGTGCATCATTGTCGACATTCTGCCTCTATTCCTATGCTTTAAGCGCAATTCCAGTCTACCCCCGAAATCGTTTTCCTGAAATTCTTCCCCGCTTTAAAGTCCTCTTCGAAGACATACTTCCATACATTTTTGGACGATAGCTGTCATTCATAACTCTGCATGTTTCTGAATTACACTGCCCCTGAGTTCCTTTCTTCAACTCGCTTTCTTGTGAGCTGGCCGCAAAACCACAGGATTGCTTCACGCCATAATCTCTTTCTGGCAGGGCACGCTGAGCCTTTGGTTAATTCCTCTTCCTGGTGGGAAATGAGCGTTCCATTTGCCCGTGCAGACACCTATAGCTAGTCTCTCATTGGTTCTCCCTATTCCTATTCATCTTGCGCAGAAATTGCAAACTGTGCCAAACAGGAGGTTAAAGGCACTGACTCTCCAAGTGGGGAGAGTGTTAGTAAAGCGTCTGGAATGGTGAACCCGAGTACCAGGGGACGAAAACTGAGATGCATTTGAAAACGTTTCCCAATCACAAGGTGGACCATACTCTGGGTTTCCCATGCATGTTTTAACTGAAGAAGAATCCCTAAACCTGGAGAGTTCGGACCCATGGAATGGGTACCATGCAGTATGACTTCAAAGGGTCTGCGTTTGCTCACCGAACCTCACCAATGCTATCAGCCCGAAGTGTCCAGCCTTATGTCTCACCCAGCTCTGGGTGTAGATGTGGTAAATCCAGGTTGCATCACAAGCCCTGAATGAATTATTTAAGAATTGCTCTCTATTTCACTGTCATTGTGTTTTGTTTTTGAAATTCATTTTGATAATAGGATTTATCGGATTTTCACTGCTGCGTTTACGCCGCTGTACACACGCTTGATTTCCTTATGGAGACATATAAATCCATTGGTTTTAAGATTCTTACTTGTCAGGTATCTTCCCAGGCGTTGAATATGGGGTGTTGAGTCCATTTCGTTGAGTAAGGAGTAGGTCTTTTCTATTATATATTTGGCTTATGGAACGGTATGTGTGCTAATTTCAATCTCTGGTTTTATGCAGCACCCCAACTCAACTTTCCCCATAAGCAAGCATAAGTTGGTTTTCTAAATTTGAGACCATGTTTTGTTTTGTAATTCAGTTCATGTGTAGCCAAGTTTACATTCCGTGTATTAGTGATATCTTATGATGTTTCTTTTTCTGTGTGACTTATTTCTCGTAGAATCATCGTACCTGAATCCACTCATTATGCTGCTACGGGCCTGATGACGTAGATTTCATTGCTGAGTGATATTCCATTGTACGTGCCTACCACAACTTCTTTATCCATTTGTTGCTTTCTTGGATATTTAACTTGTACCGTAGACGAGGTTCTTGTAAACAGAGTCGTCCGAAAATTTGGGGTGGCTGTGTGTTTTTGATTTTAATTTCCCTAAGCTATAGGACCATAAGTGGAAGTGCCATAGGCTGTGTTGCTTTGTTTCCTACCTGTTTCAGGAAACACCATACACTTCTCCAGAGTGGCTGTTGGCAATTTTCATCCGCCCATCAGCATAACAAGGCTCCCTGTTCTCCATGACCTGTCCTGCCTTTCTGGATTTTACACTTTTTTCAGATGGCCCTTTTGACGGGGGGGCAGTGAGACTTCATTGTAGTGCAGATTTCCTTTACACGCTTGCTTGGTTGGCCAAAAAGTGCGTATGCGTTTTTTCCTGAATATATTCAGGAAAAAACGCATACGCCCTTTTTGGCCAAGTGTATCATTGTCGACATTCTGCCTCTTTTCCTGTGCTTTAAGTGCAATTCCAGTCTACCCCCTGAAATCGTTTTCCTGAAATTCTGCCCCGCTTTCAAGTCCTCTTCGAAGACTTACTTCAGTACATTTTTGGACGATAGCTGTCATTCATAACACTGCAGGTTTGTGAATTACAGTGCCCTTGAGTTCCTTTCTTCAACTCGCTTTCTTGTGAGCTGGCCGCAAAACTGCAGCATTCCTTCAGGCCCTAATCTGTTTCTGGCAGGGCACGTTGAGCCTTTGGGTATTCCTCTTCCTGGTGGGAAATGAACGTTCCATTTGCCCGTGCAGACACCTATAGCTAGTCTCTCATTGGTTCTCCCTATTCCTATTCATCTTGCGCAGAAATTGCAAACTGTGCCAAACCGGAGGTTAAAGGCACTGACTCTCCAAGTGGGGAGAGTGTTAGTAAAGCGTCTGGAATGGTGAACCCGAGTACCAGGGTTCGAAAACTGAGATGCATTTGAAAACGTTTCCCAATCACACAGCGGGCGATAGTCTGGGTTTCCCATGCATGTTTTAGCTGAAGGAAGAATCCCTTAAACCTGGAGAGTTGGGACCCATGGAATGGGTACCATGCAGTATGACTTCAAAGGGTCTGCGTTTGCTCACCGAACCTCACCAATGCTATCAGCCCGAAGTGTCCAGCCTTATGTCTCACCCAGCTCTGGGTGTAGATGTGGTAAATCCAGGTTGCATCACAAGCCCTGAATGAATTATTTAAGAATTGCTCTCTATTTCACTGTCATTGTGTTTTCTTTTTGAAATTTATTTTGATAATGGGATTTATCGGATGTTCACTGCTGCGTTTAGGCCGCTGTACACATGCTTGATTTCCTTATGGAGACATATAAATCCATGGGTTTTAAGATTCTTACTTGTCAAGTATCTTGCCAGGCGTTGAATATGCGGTGTTGAGTCCATTTCGTTGAGCAAGCAGTAGGTCTTGTCTATTATATATTTGGCTTATGGAATGGTATCTGTGCTAATTTCAATCTCTGGTTTTATGCAGCACCCCAACTCACCTTTCCCCATAAGCAAGCATAAGTTGGTTTTCTAAATTTGAGACCCTGTTCTGTTTTGTAATTCAGTTCATGTGTAGCCAAGTTTACATTCCGTGTATTAGTTATATCTTATGATGTTTCTATTTCTGTGTGACTTATTTCTCGTAGAATCATCGTACCTGAATCCACTCATTATGCCGCTACGGGCCTGATGACGTAGATTTCTTTGCTGAGTGATATTCCATTGTACGTGCGTACCACAACTTCTTTATCCATTTTTAACATTCTGGGACATATAATTTGTACCGTAGACGAGGTTCTTGTAAACAGAGCCGTCCCAAACTTTGGGGTGGCTGTGTCTTTTTGATTTTAATTTCCCTAAACTATAGGACCATAAGTGGAAGTGCCATAGGCTGTGTTGCTTTGTTTCCTACGTGTTTCAGGATACACCATACACTTCTCCAGAGTGGCTGTTGGCAATTTATATCCCACCCATCAGCATAACAAGGCTCCCTGTTTTCCATGACCTGTCCTGCCTTTCTGGATTTTGCACTTTTTTCAGATGGCCCTTTTGACCGGGGGGCAGTGAGACTTCATTGTAGTGCAGATTTCCTTTACACGCTTGCTTCGTTGGCCAAAAAGGGCGTATGCGTTTTTTCCTGAATATATTCAGGAAAAAACGCATACGCCCTTTTTGGCCAAGTGCATCATTGTCGACATTCTGCCTCTAATCTTATTCTTTAAGTGCAATTCCTGTCTACCCCCTGAAATCGTTTTCCTGAAATTCTGCCCCGCTTTCCAGTCCTCTTTGAATCCTTACTTCAGTACATTTTTGGACGATAGCTGTCATTCATAACTCTGCAGGTTTGTGAATTATAGTGCCCCTGAGCTCCTTTTCTCAACTCACTTTCTTGTGAGCTGGCCGCAAAACCGCAGGATTGCTTCAGACCCTAATCTGTTTCCGGCAGTGCACGCTGAGCCTTTGGTTAATTCCACTTCCTGGTGGGAAATGAGCGTTCCATTTGCCCGTGCACACACCTACATCTAGTCTCTCATTGGTTCTCCCTATTCCTGTTCATCTTGCGCAGAAATTGCAAACTGTGCCAAACAGGAGGTTAATGGCACTGACTCTCCAAGTGGGGAGAGTGTTAGTAAAGCGTTGAAATGGTGAACCCGAGTACCAGGAAAAGAAAACTGAGATGCATTTGAAAACGTTTCAAAATCACACGGTGGACCATACTCTGGGTTTCCCATGCATGTTTTAGCTGAAGGAGGAATCCCTTAAACCTGGCGAGTTGGGCCCCATGGAATGGGTACCATACAGTATGACTTCAAAGGGTCTGCGTTTGCTCACCGAACCTCACCAATGCTATCAGCCCGAAGTGTCCAGCCTTATGTCTCATCCAGCTCTGGGTGTAGATGTGGTAAATCCAGGTTGCATCACAAGCCCTGAATGAATTATTTAAGAATTGCTCTCTATTTCACTGTCATTGTGTTTTGTTTTTGAAATTCATTTTGATAATGGGATTTATCGGATTTTCACTGCTGCTTTTAGGCCACTGTACACACGCCTGATTTCCTTATGGAGACATATAAATCCATGGGTTTTAAGATTCTTACTTGTCAGGTATCTTTCCAGGCAATGAATATGGGGTGTTGAGTCCATTTCGTTGAGCAAGGAGTAGGTCTTGTCTATTATATATTTGGCTTATGGAACGGTATCTGTGCTAATTTCAATCTCTGGTTTTATGCAGCATCCCAACTGACCTTTCCCCATAAGCAAGCATAAGTTGGTTTTCTAAATTTGAGACCCTGTTCTGTTTTGTAATTCAGTTCATGTGTAGCCAAGGTTACATTCCGTGTATTACTGATATATTATGATGTTTCTTTTTCTGTGTGACTTATTTCTCGTAGAATCATCGTACCTGAATCCACTCATTATGCCGCTAGGGACCTGATGACGTAGATTTCATTGCTGAGTGATATTCCATTGTACGTGCGTACCACAATTTCTTTATCCATTTTTTGCTTTCTCGGATATTTAACTTGTACCGTAGACGAGGTTCTTGTAAACAGAGCCGTCCCAAACTTTGGGGTGGCTGTGTCTTTTTGATTTTAATTTCCCTAAGCTATAGGACCATAAGTGGAAGTGCCATAGGCTGTGTTGCTTTGTTTCCTACGTTTTTCTGGAAACACCATACACTTCTCCAGAGTGGTTGTTGGCAATTTACATCCCGCCCATCAGCATGACAAGGCTCCCTGTTCTCCATGACCTGTCCTGCCTTTCTGGATTTTACACTTTTTTCAGATGGCCCTTTTGACCCGGGGGCAGTGAGACTTCATTGTAGTGCAGATTTCATTTACACGCTTGTTTGGTTGGCCAAAAAGGGCGTATGCGTTTTTTCCTGAATATATTCAGGAAAAAACGCATACGCCCTTTTTGGCCAAGTGCATCATTGTCGACATTCTTCCTCTTTTCCTATGCTTTAAGTGCAATTCCAGTCTACCCCCTGAAATCGTGTTCCTGAAATTCTGCCCCGCTTTCAAGTCCTCTTCGAAGACTTACTTCAATACATTCTTGGACGAGAGGTGTCATTCATAACTCTGCAGGTTTCTGAATTACACTGACCCTGAGCTCCTTTCTTCAACTCGCTTTCTTGTGAGCTGGCCGCAAAACCGCCGGATTGCTTCACGCCATAATCTCTTTCTGGCAGGGCATGCTGAGCCTTTGGTTAATTCCTCTTCCTGGTGGGAAATGAGCATTCCATTTGCCCGTGCAGACACCTACATCTAGTCTCTCATTGGTTCTCCCTATTCCTGTTCATCTTGCGCAGAAATTGCAAACTGTGCCAAACAGGAGGTTAAAGGCACTGACTCTCCAAGTGGGGAGAGTGTTAGTAAAGCGTCTGGAATGGTGAACCCGAGTACCAGGGGCGAAAACTGAGATGCATTTGAAAACGTTTCCCAATCAAACGGTGGTCCATACTCTGGGTTTCCCATGCATGTTTTAGCTGAAGGAGGAATCCCTTAAACCTGGAGAGTTGGGACCCATAGAATGGGTACCATGCAGTATGACTTCAAAGGGTCTGCGTTGCTCACCGAACCTCACCAATGGTATCAGCCCGAAGTGTCCGGCGTTATGTCTCACCCAGCTCTGGGTGTAGATGTGGTAAATCCAGGTTGCATCACAAGATCTGAATGAATTATTTAAGAATTGCTCTCTATTTCACTGTCATTGTGTTTTGTTTTTGAAATTTATTTTGATAATGGGATTTATCGGATTTTCACTGCTATGTTTAGGCCGCTGTACACACGCTTGATTTCCTTAAGGAGACATATAAATCCATGGGTTTTAAGATTCTTACTTGTCAGGTATCTTCCCAGGCGTTGAATATGGGGTGTTGAGTCCATTTCGTTGAGCAAGGAGTAGGTCTTGTCTATTATGTATTTGGCTTATGGAACGGTACCTGTGCTAATTTCAATCTCTGGTTTTATGCAGCACCTCAACTCACCTTTCCCCATGAGCAAGCATAAGTTGGTTTTCTAAATTTGAGACCCTGTTCTGTTTTGTAATTCAGTTTATGTGTAGCCAAGTTTACATTCCGTGTATTACTGATATATTATGATGTTTCTTTTTCTGTGTGACTTATTTCTCGTAGAATCATCGTACCTGAATCCACTCATTATACCGCTATGGGCCTGAAGACGTAGATTTAATTGCTGAATGATATTCCATTGTACGTGCGTACCAGAACTTCTTTATCCATTTTTTCCTTTCTCAGATATTGAACTTGTACCGTAGACAAGGTTCTTGTTAACAGAGCCGTCCCAAACTTTGGGGTGGCTGTGTGTTTTTGATTTTAATTTCCCTAAGCTATAGGTCCATAAGTGGAAGTGACATAGGCTGTGTTGCTTTGTTTCCTACGTGTTTCAGGATACACCATACATTTCTCCAGAGTGGCTGTTGGCAGTTTACATCCGGCCCATCAGCATAACAAGGCTCCCTGTTCTCCAAGACCTGTCCTGCCTTTCTGGATTTTACACATTTTTCAGATGGCCCTTTTGACCGTGGGGCAGTGAGACTTCATTGTAGTGCAGATTTCCTTTACACGCTTGCTTGGTTGTCCAAAAAGTGCGTATGCGTTTTTTCCTGAATATATTCAGGAAAAAACGCATACGCCCTGTTTGGCCAAGTGCATCATTGTCGACATTCTGCCTCTTTTCCTATGCTTTAAGTGCAATTCCAGTCTACCCCCTGAAATCGTTTTCCTGAAATTCTGCCCCGCTTTCAAGTCCTCTTCGAAGACTTACTTCAATACATTTTTGGACGATAGCTGTCATTCATAACTCTGCAGGTTTGTGAATTGCAGTGCCCCTGAGCTCGTTTCTTCAACTCTCTTTCTTGTGAGCTGGCCGCAAAACCGCAGGATTGCTTCAGACCCTAATCTGTTTCCGGCAGTGCACGCTGAGCCTTTGTTTAATTCCACTTCCTGTTCGGAAATGAGCGTTCCTTTTGCCCGTGCAGGCACCTACAGCTAGTCTCTCATTGGTTCTCCCTATTCCTGTACATCTTGCGCAGAAATTGCAAACTGTGCCCAACAGGAGGTTAATGGCACTGACTCTCCAAGTGGGGAGAGTGTTAGTAAAGCGTCTGGAATGATGAACCCGAGTACCAGGGGACGAAAATTGAGATGCATTTGAAAACGTTTTCCGGTCACACAGTGCACAGTACTGTGGGTTTCCCATGCATGTTTTAGCTGAAGGAAGAATCCCTTAAACCTGGAGAGTTGGGACCCATGTAATGGGTACCATGCAGTATGACTTCAAAGGGTCTGCGTTTGCTCAACGAACCTCACCAATGCTATCAGCCCGAAGTGTCCAGCCTTATGTCTCACCCAGCTCTGGATGTAGATGTGGTAAATCCAGGTTGCATCACATGCCCTGAATGAATTATTTAAGAATT
This sequence comes from Delphinapterus leucas, assembly GCF_059928025.1. NCBI lineage: Eukaryota > Metazoa > Chordata > Mammalia > Artiodactyla > Monodontidae > Delphinapterus > Delphinapterus leucas. The sequence continues at coordinate 11,381,200 of NW_028322240.1, read as the reverse complement.
GCTCTCTATTTCACTGTCATTGTGTTTTGTTTTTGTAATTCATTTTGATAATGGGATTTATTGGATTTTCTCTGCTGCGTTCATGCAGCTGTACACACGCTTGATTGTCTTAAGGAGACATATAAATCCATGGGTTTGAAGATTCTTACTAGTCAGGTGTATTCCTAGGCGTTGAATATGAGGTGTTTAGTCCATTTCGTTGAGCAAGGGGTAGGTCTTGACTATTACATATTTGGCTTATGGAAAGGTATCTGTGCTAATTTCTATCCCTGCTTTTATGCAGCACCCCAACACACTTTTCCCCTTAAGCATGCATAAGTTGGTTTTCTAAATTTGAGACCCTGTTCTGTTTTGTAATTCAGTTCATGTGTAGCCAAGTTTACATTCCGTGTATTAGTGATAACTTATGATGTTTCATTTTCTGTGTGACTTATTTCACTTAGAATCATCGTACCTGAATCCACTCATTATGCCGCGACGGGCCTGATGAAATAGATTTCATTGGTGAGTGATATTCCTTTGTAAGTACGTACCACACTTCTTTATCCATTTTTCGCTTTCTGGGATATTTAACTTGTTCCGTAGACGAGGTTCTTGTAAACAGAGCCGTCCGACACTTTGGGGTTGCTGTCTGTGTTTGATTTTAATTTCCGTGATCTATAAGACCATAAGTGGAAGTGCCATAGTCTCCGTTGCTTTGTTTCTTAGGTGTTTCAGGAAACACCATACACTTCTCCAGAGTGGCTGTTGGCATTTACATCCCGCCCATCAGCAATACAAGGCTCCCTGTTCTCCATGGCCTGTCCTGTGTTTCTGGTTTTTACACTTTTTTCAGATGGCCCTTTTGACGAATGGGAAATGAGACTTCATTGTAGTGCGGATTTCCATTTCTCGAGTGCTTGGTTGGCCAAAAAGGGCATATGTGTTTTTTCCTGAATATATTCAGGAAAAAATATTTACGCACTTTTGTCCAAGTGCATCACTGTCAAAGATCTGCCGCTTTTCACATGCTTTAAATGCAATTCCAATCTACCTCCTGAAATATGATTCCTGCAATTCTGCCTCGTTTTCAAGTCCTCTTTGCAGACTTACTTCCATATATTTTTGCCAATAGCTGTCATTTATAACTCTGCAGGTTTGTGAATTACAGTGCCCGTGATTTCCTTTCTTAACTCGTTTCCTTGAAAACTGGCCACAGAACCGCAGGTTTGCTTCAGGCCGTAATCAGGGTCCGGCATGGCACTCTGAGACTTTGGTTCATTCCACTTCCTGGTGGGAAATTAGAGTTAAATGTGCCCCTCCAGACACCTGCCTCACTCCTAGCCCCTTGGTGATGTGTGTCCTCTGGTTTGAGGCCACATGTGCTGGGTTCCTCACCTTTGGCTGATGTGGCCCCACTGGTGTGAGGACACTCCTGCCTGGTTCCCATCCCCTTGGTGATGTGGGCCCTCCGGTGAGAGTCTGATCCTGGTTGGGTTCCTCACACTTCTGTGAGGTGGGCCCTCTTCTCTGAGGTCACTCCTGCCTGGCTGGCACACCCCGCCTTGGCGACGTCGGCCCTCTGGTGGGATTTGGTGCCTGCTGGGTGTCTCCTCCCCTCGGTAATGAGGGCCCTCTGGCGTCAGGCCCTAACTCCTGGGCTCCCAATATTTTCTGATATGCGCCCTGTGGTTCGAGTACACTCCTGCCAGGTTCCCAACCCCATGGGAATGTGGGCCTTCTGCTCTGAGGTCCCAACCGTGGGTTACTCAGTTTCATGATGAGGGCCCTCTGCTGCGAGTTCTCTCCGGCCTGGATCCCATAGCCTCGCTGCTCTTGGCCACCTGCTGGGAGGTTACAACTGCGGGATTCCTCACCTTTTTTCTTCTATGGGCCCTCTGTTTTGAGACTCCTCCTGCCTGCCTCACTCCCAGCCCCTTGGTGATGTGTGTCCTCTGGTTTGAGGCCACGTATGCTGGGTCCCTCGCCTTTCGATGATGTGGCCCCACTGATGTGAGGACACTCCTGCCTGGTTCCTATCCCCTTGATGATGTGGGCCCTCTGGTGAGAGTCTGATCCTGGCTGGGTTCCTCACCCTTCTGTGAGGGGGGCCCTCTGCTGTGAGGTCACTCCTGCCTGGCTGGCACACCCCACCTGGGCAACATCGGCCCTCTTGTGGCAGTTGGAGCCTGCTGGGAACCTCCCCTCGGTGATGGGGGCCCTCTTGCCTCAGGCCCTAACTGCTGGGCACCCACATTTTCTGATACGTGCTAAGTGGTGCGAGGACACTCTTGCGAGGTTCCCATCCCCATGGGCATGTGAACCTTCTCTTCTAAGGTCCCAACACCTGTGTTGTTCACCGTTTCATGATGTTGGCTCTCTGGTGTTAGTTCACCCAGGGCTAGATCCCATAGACTCTGTGCTCTGAGCGGCCTGCTGGGAGGTTCCTACTGCTGGATTCCTTACCTCTTTTATTCTTTGGGTCCTGTGTTTTCATGCTCCTACTTCCTGACTCACTTCCAGCCCATTTGTGATGTAGGTCCTCTGGTTTAAAGCCACATGTACCGGTTTCCTCACCTTTATTGATGTGGCCCCACTGGTGTGAGGACACTCCTGCCTGGTTCCCATCCCCTTGGTGATGGGGGCCCTCTGGTGAGAGTCTGATCCTGTCTGGATTCCTCACACTTCTGGGAGGTGGGCCCTCTGCTGTGAGGTCACTCCTGCCTGGCTGGCACACGTCACGTTGGCGATGTGGGCCCTCAGTTGGGAGTTGGTGCCTGCTGGGAGTCTCCTCCCCTCGGTAATGAGGGCCCTCTGGCGTCAGGCCCTAACTCATGGGCTCCCAAAATTTTCTGATGTGCGCCCTGTCGTGCGAGTACACTCCAGCCAGGGTCCCATCCCCATGGGGATGTGGGCTTTCTGCTCTGAGGTCCCAAAGCCTGGGTTGCTCACAGTGTCAGAATGTGGGCCCTCTGCTGTGAGTTCACTCCGGCATGGATCCCATAGCCTCGGTGCTCTGGGCCACCTGCTTGGAGCTTCCAGCTGCGGGGTTCCTCACCTTTTTTATTCTATGGGCGCTCTGTTGTGAGTTTCCTCCTGCATGCCTCACTCCCAGCCCTTTCGTGGTGTGTGTCCCCTTGTTTGAGGCCACATGTGCTGTGTTCCTCACCTTTCGCTGATGTGGCCCCACTGGTGTGAGGACACTCCTGCCTGGTTTCCATCCCATTGGTGATGTGGGCGCTCTGGTTAGAGTCTGATCCTGTTTGGGCTCCTCACACTTCTGTGAGGTGGGCCCTCTGCTGTGAGGTAACTCCTGCCTGGCTTGCTCCCATTGCCTTGGTGACGTCGGCCCTCTGGTGGCATTTGGAGCCTGCTGGTAGCCTCCTCTCCTTAGTGATGAGGGCCCTCTGGCGTCAGGCCATAACTGCTGGGTTCCCACATTTTCTGATACGTGCTAAGTTGTGCGAGGACACTCCTGCGAGGTTCCCATCCCCATGGGGATGTGGGCCTTCTGCTCTGAGGTCCCACTGGCTGGGTTGCTCACAGTTTCATGATGTGGGCCCTCTGCTGTGAGTTCACTGTGGCCTGGATCCCATAGACTCCATGCTCTGGGCCACCTGCTGGGAGGTCCAAACTGCTGGATTCCTCACATTTTTTATTCTGTGGGCCCTGTGTTGTTAGGCTACTCCTGCCTGCCTCACTCGGAGCACCTTGGAAATGTGGGTCCTCTGGTTTAGGCCACATGTGCTGGGTTCCTCACCTTTCTATAATGTGGCCACACTGGTGTGAGGACACTCCTGCCTTGTTCCGATCCCCTTGGTGATGTGGGCCCTCTGGTGAGAGTCTTATCCTGGCTGGGTTCCTCACCCTTCTGTGAGGTAGGCCCTCTGCTGTGAGGTCAATCCTGCCTGGCTGGCACACGTCAACTTGGCGACGTGGGACCTCAGTTGGGAGTTGGTGCCTGCTGGGAGTCTCCTCCCCTCGGTAATGAGGGCCCTCTGGCGTCAGACCCTAACTCCTGGGCTCCCAAAATTTTCTGATGTGCGCCCTGTGGTGCGAGTACACTCCTGCCAGGATCCCAACCCCATGGGAATGTGGGTCTTCTGCTCTGAGGTCCCAATGGTACGTTCCTCAGTTTCATGATGAGGGCCCTCTGGTGTGAGTTCACTCCGGCATGGACCCCATAGCCTCGCTGCTCCTGGCCTCCTGCGGGGAGGTTCCAACTGTGGGATTCCTCACCTTTTTCCTTCTATGGGCCCTCTGTTTTGAGACTCCTCCTGCCTGCCTCACTCCCAGCCCCTTGGTGATGTGTGTCCTCTGGTTTGAGGCCACGTGTGCTGGGTCCCTCACCTTTCGATGATGTGGCCCCACTGGTGTGAGGACACTCCTGCCTGGTTCCTATCCCCTTGGTGATGTGGGCCCTCTGGTGAGAGTCTGATCCTGGCTGGGTTCCTCCCACTTCTGTGAGGTGGGCCCTCTGCTGTGAGGTCACTCCTGCCTGGCTGGCACACCCCGCCTTGGCAATGTCGGCCCTCTTGTGGCAGTTGGAGCCTGCTCGGAGCCTCCTCCCCTCGGTGATGACGGCCCTCTGGCGTCAGGCCCTAACTGCTGGGTACCCACATTTTCTGATACGTGCTAAGTGGTGCGAGGACACTCGTGCCATGTTCCCAACCCCATGGGGATGTGGGCCTTCTGCTCTGAGGTCCCAACGGCTGGGTTGCTCACAGTTTCATGATGTGGGCCCTCGGCTGTGAGTTCACTGCGGCCTGGATGACATAGACTCGGTGCTCTTGGCCGCCTGTTGGGAGGTTCCCACTGCACGATTCCTCAGCTTTTTTATTCTATTGGCCCTGTGTTGTGAGTCTACTCCTGCCTGCCTCACTCCGAGCCCCTTGGAGATCTGGATCCTCTGGTTTAGGCCACATGTGCTGGGTTCCTCACCTTTCTATGATGTGGCCACCCTGGTGTGAAGACAGTCCTGCCTGGTTCTGATGCCCTTGGTGATGTGGGCCCTCTGGTGAGAGTCTTACCCTGGCTGGGTTCCTCACCATTCTGTGAGGTAGGCCCTCAGCTGTGAGGTCACTCCTGCCTGGCTGTTGCACGTCACCTTGGCGACATGGGCCCTCAGTTGGGAGTTGGTGCCTGCTTGGGGTCTCCTCCCCTTGGTAATGAGGGCCCTCTGGCGTCAGGCCCTAACTTCTGGGCTCCCAAAATTCTCTGATGTGCGCCCTGTGGTGCGAGTACACTTCTGCCAGGGCCCCAACCACATGGGAATGTGGGCCTTCTGCTCTAAGGTCCCAACGGCTGGGTTGCTCACAGTTTCATGATGAGGCCCCTCTGTTTTGAGTTCAGTCAGGCCTGGATCCCATAGCCTCGCTGCTCCTGGCCACCTGCTGGGAGGTTCCAACTGCGGGATTCCTCACCTTTTTTACGCTATGGGCCCTCTGTTTGGAGGCTCCTCCTGCCTGCCTCACTCCCATCCTCTTGGTGATGTGTGTCCTGTAGTTTGAGGCCACGTGTGCTGGGTCCGTCACATTTCGGTGATGTGGCCACACTGGTGTGAGGACACTCCTGCCTGGTTTCCATTCCCTTGGTGATGTGGGCCCTCCGGTGAGAGTCTGATCCTCTTTGGGTTCCTCACACTTTTGTGTGATTGGCCCTCTGCTCTGAGGTCACTCCTGCCTGGCTGGCACACCCCGCATTGGCGACGTCGGCCTTCTGGTAGCAGTTGGAGCTTGCTGGGAGCCTCCTCTCCTCAGTGATGAGGGCCCTCTGGCGTCCGGCCCTAACTGCTGGGCTCCCCACCTTTTCTGATGTGTGCCCACTGGTGCGATGACACTCCTGCTTGGTTCCCTTCCCCATGGGGATGTGGGCCTTGTGCTCTGAGGTTACAACGGCTGGGTTGCTTACAGTATCACGATGAGAGCCCTCTGTTGTGAGTTCATCACTGCCTGGATCCCATAGCCTCGGTGCTCTGGGCCGCCTGCTGGGATGTTCCAACTGCTGGATTCCTCACCTTTTTTATACAATGGGCCATGTGTTTTGAGGTTAATCCTGCCTGCCTCGCTCCGAGACCCATGGTGATGTGGGTCCTCTGGTTTGAGGCCACATGTGCTGGGTACCTCAACTTTCGATGATGTGGCCCCACGGGTGTGAGGACACTCCTGCCTGGTTCCCAGCCCCTTGCTTATGTGGGCACTCTGGTGAGAGTCTGATCCTGACTGGGTTCCTTACCCTTCTGTGAGGTGGGCCCTCTGATGTGAGGTCACCCCTGCCTGGATGTCTCATGTCGCCTTGGTGACGTAGGCCCTCTGTTGGCCACTGAAGCATGCTGGGAGCCTCCTACCCTCTTTAATAAGGGCCCTGGAAGAAACGCATATGCCCTTTTTGACCAAGTGCATCATTGTCGAGGTTCTGCCTCTTCTCCTATACTTTCAGAGGACTTCCCGTCTACCTCCTGAAATCGTATTCCTGGAATTCTGCCCCGCGTTCAAGTCCTCTTTGCAGCCTTACTTCAATATATTTTTGGACGATAGCTGTCATTTATAACTCTGCAGGTTTGTGAATTACAGTGCCCCTGAGCTCCTTTCTTCAACTCGCTTTCTTGTGAGCTGGCCGCAAAACCGCAGGATTGCTTCAGGCCCTAATCTGGTTCCGGCACGGCATGCTGAGCCTTTGGCTAATTCCTCTTCCTGGTGGGAAATGAGCGTTAAATTTGTTCGTGCAGACACCTACAGCTAATCTCTCATTGGTTCTCCCTATTCCTGTTCATCTTGCGCAGAAATTCCAAACTGTGCCAAACAGGAGGTTAAAGGCACTGAGTCTCCAAGTGGGCAGAGTGTTAGTAAAGCGTCTGGAATGGTAAAACCGAGTAGGAGGGGACGAAAACTGAGATGCATTTAAAAAGGTTTCCCGGTCACACGGTGGACCATATTCTGGGTTTCCCATGCGTGTTTTACCTGAAGGAAGAATCCCTTCAACCTGGAGAGTTGGGACCCATGGAATGGGTACCATGCAGTATGACTTCAAAGGGTTGCCTTTGCTCACCGAACGTCACCAATGTTATCAGCCCGAAGTGTCCAGCCTTATGTCTCACTCAGCTCGGGGTGTAGATGTGGTAATTCCAGGTTGCATCACAAGCCCTGAGTGAATTATTTAAGAATTGCTCTCTATTTCACTGTCATTGTGTTTTGTTTTCAAAATTTATTTTGATAATGGGATTTATCGGATTTTCGCTGCTGCGTTTAGGCCGCTGTACACACGCTTGATTTCCTTATGGAGACATATAAATCCATGGGTTTTAAGATTCTTACTTGTCAGGTATGTTCCCAGGCGTTGAATATGGGGTGTTGAGTACATTTCATTGAGCAAGGAGTAGGTCTTGTCTATTATATATTTGGCTTATGGAACGGTATCGGTGCTAATTTCAATCTCTGGTTTTATGCAGCACCCCAACTCACCTTTCCCCATTAGCAAGCATAATTTGGTTTTCTAAATTTGAGACCCTGTTCTGTTTTGTAATTCAGTTCATGTGTAGCCAAGTTTACATTCCGTGTATTAGTGATATCTTATGATGTTTCTTTTTCTGTGTGACTTATTTCTCGTAGAATCATCGTTCCTGAATCCACTCATTATGCCGCTACGGACCTGATGACGTAGATTTCATTGCTGAGTGATATTCCATTGTACGTGCGTACCACAACTTCTTTATCCATTTTTTGCTTTCTCAGATAGTTAACTTATACCGTAGACAATGTTCTTGTAAACAGAGCCATCCCAAACTTTGGGGTGGCTGTGTGTTTTTGATTTTAATTTCCCTAAGCTATAGGACCATAAGTGGAAGTGCCATAGGCTGTGTTGCTTTGTTTCCTACGTGTTTCAGGAAACACCATACACTTCTCCAGAGTGGCTGTTGGCAATTTACATCCCGCCCATCAGCATAACAAGGCTCCCTGTTCTCCATGACCTGTCCTGCCTTTCTGGATTTTACACTTTGTTCAGATGGCCCTTTTGACCGGTGGGCAGTGAGACTTCATTGTAGTGCAGATTTCCTTCACACGCTTGCTTGGTGGCCAAAAAGCGCGTATGCGTTTTTTCCTGAATATATTCAGGAAAAAACGCATACGCGCTTTTTGGCCAAGTGCATCATTGTCAACATTCTGCCTCTTTTCCTATGCTTTAAGTGCAATTCCTGTCTACCCCCTGAAATCGTTTTCCTGAAATTCTGCCCCGCTTTCAAGTCCTCTTCGAAGACTTACTTCAATACATTTTTGGATGATAGCTGTCATTCATAACTCTGCAGGTTTGTGAATTTCAGTGGCCCTGAGCTCCTTTCTTCAACTCACTTTCTTGTGAGCTGGCTGCAAAACCGCAGGATTGCTTAGGGCGCTAATCTGTTTCTGGCAGGGCACGCTGAGCCTTTGGTTAATTCCTCTTCCTGGTGGGAAATGAGCGTTCCATTTGCCCGTGTAGGCACCTACAGCTAGTCTCTCATTGGTTCTCCCTATTCCTGTACATCTTGCGCAGAAATTGCAAACTGTGCCCAACAGGAGGTTAATGGCACTGACTCTCCAAGTGGGGAGAGTGTTAGTAAAGCGTCTGGAATGATGAACCCGAGTACCAGGGGACGAAAACTGAGATGCATTTGAAAACGTTTTCCGGTCACACAGTGCACAGTACTGTGCGTTTCCCATGCATGTTTTAGCTGAAGGAAGAATCCCTTAAACCTGGAGAGTTGGGACCCATGTAATGGGTACCATGCAGTATGACTTCAAAGGGTCTGCGTTTGCTCAACGAACCTCACCAATGCTATCAGCCCGAAGTGTCCAGCCTTATGTCTCACCCAGCTCTGGATGTAGATGTGGTAAATCCAGGTTGCATCACATGCCCTGAATGAATTATTTAAGAATTGCTCTCTATTTCACTGTCATTGTGTTTTGTTTTTGTAATTCATTTTGATAATGGGATTTATTGGATTTTCTCTGCTGCGTTCATGCAGCTGTACACACGCTTGATTGTCTTAAGGAGACATATAAATCCATGGGTTTGAAGATTCTTACTAGTCAGGTGTATTCCTAGGCGTTGAATATGAGGTGTTTAGTCCATTTCGTTGAGCAAGGGGTAGGTCTTGACTATTACATATTTGGCTTATGGAAAGGTATCTGTGCTAATTTCTATCCCTGCTTTTATGCAGCACCCCAACACACTTTTCCCCTTAAGCATGCATAAGTTGGTTTTCTAAATTTGAGACCCTGTTCTGTTTTGTAATTCAGTTCATGTGTAGCCAAGTTTACATTCCGTGTATTAGTGATAACTTATGATGTTTCATTTTCTGTGTGACTTATTTCACTTAGAATCATCGTACCTGAATCCACTCATTATGCCGCGACGGGCCTGATGAAATAGATTTCATTGGTGAGTGATATTCCTTTGTAAGTACGTACCACACTTCTTTATCCATTTTTCGCTTTCTGGGATATTTAACTTGTTCCGTAGACGAGGTTCTTGTAAACAGAGCCGTCCGACACTTTGGGGTTGCTGTCTGTGTTTGATTTTAATTTCCGTGATCTATAAGACCATAAGTGGAAGTGCCATAGTCTCCGTTGCTTTGTTTCTTAGGTGTTTCAGGAAACACCATACACTTCTCCAGAGTGGCTGTTGGCATTTACATCCCGCCCATCAGCAATACAAGGCTCCCTGTTCTCCATGGCCTGTCCTGTGTTTCTGGTTTTTACACTTTTTTCAGATGGCCCTTTTGACGAATGGGAAATGAGACTTCATTGTAGTGCGGATTTCCATTTCTCGAGTGCTTGGTTGGCCAAAAAGGGCATATGTGTTTTTTCCTGAATATATTCAGGAAAAAATATTTACGCACTTTTGTCCAAGTGCATCACTGTCAAAGATCTGCCGCTTTTCACATGCTTTAAATGCAATTCCAATCTACCTCCTGAAATATGATTCCTGCAATTCTGCCTCGTTTTCAAGTCCTCTTTGCAGACTTACTTCCATATATTTTTGCCAATAGCTGTCATTTATAACTCTGCAGGTTTGTGAATTACAGTGCCCGTGATTTCCTTTCTTAACTCGTTTCCTTGAAAACTGGCCACAGAACCGCAGGTTTGCTTCAGGCCGTAATCAGGGTCCGGCATGGCACTCTGAGACTTTGGTTCATTCCACTTCCTGGTGGGAAATTAGAGTTAAATGTGCCCCTCCAGACACCTGCCTCACTCCTAGCCCCTTGGTGATGTGTGTCCTCTGGTTTGAGGCCACATGTGCTGGGTTCCTCACCTTTGGCTGATGTGGCCCCACTGGTGTGAGGACACTCCTGCCTGGTTCCCATCCCCTTGGTGATGTGGGCCCTCCGGTGAGAGTCTGATCCTGGTTGGGTTCCTCACACTTCTGTGAGGTGGGCCCTCTTCTCTGAGGTCACTCCTGCCTGGCTGGCACACCCCGCCTTGGCGACGTCGGCCCTCTGGTGGGATTTGGTGCCTGCTGGGTGTCTCCTCCCCTCGGTAATGAGGGCCCTCTGGCGTCAGGCCCTAACTCCTGGGCTCCCAATATTTTCTGATATGCGCCCTGTGGTTCGAGTACACTCCTGCCAGGTTCCCAACCCCATGGGAATGTGGGCCTTCTGCTCTGAGGTCCCAACCGTGGGTTACTCAGTTTCATGATGAGGGCCCTCTGCTGCGAGTTCTCTCCGGCCTGGATCCCATAGCCTCGCTGCTCTTGGCCACCTGCTGGGAGGTTACAACTGCGGGATTCCTCACCTTTTTTCTTCTATGGGCCCTCTGTTTTGAGACTCCTCCTGCCTGCCTCACTCCCAGCCCCTTGGTGATGTGTGTCCTCTGGTTTGAGGCCACGTATGCTGGGTCCCTCGCCTTTCGATGATGTGGCCCCACTGATGTGAGGACACTCCTGCCTGGTTCCTATCCCCTTGATGATGTGGGCCCTCTGGTGAGAGTCTGATCCTGGCTGGGTTCCTCACCCTTCTGTGAGGGGGGCCCTCTGCTGTGAGGTCACTCCTGCCTGGCTGGCACACCCCACCTGGGCAACATCGGCCCTCTTGTGGCAGTTGGAGCCTGCTGGGAACCTCCCCTCGGTGATGGGGGCCCTCTTGCCTCAGGCCCTAACTGCTGGGCACCCACATTTTCTGATACGTGCTAAGTGGTGCGAGGACACTCTTGCGAGGTTCCCATCCCCATGGGCATGTGAACCTTCTCTTCTAAGGTCCCAACACCTGTGTTGTTCACCGTTTCATGATGTTGGCTCTCTGGTGTTAGTTCACCCAGGGCTAGATCCCATAGACTCTGTGCTCTGAGCGGCCTGCTGGGAGGTTCCTACTGCTGGATTCCTTACCTCTTTTATTCTTTGGGTCCTGTGTTTTCATGCTCCTACTTCCTGACTCACTTCCAGCCCATTTGTGATGTAGGTCCTCTGGTTTAAAGCCACATGTACCGGTTTCCTCACCTTTATTGATGTGGCCCCACTGGTGTGAGGACACTCCTGCCTGGTTCCCATCCCCTTGGTGATGGGGGCCCTCTGGTGAGAGTCTGATCCTGTCTGGATTCCTCACACTTCTGGGAGGTGGGCCCTCTGCTGTGAGGTCACTCCTGCCTGGCTGGCACACGTCACGTTGGCGATGTGGGCCCTCAGTTGGGAGTTGGTGCCTGCTGGGAGTCTCCTCCCCTCGGTAATGAGGGCCCTCTGGCGTCAGGCCCTAACTCATGGGCTCCCAAAATTTTCTGATGTGCGCCCTGTCGTGCGAGTACACTCCAGCCAGGGTCCCATCCCCATGGGGATGTGGGCTTTCTGCTCTGAGGTCCCAAAGCCTGGGTTGCTCACAGTGTCAGAATGTGGGCCCTCTGCTGTGAGTTCACTCCGGCATGGATCCCATAGCCTCGGTGCTCTGGGCCACCTGCTTGGAGCTTCCAGCTGCGGGGTTCCTCACCTTTTTTATTCTATGGGCGCTCTGTTGTGAGTTTCCTCCTGCATGCCTCACTCCCAGCCCTTTCGTGGTGTGTGTCCCCTTGTTTGAGGCCACATGTGCTGTGTTCCTCACCTTTCGCTGATGTGGCCCCACTGGTGTGAGGACACTCCTGCCTGGTTTCCATCCCATTGGTGATGTGGGCGCTCTGGTTAGAGTCTGATCCTGTTTGGGCTCCTCACACTTCTGTGAGGTGGGCCCTCTGCTGTGAGGTAACTCCTGCCTGGCTTGCTCCCATTGCCTTGGTGACGTCGGCCCTCTGGTGGCATTTGGAGCCTGCTGGTAGCCTCCTCTCCTCAGTGATGAGGGCCCTCTGGCGTCAGGCCATAACTGCTGGGTTCCCACATTTTCTGATACGTGCTAAGTTGTGCGAGGACACTCCTGCGAGGTTCCCATCCCCATGGGGATGTGGGCCTTCTGCTCTGAGGTCCCACTGGCTGGGTTGCTCACAGTTTCATGATGTGGGCCCTCTGCTGTGAGTTCACTGTGGCCTGGATCCCATAGACTCCATGCTCTGGGCCACCTGCTGGGAGGTCCAAACTGCTGGATTCCTCACATTTTTTATTCTGTGGGCCCTGTGTTGTTAGGCTACTCCTGCCTGCCTCACTCGGAGCACCTTGGAAATGTGGGTCCTCTGGTTTAGGCCACATGTGCTGGGTTCCTCACCTTTCTATAATGTGGCCACACTGGTGTGAGGACACTCCTGCCTTGTTCCGATCCCCTTGGTGATGTGGGCCCTCTGGTGAGAGTCTTATCCTGGCTGGGTTCCTCACCCTTCTGTGAGGTAGGCCCTCTGCTGTGAGGTCAATCCTGCCTGGCTGGCACACGTCAACTTGGCGACGTGGGACCTCAGTTGGGAGTTGGTGCCTGCTGGGAGTCTCCTCCCCTCGGTAATGAGGGCCCTCTGGCGTCAGACCCTAACTCCTGGGCTCCCAAAATTTTCTGATGTGCGCCCTGTGGTGCGAGTACACTCCTGCCAGGATCCCAACCCCATGGGAATGTGGGTCTTCTGCTCTGAGGTCCCAATGGTACGTTCCTCAGTTTCATGATGAGGGCCCTCTGGTGTGAGTTCACTCCGGCATGGACCCCATAGCCTCGCTGCTCCTGGCCTCCTGCGGGGAGGTTCCAACTGTGGGATTCCTCACCTTTTTCCTTCTATGGGCCCTCTGTTTTGAGACTCCTCCTGCCTGCCTCACTCCCAGCCCCTTGGTGATGTGTGTCCTCTGGTTTGAGGCCACGTGTGCTGGGTCCCTCACCTTTCGATGATGTGGCCCCACTGGTGTGAGGACACTCCTGCCTGGTTCCTATCCCCTTGGTGATGTGGGCCCTCTGGTGAGAGTCTGATCCTGGCTGGGTTCCTCCCACTTCTGTGAGGTGGGCCCTCTGCTGTGAGGTCACTCCTGCCTGGCTGGCACACCCCGCCTTGGCAATGTCGGCCCTCTTGTGGCAGTTGGAGCCTGCTCGGAGCCTCCTCCCCTCGGTGATGACGGCCCTCTGGCGTCAGGCCCTAACTGCTGGGTACCCACATTTTCTGATACGTGCTAAGTGGTGCGAGGACACTCGTGCCATGTTCCCAACCCCATGGGGATGTGGGCCTTCTGCTCTGAGGTCCCAACGGCTGGGTTGCTCACAGTTTCATGATGTGGGCCCTCGGCTGTGAGTTCACTGCGGCCTGGATGACATAGACTCGGTGCTCTTGGCCGCCTGCTGGGAGGTTCCCACTGCACGATTCCTCAGCTTTTTTATTCTATTGGCCCTGTGTTGTGAGTCTACTCCTGCCTGCCTCACTCCGAGCCCCTTGGAGATCTGGATCCTCTGGTTTAGGCCACATGTGCTGGGTTCCTCACCTTTCTATGATGTGGCCACCCTGGTGTGAAGACAGTCCTGCCTGGTTCTGATGCCCTTGGTGATGTGGGCCCTCTGGTGAGAGTCTTACCCTGGCTGGGTTCCTCACCATTCTGTGAGGTAGGCCCTCAGCTGTGAGGTCACTCCTGCCTGGCTGTTGCACGTCACCTTGGCGACATGGGCCCTCAGTTGGGAGTTGGTGCCTGCTTGGGGTCTCCTCCCCTTGGTAATGAGGGCCCTCTGGCGTCAGGCCCTAACTTCTGGGCTCCCAAAATTCTCTGATGTACGCCCTGTGGTGCGAGTACACTTCTGCCAGGGCCCCAACCACATGGGAATGTGGGCCTTCTGCTCTAAGGTCCCAACGGCTGGGTTGCTCACAGTTTCATGATGAGGCCCCTCTGTTTTGAGTTCAGTCAGGCCTGGATCCCATAGCCTCGCTGCTCCTGGCCACCTGCTGGGAGGTTCCAACTGCGGGATTCCTCACCTTTTTTACGCTATGGGCCCTCTGTTTGGAGGCTCCTCCTGCCTGCCTCACTCCCATCCCCTTGGTGATGTGTGTCCTGTAGTTTGAGGCCACGTGTGCTGGGTCCGTCACATTTCGGTGATGTGGCCACACTGGTGTGAGGACACTCCTGCCTGGTTTCCATTCCCTTGGTGATGTGGGCCCTCCGGTGAGAGTCTGATCCTCTTTGGGTTCCTCACACTTTTGTGTGATTGGCCCTCTGCTCTGAGGTCACTCCTGCCTGGCTGGCACACCCCGCATTGGCGACGTCGGCCTTCTGGTAGCAGTTGGAGCTTGCTGGGAGCCTCCTCTCCTCAGTGATGAGGGCCCTCTGGCGTCCGGCCCTAACTGCTGGGCTCCCCACCTTTTCTGATGTGTGCCCACTGGTGCGATGACACTCCTGCTTGGTTCCCTTCCCCATGGGGATGTGGGCCTTGTGCTCTGAGGTTACAACGGCTGGGTTGCTTACAGTATCACGATGAGAGCCCTCTGTTGTGAGTTCATCACTGCCTGGATCCCATAGCTTCGGTGCTCTGGGCCGCCTGCTGGGATGTTCCAACTGCTGGATTCCTCACCTTTTTTATACAATGGGCCATGTGTTTTGAGGTTAATCCTGCCTGCCTCGCTCCGAGACCCATGGTGATGTGGGTCCTCTGGTTTGAGGCCACATGTGCTGGGTACCTCAACTTTCGATGATGTGGCCCCACGGGTGTGAGGACACTCCTGCCTGGTTCCCAGCCCCTTGCTTATGTGGGCAGTCTGGTGAGAGTCTGATCCTGACTGGGTTCCTTACCCTTCTGTGAGGTGGGCCCTCTGATGTGAGGTCACCCCTGCCTGGATGTCTCATGTCGCCTTGGTGACGTAGGCCCTCTGTTGGCCACTGAAGCATGCTGGGAGCCTCCTACCCTCTTTAATAAGGGCCCTGGAAGAAACGCATATGCCCTTTTTGACCAAGTGCATCATTGTCGAGGTTCTGCCTCTTCTCCTATACTTTCAGAGGACTTCCCGTCTACCTCCTGAAATCGTATTCCTGGAATTCTGCCCCGCGTTCAAGTCCTCTTTGCAGCCTTACTTCAATATATTTTTGGACGATAGCTGTCATTTATAACTCTGCAGGTTTGTGAATTACAGTGCCCCTGAGCTCCTTTCTTCAACTCGCTTTCTTGTGAGCTGGCCGCAAAACCGCAGGATTGCTTCAGGCCCTAATCTGGTTCCGGCACGGCATGCTGAGCCTTTGGCTAATTCCTCTTCCTGGTGGGAAATGAGCGTTAAATTTGTTCGTGCAGACACCTACAGCTAATCTCTCATTGGTTCTCCCTATTCCTGTTCATCTTGCGCAGAAATTCCAAACTGTGCCAAACAGGAGGTTAAAGGCACTGAGTCTCCAAGTGGGCAGAGTGTTAGTAAAGCGTCTGGAATGGTAAAACCGAGTAGGAGGGGACGAAAACTGAGATGCATTTAAAAAGGTTTCCCGGTCACACGGTGGACCATATTCTGGGTTTCCCATGCGTGTTTTACCTGAAGGAAGAATCCCTTCAACCTGGAGAGTTGGGACCCATGGAATGGGTACCATGCAGTATGACTTCAAAGGGTTGCCTTTGCTCACCGAACGTCACCAATGTTATCAGCCCGAAGTGTCCAGCCTTATGTCTCACTCAGCTCGGGGTGTAGATGTGGTAATTCCAGGTTGCATCACAAGCCCTGAGTGAATTATTTAAGAATTGCTCTCTATTTCACTGTCATTGTGTTTTGTTTTCAAAATTTATTTTGATAATGGGATTTATCGGATTTTCGCTGCTGCGTTTAGGCCGCTGTACACACGCTTGATTTCCTTATGGAGACATATAAATCCATGGGTTTTAAGATTCTTACTTGTCAGGTATGTTCCCAGGCGTTGAATATGGGGTGTTGAGTACATTTCATTGAGCAAGGAGTAGGTCTTGTCTATTATATATTTGGCTTATGGAACGGTATCGGTGCTAATTTCAATCTCTGGTTTTATGCAGCACCCCAACTCACCTTTCCCCATTAGCAAGCATAATTTGGTTTTCTAAATTTGAGACCCTGTTCTGTTTTGTAATTCAGTTCATGTGTAGCCAAGTTTACATTCCGTGTATTAGTGATATCTTATGATGTTTCTTTTTCTGTGTGACTTATTTCTCGTAGAATCATCGTTCCTGAATCCACTCATTATGCCGCTACGGACCTGATGACGTAGATTTCATTGCTGAGTGATATTCCATTGTACGTGCGTACCACAACTTCTTTATCCATTTTTTGCTTTCTCAGATAGTTAACTTATACCGTAGACAATGTTCTTGTAAACAGAGCCATCCCAAACTTTGGGGTGGCTGTGTGTTTTTGATTTTAATTTCCCTAAGCTATAGGACCATAAGTGGAAGTGCCATAGGCTGTGTTGCTTTGTTTCCTACGTGTTTCAGGAAACACCATACACTTCTCCAGAGTGGCTGTTGGCAATTTACATCCCGCCCATCAGCATAACAAGGCTCCCTGTTCTCCATGACCTGTCCTGCCTTTCTGGATTTTACACTTTGTTCAGATGGCCCTTTTGACCGGTGGGCAGTGAGACTTCATTGTAGTGCAGATTTCCTTCACACGCTTGCTTGGTGGCCAAAAAGCGCGTATGCGTTTTTTCCTGAATATATTCAGGAAAAAACGCATACGCGCTTTTTGGCCAAGTGCATCATTGTCAACATTCTGCCTCTTTTCCTATGCTTTAAGTGCAATTCCTGTCTACCCCCTGAAATCGTTTTCCTGAAATTCTGCCCCGCTTTCAAGTCCTCTTCGAAGACTTACTTCAATACATTTTTGGATGATAGCTGTCATTCATAACTCTGCAGGTTTGTGAATTTCAGTGGCCCTGAGCTCCTTTCTTCAACTCACTTTCTTGTGAGCTGGCTGCAAAACCGCAGGATTGCTTAGGGCGCTAATCTGTTTCTGGCAGGGCACGCTGAGCCTTTGGTTAATTCCTCTTCCTGGTGGGAAATGAGCGTTCCATTTGCCCGTGTAGGCACCTACAGCTAGTCTCTCATTGGTTCTCCCTATTCCTGTACATCTTGCGCAGAAATTGCAAACTGTGCCCAACAGGAGGTTAATGGCACTGACTCTCCAAGTGGGGATATTGTTAGTAAAGCGTCTGGAATGATGAACCCGAGTACCAGGGGACGAAAACTGAGATGCATTTGAAAACGTTTTCCGGTCACACAGTGCACAGTACTGTGCGTTTCCCATGCATGTTTTAGCTGAAGGAAGAATCCCTTAAACCTGGAGAGTTGGGACCCATGTAATGGGTACCATGCAGTATGACTTCAAAGGGTCTGCGTTTGCTCAACGAACCTCACCAATGCTATCAGCCCGAAGTGTCCAGCCTTATGTCTCACCCAGCTCTGGATATAGATGTGGTAAATCCAGGTTGCATCACATGCCCTGAATGAATTATTTAAGAATTGCTCTCTATTTCACTGTCATTGTGTTTTGTTTTTGTAATTCATTTTGATAATGGGATTTATTGGATTTTCTCTGCTGCGTTCATGCAGCTGTACACACGCTTGATTGTCTTAAGGAGACATATAAATCCATGGGTTTGAAGATTCTTACTAGTCAGGTGTATTCCTAGGCGTTGAATATGAGGTGTTTAGTCCATTTCGTTGAGCAAGGGGTAGGTCTTGACTATTACATATTTGGCTTATGGAAAGGTATCTGTGCTAATTTCTATCCCTGCTTTTATGCAGCACCCCAACACACTTTTCCCCTTAAGCATGCATAAGTTGGTTTTCTAAATTTGAGACCCTGTTCTGTTTTGTAATTCAGTTCATGTGTAGCCAAGTTTACATTCCGTGTATTAGTGATAACTTATGATGTTTCATTTTCTGTGTGACTTATTTCACTTAGAATCATCGTACCTGAATCCACTCATTATGCCGCGACGGGCCTGATGAAATAGATTTCATTGGTGAGTGATATTCCTTTGTAAGTACGTACCACACTTCTTTATCCATTTTTCGCTTTCTGGGATATTTAACTTGTTCCGTAGACGAGGTTCTTGTAAACAGAGCCGTCCGACACTTTGGGGTTGCTGTCTGTGTTTGATTTTAATTTCCGTGATCTATAAGACCATAAGTGGAAGTGCCATAGTCTCCGTTGCTTTGTTTCTTAGGTGTTTCAGGAAACACCATACACTTCTCCAGAGTGGCTGTTGGCATTTACATCCCGCCCATCAGCAATACAAGGCTCCCTGTTCTCCATGGCCTGTCCTGTGTTTCTGGTTTTTACACTTTTTTCAGATGGCCCTTTTGACGAATGGGAAATGAGACTTCATTGTAGTGCGGATTTCCATTTCTCGAGTGCTTGGTTGGCCAAAAAGGGCATATGTGTTTTTTCCTGAATATATTCAGGAAAAAATATTTACGCACTTTTGTCCAAGTGCATCACTGTCAAAGATCTGCCGCTTTTCACATGCTTTAAATGCAATTCCAATCTACCTCCTGAAATATGATTCCTGCAATTCTGCCTCGTTTTCAAGTCCTCTTTGCAGACTTACTTCCATATATTTTTGCCAATAGCTGTCATTTATAACTCTGCAGGTTTGTGAATTACAGTGCCCGTGATTTCCTTTCTTAACTCGTTTCCTTGAAAACTGGCCACAGAACCGCAGGTTTGCTTCAGGTCGTAATCAGGGTCCGGCACGGCACTCTGAGACTTTGGTTCATTCCACTTCCTGGTGGGAAATTAGAGTTAAATGTGCCCCTCCAGACACCTGCCTCACTCCTAGCCCCTTGGTGATGTGTGTCCTCTGGTTTGAGGCCACATGTGCTGGGTTCCTCACCTTTGGCTGATGTGGCCCCACTGGTGTGAGGACACTCCTGCCTGGTTCCCATCCCCTTGGTGATGTGGGCCCTCCGGTGAGAGTCTGATCCTGGTTGGGTTCCTCACACTTCTGTGAGGTGGGCCCTCTTCTCTGAGGTCACTCCTGCCTGGCTGGCACACCCCGCCTTGGCGACGTCGGCCCTCTGGTGGGATTTGGTGCCTGCTGGGTGTCTCCTCCCCTCGGTAATGAGGGCCCTCTGGCGTCAGGCCCTAACTCCTGGGCTCCCAATATTTTCTGATATGCGCCCTGTGGTTCGAGTACACTCCTGCCAGGTTCCCAACCCCATGGGAATGTGGGCCTTCTGCTCTGAGGTCCCAACCGTGGGTTATTCAGTTTCATGATGAGGGCCCTCTGCTGCGAGTTCTCTCCGGCCTGGATCCCATAGCCTCGCTGCTCTTGGCCACCTGCTGGGAGGTTACAACTGCGGGATTCCTCACCTTTTTTCTTCTATGGGCCCTCTGTTTTGAGACTCCTCCTGCCTGCCTCACTCCCAGCCCCTTGGTGATGTGTGTCCTCTGGTTTGAGGCCACGTATGCTGGGTCCCTCGCCTTTCGATGATGTGGCCCCACTGATGTGAGGACACTCCTGCCTGGTTCCTATCCCCTTGATGATGTGGGCCCTCTGGTGAGAGTCTGATCCTGGCTGGGTTCCTCACCCTTCTGTGAGGGGGGCCCTCTGCTGTGAGGTCACTCCTGCCTGGCTGGCACACCCCACCTGGGCAACATCGGCCCTCTTGTGGCAGTTGGAGCCTGCTGGGAACCTCCCCTCGGTGATGGGGGCCCTCTTGCCTCAGGCCCTAACTGCTGGGCACCCACATTTTCTGATACGTGCTAAGTGGTGCGAGGACACTCTTGCGAGGTTCCCATCCCCATGGGCATGTGAACCTTCTCTTCTAAGGTCCCAACACCTGTGTTGTTCACCGTTTCATGATGTTGGCTCTCTGGTGTTAGTTCACCCAGGGCTAGATCCCATAGACTCTGTGCTCTGAGCGGCCTGCTGGGAGGTTCCTACTGCTGGATTCCTTACCTCTTTTATTCTTTGGGTCCTGTGTTTTCATGCTCCTACTTCCTGACTCACTTCCAGCCCATTTGTGATGTAGGTCCTCTGGTTTAAAGCCACATGTACCGGTTTCCTCACCTTTATTGATGTGGCCCCACTGGTGTGAGGACACTCCTGCCTGGTTCCCATCCCCTTGGTGATGGGGGCCCTCTGGTGAGAGTCTGATCCTGTCTGGATTCCTCACACTTCTGGGAGGTGGGCCCTCTGCTGTGAGGTCAATCCTGCCTGGCTGGCACACGTCAACTTGGCGACGTGGTACCTCAGTTGGGAGTTGGTGCCTGCTGGGAGTCTCCTCCCCTCGGTAATGAGGGCCCTCTGGCGTCAGACCCTAACTCCTGGGCTCCCAAAATTTTCTGATGTGCGCCCTGTGGTGCGAGTACACTCCTGCCAGGATCCCAACCCCATGGGAATGTGGGTCTTCTGCTCTGAGGTCCCAATGGTACGTTCCTCAGTTTCATGATGAGGGCCCTCTGGTGTGAGTTCACTCCGGCATGGACCCCATAGCCTCGCTGCTCCTGGCCTCCTGCGGGGAGGTTCCAACTGTGGGATTCCTCACCTTTTTCCTTCTATGGGCCCTCTGTTTTGAGACTCCTCCTGCCTGCCTCACTCCCAGCCCCTTGGTGATGTGTGTCCTCTGGTTTGAGGCCATGTGTGCTGGGTCCCTCACCTTTCGATGATGTGGCCCCACTGGTGTGAGGACACTCCTGCCTGGTTCCTATCCCCTTGGTGATGTGGGCCCTCTGGTGAGAGTCTGATCCTGGCTGGGTTCCTCCCACTTCTGTGAGGTGGGCCCTCTGCTGTGAGGTCACTCCTGCCTGGCTGGCACACCCCGCCTTGGCAATGTCGGCCCTCTTGTGGCAGTTGGAGCCTGCTCGGAGCCTCCTCCCCTCGGTGATGACGGCCCTCTGGCGTCAGGCCCTAACTGCTGGGTACCCACATTTTCTGATACGTGCTAAGTGGTGCGAGGACACTCGTGCCATGTTCCCAACCCCATGGGGATGTGGGCCTTCTGCTCTGAGGTCCCAACGGCTGGGTTGCTCACAGTTTCATGATGTGGGCCCTCGGCTGTGAGTTCACTGCGGCCTGGATGACATAGACTCGGTGCTCTTGGCCGCCTGCTGGGAGGTTCCCACTGCACGATTCCTCAGCTTTTTTATTCTATTGGCCCTGTGTTGTGAGTCTACTCCTGCCTGCCTCACTCCGAGCCCCTTGGAGATCTGGATCCTCTGGTTTAGGCCACATGTGCTGGGTTCCTCACCTTTCTATGATGTGGCCACCCTGGTGTGAAGACAGTCCTGCCTGGTTCTGATGCCCTTGGTGATGTGGGCCCTCTGGTGAGAGTCTTACCCTGGCTGGGTTCCTCACCATTCTGTGAGGTAGGCCCTCAGCTGTGAGGTCACTCCTGCCTGGCTGTTGCACGTCACCTTGGCGACATGGGCCCTCAGTTGGGAGTTGGTGCCTGCTTGGGGTCTCCTCCCCTTGGTAATGAGGGCCCTCTGGCGTCAGGCCCTAACTTCTGGGCTCCCAAAATTCTCTGATGTGCGCCCTGTGGTGCGAGTACACTTCTGCCAGGGCCCCAACCACATGGGAATGTGGGCCTTCTGCTCTAAGGTCCCAACGGCTGGGTTGCTCACAGTTTCATGATGAGGCCCCTCTGTTTTGAGTTCAGTCAGGCCTGGATCCCATAGCCTCGCTGCTCCTGGCCACCTGCTGGGAGGTTCCAACTGCGGGATTCCTCACCTTTTTTACGCTATGGGCCCTCTGTTTGGAGGCTCCTCCTGCCTGCCTCACTCCCATCCCCTTGGTGATGTGTGTCCTGTAGTTTGAGGCCACGTGTGCTGGGTCCGTCACATTTCGGTGATGTGGCCACACTGGTGTGAGGACACTCCTGCCTGGTTTCCATTCCCTTGGTGATGTGGGCCCTCCGGTGAGAGTCTGATCCTCTTTGGGTTCCTCACACTTTTGTGTGATTGGCCCTCTGCTCTGAGGTCACTCCTGCCTGGCTGGCACACCCCGCATTGGCGACGTCGGCCTTCTGGTAGCAGTTGGAGCTTGCTGGGAGCCTCCTCTCCTCAGTGATGAGGGCCCTCTGGCGTCCGGCCCTAACTGCTGGGCTCCCCACCTTTTCTGATGTGTGCCCACTGGTGCGATGACACTCCTGCTTGGTTCCCTTCCCCATGGGGATGTGGGCCTTGTGCTCTGAGGTTACAACGGCTGGGTTGCTTACAGTATCACGATGAGAGCCCTCTGTTGTGAGTTCATTACTGCCTGGGTCCCATAGCCTCGGTGCTCTGGGCCGCCTGCTGGGATGTTCCAACTGCTGGATTCCTCACCTTTTTTATACAATGGGCCATGTGTTTTGAGGTTAATCCTGCCTGCCTCGCTCCGAGACCCATGGTGATGTGGGTCCTCTGGTTTGAGGCCACATGTGCTGGGTACCTCAACTTTCGATGATGTGGCCCCACGGGTGTGAGGACACTCCTGCCTGGTTCCCAGCCCCTTGCTTATGTGGGCACTCTGGTGAGAGTCTGATCCTGACTGGGTTCCTTACCCTTCTGTGAGGTGGGCCCTCTGATGTGAGGTCACCCCTGCCTGGATGTCTCATGTCGCCTTGGTGACGTAGGCCCTCTGTTGGCCACTGAAGCATGCTGGGAGCCTCCTACCCTCTTTAATAAGGGCCCTGGAAGAAACGCATATGCCCTTTTTGACCAAGTGCATCATTGTCGAGGTTCTGCCTCTTCTCCTATACTTTCAGAGGACTTCCCGTCTACCTCCTGAAATCGTATTCCTGGAATTCTGCCCCGCGTTCAAGTCCTCTTTGCAGCCTTACTTCAATATATTTTTGGACGATAGCTGTCATTTATAACTCTGCAGGTTTGTGAATTACAGTGCCCCTGAGCTCCTTTCTTCAACTCGCTTTCTTGTGAGCTGGCCGCAAAACCGCAGGATTGCTTCAGGCCCTAATCTGGTTCCGGCACGGCATGCTGAGCCTTTGGCTAATTCCTCTTCCTGGTGGGAAATGAGCGTTAAATTTGTTCGTGCAGACACCTACAGCTAATCTCTCATTGGTTCTCCCTATTCCTGTTCATCTTGCGCAGAAATTCCAAACTGTGCCAAACAGGAGGTTAAAGGCACTGAGTCTCCAAGTGGGCAGAGTGTTAGTAAAGCGTCTGGAATGGTAAAACCGAGTAGGAGGGGACGAAAACTGAGATGCATTTAAAAAGGTTTCCCGGTCACACGGTGGACCATATTCTGGGTTTCCCATGCGTGTTTTACCTGAAGGAAGAATCCCTTCAACCTGGAGAGTTGGGACCCATGGAATGGGTACCATGCAGTATGACTTCAAAGGGTTGCCTTTGCTCACCGAACGTCACCAATGTTATCAGCCCGAAGTGTCCAGCCTTATGTCTCACTCAGCTCGGGGTGTAGATGTGGTAATTCCAGGTTGCATCACAAGCCCTGAGTGAATTATTTAAGAATTGCTCTCTATTTCACTGTCATTGTGTTTTGTTTTCAAAATTTATTTTGATAATGGGATTTATCGGATTTTCGCTGCTGCGTTTAGGCCGCTGTACACACGCTTGATTTCCTTATGGAGACATATAAATCCATGGGTTTTAAGATTCTTACTTGTCAGGTATGTTCCCAGGCGTTGAATATGGGGTGTTGAGTACATTTCATTGAGCAAGGAGTAGGTCTTGTCTATTATATATTTGGCTTATGGAACGGTATCGGTGCTAATTTCAATCTCTGGTTTTATGCAGCACCCCAACTCACCTTTCCCCATTAGCAAGCATAATTTGGTTTTCTAAATTTGAGACCCTGTTCTGTTTTGTAATTCAGTTCATGTGTAGCCAAGTTTACATTCCGTGTATTAGTGATATCTTATGATGTTTCTTTTTCTGTGTGACTTATTTCTCGTAGAATCATCGTTCCTGAATCCACTCATTATGCCGCTACGGACCTGATGACGTAGATTTCATTGCTGAGTGATATTCCATTGTACGTGCGTACCACAACTTCTTTATCCATTTTTTGCTTTCTCAGATAGTTAACTTATACCGTAGACAATGTTCTTGTAAACAGAGCCATCCCAAACTTTGGGGTGGCTGTGTGTTTTTGATTTTAATTTCCCTAAGCTATAGGACCATAAGTGGAAGTGCCATAGGCTGTGTTGCTTTGTTTCCTACGTGTTTCAGGAAACACCATACACTTCTCCAGAGTGGCTGTTGGCAATTTACATCCCGCCCATCAGCATAACAAGGCTCCCTGTTCTCCATGACCTGTCCTGCCTTTCTGGATTTTACACTTTGTTCAGATGGCCCTTTTGACCGGTGGGCAGTGAGACTTCATTGTAGTGCAGATTTCCTTCACACGCTTGCTTGGTGGCCAAAAAGCGCGTATGCGTTTTTTCCTGAATATATTCAGGAAAAAACGCATACGCGCTTTTTGGCCAAGTGCATCATTGTCAACATTCTGCCTCTTTTCCTATGCTTTAAGTGCAATTCCTGTCTACCCCCTGAAATCGTTTTCCTGAAATTCTGCCCCGCTTTCAAGTCCTCTTCGAAGACTTACTTCAATACATTTTTGGATGATAGCTGTCATTCATAACTCTGCAGGTTTGTGAATTTCAGTGGCCCTGAGCTCCTTTCTTCAACTCACTTTCTTGTGAGCTGGCTGCAAAACCGCAGGATTGCTTAGGGCGCTAATCTGTTTCTGGCAGGGCACGCTGAGCCTTTGGTTAATTCCTCTTCCTGGTGGGAAATGAGCGTTCCATTTGCCCGTGTAGGCACCTACAGCTAGTCTCTCATTGGTTCTCCCTATTCCTGTACATCTTGCGCAGAAATTGCAAACTGTGCCCAACAGGAGGTTAATGGCACTGACTCTCCAAGTGGGGAGAGTGTTAGTAAAGCGTCTGGAATGATGAACCCGAGTACCAGGGGACGAAAACTGAGATGCATTTGAAAACGTTTTCCGGTCACACAGTGCACAGTACTGTGCGTTTCCCATGCATGTTTTAGCTGAAGGAAGAATCCCTTAAACCTGGAGAGTTGGGACCCATGTAATGGGTACCATGCAGTATGACTTCAAAGGGTCTGCGTTTGCTCAACGAACCTCACCAATGCTATCAGCCCGAAGTGTCCAGCCTTATGTCTCACCCAGCTCTGGATATAGATGTGGTAAATCCAGGTTGCATCACATGCCCTGAATGAATTATTTAAGAATTGCTCTCTATTTCACTGTCATTGTGTTTTGTTTTTGTAATTCATTTTGATAATGGGATTTATTGGATTTTCTCTGCTGCGTTCATGCAGCTGTACACACGCTTGATTGTCTTAAGGAGACATATAAATCCATGGGTTTGAAGATTCTTACTAGTCAGGTGTATTCCTAGGCGTTGAATATGAGGTGTTTAGTCCATTTCGTTGAGCAAGGGGTAGGTCTTGACTATTACATATTTGGCTTATGGAAAGGTATCTGTGCTAATTTCTATCCCTGCTTTTATGCAGCACCCCAACACACTTTTCCCCTTAAGCATGCATAAGTTGGTTTTCTAAATTTGAGACCCTGTTCTGTTTTGTAATTCAGTTCATGTGTAGCCAAGTTTACATTCCGTGTATTAGTGATAACTTATGATGTTTCATTTTCTGTGTGACTTATTTCACTTAGAATCATCGTACCTGAATCCACTCATTATGCCGCGACGGGCCTGATGAAATAGATTTCATTGGTGAGTGATATTCCTTTGTAAGTACGTACCACACTTCTTTATCCATTTTTCGCTTTCTGGGATATTTAACTTGTTCCGTAGACGAGGTTCTTGTAAACAGAGCCGTCCGACACTTTGGGGTTGCTGTCTGTGTTTGATTTTAATTTCCGTGATCTATAAGACCATAAGTGGAAGTGCCATAGTCTCCGTTGCTTTGTTTCTTAGGTGTTTCAGGAAACACCATACACTTCTCCAGAGTGGCTGTTGGCATTTACATCCCGCCCATCAGCAATACAAGGCTCCCTGTTCTCCATGGCCTGTCCTGTGTTTCTGGTTTTTACACTTTTTTCAGATGGCCCTTTTGACGAATGGGAAATGAGACTTCATTGTAGTGCGGATTTCCATTTCTCGAGTGCTTGGTTGGCCAAAAAGGGCATATGTGTTTTTTCCTGAATATATTCAGGAAAAAATATTTACGCACTTTTGTCCAAGTGCATCACTGTCAAAGATCTGCCGCTTTTCACATGCTTTAAATGCAATTCCAATCTACCTCCTGAAATATGATTCCTGCAATTCTGCCTCGTTTTCAAGTCCTCTTTGCAGACTTACTTCCATATATTTTTGCCAATAGCTGTCATTTATAACTCTGCAGGTTTGTGAATTACAGTGCCCGTGATTTCCTTTCTTAACTCGTTTCCTTGAAAACTGGCCACAGAACCGCAGGTTTGCTTCAGGTCGTAATCAGGGTCCGGCACGGCACTCTGAGACTTTGGTTCATTCCACTTCCTGGTGGGAAATTAGAGTTAAATGTGCCCCTCCAGACACCTGCCTCACTCCTAGCCCCTTGGTGATGTGTGTCCTCTGGTTTGAGGCCACATGTGCTGGGTTCCTCACCTTTGGCTGATGTGGCCCCACTGGTGTGAGGACACTCCTGCCTGGTTCCCATCCCCTTGGTGATGTGGGCCCTCCGGTGAGAGTCTGATCCTGGTTGGGTTCCTCACACTTCTGTGAGGTGGGCCCTCTTCTCTGAGGTCACTCCTGCCTGGCTGGCACACCCCGCCTTGGCGACGTCGGCCCTCTGGTGGGATTTGGTGCCTGCTGGGTGTCTCCTCCCCTCGGTAATGAGGGCCCTCTGGCGTCAGGCCCTAACTCCTGGGCTCCCAATATTTTCTGATATGCGCCCTGTGGTTCGAGTACACTCCTGCCAGGTTCCCAACCCCATGGGAATGTGGGCCTTCTGCTCTGAGGTCCCAACCGTGGGTTACTCAGTTTCATGATGAGGGCCCTCTGCTGCGAGTTCTCTCCGGCCTGGATCCCATAGCCTCGCTGCTCTTGGCCACCTGCTGGGAGGTTACAACTGCGGGATTCCTCACCTTTTTTCTTCTATGGGCCCTCTGTTTTGAGACTCCTCCTGCCTGCCTCACTCCCAGCCCCTTGGTGATGTGTGTCCTCTGGTTTGAGGCCACGTATGCTGGGTCCCTCGCCTTTCGATGATGTGGCCCCACTGATGTGAGGACACTCCTGCCTGGTTCCTATCCCCTTGATGATGTGGGCCCTCTGGTGAGAGTCTGATCCTGGCTGGGTTCCTCACCCTTCTGTGAGGGGGGCCCTCTGCTGTGAGGTCACTCCTGCCTGGCTGGCACACCCCACCTGGGCAACATCGGCCCTCTTG
Organism: Delphinapterus leucas; assembly: GCF_059928025.1. NCBI lineage: Eukaryota > Metazoa > Chordata > Mammalia > Artiodactyla > Monodontidae > Delphinapterus > Delphinapterus leucas. Next base: position 11,353,562 of record NW_028322240.1, on the reverse strand, counting down.
TGGCAGTTGGAGCCTGCTGGGAACCTCCCCTCGGTGATGGGGGCCCTCTTGCCTCAGGCCCTAACTGCTGGGCACCCACATTTTCTGATACGTGCTAAGTGGTGCGAGGACACTCTTGCGAGGTTCCCATCCCCATGGGCATGTGAACCTTCTCTTCTAAGGTCCCAACACCTGTGTTGTTCACCGTTTCATGATGTTGGCTCTCTGGTGTTAGTTCACCCAGGGCTAGATCCCATAGACTCTGTGCTCTGAGCGGCCTGCTGGGAGGTTCCTACTGCTGGATTCCTTACCTCTTTTATTCTTTGGGTCCTGTGTTTTCATGCTCCTACTTCCTGACTCACTTCCAGCCCATTTGTGATGTAGGTCCTCTGGTTTAAAGCCACATGTACCGGTTTCCTCACCTTTATTGATGTGGCCCCACTGGTGTGAGGACACTCCTGCCTGGTTCCCATCCCCTTGGTGATGGGGGCCCTCTGGTGAGAGTCTGATCCTGTCTGGATTCCTCACACTTCTGGGAGGTGGGCCCTCTGCTGTGAGGTCAATCCTGCCTGGCTGGCACACGTCAACTTGGCGACGTGGTACCTCAGTTGGGAGTTGGTGCCTGCTGGGAGTCTCCTCCCCTCGGTAATGAGGGCCCTCTGGCGTCAGACCCTAACTCCTGGGCTCCCAAAATTTTCTGATGTGCGCCCTGTGGTGCGAGTACACTCCTGCCAGGATCCCAACCCCATGGGAATGTGGGTCTTCTGCTCTGAGGTCCCAATGGTACGTTCCTCAGTTTCATGATGAGGGCCCTCTGGTGTGAGTTCACTCCGGCATGGACCCCATAGCCTCGCTGCTCCTGGCCTCCTGCGGGGAGGTTCCAACTGTGGGATTCCTCACCTTTTTCCTTCTATGGGCCCTCTGTTTTGAGACTCCTCCTGCCTGCCTCACTCCCAGCCCCTTGGTGATGTGTGTCCTCTGGTTTGAGGCCACGTGTGCTGGGTCCCTCACCTTTCGATGATGTGGCCCCACTGGTGTGAGGACACTCCTGCCTGGTTCCTATCCCCTTGGTGATGTGGGCCCTCTGGTGAGAGTCTGATCCTGGCTGGGTTCCTCCCACTTCTGTGAGGTGGGCCCTCTGCTGTGAGGTCACTCCTGCCTGGCTGGCACACCCCGCCTTGGCAATGTCGGCCCTCTTGTGGCAGTTGGAGCCTGCTCGGAGCCTCCTCCCCTCGGTGATGACGGCCCTCTGGCGTCAGGCCCTAACTGCTGGGTACCCACATTTTCTGATACGTGCTAAGTGGTGCGAGGACACTCGTGCCATGTTCCCAACCCCATGGGGATGTGGGCCTTCTGCTCTGAGGTCCCAACGGCTGGGTTGCTCACAGTTTCATGATGTGGGCCCTCGGCTGTGAGTTCACTGCGGCCTGGATGACATAGACTCGGTGCTCTTGGCCGCCTGCTGGGAGGTTCCCACTGCACGATTCCTCAGCTTTTTTATTCTATTGGCCCTGTGTTGTGAGTCTACTCCTGCCTGCCTCACTCCGAGCCCCTTGGAGATCTGGATCCTCTGGTTTAGGCCACATGTGCTGGGTTCCTCACCTTTCTATGATGTGGCCACCCTGGTGTGAAGACAGTCCTGCCTGGTTCTGATGCCCTTGGTGATGTGGGCCCTCTGGTGAGAGTCTTACCCTGGCTGGGTTCCTCACCATTCTGTGAGGTAGGCCCTCAGCTGTGAGGTCACTCCTGCCTGGCTGTTGCACGTCACCTTGGCGACATGGGCCCTCAGTTGGGAGTTGGTGCCTGCTTGGGGTCTCCTCCCCTTGGTAATGAGGGCCCTCTGGCGTCAGGCCCTAACTTCTGGGCTCCCAAAATTCTCTGATGTGCGCCCTGTGGTGCGAGTACACTTCTGCCAGGGCCCCAACCACATGGGAATGTGGGCCTTCTGCTCTAAGGTCCCAACGGCTGGGTTGCTCACAGTTTCATGATGAGGCCCCTCTGTTTTGAGTTCAGTCAGGCCTGGATCCCATAGCCTCGCTGCTCCTGGCCACCTGCTGGGAGGTTCCAACTGCGGGATTCCTCACCTTTTTTACGCTATGGGCCCTCTGTTTGGAGGCTCCTCCTGCCTGCCTCACTCCCATCCCCTTGGTGATGTGTGTCCTGTAGTTTGAGGCCACGTGTGCTGGGTCCGTCACATTTCGGTGATGTGGCCACACTGGTGTGAGGACACTCCTGCCTGGTTTCCATTCCCTTGGTGATGTGGGCCCTCCGGTGAGAGTCTGATCCTCTTTGGGTTCCTCACACTTTTGTGTGATTGGCCCTCTGCTCTGAGGTCACTCCTGCCTGGCTGGCACACCCCGCATTGGCGACGTCGGCCTTCTGGTAGCAGTTGGAGCTTGCTGGGAGCCTCCTCTCCTCAGTGATGAGGGCCCTCTGGCGTCCGGCCCTAACTGCTGGGCTCCCCACCTTTTCTGATGTGTGCCCACTGGTGCGATGACACTCCTGCTTGGTTCCCTTCCCCATGGGGATGTGGGCCTTGTGCTCTGAGGTTACAACGGCTGGGTTGCTTACAGTATCACGATGAGAGCCCTCTGTTGTGAGTTCATTACTGCCTGGGTCCCATAGCCTCGGTGCTCTGGGCCGCCTGCTGGGATGTTCCAACTGCTGGATTCCTCACCTTTTTTATACAATGGGCCATGTGTTTTGAGGTTAATCCTGCCTGCCTCGCTCCGAGACCCATGGTGATGTGGGTCCTCTGGTTTGAGGCCACATGTGCTGGGTACCTCAACTTTCGATGATGTGGCCCCACGGGTGTGAGGACACTCCTGCCTGGTTCCCAGCCCCTTGCTTATGTGGGCACTCTGGTGAGAGTCTGATCCTGACTGGGTTCCTTACCCTTCTGTGAGGTGGGCCCTCTGATGTGAGGTCACTCCTGCCTGGATGTCTCATGTCGCCTTGGTGACGTAGGCCCTCTGTTGGCCACTGAAGCATGCTGGGAGCCTCCTACCCTCTTTAATAAGGGCCCTGGAAGAAACGCATATGCCCTTTTTGACCAAGTGCATCATTGTCGAGGTTCTGCCTCTTCTCCTATACTTTCAGAGGACTTCCTGTCTACCTCCTGAAATCGTATTCCTGGAATTCTGCCCCGCGTTCAAGTCCTCTTTGCAGCCTTACTTCAATATATTTTTGGACGATAGCTGTCATTTATAACTCTGCAGGTTTGTGAATTACAGTGCCCCTGAGCTCCTTTCTTCAACTCGCTTTCTTGTGAGCTGGCCGCAAAACCGCAGGATTGCTTCAGGCCCTAATCTGGTTCCGGCACGGCATGCTGAGCCTTTGGCTAATTCCTCTTCCTGGTGGGAAATGAGCGTTAAATTTGTTCGTGCAGACACCTACAGCTAATCTCTCATTGGTTCTCCCTATTCCTGTTCATCTTGCGCAGAAATTCCAAACTGTGCCAAACAGGAGGTTAAAGGCACTGAGTCTCCAAGTGGGCAGAGTGTTAGTAAAGCGTCTGGAATGGTAAAACCGAGTAGGAGGGGACGAAAACTGAGATGCATTTAAAAAGGTTTCCCGGTCACACGGTGGACCATATTCTGGGTTTCCCATGCGTGTTTTACCTGAAGGAAGAATCCCTTCAACCTGGAGAGTTGGGACCCATGGAATGGGTACCATGCAGTATGACTTCAAAGGGTTGCCTTTGCTCACCGAACGTCACCAATGTTATCAGCCCGAAGTGTCCAGCCTTATGTCTCACTCAGCTCGGGGTGTAGATGTGGTAATTCCAGGTTGCATCACAAGCCCTGAGTGAATTATTTAAGAATTGCTCTCTATTTCACTGTCATTGTGTTTTGTTTTCAAAATTTATTTTGATAATGGGATTTATCGGATTTTCGCTGCTGCGTTTAGGCCGCTGTACACACGCTTGATTTCCTTATGGAGACATATAAATCCATGGGTTTTAAGATTCTTACTTGTCAGGTATGTTCCCAGGCGTTGAATATGGGGTGTTGAGTACATTTCATTGAGCAAGGAGTAGGTCTTGTCTATTATATATTTGGCTTATGGAACGGTATCGGTGCTAATTTCAATCTCTGGTTTTATGCAGCACCCCAACTCACCTTTCCCCATTAGCAAGCATAATTTGGTTTTCTAAATTTGAGACCCTGTTCTGTTTTGTAATTCAGTTCATGTGTAGCCAAGTTTACATTCCGTGTATTAGTGATATCTTATGATGTTTCTTTTTCTGTGTGACTTATTTCTCGTAGAATCATCGTTCCTGAATCCACTCATTATGCCGCTACGGACCTGATGACGTAGATTTCATTGCTGAGTGATATTCCATTGTACGTGCGTACCACAACTTCTTTATCCATTTTTTGCTTTCTCAGATAGTTAACTTATACCGTAGACAATGTTCTTGTAAACAGAGCCATCCCAAACTTTGGGGTGGCTGTGTGTTTTTGATTTTAATTTCCCTAAGCTATAGGACCATAAGTGGAAGTGCCATAGGCTGTGTTGCTTTGTTTCCTACGTGTTTCAGGAAACACCATACACTTCTCCAGAGTGGCTGTTGGCAATTTACATCCCGCCCATCAGCATAACAAGGCTCCCTGTTCTCCATGACCTGTCCTGCCTTTCTGGATTTTACACTTTGTTCAGATGGCCCTTTTGACCGGTGGGCAGTGAGACTTCATTGTAGTGCAGATTTCCTTCACACGCTTGCTTGGTGGCCAAAAAGCGCGTATGCGTTTTTTCCTGAATATATTCAGGAAAAAACGCATACGCGCTTTTTGGCCAAGTGCATCATTGTCAACATTCTGCCTCTTTTCCTATGCTTTAAGTGCAATTCCTGTCTACCCCCTGAAATCGTTTTCCTGAAATTCTGCCCCGCTTTCAAGTCCTCTTCGAAGACTTACTTCAATACATTTTTGGATGATAGCTGTCATTCATAACTCTGCAGGTTTGTGAATTTCAGTGGCCCTGAGCTCCTTTCTTCAACTCACTTTCTTGTGAGCTGGCTGCAAAACCGCAGGATTGCTTAGGGCGCTAATCTGTTTCTGGCAGGGCACGCTGAGCCTTTGGTTAATTCCTCTTCCTGGTGGGAAATGAGCGTTCCATTTGCCCGTGTAGGCACCTACAGCTAGTCTCTCATTGGTTCTCCCTATTCCTGTACATCTTGCGCAGAAATTGCAAACTGTGCCCAACAGGAGGTTAATGGCACTGACTCTCCAAGTGGGGAGAGTGTTAGTAAAGCGTCTGGAATGATGAACCCGAGTACCAGGGGACGAAAACTGAGATGCATTTGAAAACGTTTTCCGGTCACACAGTGCACAGTACTGTGCGTTTCCCATGCATGTTTTAGCTGAAGGAAGAATCCCTTAAACCTGGAGAGTTGGGACCCATGTAATGGGTACCATGCAGTATGACTTCAAAGGGTCTGCGTTTGCTCAACGAACCTCACCAATGCTATCAGCCCGAAGTGTCCAGCCTTATGTCTCACCCAGCTCTGGATGTAGATGTGGTAAATCCAGGTTGCATCACATGCCCTGAATGAATTATTTAAGAATTGCTCTCTATTTCACTGTCATTGTGTTTTGTTTTTGTAATTCATTTTGATAATGGGATTTATTGGATTTTCTCTGCTGCGTTCATGCAGCTGTACACACGCTTGATTGTCTTAAGGAGACATATAAATCCATGGGTTTGAAGATTCTTACTAGTCAGGTGTATTCCTAGGCGTTGAATATGAGGTGTTTAGTCCATTTCGTTGAGCAAGGGGTAGGTCTTGACTATTACATATTTGGCTTATGGAAAGGTATCTGTGCTAATTTCTATCCCTGCTTTTATGCAGCACCCCAACACACTTTTCCCCTTAAGCATGCATAAGTTGGTTTTCTAAATTTGAGACCCTGTTCTGTTTTGTAATTCAGTTCATGTGTAGCCAAGTTTACATTCCGTGTATTAGTGATAACTTATGATGTTTCATTTTCTGTGTGACTTATTTCACTTAGAATCATCGTACCTGAATCCACTCATTATGCCGCGACGGGCCTGATGAAATAGATTTCATTGGTGAGTGATATTCCTTTGTAAGTACGTACCACACTTCTTTATCCATTTTTCGCTTTCTGGGATATTTAACTTGTTCCGTAGACGAGGTTCTTGTAAACAGAGCCGTCCGACACTTTGGGGTTGCTGTCTGTGTTTGATTTTAATTTCCGTGATCTATAAGACCATAAGTGGAAGTGCCATAGTCTCCGTTGCTTTGTTTCTTAGGTGTTTCAGGAAACACCATACACTTCTCCAGAGTGGCTGTTGGCATTTACATCCCGCCCATCAGCAATACAAGGCTCCCTGTTCTCCATGGCCTGTCCTGTGTTTCTGGTTTTTACACTTTTTTCAGATGGCCCTTTTGACGAATGGGAAATGAGACTTCATTGTAGTGCGGATTTCCATTGCTCGAGTGCTTGGTTGGCCAAAAAGGGCATATGTGTTTTTTCCTGAATATATTCAGGAAAAAATATTTACGCACTTTTGTCCAAGTGCATCACTGTCAAAGATCTGCCGCTTTTCACATGCTTTAAATGCAATTCCAATCTACCTCCTGAAATATGATTCCTGCAATTCTGCCTCGTTTTCAAGTCCTCTTTGCAGACTTACTTCCATATATTTTTGCCAATAGCTGTCATTTATAACTCTGCAGGTTTGTGAATTACAGTGCCCGTGATTTCCTTTCTTAACTCGTTTCCTTGAAAACTGGCCACAGAACCGCAGGTTTGCTTCAGGTCGTAATCAGGGTCCGGCACGGCACTCTGAGACTTTGGTTCATTCCACTTCCTGGTGGGAAATTAGAGTTAAATGTGCCCCTCCAGACACCTGCCTCACTCCTAGCCCCTTGGTGATGTGTGTCCTCTGGTTTGAGGCCACATGTGCTGGGTTCCTCACCTTTGGCTGATGTGGCCCCACTGGTGTGAGGACACTCCTGCCTGGTTCCCATCCCCTTGGTGATGTGGGCCCTCCGGTGAGAGTCTGATCCTGGTTGGGTTCCTCACACTTCTGTGAGGTGGGCCCTCTTCTCTGAGGTCACTCCTGCCTGGCTGGCACACCCCGCCTTGGCGACGTCGGCCCTCTGGTGGGATTTGGTGCCTGCTGGGTGTCTCCTCCCCTCGGTAATGAGGGCCCTCTGGCGTCAGGCCCTAACTCCTGGGCTCCCAATATTTTCTGATATGCGCCCTGTGGTTCGAGTACACTCCTGCCAGGTTCCCAACCCCATGGGAATGTGGGCCTTCTGCTCTGAGGTCCCAACCGTGGGTTACTCAGTTTCATGATGAGGGCCCTCTGCTGCGAGTTCTCTCCGGCCTGGATCCCATAGCCTCGCTGCTCTTGGCCACCTGCTGGGAGGTTACAACTGCGGGATTCCTCACCTTTTTTCTTCTATGGGCCCTCTGTTTTGAGACTCCTCCTGCCTGCCTCACTCCCAGCCCCTTGGTGATGTGTGTCCTCTGGTTTGAGGCCACGTATGCTGGGTCCCTCGCCTTTCGATGATGTGGCCCCACTGATGTGAGGACACTCCTGCCTGGTTCCTATCCCCTTGATGATGTGGGCCCTCTGGTGAGAGTCTGATCCTGGCTGGGTTCCTCACCCTTCTGTGAGGGGGGCCCTCTGCTCTGAGGTCACTCCTGCCTGGCTGGCACACCCCACCTGGGCAACATCGGCCCTCTTGTGGCAGTTGGAGCCTGCTGGGAACCTCCCCTCGGTGATGGGGGCCCTCTTGCCTCAGGCCCTAACTGCTGGGCACCCACATTTTCTGATACGTGCTAAGTGGTGCGAGGACACTCTTGCGAGGTTCCCATCCCCATGGGCATGTGAACCTTCTCTTCTAAGGTCCCAACACCTGTGCTGTTCACCGTTTCATGATGTTGGCTCTCTGGTGTTAGTTCACCCAGGGCTAGATCCCATAGACTCTGTGCTCTGAGCGGCCTGCTGGGAGGTTCCTACTGCTGGATTCCTTACCTCTTTTATTCTTTGGGTCCTGTGTTTTCATGCTCCTACTTCCTGACTCACTTCCAGCCCATTTGTGATGTAGGTCCTCTGGTTTAAAGCCACATGTACCGGTTTCCTCACCTTTATTGATGTGGCCCCACTGGTGTGAGGACACTCCTGCCTGGTTCCCATCCCCTTGGTGATGGGGGCCCTCTGGTGAGAGTCTGATCCTGTCTGGATTCCTCACACTTCTGGGAGGTGGGCCCTCTGCTGTGAGGTCAATCCTGCCTGGCTGGCACACGTCAACTTGGCGACGTGGTACCTCAGTTGGGAGTTGGTGCCTGCTGGGAGTCTCCTCCCCTCGGTAATGAGGGCCCTCTGGCGTCAGACCCTAACTCCTGGGCTCCCAAAATTTTCTGATGTGCGCCCTGTGGTGCGAGTACACTCCTGCCAGGATCCCAACCCCATGGGAATGTGGGTCTTCTGCTCTGAGGTCCCAATGGTACGTTCCTCAGTTTCATGATGAGGGCCCTCTGGTGTGAGTTCACTCCGGCATGGACCCCATAGCCTCGCTGCTCCTGGCCTCCTGCGGGGAGGTTCCAACTGTGGGATTCCTCACCTTTTTCCTTCTATGGGCCCTCTGTTTTGAGACTCCTCCTGCCTGCCTCACTCCCAGCCCCTTGGTGATGTGTGTCCTCTGGTTTGAGGCCACGTGTGCTGGGTCCCTCACCTTTCGATGATGTGGCCCCACTGGTGTGAGGACACTCCTGCCTGGTTCCTATCCCCTTGGTGATGTGGGCCCTCTGGTGAGAGTCTGATCCTGGCTGGGTTCCTCCCACTTCTGTGAGGTGGGCCCTCTGCTGTGAGGTCACTCCTGCCTGGCTGGCACACCCCGCCTTGGCAATGTCGGCCCTCTTGTGGCAGTTGGAGCCTGCTCGGAGCCTCCTCCCCTCGGTGATGACGGCCCTCTGGCGTCAGGCCCTAACTGCTGGGTACCCACATTTTCTGATACGTGCTAAGTGGTGCGAGGACACTCGTGCCATGTTCCCAACCCCATGGGGATGTGGGCCTTCTGCTCTGAGGTCCCAACGGCTGGGTTGCTCACAGTTTCATGATGTGGGCCCTCGGCTGTGAGTTCACTGCGGCCTGGATGACATAGACTCGGTGCTCTTGGCCGCCTGCTGGGAGGTTCCCACTGCACGATTCCTCAGCTTTTTTATTCTATTGGCCCTGTGTTGTGAGTCTACTCCTGCCTGCCTCACTCCGAGCCCCTTGGAGATCTGGATCCTCTGGTTTAGGCCACATGTGCTGGGTTCCTCACCTTTCTATGATGTGGCCACCCTGGTGTGAAGACAGTCCTGCCTGGTTCTGATGCCCTTGGTGATGTGGGCCCTCTGGTGAGAGTCTTACCCTGGCTGGGTTCCTCACCATTCTGTGAGGTAGGCCCTCAGCTGTGAGGTCACTCCTGCCTGGCTGTTGCACGTCACCTTGGCGACATGGGCCCTCAGTTGGGAGTTGGTGCCTGCTTGGGGTCTCCTCCCCTTGGTAATGAGGGCCCTCTGGCGTCAGGCCCTAACTTCTGGGCTCCCAAAATTCTCTGATGTGCGCCCTGTGGTGCGAGTACACTTCTGCCAGGGCCCCAACCACATGGGAATGTGGGCCTTCTGCTCTAAGGTCCCAACGGCTGGGTTGCTCACAGTTTCATGATGAGGCCCCTCTGTTTTGAGTTCAGTCAGGCCTGGATCCCATAGCCTCGCTGCTCCTGGCCACCTGCTGGGAGGTTCCAACTGCGGGATTCCTCACCTTTTTTACGCTATGGGCCCTCTGTTTGGAGGCTCCTCCTGCCTGCCTCACTCCCATCCCCTTGGTGATGTGTGTCCTGTAGTTTGAGGCCACGTGTGCTGGGTCCGTCACATTTCGGTGATGTGGCCACACTGGTGTGAGGACACTCCTGCCTGGTTTCCATTCCCTTGGTGATGTGGGCCCTCCGGTGAGAGTCTGATCCTCTTTGGGTTCCTCACACTTTTGTGTGATTGGCCCTCTGCTCTGAGGTCACTCCTGCCTGGCTGGCACACCCCGCATTGGCGACGTCGGCCTTCTGGTAGCAGTTGGAGCTTGCTGGGAGCCTCCTCTCCTCAGTGATGAGGGCCCTCTGGCGTCCGGCCCTAACTGCTGGGCTCCCCACCTTTTCTGATGTGTGCCCACTGGTGCGATGACACTCCTGCTTGGTTCCCTTCCCCATGGGGATGTGGGCCTTGTGCTCTGAGGTTACAACGGCTGGGTTGCTTACAGTATCACGATGAGAGCCCTCTGTTGTGAGTTCATTACTGCCTGGGTCCCATAGCCTCGGTGCTCTGGGCCGCCTGCTGGGATGTTCCAACTGCTGGATTCCTCACCTTTTTTATACAATGGGCCATGTGTTTTGAGGTTAATCCTGCCTGCCTCGCTCCGAGACCCATGGTGATGTGGGTCCTCTGGTTTGAGGCCACATGTGCTGGGTACCTCAACTTTCGATGATGTGGCCCCACGGGTGTGAGGACACTCCTGCCTGGTTCCCAGCCCCTTGCTTATGTGGGCACTCTGGTGAGAGTCTGATCCTGACTGGGTTCCTTACCCTTCTGTGAGGTGGGCCCTCTGATGTGAGGTCACTCCTGCCTGGATGTCTCATGTCGCCTTGGTGACGTAGGCCCTCTGTTGGCCACTGAAGCATGCTGGGAGCCTCCTACCCTCTTTAATAAGGGCCCTGGAAGAAACGCATATGCCCTTTTTGACCAAGTGCATCATTGTCGAGGTTCTGCCTCTTCTCCTATACTTTCAGAGGACTTCCCGTCTACCTCCTGAAATCGTATTCCTGGAATTCTGCCCCGTGTTCAAGTCCTCTTTGCAGCCTTACTTCAATATATTTTTGGACGATAGCTGTCATTTATAACTCTGCAGGTTTGTGAATTACAGTGCCCCTGAGCTCCTTTCTTCAACTCGCTTTCTTGTGAGCTGGCCGCAAAACCGCAGGATTGCTTCAGGCCCTAATCTGGTTCCGGCACGGCATGCTGAGCCTTTGGCTAATTCCTCTTCCTGGTGGGAAATGAGCGTTAAATTTGTTCGTGCAGACACCTACAGCTAATCTCTCATTGGTTCTCCCTATTCCTGTTCATCTTGCGCAGAAATTCCAAACTGTGCCAAACAGGAGGTTAAAGGCACTGAGTCTCCAAGTGGGCAGAGTGTTAGTAAAGCGTCTGGAATGGTAAAACCGAGTAGGAGGGGACGAAAACTGAGATGCATTTAAAAAGGTTTCCCGGTCACACGGTGGACCATATTCTGGGTTTCCCATGCGTGTTTTACCTGAAGGAAGAATCCCTTCAACCTGGAGAGTTGGGACCCATGGAATGGGTACCATGCAGTATGACTTCAAAGGGTTGCCTTTGCTCACCGAACGTCACCAATGTTATCAGCCCGAAGTGTCCAGCCTTATGTCTCACTCAGCTCGGGGTGTAGATGTGGTAATTCCAGGTTGCATCACAAGCCCTGAGTGAATTATTTAAGAATTGCTCTCTATTTCACTGTCATTGTGTTTTGTTTTCAAAATTTATTTTGATAATGGGATTTATCGGATTTTCGCTGCTGCGTTTAGGCCGCTGTACACACGCTTGATTTCCTTATGGAGACATATAAATCCATGGGTTTTAAGATTCTTACTTGTCAGGTATGTTCCCAGGCGTTGAATATGGGGTGTTGAGTACATTTCATTGAGCAAGGAGTAGGTCTTGTCTATTATATATTTGGCTTATGGAACGGTATCGGTGCTAATTTCAATCTCTGGTTTTATGCAGCACCCCAACTCACCTTTCCCCATTAGCAAGCATAATTTGGTTTTCTAAATTTGAGACCCTGTTCTGTTTTGTAATTCAGTTCATGTGTAGCCAAGTTTACATTCCGTGTATTAGTGATATCTTATGATGTTTCTTTTTCTGTGTGACTTATTTCTCGTAGAATCATCGTTCCTGAATCCACTCATTATGCCGCTACGGACCTGATGACGTAGATTTCATTGCTGAGTGATATTCCATTGTACGTGCGTACCACAACTTCTTTATCCATTTTTTGCTTTCTCAGATAGTTAACTTATACCGTAGACAATGTTCTTGTAAACAGAGCCATCCCAAACTTTGGGGTGGCTGTGTGTTTTTGATTTTAATTTCCCTAAGCTATAGGACCATAAGTGGAAGTGCCATAGGCTGTGTTGCTTTGTTTCCTACGTGTTTCAGGAAACACCATACACTTCTCCAGAGTGGCTGTTGGCAATTTACATCCCGCCCATCAGCATAACAAGGCTCCCTGTTCTCCATGACCTGTCCTGCCTTTCTGGATTTTACACTTTGTTCAGATGGCCCTTTTGACCGGTGGGCAGTGAGACTTCATTGTAGTGCAAATTTCCTTCACACGCTTGCTTGGTGGCCAAAAAGCGCGTATGCGTTTTTTCCTGAATATATTCAGGAAAAAACGCATACGCGCTTTTTGGCCAAGTGCATCATTGTCGACATTCTGCCTCTTTTCCTATGCTTTAAGTGCAATTCCTGTCTACCCCCTGAAATCGTTTTCCTGAAATTCTGCCCCGCTTTCAAGTCCTCTTCGAAGACTTACTTCAATACATTTTTGGATGATAGCTGTCATTCATAACTCTGCAGGTTTGTGAATTTCAGTGGCCCTGAGCTCCTTTCTTCAACTCACTTTCTTGTGAGCTGGCTGCAAAACCGCAGGATTGCTTAGGGCGCTAATCTGTTTCTGGCAGGGCACGCTGAGCCTTTGGTTAATTCCTCTTCCTGGTGGGAAATGAGCGTTCCATTTGCCCGTGTAGGCACCTACAGCTAGTCTCTCATTGGTTCTCCCTATTCCTGTACATCTTGCGCAGAAATTGCAAACTGTGCCCAACAGGAGGTTAATGGCACTGACTCTCCAAGTGGGGAGAGTGTTAGTAAAGCGTCTGGAATGATGAACCCGAGTACCAGGGGACGAAAACTGAGATGCATTTGAAAACGTTTTCCGGTCACACAGTGCACAGTACTGTGCGTTTCCCATGCATGTTTTAGCTGAAGGAAGAATCCCTTAAACCTGGAGAGTTGGGACCCATGTAATGGGTACCATGCAGTATGACTTCAAAGGGTCTGCGTTTGCTCAACGAACCTCACCAATGCTATCAGCCCGAAGTGTCCAGCCTTATGTCTCACCCAGCTCTGGATGTAGATGTGGTAAATCCAGGTTGCATCACATGCCCTGAATGAATTATTTAAGAATTGCTCTCTATTTCACTGTCATTGTGTTTTGTTTTTGTAATTCATTTTGATAATGGGATTTATTGGATTTTCTCTGCTGCGTTCATGCAGCTGTACACACGCTTGATTGTCTTAAGGAGACATATAAATCCATGGGTTTGAAGATTCTTACTAGTCAGGTGTATTCCTAGGCGTTGAATATGAGGTGTTTAGTCCATTTCGTTGAGCAAGGGGTAGGTCTTGACTATTACATATTTGGCTTATGGAAAGGTATCTGTGCTAATTTCTATCCCTGCTTTTATGCAGCACCCCAACACACTTTTCCCCTTAAGCATGCATAAGTTGGTTTTCTAAATTTGAGACCCTGTTCTGTTTTGTAATTCAGTTCATGTGTAGCCAAGTTTACATTCCGTGTATTAGTGATAACTTATGATGTTTCATTTTCTGTGTGACTTATTTCACTTAGAATCATCGTACCTGAATCCACTCATTATGCCGCGACGGGCCTGATGAAATAGATTTCATTGGTGAGTGATATTCCTTTGTAAGTACGTACCACACTTCTTTATCCATTTTTCGCTTTCTGGGATATTTAACTTGTTCCGTAGACGAGGTTCTTGTAAACAGAGCCGTCCGACACTTTGGGGTTGCTGTCTGTGTTTGATTTTAATTTCCGTGATCTATAAGACCATAAGTGGAAGTGCCATAGTCTCCGTTGCTTTGTTTCTTAGGTGTTTCAGGAAACACCATACACTTCTCCAGAGTGGCTGTTGGCATTTACATCCCGCCCATCAGCAATACAAGGCTCCCTGTTCTCCATGGCCTGTCCTGTGTTTCTGGTTTTTACACTTTTTTCAGATGGCCCTTTTGACGAATGGGAAATGAGACTTCATTGTAGTGCGGATTTCCATTGCTCGAGTGCTTGGTTGGCCAAAAAGGGCATATGTGTTTTTTCCTGAATATATTCAGGAAAAAATATTTACGCACTTTTGTCCAAGTGCATCACTGTCAAAGATCTGCCGCTTTTCACATGCTTTAAATGCAATTCCAATCTACCTCCTGAAATATGATTCCTGCAATTCTGCCTCGTTTTCAAGTCCTCTTTGCAGACTTACTTCCATATATTTTTGCCAATAGCTGTCATTTATAACTCTGCAGGTTTGTGAATTACAGTGCCCGTGATTTCCTTTCTTAACTCGTTTCCTTGAAAACTGGCCACAGAACCGCAGGTTTGCTTCAGGTCGTAATCAGGGTCCGGCACGGCACTCTGAGACTTTGGTTCATTCCACTTCCTGGTGGGAAATTAGAGTTAAATGTGCCCCTCCAGACACCTGCCTCACTCCTAGCCCCTTGGTGATGTGTGTCCTCTGGTTTGAGGCCACATGTGCTGGGTTCCTCACCTTTGGCTGATGTGGCCCCACTGGTGTGAGGACACTCCTGCCTGGTTCCCATCCCCTTGGTGATGTGGGCCCTCCGGTGAGAGTCTGATCCTGGTTGGGTTCCTCACACTTCTGTGAGGTGGGCCCTCTTCTCTGAGGTCACTCCTGCCTGGCTGGCACACCCCGCCTTGGCGACGTCGGCCCTCTGGTGGGATTTGGTGCCTGCTGGGTGTCTCCTCCCCTCGGTAATGAGGGCCCTCTGGCGTCAGGCCCTAACTCCTGGGCTCCCAATATTTTCTGATATGCGCCCTGTGGTTCGAGTACACTCCTGCCAGGTTCCCAACCCCATGGGAATGTGGGCCTTCTGCTCTGAGGTCCCAACCGTGGGTTACTCAGTTTCATGATGAGGGCTCTCTGCTGCGAGTTCTCTCCGGCCTGGATCCCATAGCCTCGCTGCTCTTGGCCACCTGCTGGGAGGTTACAACTGCGGGATTCCTCACCTTTTTTCTTCTATGGGCCCTCTGTTTTGAGACTCCTCCTGCCTGCCTCACTCCCAGCCCCTTGGTGATGTGTGTCCTCTGGTTTGAGGCCACGTATGCTGGGTCCCTCGCCTTTCGATGATGTGGCCCCACTGATGTGAGGACACTCCTGCCTGGTTCCTATCCCCTTGATGATGTGGGCCCTCTGGTGAGAGTCTGATCCTGGCTGGGTTCCTCACCCTTCTGTGAGGGGGGCCCTCTGCTCTGAGGTCACTCCTGCCTGGCTGGCACACCCCACCTGGGCAACATCGGCCCTCTTGTGGCAGTTGGAGCCTGCTGGGAACCTCCCCTCGGTGATGGGGGCCCTCTTGCCTCAGGCCCTAACTGCTGGGCACCCACATTTTCTGATACGTGCTAAGTGGTGCGAGGACACTCTTGCGAGGTTCCCATCCCCATGGGCATGTGAACCTTCTCTTCTAAGGTCCCAACACCTGTGTTGTTCACCGTTTCATGATGTTGGCTCTCTGGTGTTAGTTCACCCAGGGCTAGATCCCATAGACTCTGTGCTCTGAGCGGCCTGCTGGGAGGTTCCTACTGCTGGATTCCTTACCTCTTTTATTCTTTGGGTCCTGTGTTTTCATGCTCCTACTTCCTGACTCACTTCCAGCCCATTTGTGATGTAGGTCCTCTGGTTTAAAGCCACATGTACCGGTTTCCTCACCTTTATTGATGTGGCCCCACTGGTGTGAGGACACTCCTGCCTGGTTCCCATCCCCTTGGTGATGGGGGCCCTCTGGTGAGAGTCTGATCCTGTCTGGATTCCTCACACTTCTGGGAGGTGGGCCCTCTGCTGTGAGGTCAATCCTGCCTGGCTGGCACACGTCAACTTGGCGACGTGGTACCTCAGTTGGGAGTTGGTGCCTGCTGGGAGTCTCCTCCCCTCGGTAATGAGGGCCCTCTGGCGTCAGACCCTAACTCCTGGGCTCCCAAAATTTTCTGATGTGCGCCCTGTGGTGCGAGTACACTCCTGCCAGGATCCCAACCCCATGGGAATGTGGGTCTTCTGCTCTGAGGTCCCAATGGTACGTTCCTCAGTTTCATGATGAGGGCCCTCTGGTGTGAGTTCACTCCGGCATGGACCCCATAGCCTCGCTGCTCCTGGCCTCCTGCGGGGAGGTTCCAACTGTGGGATTCCTCACCTTTTTCCTTCTATGGGCCCTCTGTTTTGAGACTCCTCCTGCCTGCCTCACTCCCAGCCCCTTGGTGATGTGTGTCCTCTGGTTTGAGGCCACGTGTGCTGGGTCCCTCACCTTTCGATGATGTGGCCCCACTGGTGTGAGGACACTCCTGCCTGGTTCCTATCCCCTTGGTGATGTGGGCCCTCTGGTGAGAGTCTGATCCTGGCTGGGTTCCTCCCACTTCTGTGAGGTGGGCCCTCTGCTGTGAGGTCACTCCTGCCTGGCTGGCACACCCCGCCTTGGCAATGTCGGCCCTCTTGTGGCAGTTGGAGCCTGCTCGGAGCCTCCTCCCCTCGGTGATGACGGCCCTCTGGCGTCAGGCCCTAACTGCTGGGTACCCACATTTTCTGATACGTGCTAAGTGGTGCGAGGACACTCGTGCCATGTTCCCAACCCCATGGGGATGTGGGCCTTCTGCTCTGAGGTCCCAACGGCTGGGTTGCTCACAGTTTCATGATGTGGGCCCTCGGCTGTGAGTTCACTGCGGCCTGGATGACATAGACTCGGTGCTCTTGGCCGCCTGCTGGGAGGTTCCCACTGCACGATTCCTCAGCTTTTTTATTCTATTGGCCCTGTGTTGTGAGTCTACTCCTGCCTGCCTCACTCCGAGCCCCTTGGAGATCTGGATCCTCTGGTTTAGGCCACATGTGCTGGGTTCCTCACCTTTCTATGATGTGGCCACCCTGGTGTGAAGACAGTCCTGCCTGGTTCTGATGCCCTTGGTGATGTGGGCCCTCTGGTGAGAGTCTTACCCTGGCTGGGTTCCTCACCATTCTGTGAGGTAGGCCCTCAGCTGTGAGGTCACTCCTGCCTGGCTGTTGCACGTCACCTTGGCGACATGGGCCCTCAGTTGGGAGTTGGTGCCTGCTTGGGGTCTCCTCCCCTTGGTAATGAGGGCCCTCTGGCGTCAGGCCCTAACTTCTGGGCTCCCAAAATTCTCTGATGTGCGCCCTGTGGTGCGAGTACACTTCTGCCAGGGCCCCAACCACATGGGAATGTGGGCCTTCTGCTCTAAGGTCCCAACGGCTGGGTTGCTCACAGTTTCATGATGAGGCCCCTCTGTTTTGAGTTCAGTCAGGCCTGGATCCCATAGCCTCGCTGCTCCTGGCCACCTGCTGGGAGGTTCCAACTGCGGGATTCCTCACCTTTTTTACGCTATGGGCCCTCTGTTTGGAGGCTCCTCCTGCCTGCCTCACTCCCATCCCCTTGGTGATGTGTGTCCTGTAGTTTGAGGCCACGTGTGCTGGGTCCGTCACATTTCGGTGATGTGGCCACACTGGTGTGAGGACACTCCTGCCTGGTTTCCATTCCCTTGGTGATGTGGGCCCTCCGGTGAGAGTCTGATCCTCTTTGGGTTCCTCACACTTTTGTGTGATTGGCCCTCTGCTCTGAGGTCACTCCTGCCTGGCTGGCACACCCCGCATTGGCGACGTCGGCCTTCTGGTAGCAGTTGGAGCTTGCTGGGAGCCTCCTCTCCTCAGTGATGAGGGCCCTCTGGCGTCCGGCCCTAACTGCTGGGCTCCCCACCTTTTCTGATGTGTGCCCACTGGTGCGATGACACTCCTGCTTGGTTCCCTTCCCCATGGGGATGTGGGCCTTGTGCTCTGAGGTTACAACGGCTGGGTTGCTTACAGTATCACGATGAGAGCCCTCTGTTGTGAGTTCATTACTGCCTGGGTCCCATAGCCTCGGTGCTCTGGGCCGCCTGCTGGGATGTTCCAACTGCTGGATTCCTCACCTTTTTTATACAATGGGCCATGTGTTTTGAGGTTAATCCTGCCTGCCTCGCTCCGAGACCCATGGTGATGTGGGTCCTCTGGTTTGAGGCCACATGTGCTGGGTACCTCAACTTTCGATGATGTGGCCCCACGGGTGTGAGGACACTCCTGCCTGGTTCCCAGCCCCTTGCTTATGTGGGCACTCTGGTGAGAGTCTGATCCTGACTGGGTTCCTTACCCTTCTGTGAGGTGGGCCCTCTGATGTGAGGTCACTCCTGCCTGGATGTCTCATGTCGCCTTGGTGACGTAGGCCCTCTGTTGGCCACTGAAGCATGCTGGGAGCCTCCTACCCTCTTTAATAAGGGCCCTGGAAGAAACGCATATGCCCTTTTTGACCAAGTGCATCATTGTCGAGGTTCTGCCTCTTCTCCTATACTTTCAGAGGACTTCCCGTCTACCTCCTGAAATCGTATTCCTGGAATTCTGCCCCGCGTTCAAGTCCTCTTTGCAGCCTTACTTCAATATATTTTTGGACGATAGCTGTCATTTATAACTCTGCAGGTTTGTGAATTACAGTGCCCCTGAGCTCCTTTCTTCAACTCGCTTTCTTGTGAGCTGGCCGCAAAACCGCAGGATTGCTTCAGGCCCTAATCTGGTTCTGGCACGGCATGCTGAGCCTTTGGCTAATTCCTCTTCCTGGTGGGAAATGAGCGTTAAATTTGTTCGTGCAGACACCTACAGCTAATCTCTCATTGGTTCTCCCTATTCCTGTTCATCTTGCGCAGAAATTCCAAACTGTGCCAAACAGGAGGTTAAAGGCACTGAGTCTCCAAGTGGGCAGAGTGTTAGTAAAGCGTCTGGAATGGTAAAACCGAGTAGGAGGGGACGAAAACTGAGATGCATTTAAAAAGGTTTCCCGGTCACACGGTGGACCATATTCTGGGTTTCCCATGCGTGTTTTACCTGAAGGAAGAATCCCTTCAACCTGGAGAGTTGGGACCCATGGAATGGGTACCATGCAGTATGACTTCAAAGGGTTGCCTTTGCTCACCGAACGTCACCAATGTTATCAGCCCGAAGTGTCCAGCCTTATGTCTCACTCAGCTCGGGGTGTAGATGTGGTAATTCCAGGTTGCATCACAAGCCCTGAGTGAATTATTTAAGAATTGCTCTCTATTTCACTGTCATTGTGTTTTGTTTTCAAAATTTATTTTGATAATGGGATTTATCGGATTTTCGCTGCTGCGTTTAGGCCGCTGTACACACGCTTGATTTCCTTATGGAGACATATAAATCCATGGGTTTTAAGATTCTTACTTGTCAGGTATGTTCCCAGGCGTTGAATATGGGGTGTTGAGTACATTTCATTGAGCAAGGAGTAGGTCTTGTCTATTATATATTTGGCTTATGGAACGGTATCGGTGCTAATTTCAATCTCTGGTTTTATGCAGCACCCCAACTCACCTTTCCCCATTAGCAAGCATAATTTGGTTTTCTAAATTTGAGACCCTGTTCTGTTTTGTAATTCAGTTCATGTGTAGCCAAGTTTACATTCCGTGTATTAGTGATATCTTATGATGTTTCTTTTTCTGTGTGACTTATTTCTCGTAGAATCATCGTTCCTGAATCCACTCATTATGCCGCTACGGACCTGATGACGTAGATTTCATTGCTGAGTGATATTCCATTGTACGTGCGTACCACAACTTCTTTATCCATTTTTTGCTTTCTCAGATAGTTAACTTATACCGTAGACAATGTTCTTGTAAACAGAGCCATCCCAAACTTTGGGGTGGCTGTGTGTTTTTGATTTTAATTTCCCTAAGCTATAGGACCATAAGTGGAAGTGCCATAGGCTGTGTTGCTTTGTTTCCTACGTGTTTCAGGAAACACCATACACTTCTCCAGAGTGGCTGTTGGCAATTTACATCCCGCCCATCAGCATAACAAGGCTCCCTGTTCTCCATGACCTGTCCTGCCTTTCTGGATTTTACACTTTGTTCAGATGGCCCTTTTGACCGGTGGGCAGTGAGACTTCATTGTAGTGCAGATTTCCTTCACACGCTTGCTTGGTGGCCAAAAAGCGCGTATGCGTTTTTTCCTGAATATATTCAGGAAAAAACGCATACGCGCTTTTTGGCCAAGTGCATCATTGTCGACATTCTGCCTCTTTTCCTATGCTTTAAGTGCAATTCCTGTCTACCCCCTGAAATCGTTTTCCTGAAATTCTGCCCCGCTTTCAAGTCCTCTTCGAAGACTTACTTCAATACATTTTTGGATGATAGCTGTCATTCATAACTCTGCAGGTTTGTGAATTTCAGTGGCCCTGAGCTCCTTTCTTCAACTCACTTTCTTGTGAGCTGGCTGCAAAACCGCAGGATTGCTTAGGGCGCTAATCTGTTTCTGGCAGGGCACGCTGAGCCTTTGGTTAATTCCTCTTCCTGGTGGGAAATGAGCGTTCCATTTGCCCGTGTAGGCACCTACAGCTAGTCTCTCATTGGTTCTCCCTATTCCTGTACATCTTGCGCAGAAATTGCAAACTGTGCCCAACAGGAGGTTAATGGCACTGACTCTCCAAGTGGGGAGAGTGTTAGTAAAGCGTCTGGAATGATGAACCCGAGTACCAGGGGACGAAAACTGAGATGCATTTGAAAACGTTTTCCGGTCACACAGTGCACAGTACTGTGCGTTTCCCATGCATGTTTTAGCTGAAGGAAGAATCCCTTAAACCTGGACAGTTGGGACCCATGTAATGGGTACCATGCAGTATGACTTCAAAGGGTCTGCGTTTGCTCAACGAACCTCACCAATGCTATCAGCCCGAAGTGTCCAGCCTTATGTCTCACCCAGCTCTGGATGTAGATGTGGTAAATCCAGGTTGCATCACATGCCCTGAATGAATTATTTAAGAATTGCTCTCTATTTCACTGTCATTGTGTTTTGTTTTTGTAATTCATTTTGATAATGGGATTTATTGGATTTTCTCTGCTGCGTTCATGCAGCTGTACACACGCTTGATTGTCTTAAGGAGACATATAAATCCATGGGTTTGAAGATTCTTACTAGTCAGGTGTATTCCTAGGCGTTGAATATGAGGTGTTTAGTCCATTTCGTTGAGCAAGGGGTAGGTCTTGACTATTACATATTTGGCTTATGGAAAGGTATCTGTGCTAATTTCTATCCCTGCTTTTATGCAGCACCCCAACACACTTTTCCCCTTAAGCATGCATAAGTTGGTTTTCTAAATTTGAGACCCTGTTCTGTTTTGTAATTCAGTTCATGTGTAGCCAAGTTTACATTCCGTGTATTAGTGATAACTTATGATGTTTCATTTTCTGTGTGACTTATTTCACTTAGAATCATCGTACCTGAATCCACTCATTATGCCGCGACGGGCCTGATGAAATAGATTTCATTGGTGAGTGATATTCCTTTGTAAGTACGTACCACACTTCTTTATCCATTTTTCGCTTTCTGGGATATTTAACTTGTTCCGTAGACGAGGTTCTTGTAAACAGAGCCGTCCGACACTTTGGGGTTGCTGTCTGTGTTTGATTTTAATTTCCGTGATCTATAAGACCATAAGTGGAAGTGCCATAGTCTCCGTTGCTTTGTTTCTTAGGTGTTTCAGGAAACACCATACACTTCTCCAGAGTGGCTGTTGGCATTTACATCCCGCCCATCAGCAATACAAGGCTCCCTGTTCTCCATGGCCTGTCCTGTGTTTCTGGTTTTTACACTTTTTTCAGATGGCCCTTTTGACGAATGGGAAATGAGACTTCATTGTAGTGCGGATTTCCATTGCTCGAGTGCTTGGTTGGCCAAAAAGGGCATATGTGTTTTTTCCTGAATATATTCAGGAAAAAATATTTACGCACTTTTGTCCAAGTGCATCACTGTCAAAGATCTGCCGCTTTTCACATGCTTTAAATGCAATTCCAATCTACCTCCTGAAATATGATTCCTGCAATTCTGCCTCGTTTTCAAGTCCTCTTTGCAGACTTACTTCCATATATTTTTGCCAATAGCTGTCATTTATAACTCTGCAGGTTTGTGAATTACAGTGCCCGTGATTTCCTTTCTTAACTCGTTTCCTTGAAAACTGGCCACAGAACCGCAGGTTTGCTTCAGGTCGTAATCAGGGTCCGGCACGGCACTCTGAGACTTTGGTTCATTCCACTTCCTGGTGGGAAATTAGAGTTAAATGTGCCCCTCCAGACACCTGCCTCACTCCTAGCCCCTTGGTGATGTGTGTCCTCTGGTTTGAGGCCACATGTGCTGGGTTCCTCACCTTTGGCTGATGTGGCCCCACTGGTGTGAGGACACTCCTGCCTGGTTCCCATCCCCTTGGTGATGTGGGCCCTCCGGTGAGAGTCTGATCCTGGTTGGGTTCCTCACACTTCTGTGAGGTGGGCCCTCTTCTCTGAGGTCACTCCTGCCTGGCTGGCACACCCCGCCTTGGCGACGTCGGCCCTCTGGTGGGATTTGGTGCCTGCTGGGTGTCTCCTCCCCTCGGTAATGAGGGCCCTCTGGCGTCAGGCCCTAACTCCTGGGCTCCCAATATTTTCTGATATGCGCCCTGTGGTTCGAGTACACTCCTGCCAGGTTCCCAACCCCATGGGAATGTGGGCCTTCTGCTCTGAGGTCCCAACCGTGGGTTACTCAGTTTCATGATGAGGGCTCTCTGCTGCGAGTTCTCTCCGGCCTGGATCCCATAGCCTCGCTGCTCTTGGCCACCTGCTGGGAGGTTACAACTGCGGGATTCCTCACCTTTTTTCTTCTATGGGCCCTCTGTTTTGAGACTCCTCCTGCCTGCCTCACTCCCAGCCCCTTGGTGATGTGTGTCCTCTGGTTTGAGGCCACGTATGCTGGGTCCCTCGCCTTTCGATGATGTGGCCCCACTGATGTGAGGACACTCCTGCCTGGTTCCTATCCCCTTGATGATGTGGGCCCTCTGGTGAGAGTCTGATCCTGGCTGGGTTCCTCACCCTTCTGTGAGGGGGGCCCTCTGCTCTGAGGTCACTCCTGCCTGGCTGGCACACCCCACCTGGGCAACATCGGCCCTCTTGTGGCAGTTGGAGCCTGCTGGGAACCTCCCCTCGGTGATGGGGGCCCTCTTGCCTCAGGCCCTAACTGCTGGGCACCCACATTTTCTGATACGTGCTAAGTGGTGCGAGGACACTCTTGCGAGGTTCCCATCCCCATGGGCATGTGAACCTTCTCTTCTAAGGTCCCAACACCTGTGTTGTTCACCGTTTCATGATGTTGGCTCTCTGGTGTTAGTTCACCCAGGGCTAGATCCCATAGACTCTGTGCTCTGAGCGGCCTGCTGGGAGGTTCCTACTGCTGGATTCCTTACCTCTTTTATTCTTTGGGTCCTGTGTTTTCATGCTCCTACTTCCTGACTCACTTCCAGCCCATTTGTGATGTAGGTCCTCTGGTTTAAAGCCACATGTACCGGTTTCCTCACCTTTATTGATGTGGCCCCACTGGTGTGAGGACACTCCTGCCTGGTTCCCATCCCCTTGGTGATGGGGGCCCTCTGGTGAGAGTCTGATCCTGTCTGGATTCCTCACACTTCTGGGAGGTGGGCCCTCTGCTGTGAGGTCAATCCTGCCTGGCTGGCACACGTCAACTTGGCGACGTGGTACCTCAGTTGGGAGTTGGTGCCTGCTGGGAGTCTCCTCCCCTCGGTAATGAGGGCCCTCTGGCGTCAGACCCTAACTCCTGGGCTCCCAAAATTTTCTGATGTGCGCCCTGTGGTGCGAGTACACTCCTGCCAGGATCCCAACCCCATGGGAATGTGGGTCTTCTGCTCTGAGGTCCCAATGGTACGTTCCTCAGTTTCATGATGAGGGCCCTCTGGTGTGAGTTCACTCCGGCATGGACCCCATAGCCTCGCTGCTCCTGGCCTCCTGCGGGGAGGTTCCAACTGTGGGATTCCTCACCTTTTTCCTTCTATGGGCCCTCTGTTTTGAGACTCCTCCTGCCTGCCTCACTCCCAGCCCCTTGGTGATGTGTGTCCTCTGGTTTGAGGCCACGTGTGCTGGGTCCCTCACCTTTCGATGATGTGGCCCCACTGGTGTGAGGACACTCCTGCCTGGTTCCTATCCCCTTGGTGATGTGGGCCCTCTGGTGAGAGTCTGATCCTGGCTGGGTTCCTCCCACTTCTGTGAGGTGGGCCCTCTGCTGTGAGGTCACTCCTGCCTGGCTGGCACACCCCGCCTTGGCAATGTCGGCCCTCTTGTGGCAGTTGGAGCCTGCTCGGAGCCTCCTCCCCTCGGTGATGACGGCCCTCTGGCGTCAGGCCCTAACTGCTGGGTACCCACATTTTCTGATACGTGCTAAGTGGTGCGAGGACACTCGTGCCATGTTCCCAACCCCATGGGGATGTGGGCCTTCTGCTCTGAGGTCCCAACGGCTGGGTTGCTCACAGTTTCATGATGTGGGCCCTCGGCTGTGAGTTCACTGCGGCCTGGATGACATAGACTCGGTGCTCTTGGCCGCCTGCTGGGAGGTTCCCACTGCACGATTCCTCAGCTTTTTTATTCTATTGGCCCTGTGTTGTGAGTCTACTCCTGCCTGCCTCACTCCGAGCCCCTTGGAGATCTGGATCCTCTGGTTTAGGCCACATGTGCTGGGTTCCTCACCTTTCTATGATGTGGCCACCCTGGTGTGAAGACAGTCCTGCCTGGTTCTGATGCCCTTGGTGATGTGGGCCCTCTGGTGAGAGTCTTACCCTGGCTGGGTTCCTCACCATTCTGTGAGGTAGGCCCTCAGCTGTGAGGTCACTCCTGCCTGGCTGTTGCACGTCACCTTGGCGACATGGGCCCTCAGTTGGGAGTTGGTGCCTGCTTGGGGTCTCCTCCCCTTGGTAATGAGGGCCCTCTGGCGTCAGGCCCTAACTTCTGGGCTCCCAAAATTCTCTGATGTGCGCCCTGTGGTGCGAGTACACTTCTGCCAGGGCCCCAACCACATGGGAATGTGGGCCTTCTGCTCTAAGGTCCCAACGGCTGGGTTGCTCACAGTTTCATGATGAGGCCCCTCTGTTTTGAGTTCAGTCAGGCCTGGATCCCATAGCCTCGCTGCTCCTGGCCACCTGCTGGGAGGTTCCAACTGCGGGATTCCTCACCTTTTTTACGCTATGGGCCCTCTGTTTGGAGGCTCCTCCTGCCTGCCTCACTCCCATCCCCTTGGTGATGTGTGTCCTGTAGTTTGAGGCCACGTGTGCTGGGTCCGTCACATTTCGGTGATGTGGCCACACTGGTGTGAGGACACTCCTGCCTGGTTTCCATTCCCTTGGTGATGTGGGCCCTCCGGTGAGAGTCTGATCCTCTTTGGGTTCCTCACACTTTTGTGTGATTGGCCCTCTGCTCTGAGGTCACTCCTGCCTGGCTGGCACACCCCGCATTGGCGACGTCGGCCTTCTGGTAGCAGTTGGAGCTTGCTGGGAGCCTCCTCTCCTCAGTGATGAGGGCCCTCTGGCGTCCGGCCCTAACTGCTGGGCTCCCCACCTTTTCTGATGTGTGCCCACTGGTGCGATGACACTCCTGCTTGGTTCCCTTCCCCATGGGGATGTGGGCCTTGTGCTCTGAGGTTACAACGGCTGGGTTGCTTACAGTATCACGATGAGAGCCCTCTGTTGTGAGTTCATTACTGCCTGGGTCCCATAGCCTCGGTGCTCTGGGCCGCCTGCTGGGATGTTCCAACTGCTGGATTCCTCACCTTTTTTATACAATGGGCCATGTGTTTTGAGGTTAATCCTGCCTGCCTCGCTCCGAGACCCATGGTGATGTGGGTCCTCTGGTTTGAGGCCACATGTGCTGGGTACCTCAACTTTCGATGATGTGGCCCCACGGGTGTGAGGACACTCCTGCCTGGTTCCCAGCCCCTTGCTTATGTGGGCACTCTGGTGAGAGTCTGATCCTGACTGGGTTCCTTACCCTTCTGTGAGGTGGGCCCTCTGATGTGAGGTCACTCCTGCCTGGATGTCTCATGTCGCCTTGGTGACGTAGGCCCTCTGTTGGCCACTGAAGCATGCTGGGAGCCTCCTACCCTCTTTAATAAGGGCCCTGGAAGAAACGCATATGCCCTTTTTGACCAAGTGCATCATTGTCGAGGTTCTGCCTCTTCTCCTATACTTTCAGAGGACTTCCCGTCTACCTCCTGAAATCGTATTCCTGGAATTCTGCCCCGCGTTCAAGTCCTCTTTGCAGCCTTACTTCAATATATTTTTGGACGATAGCTGTCATTTATAACTCTGCAGGTTTGTGAATTACAGTGCCCCTGAGCTCCTTTCTTCAACTCGCTTTCTTGTGAGCTGGCCGCAAAACCGCAGGATTGCTTCAGGCCCTAATCTGGTTCTGGCACGGCATGCTGAGCCTTTGGCTAATTCCTCTTCCTGGTGGGAAATGAGCGTTAAATTTGTTCGTGCAGACACCTACAGCTAATCTCTCATTGGTTCTCCCTATTCCTGTTCATCTTGCGCAGAAATTCCAAACTGTGCCAAACAGGAGGTTAAAGGCACTGAGTCTCCAAGTGGGCAGAGTGTTAGTAAAGCGTCTGGAATGGTAAAACCGAGTAGGAGGGGACGAAAACTGAGATGCATTTAAAAAGGTTTCCCGGTCACACGGTGGACCATATTCTGGGTTTCCCATGCGTGTTTTACCTGAAGGAAGAATCCCTTCAACCTGGAGAGTTGGGACCCATGGAATGGGTACCATGCAGTATGACTTCAAAGGGTTGCCTTTGCTCACCGAACGTCACCAATGTTATCAGCCCGAAGTGTCCAGCCTTATGTCTCACTCAGCTCGGGGTGTAGATGTGGTAATTCCAGGTTGCATCACAAGCCCTGAGTGAATTATTTAAGAATTGCTCTCTATTTCACTGTCATTGTGTTTTGTTTTCAAAATTTATTTTGATAATGGGATTTATCGGATTTTCGCTGCTGCGTTTAGGCCGCTGTACACACGCTTGATTTCCTTATGGAGACATATAAATCCATGGGTTTTAAGATTCTTACTTGTCAGGTATGTTCCCAGGCGTTGAATATGGGGTGTTGAGTACATTTCATTGAGCAAGGAGTAGGTCTTGTCTATTATATATTTGGCTTATGGAACGGTATCGGTGCTAATTTCAATCTCTGGTTTTATGCAGCACCCCAACTCACCTTTCCCCATTAGCAAGCATAATTTGGTTTTCTAAATTTGAGACCCTGTTCTGTTTTGTAATTCAGTTCATGTGTAGCCAAGTTTACATTCCGTGTATTAGTGATATCTTATGATGTTTCTTTTTCTGTGTGACTTATTTCTCGTAGAATCATCGTTCCTGAATCCACTCATTATGCCGCTACGGACCTGATGACGTAGATTTCATTGCTGAGTGATATTCCATTGTACGTGCGTACCACAACTTCTTTATCCATTTTTTGCTTTCTCAGATAGTTAACTTATACCGTAGACAATGTTCTTGTAAACAGAGCCATCCCAAACTTTGGGGTGGCTGTGTGTTTTTGATTTTAATTTCCCTAAGCTATAGGACCATAAGTGGAAGTGCCATAGGCTGTGTTGCTTTGTTTCCTACGTGTTTCAGGAAACACCATACACTTCTCCAGAGTGGCTGTTGGCAATTTACATCCCGCCCATCAGCATAACAAGGCTCCCTGTTCTCCATGACCTGTCCTGCCTTTCTGGATTTTACACTTTGTTCAGATGGCCCTTTTGACCGGTGGGCAGTGAGACTTCATTGTAGTGCAGATTTCCTTCACACGCTTGCTTGGTGGCCAAAAAGCGCGTATGCGTTTTTTCCTGAATATATTCAGGAAAAAACGCATACGCGCTTTTTGGCCAAGTGCATCATTGTCAACATTCTGCCTCTTTTCCTATGCTTTAAGTGCAATTCCTGTCTACCCCCTGAAATCGTTTTCCTGAAATTCTGCCCCGCTTTCAAGTCCTCTTCGAAGACTTACTTCAATACATTTTTGGATGATAGCTGTCATTCATAACTCTGCAGGTTTGTGAATTTCAGTGGCCCTGAGCTCCTTTCTTCAACTCACTTTCTTGTGAGCTGGCTGCAAAACCGCAGGATTGCTTAGGGCGCTAATCTGTTTCTGGCAGGGCACGCTGAGCCTTTGGTTAATTCCTCTTCCTGGTGGGAAATGAGCGTTCCATTTGCCCGTGTAGGCACCTACAGCTAGTCTCTCATTGGTTCTCCCTATTCCTGTACATCTTGCGCAGAAATTGCAAACTGTGCCCAACAGGAGGTTAATGGCACTGACTCTCCAAGTGGGGAGAGTGTTAGTAAAGCGTCTGGAATGATGAACCCGAGTACCAGGGGACGAAAACTGAGATGCATTTGAAAACGTTTTCCGGTCACACAGTGCACAGTACTGTGCGTTTCCCATGCATGTTTTAGCTGAAGGAAGAATCCCTTAAACCTGGAGAGTTGGGACCCATGTAATGGGTACCATGCAGTATGACTTCAAAGGGTCTGCGTTTGCTCAACGAACCTCACCAATGCTATCAGCCCGAAGTGTCCAGCCTTATGTCTCACCCAGCTCTGGATGTAGATGTGGTAAATCCAGGTTGCATCACATGCCCTGAATGAATTATTTAAGAATTGCTCTCTATTTCACTGTCATTGTGTTTTGTTTTTGTAATTCATTTTGATAATGGGATTTATTGGATTTTCTCTGCTGCGTTCATGCAGCTGTACACACGCTTGATTGTCTTAAGGAGACATATAAATCCATGGGTTTGAAGATTCTTACTAGTCAGGTGTATTCCTAGGCGTTGAATATGAGGTGTTTAGTCCATTTCGTTGAGCAAGGGGTAGGTCTTGACTATTACATATTTGGCTTATGGAAAGGTATCTGTGCTAATTTCTATCCCTGCTTTTATGCAGCACCCCAACACACTTTTCCCCTTAAGCATGCATAAGTTGGTTTTCTAAATTTGAGACCCTGTTCTGTTTTGTAATTCAGTTCATGTGTAGCCAAGTTTACATTCCGTGTATTAGTGATAACTTATGATGTTTCATTTTCTGTGTGACTTATTTCACTTAGAATCATCGTACCTGAATCCACTCATTATGCCGCGACGGGCCTGATGAAATAGATTTCATTGGTGAGTGATATTCCTTTGTAAGTACGTACCACACTTCTTTATCCATTTTTCGCTTTCTGGGATATTTAACTTGTTCCGTAGACGAGGTTCTTGTAAACAGAGCCGTCCGACACTTTGGGGTTGCTGTCTGTGTTTGATTTTAATTTCCGTGATCTATAAGACCATAAGTGGAAGTGCCATAGTCTCCGTTGCTTTGTTTCTTAGGTGTTTCAGGAAACACCATACAATTCTCCAGAGTGGCTGTTGGCATTTACATCCCGCCCATCAGCAATACAAGGCTCCCTGTTCTCCATGGCCTGTCCTGTGTTTCTGGTTTTTACACTTTTTTCAGATGGCCCTTTTGACGAATGGGAAATGAGACTTCATTGTAGTGCGGATTTCCATTGCTCGAGTGCTTGGTTGGCCAAAAAGGGCATATGTGTTTTTTCCTGAATATATTCAGGAAAAAATGTTTACGCACTTTGGTCCAAGTGCATCACTGTCAAAGATCTGCCGCTTTTCACATGCTTTAAATGCAATTCCAATCTACCTCCTGAAATATGATTCCTGCAATTCTGCCTCGTTTTCAAGTCCTCTTTGCAGACTTACTTCCATATATTTTTGCCAATAGCTGTCATTTATAACTCTGCAGGTTTGTGAATTACAGTGCCCGTGATTTCCTTTCTTAACTCGTTTCCTTGAAAACTGGCCACAGAACCGCAGGTTTGCTTCAGGCCGTAATCAGGGTCCGGCACGGCACTCTGAGACTTTGGTTCATTCCACTTCCTGGTGGGAAATTAGAGTTAAATGTGCCCCTCCAGACACCTGCCTCACTCCTAGCCCCTTGGTGATGTGTGTCCTCTGGTTTGAGGCCACATGTGCTGGGTTCCTCACCTTTGGCTGATGTGGCCCCACTGGTGTGAGGACACTCCTGCCTGGTTCCCATCCCCTTGGTGATGTGGGCCCTCCGGTGAGAGTCTGATCCTGGTTGGGTTCCTCACACTTCTGTGAGGTGGGCCCTCTTCTCTGAGGTCACTCCTGCCTGGCTGGCACACCCCGCCTTGGCGACGTCGGCCCTCTGGTGGGATTTGGTGCCTGCTGTGTGTCTCCTCCCCTCGGTAATGAGGGCCCTCTGGTGTCAGGCCCTAACTCCTGGGCTCCCAATATTTTCTGATATGCGCCCTGTGGTTCGAGTACACTCCTGCCAGGTTCCCAACCCCATGGGAATGTGGGCCTTCTGCTCTGAGGTCCCAACCGTGGGTTACTCAGTTTCATGATGAGGGCCCTCTGCTGCGAGTTCTCTCCGGCCTGGATCCCATAGCCTCGCTGCTCTTGGCCACCTGCTGGGAGGTTACAACTGCGGGATTCCTCACCTTTTTTCTTCTATGGGCCCTCTGTTTTGAGACTCCTCCTGCCTGCCTCACTCCCAGCCCCTTGGTGATGTGTGTCCTCTGGTTTGAGGCCACGTATGCTGGGTCCCTCGCCTTTCGATGATGTGGCCCCACTGATGTGAGGACACTCCTGCCTGGTTCCTATCCCCTTGATGATGTGGGCCCTCTGGTGAGAGTCTGATCCTGGCTGGGTTCCTCACCCTTGTGTGAGGGGGGCCCTCTGCTGTGAGGTCACTCCCGCCTGGCTGGCACACCCCACCTGGGCAACATCGGCCCTCTTGTGGGAGTTGGAGCCTGCTGGGAACCTCCCCTCGGTGATGGGGGCCCTCTTGCCTCAGGCCCTAACTGCTGGGCACCCACATTTTCTGATACGTGCTAAGTGGTGCGAGGACACTCTTGCGAGGTTCCCATCCCCATGGGCATGTGGGCCTTCTCTTCTAAGGTCCCAACACCTGTGTTGTTCACCGTTTCATGATGTTGGCTCTCTGGTGTTAGTTCACCCAGGCCTAGATCCCATAGACTCTGTGCTCTGAGCGGCCTGCTGGGAGGTTCCTACTGCTGGATTCCTTACCTCTTTTATTCTTTGGGTCCTGTGTTTTCATGCTCCTACTTCCTGACTCACTTCCAGCCCATTTGTGATGTAGGTCCTCTGGTTTAAAGCCACATGTACCGGTTTCCTCACCTTTATTGATGTGGCCCCACTGGTGTGAGGACACTCCTGCCTGGTTCCCATCCCCTTGGTGATGGGGGCCCTCTGGTGAGAGTCTGATCCTGTCTGGATTCCTCACACTTCTGGGAGGTGGGCCCTCTGCTGTGAGGTCACTCCTGCCTGGCTGGCACACGTCACGTTGGCGATGTGGGCCCTCAGTTGGGAGTTGGTGCCTGCTGGGAGTCTCCTCCCCTCGGTAATGAGGGCCCTCTGGCGTCAGGCCCTAACTCATGGGCTCCCAAAATTTTCTGATGTGCGCCCTGTCGTGCGAGTACACTCCAGCCAGGGTCCCATCCCCATGGGGATGTGGGCTTTCTGCTCTGAGGTCCCAAAGCCTGGGTTGCTCACAGTGTCAGAATGTGGGCCCTCTGCTGTGAGTTCACTCCGGCATGGATCCCATAGCCTCGGTGCTCTGGGCCACCTGCTTGGAGCTTCCAGCTGCGGGGTTCCTCACCTTTTTTATTCTATGGGCGCTCTGTTGTGAGTTTCCTCCTGCATGCCTCACTCCCAGCCCTTTCGTGGTGTGTGTCCCCTTGTTTGAGGCCACATGTGCTGTGTTCCTCACCTTTCGCTGATGTGGCCCCACTGGTGTGAGGACACTCCTGCCTGGTTTCCATCCCATTGGTGATGTGGGCGCTCTGGTTAGAGTCTGATCCTGTTTGGGCTCCTCACACTTCTGTGAGGTGGGCCCTCTGCTGTGAGGTAACTCCTGCCTGGCTTGCTCCCATTGCCTTGGTGACGTCGGCCCTCTGGTGGCATTTGGAGCCTGCTGGTAGCCTCCTCTCCTCAGTGATGAGGGCCCTCTGGCGTCAGGCCATAACTGCTGGGTTCCCACATTTTCTGATACGTGCTAAGTTGTGCGAGGACACTCCTGCGAGGTTCCCATCCCCATGGGGATGTGGGCCTTCTGCTCTGAGGTCCCACTGGCTGGGTTGCTCACAGTTTCATGATGTGGGCCCTCTGCTGTGAGTTCACTGTGGCCTGGATCCCATAGACTCCATGCTCTGGGCCACCTGCTGGGAGGTCCAAACTGCTGGATTCCTCACATTTTTTATTCTGTGGGCCCTGTGTTGTTAGGCTACTCCTGCCTGCCTCACTCGGAGCACCTTGGAAATGTGGGTCCTCTGGTTTAGGCCACATGTGCTGGGTTCCTCACCTTTCTATAATGTGGCCACACTGGTGTGAGGACACTCCTGCCTTGTTCCGATCCCCTTGGTGATGTGGGCCCTCTGGTGAGAGTCTTATCCTGGCTGGGTTCCTCACCCTTCTGTGAGGTAGGCCCTCTGCTGTGAGGTCAATCCTGCCTGGCTGGCACACGTCAACTTGGCGACGTGGGACCTCAGTTGGGAGTTGGTGCCTGCTGGGAGTCTCCTCCCCTCGGTAATGAGGGCCCTCTGGCGTCAGACCCTAACTCCTGGGCTCCCAAAATTTTCTGATGTGCGCCCTGTGGTGCGAGTACACTCCTGCCAGGATCCCAACCCCATGGGAATGTGGGTCTTCTGCTCTGAGGTCCCAATGGTACGTTCCTCAGTTTCATGATGAGGGCCCTCTGGTGTGAGTTCACTCCGGCATGGACCCCATAGCCTCGCTGCTCCTGGCCTCCTGCGGGGAGGTTCCAACTGTGGGATTCCTCACCTTTTTCCTTCTATGGGCCCTCTGTTTTGAGACTCCTCCTGCCTGCCTCACTCCCAGCCCCTTGGTGATGTGTGTCCTCTGGTTTGAGGCCACGTGTGCTGGGTCCCTCACCTTTCGATGATGTGGCCCCACTGGTGTGAGGACACTCCTGCCTGGTTCCTATCCCCTTGGTGATGTGGGCCCTCTGGTGAGAGTCTGATCCTGGCTGGGTTCCTCCCACTTCTGTGAGGTGGGCCCTCTGCTGTGAGGTCACTCCTGCCTGGCTGGCACACCCCGCCTTGGCAATGTCGGCCCTCTTGTGGCAGTTGGAGCCTGCTCGGAGCCTCCTCCCCTCGGTGATGACGGCCCTCTGGCGTCAGGCCCTAACTGCTGGGTACCCACATTTTCTGATACGTGCTAAGTGGTGCGAGGACACTCGTGCCATGTTCCCAACCCCATGGGGATGTGGGCCTTCTGCTCTGAGGTCCCAACGGCTGGGTTGCTCACAGTTTCATGATGTGGGCCCTCGGCTGTGAGTTCACTGCGGCCTGGATGACATAGACTCGGTGCTCTTGGCCGCCTGCTGGGAGGTTCCCACTGCACGATTCCTCAGCTTTTTTATTCTATTGGCCCTGTGTTGTGAGTCTACTCCTGCCTGCCTCACTCCGAGCCCCTTGGAGATCTGGATCCTCTGGTTTAGGCCACATGTGCTGGGTTCCTCACCTTTCTATGATGTGGCCACCCTGGTGTGAAGACAGTCCTGCCTGGTTCTGATGCCCTTGGTGATGTGGGCCCTCTGGTGAGAGTCTTACCCTGGCTGGGTTCCTCACCATTCTGTGAGGTAGGCCCTCAGCTGTGAGGTCACTCCTGCCTGGCTGTTGCACGTCACCTTGGCGACATGGGCCCTCAGTTGGGAGTTGGTGCCTGCTTGGGGTCTCCTCCCCTTGGTAATGAGGGCCCTCTGGCGTCAGGCCCTAACTTCTGGGCTCCCAAAATTCTCTGATGTGCGCCCTGTGGTGCGAGTACACTTCTGCCAGGGCCCCAACCACATGGGAATGTGGGCCTTCTGCTCTAAGGTCCCAACGGCTGGGTTGCTCACAGTTTCATGATGAGGCCCCTCTGTTTTGAGTTCAGTCAGGCCTGGATCCCATAGCCTCGCTGCTCCTGGCCACCTGCTGGGAGGTTCCAACTGCGGGATTCCTCACCTTTTTTACGCTATGGGCCCTCTGTTTGGAGGCTCCTCCTGCCTGCCTCACTCCCATCCCCTTGGTGATGTGTGTCCTGTAGTTTGAGGCCACGTGTGCTGGGTCCGTCACATTTCGGTGATGTGGCCACACTGGTGTGAGGACACTCCTGCCTGGTTTCCATTCCCTTGGTGATGTGGGCCCTCCGGTGAGAGTCTGATCCTCTTTGGGTTCCTCACACTTTTGTGTGATTGGCCCTCTGCTCTGAGGTCACTCCTGCCTGGCTGGCACACCCCGCATTGGCGACGTCGGCCTTCTGGTAGCAGTTGGAGCTTGCTGGGAGCCTCCTCTCCTCAGTGATGAGGGCCCTCTGGCGTCCGGCCCTAACTGCTGGGCTCCCCACCTTTTCTGATGTGTGCCCACTGGTGCGATGACACTCCTGCTTGGTTCCCTTCCCCATGGGGATGTGGGCCTTGTGCTCTGAGGTTACAACGGCTGGGTTGCTTACAGTATCACGATGAGAGCCCTCTGTTGTGAGTTCATTACTGCCTGGGTCCCATAGCCTCGGTGCTCTGGGCCGCCTGCTGGGATGTTCCAACTGCTGGATTCCTCACCTTTTTTATACAATGGGCCATGTGTTTTGAGGTTAATCCTGCCTGCCTCGCTCCGAGACCCATGGTGATGTGGGTCCTCTGGTTTGAGGCCACATGTGCTGGGTACCTCAACTTTCGATGATGTGGCCCCACGGGTGTGAGGACACTCCTGCCTGGTTCCCAGCCCCTTGCTTATGTGGGCACTCTGGTGAGAGTCTGATCCTGACTGGGTTCCTTACCCTTCTGTGAGGTGGGCCCTCTGATGTGAGGTCACTCCTGCCTGGATGTCTCATGTCGCCTTGGTGACGTAGGCCCTCTGTTGGCCACTGAAGCATGCTGGGAGCCTCCTACCCTCTTTAATAAGGGCCCTGGAAGAAACGCATATGCCCTTTTTGACCAAGTGCATCATTGTCGAGGTTCTGCCTCTTCTCCTATACTTTCAGAGGACTTCCCGTCTACCTCCTGAAATCGTATTCCTGGAATTCTGCCCCGCGTTCAAGTCCTCTTTGCAGCCTTACTTCAATATATTTTTGGACGATAGCTGTCATTTATAACTCTGCAGGTTTGTGAATTACAGTGCCCCTGAGCTCCTTTCTTCAACTCGCTTTCTTGTGAGCTGGCCGCAAAACCGCAGGATTGCTTCAGGCCCTAATCTGGTTCCGGCACGGCATGCTGAGCCTTTGGCTAATTCCTCTTCCTGGTGGGAAATGAGCGTTAAATTTGTTCGTGCAGACACCTACAGCTAATCTCTCATTGGTTCTCCCTATTCCTGTTCATCTTGCGCAGAAATTCCAAACTGTGCCAAACAGGAGGTTAAAGGCACTGAGTCTCCAAGTGGGCAGAGTGTTAGTAAAGCGTCTGGAATGGTAAAACCGAGTAGGAGGGGACGAAAACTGAGATGCATTTAAAAAGGTTTCCCGGTCACACGGTGGACCATATTCTGGGTTTCCCATGCGTGTTTTACCTGAAGGAAGAATCCCTTCAACCTGGAGAGTTGGGACCCATGGAATGGGTACCATGCAGTATGACTTCAAAGGGTTGCCTTTGCTCACCGAACGTCACCAATGTTATCAGCCCGAAGTGTCCAGCCTTATGTCTCACTCAGCTCGGGGTGTAGATGTGGTAATTCCAGGTTGCATCACAAGCCCTGAGTGAATTATTTAAGAATTGCTCTCTATTTCACTGTCATTGTGTTTTGTTTTCAAAATTTATTTTGATAATGGGATTTATCGGATTTTCGCTGCTGCGTTTAGGCCGCTGTACACACGCTTGATTTCCTTATGGAGACATATAAATCCATGGGTTTTAAGATTCTTACTTGTCAGGTATGTTCCCAGGCGTTGAATATGGGGTGTTGAGTACATTTCATTGAGCAAGGAGTAGGTCTTGTCTATTATATATTTGGCTTATGGAACGGTATCGGTGCTAATTTCAATCTCTGGTTTTATGCAGCACCCCAACTCACCTTTCCCCATTAGCAAGCATAATTTGGTTTTCTAAATTTGAGACCCTGTTCTGTTTTGTAATTCAGTTCATGTGTAGCCAAGTTTACATTCCGTGTATTAGTGATATCTTATGATGTTTCTTTTTCTGTGTGACTTATTTCTCGTAGAATCATCGTTCCTGAATCCACTCATTATGCCGCTACGGACCTGATGACGTAGATTTCATTGCTGAGTGATATTCCATTGTACGTGCGTACCACAACTTCTTTATCCATTTTTTGCTTTCTCAGATAGTTAACTTATACCGTAGACAATGTTCTTGTAAACAGAGCCATCCCAAACTTTGGGGTGGCTGTGTGTTTTTGATTTTAATTTCCCTAAGCTATAGGACCATAAGTGGAAGTGCCATAGGCTGTGTTGCTTTGTTTCCTACGTGTTTCAGGAAACACCATACACTTCTCCAGAGTGGCTGTTGGCAATTTACATCCCGCCCATCAGCATAACAAGGCTCCCTGTTCTCCATGACCTGTCCTGCCTTTCTGGATTTTACACTTTGTTCAGATGGCCCTTTTGACCGGTGGGCAGTGAGACTTCATTGTAGTGCAGATTTCCTTCACACGCTTGCTTGGTGGCCAAAAAGCGCGTATGCGTTTTTTCCTGAATATATTCAGGAAAAAACGCATACGCGCTTTTTGGCCAAGTGCATCATTGTCAACATTCTGCCTCTTTTCCTATGCTTTAAGTGCAATTCCTGTCTACCCCCTGAAATCGTTTTCCTGAAATTCTGCCCCGCTTTCAAGTCCTCTTCGAAGACTTACTTCAATACATTTTTGGATGATAGCTGTCATTCATAACTCTGCAGGTTTGTGAATTTCAGTGGCCCTGAGCTCCTTTCTTCAACTCACTTTCTTGTGAGCTGGCTGCAAAACCGCAGGATTGCTTAGGGCGCTAATCTGTTTCTGGCAGGGCACGCTGAGCCTTTGGTTAATTCCTCTTCCTGGTGGGAAATGAGCGTTCCATTTGCCCGTGTAGGCACCTACAGCTAGTCTCTCATTGGTTCTCCCTATTCCTGTACATCTTGCGCAGAAATTGCAAACTGTGCCCAACAGGAGGTTAATGGCACTGACTCTCCAAGTGGGGAGAGTGTTAGTAAAGCGTCTGGAATGATGAACCCGAGTACCAGGGGACGAAAACTGAGATGCATTTGAAAACGTTTTCCGGTCACACAGTGCACAGTACTGTGCGTTTCCCATGCATGTTTTAGCTGAAGGAAGAATCCCTTAAACCTGGAGAGTTGGGACCCATGTAATGGGTACCATGCAGTATGACTTCAAAGGGTCTGCGTTTGCTCAACGAACCTCACCAATGCTATCAGCCCGAAGTGTCCAGCCTTATGTCTCACCCAGCTCTGGATGTAGATGTGGTAAATCCAGGTTGCATCACATGCCCTGAATGAATTATTTAAGAATTGCTCTCTATTTCACTGTCATTGTGTTTTGTTTTTGTAATTCATTTTGATAATGGGATTTATTGGATTTTCTCTGCTGCGTTCATGCAGCTGTACACACGCTTGATTGTCTTAAGGAGACATATAAATCCATGGGTTTGAAGATTCTTACTAGTCAGGTGTATTCCTAGGCGTTGAATATGAGGTGTTTAGTCCATTTCGTTGAGCAAGGGGTAGGTCTTGACTATTACATATTTGGCTTATGGAAAGGTATCTGTGCTAATTTCTATCCCTGCTTTTATGCAGCACCCCAACACACTTTTCCCCTTAAGCATGCATAAGTTGGTTTTCTAAATTTGAGACCCTGTTCTGTTTTGTAATTCAGTTCATGTGTAGCCAAGTTTACATTCCGTGTATTAGTGATAACTTATGATGTTTCATTTTCTGTGTGACTTATTTCACTTAGAATCATCGTACCTGAATCCACTCATTATGCCGCGACGGGCCTGATGAAATAGATTTCATTGGTGAGTGATATTCCTTTGTAAGTACGTACCACACTTCTTTATCCATTTTTCGCTTTCTGGGATATTTAACTTGTTCCGTAGACGAGGTTCTTGTAAACAGAGCCGTCCGACACTTTGGGGTTGCTGTCTGTGTTTGATTTTAATTTCCGTGATCTATAAGACCATAAGTGGAAGTGCCATAGTCTCCGTTGCTTTGTTTCTTAGGTGTTTCAGGAAACACCATACAATTCTCCAGAGTGGCTGTTGGCATTTACATCCCGCCCATCAGCAATACAAGGCTCCCTGTTCTCCATGGCCTGTCCTGTGTTTCTGGTTTTTACACTTTTTTCAGATGGCCCTTTTGACGAATGGGAAATGAGACTTCATTGTAGTGCGGATTTCCATTGCTCGAGTGCTTGGTTGGCCAAAAAGGGCATATGTGTTTTTTCCTGAATATATTCAGGAAAAAATGTTTACGCACTTTGGTCCAAGTGCATCACTGTCAAAGATCTGCCGCTTTTCACATGCTTTAAATGCAATTCCAATCTACCTCCTGAAATATGATTCCTGCAATTCTGCCTCGTTTTCAAGTCCTCTTTGCAGACTTACTTCCATATATTTTTGCCAATAGCTGTCATTTATAACTCTGCAGGTTTGTGAATTACAGTGCCCGTGATTTCCTTTCTTAACTCGTTTCCTTGAAAACTGGCCACAGAACCGCAGGTTTGCTTCAGGCCGTAATCAGGGTCCGGCACGGCACTCTGAGACTTTGGTTCATTCCACTTCCTGGTGGGAAATTAGAGTTAAATGTGCCCCTCCAGACACCTGCCTCACTCCTAGCCCCTTGGTGATGTGTGTCCTCTGGTTTGAGGCCACATGTGCTGGGTTCCTCACCTTTGGCTGATGTGGCCCCACTGGTGTGAGGACACTCCTGCCTGGTTCCCATCCCCTTGGTGATGTGGGCCCTCCGGTGAGAGTCTGATCCTGGTTGGGTTCCTCACACTTCTGTGAGGTGGGCCCTCTTCTCTGAGGTCACTCCTGCCTGGCTGGCACACCCCGCCTTGGCGACGTCGGCCCTCTGGTGGGATTTGGTGCCTGCTGTGTGTCTCCTCCCCTCGGTAATGAGGGCCCTCTGGTGTCAGGCCCTAACTCCTGGGCTCCCAATATTTTCTGATATGCGCCCTGTGGTTCGAGTACACTCCTGCCAGGTTCCCAACCCCATGGGAATGTGGGCCTTCTGCTCTGAGGTCCCAACCGTGGGTTACTCAGTTTCATGATGAGGGCCCTCTGCTGCGAGTTCTCTCCGGCCTGGATCCCATAGCCTCGCTGCTCTTGGCCACCTGCTGGGAGGTTACAACTGCGGGATTCCTCACCTTTTTTCTTCTATGGGCCCTCTGTTTTGAGACTCCTCCTGCCTGCCTCACTCCCAGCCCCTTGGTGATGTGTGTCCTCTGGTTTGAGGCCACGTATGCTGGGTCCCTCGCCTTTCGATGATGTGGCCCCACTGATGTGAGGACACTCCTGCCTGGTTCCTATCCCCTTGATGATGTGGGCCCTCTGGTGAGAGTCTGATCCTGGCTGGGTTCCTCACCCTTGTGTGAGGGGGGCCCTCTGCTGTGAGGTCACTCCCGCCTGGCTGGCACACCCCACCTGGGCAACATCGGCCCTCTTGTGGGAGTTGGAGCCTGCTGGGAACCTCCCCTCGGTGATGGGGGCCCTCTTGCCTCAGGCCCTAACTGCTGGGCACCCACATTTTCTGATACGTGCTAAGTGGTGCGAGGACACTCTTGCGAGGTTCCCATCCCCATGGGCATGTGGGCCTTCTCTTCTAAGGTCCCAACACCTGTGTTGTTCACCGTTTCATGATGTTGGCTCTCTGGTGTTAGTTCACCCAGGCCTAGATCCCATAGACTCTGTGCTCTGAGCGGCCTGCTGGGAGGTTCCTACTGCTGGATTCCTTACCTCTTTTATTCTTTGGGTCCTGTGTTTTCATGCTCCTACTTCCTGACTCACTTCCAGCCCATTTGTGATGTAGGTCCTCTGGTTTAAAGCCACATGTACCGGTTTCCTCACCTTTATTGATGTGGCCCCACTGGTGTGAGGACACTCCTGCCTGGTTCCCATCCCCTTGGTGATGGGGGCCCTCTGGTGAGAGTCTGATCCTGTCTGGATTCCTCACACTTCTGGGAGGTGGGCCCTCTGCTGTGAGGTCACTCCTGCCTGGCTGGCACACGTCACGTTGGCGATGTGGGCCCTCAGTTGGGAGTTGGTGCCTGCTGGGAGTCTCCTCCCCTCGGTAATGAGGGCCCTCTGGCGTCAGGCCCTAACTCATGGGCTCCCAAAATTTTCTGATGTGCGCCCTGTCGTGCGAGTACACTCCAGCCAGGGTCCCATCCCCATGGGGATGTGGGCTTTCTGCTCTGAGGTCCCAAAGCCTGGGTTGCTCACAGTGTCAGAATGTGGGCCCTCTGCTGTGAGTTCACTCCGGCATGGATCCCATAGCCTCGGTGCTCTGGGCCACCTGCTTGGAGCTTCCAGCTGCGGGGTTCCTCACCTTTTTTATTCTATGGGCGCTCTGTTGTGAGTTTCCTCCTGCATGCCTCACTCCCAGCCCTTTCGTGGTGTGTGTCCCCTTGTTTGAGGCCACATGTGCTGTGTTCCTCACCTTTCGCTGATGTGGCCCCACTGGTGTGAGGACACTCCTGCCTGGTTTCCATCCCATTGGTGATGTGGGCGCTCTGGTTAGAGTCTGATCCTGTTTGGGCTCCTCACACTTCTGTGAGGTGGGCCCTCTGCTGTGAGGTAACTCCTGCCTGGCTTGCTCCCATTGCCTTGGTGACGTCGGCCCTCTGGTGGCATTTGGAGCCTGCTGGTAGCCTCCTCTCCTCAGTGATGAGGGCCCTCTGGCGTCAGGCCATAACTGCTGGGTTCCCACATTTTCTGATACGTGCTAAGTTGTGCGAGGACACTCCTGCGAGGTTCCCATCCCCATGGGGATGTGGGCCTTCTGCTCTGAGGTCCCACTGGCTGGGTTGCTCACAGTTTCATGATGTGGGCCCTCTGCTGTGAGTTCACTGTGGCCTGGATCCCATAGACTCCATGCTCTGGGCCACCTGCTGGGAGGTCCAAACTGCTGGATTCCTCACATTTTTTATTCTGTGGGCCCTGTGTTGTTAGGCTACTCCTGCCTGCCTCACTCGGAGCACCTTGGAAATGTGGGTCCTCTGGTTTAGGCCACATGTGCTGGGTTCCTCACCTTTCTATAATGTGGCCACACTGGTGTGAGGACACTCCTGCCTTGTTCCGATCCCCTTGGTGATGTGGGCCCTCTGGTGAGAGTCTGATCCTGGCTGGGTTCCTCCCACTTCTGTGAGGTGGGCCCTCTGCTGTGAGGTCACTCCTGCCTGGCTGGCACACCCCGCCTTGGCAATGTCGGCCCTCTTGTGGCAGTTGGAGCCTGCTCGGAGCCTCCTCCCCTCGGTGATGACGGCCCTCTGGCGTCAGGCCCTAACTGCTGGGTACCCACATTTTCTGATACGTGCTAAGTGGTGCGAGGACACTCGTGCCATGTTCCCAACCCCATGGGGATGTGGGCCTTCTGCTCTGAGGTCCCAACGGCTGGGTTGCTCACAGTTTCATGATGTGGGCCCTCGGCTGTGAGTTCACTGCGGCCTGGATGACATAGACTCGGTGCTCT
The DNA here is from genome assembly GCF_059928025.1 of Delphinapterus leucas. Lineage (NCBI taxonomy): Eukaryota > Metazoa > Chordata > Mammalia > Artiodactyla > Monodontidae > Delphinapterus > Delphinapterus leucas. The sequence goes on along the minus strand of NW_028322240.1, from coordinate 11,311,828 downwards.
TGGCCGCCTGCTGGGAGGTTCCCACTGCACGATTCCTCAGCTTTTTTATTCTATTGGCCCTGTGTTGTGAGTCTACTCCTGCCTGCCTCACTCCGAGCCCCTTGGAGATCTGGATCCTCTGGTTTAGGCCACATGTGCTGGGTTCCTCACCTTTCTATGATGTGGCCACCCTGGTGTGAAGACAGTCCTGCCTGGTTCTGATGCCCTTGGTGATGTGGGCCCTCTGGTGAGAGTCTTACCCTGGCTGGGTTCCTCACCATTCTGTGAGGTAGGCCCTCAGCTGTGAGGTCACTCCTGCCTGGCTGTTGCACGTCACCTTGGCGACATGGGCCCTCAGTTGGGAGTTGGTGCCTGCTTGGGGTCTCCTCCCCTTGGTAATGAGGGCCCTCTGGCGTCAGGCCCTAACTTCTGGGCTCCCAAAATTCTCTGATGTGCGCCCTGTGGTGCGAGTACACTTCTGCCAGGGCCCCAACCACATGGGAATGTGGGCCTTCTGCTCTAAGGTCCCAACGGCTGGGTTGCTCACAGTTTCATGATGAGGCCCCTCTGTTTTGAGTTCAGTCAGGCCTGGATCCCATAGCCTCGCTGCTCCTGGCCACCTGCTGGGAGGTTCCAACTGCGGGATTCCTCACCTTTTTTACGCTATGGGCCCTCTGTTTGGAGGCTCCTCCTGCCTGCCTCACTCCCATCCCCTTGGTGATGTGTGTCCTGTAGTTTGAGGCCACGTGTGCTGGGTCCGTCACATTTCGGTGATGTGGCCACACTGGTGTGAGGACACTCCTGCCTGGTTTCCATTCCCTTGGTGATGTGGGCCCTCCGGTGAGAGTCTGATCCTCTTTGGGTTCCTCACACTTTTGTGTGATTGGCCCTCTGCTCTGAGGTCACTCCTGCCTGGCTGGCACACCCCGCATTGGCGACGTCGGCCTTCTGGTAGCAGTTGGAGCTTGCTGGGAGCCTCCTCTCCTCAGTGATGAGGGCCCTCTGGCGTCCGGCCCTAACTGCTGGGCTCCCCACCTTTTCTGATGTGTGCCCACTGGTGCGATGACACTCCTGCTTGGTTCCCTTCCCCATGGGGATGTGGGCCTTGTGCTCTGAGGTTACAACGGCTGGGTTGCTTACAGTATCACGATGAGAGCCCTCTGTTGTGAGTTCATTACTGCCTGGGTCCCATAGCCTCGGTGCTCTGGGCCGCCTGCTGGGATGTTCCAACTGCTGGATTCCTCACCTTTTTTATACAATGGGCCATGTGTTTTGAGGTTAATCCTGCCTGCCTCGCTCCGAGACCCATGGTGATGTGGGTCCTCTGGTTTGAGGCCACATGTGCTGGGTACCTCAACTTTCGATGATGTGGCCCCACGGGTGTGAGGACACTCCTGCCTGGTTCCCAGCCCCTTGCTTATGTGGGCACTCTGGTGAGAGTCTGATCCTGACTGGGTTCCTTACCCTTCTGTGAGGTGGGCCCTCTGATGTGAGGTCACCCCTGCCTGGATGTCTCATGTCGCCTTGGTGACGTAGGCCCTCTGTTGGCCACTGAAGCATGCTGGGAGCCTCCTACCCTCTTTAATAAGGGCCCTGGAAGAAACGCATATGCCCTTTTTGACCAAGTGCATCATTGTCGAGGTTCTGCCTCTTCTCCTATACTTTCAGAGGACTTCCCGTCTACCTCCTGAAATCGTATTCCTGGAATTCTGCCCCGCGTTCAAGTCCTCTTTGCAGCCTTACTTCAATATATTTTTGGACGATAGCTGTCATTTATAACTCTGCAGGTTTGTGAATTACAGTGCCCCTGAGCTCCTTTCTTCAACTCGCTTTCTTGTGAGCTGGCCGCAAAACCGCAGGATTGCTTCAGGCCCTAATCTGGTTCCGGCACGGCATGCTGAGCCTTTGGCTAATTCCTCTTCCTGGTGGGAAATGAGCGTTAAATTTGTTCGTGCAGACACCTACAGCTAATCTCTCATTGGTTCTCCCTATTCCTGTTCATCTTGCGCAGAAATTCCAAACTGTGCCAAACAGGAGGTTAAAGGCACTGAGTCTCCAAGTGGGCAGAGTGTTAGTAAAGCGTCTGGAATGGTAAAACCGAGTAGGAGGGGACGAAAACTGAGATGCATTTAAAAAGGTTTCCCGGTCACACGGTGGACCATATTCTGGGTTTCCCATGCGTGTTTTACCTGAAGGAAGAATCCCTTCAACCTGGAGAGTTGGGACCCATGGAATGGGTACCATGCAGTATGACTTCAAAGGGTTGCCTTTGCTCACCGAACGTCACCAATGTTATCAGCCCGAAGTGTCCAGCCTTATGTCTCACTCAGCTCGGGGTGTAGATGTGGTAATTCCAGGTTGCATCACAAGCCCTGAGTGAATTATTTAAGAATTGCTCTCTATTTCACTGTCATTGTGTTTTGTTTTCAAAATTTATTTTGATAATGGGATTTATCGGATTTTCGCTGCTGCGTTTAGGCCGCTGTACACACGCTTGATTTCCTTATGGAGACATATAAATCCATGGGTTTTAAGATTCTTACTTGTCAGGTATGTTCCCAGGCGTTGAATATGGGGTGTTGAGTACATTTCATTGAGCAAGGAGTAGGTCTTGTCTATTATATATTTGGCTTATGGAACGGTATCGGTGCTAATTTCAATCTCTGGTTTTATGCAGCACCCCAACTCACCTTTCCCCATTAGCAAGCATAATTTGGTTTTCTAAATTTGAGACCCTGTTCTGTTTTGTAATTCAGTTCATGTGTAGCCAAGTTTACATTCCGTGTATTAGTGATATCTTATGATGTTTCTTTTTCTGTGTGACTTATTTCTCGTAGAATCATCGTTCCTGAATCCACTCATTATGCCGCTACGGACCTGATGACGTAGATTTCATTGCTGAGTGATATTCCATTGTACGTGCGTACCACAACTTCTTTATCCATTTTTTGCTTTCTCAGATAGTTAACTTATACCGTAGACAATGTTCTTGTAAACAGAGCCATCCCAAACTTTGGGGTGGCTGTGTGTTTTTGATTTTAATTTCCCTAAGCTATAGGACCATAAGTGGAAGTGCCATAGGCTGTGTTGCTTTGTTTCCTACGTGTTTCAGGAAACACCATACACTTCTCCAGAGTGGCTGTTGGCAATTTACATCCCGCCCATCAGCATAACAAGGCTCCCTGTTCTCCATGACCTGTCCTGCCTTTCTGGATTTTACACTTTGTTCAGATGGCCCTTTTGACCGGTGGGCAGTGAGACTTCATTGTAGTGCAGATTTCCTTCACACGCTTGCTTGGTGGCCAAAAAGCGCGTATGCGTTTTTTCCTGAATATATTCAGGAAAAAACGCATACGCGCTTTTTGGCCAAGTGCATCATTGTCAACATTCTGCCTCTTTTCCTATGCTTTAAGTGCAATTCCTGTCTACCCCCTGAAATCGTTTTCCTGAAATTCTGCCCCGCTTTCAAGTCCTCTTCGAAGACTTACTTCAATACATTTTTGGATGATAGCTGTCATTCATAACTCTGCAGGTTTGTGAATTTCAGTGGCCCTGAGCTCCTTTCTTCAACTCACTTTCTTGTGAGCTGGCTGCAAAACCGCAGGATTGCTTAGGGCGCTAATCTGTTTCTGGCAGGGCACGCTGAGCCTTTGGTTAATTCCTCTTCCTGGTGGGAAATGAGCGTTCCATTTGCCCGTGTAGGCACCTACAGCTAGTCTCTCATTGGTTCTCCCTATTCCTGTACATCTTGCGCAGAAATTGCAAACTGTGCCCAACAGGAGGTTAATGGCACTGACTCTCCAAGTGGGGAGAGTGTTAGTAAAGCGTCTGGAATGATGAACCCGAGTACCAGGGGACGAAAACTGAGATGCATTTGAAAACGTTTTCCGGTCACACAGTGCACAGTACTGTGCGTTTCCCATGCATGTTTTAGCTGAAGGAAGAATCCCTTAAACCTGGAGAGTTGGGACCCATGTAATGGGTACCATGCAGTATGACTTCAAAGGGTCTGCGTTTGCTCAACGAACCTCACCAATGCTATCAGCCCGAAGTGTCCAGCCTTATGTCTCACCCAGCTCTGGATATAGATGTGGTAAATCCAGGTTGCATCACATGCCCTGAATGAATTATTTAAGAATTGCTCTCTATTTCACTGTCATTGTGTTTTGTTTTTGTAATTCATTTTGATAATGGGATTTATTGGATTTTCTCTGCTGCGTTCATGCAGCTGTACACACGCTTGATTGTCTTAAGGAGACATATAAATCCATGGGTTTGAAGATTCTTACTAGTCAGGTGTATTCCTAGGCGTTGAATATGAGGTGTTTAGTCCATTTCGTTGAGCAAGGGGTAGGTCTTGACTATTACATATTTGGCTTATGGAAAGGTATCTGTGCTAATTTCTATCCCTGCTTTTATGCAGCACCCCAACACACTTTTCCCCTTAAGCATGCATAAGTTGGTTTTCTAAATTTGAGACCCTGTTCTGTTTTGTAATTCAGTTCATGTGTAGCCAAGTTTACATTCCGTGTATTAGTGATAACTTATGATGTTTCATTTTCTGTGTGACTTATTTCACTTAGAATCATCGTACCTGAATCCACTCATTATGCCGCGACGGGCCTGATGAAATAGATTTCATTGGTGAGTGATATTCCTTTGTAAGTACGTACCACACTTCTTTATCCATTTTTCGCTTTCTGGGATATTTAACTTGTTCCGTAGACGAGGTTCTTGTAAACAGAGCCGTCCGACACTTTGGGGTTGCTGTCTGTGTTTGATTTTAATTTCCGTGATCTATAAGACCATAAGTGGAAGTGCCATAGTCTCCGTTGCTTTGTTTCTTAGGTGTTTCAGGAAACACCATACACTTCTCCAGAGTGGCTGTTGGCATTTACATCCCGCCCATCAGCAATACAAGGCTCCCTGTTCTCCATGGCCTGTCCTGTGTTTCTGGTTTTTACACTTTTTTCAGATGGCCCTTTTGACGAATGGGAAATGAGACTTCATTGTAGTGCGGATTTCCATTGCTCGAGTGCTTGGTTGGCCAAAAAGGGCATATGTGTTTTTTCCTGAATATATTCAGGAAAAAATATTTACGCACTTTTGTCCAAGTGCATCACTGTCAAAGATCTGCCGCTTTTCACATGCTTTAAATGCAATTCCAATCTACCTCCTGAAATATGATTCCTGCAATTCTGCCTCGTTTTCAAGTCCTCTTTGCAGACTTACTTCCATATATTTTTGCCAATAGCTGTCATTTATAACTCTGCAGGTTTGTGAATTACAGTGCCCGTGATTTCCTTTCTTAACTCGTTTCCTTGAAAACTGGCCACAGAACCGCAGGTTTGCTTCAGGTCGTAATCAGGGTCCGGCACGGCACTCTGAGACTTTGGTTCATTCCACTTCCTGGTGGGAAATTAGAGTTAAATGTGCCCCTCCAGACACCTGCCTCACTCCTAGCCCCTTGGTGATGTGTGTCCTCTGGTTTGAGGCCACATGTGCTGGGTTCCTCACCTTTGGCTGATGTGGCCCCACTGGTGTGAGGACACTCCTGCCTGGTTCCCATCCCCTTGGTGATGTGGGCCCTCCGGTGAGAGTCTGATCCTGGTTGGGTTCCTCACACTTCTGTGAGGTGGGCCCTCTTCTCTGAGGTCACTCCTGCCTGGCTGGCACACCCCGCCTTGGCGACGTCGGCCCTCTGGTGGGATTTGGTGCCTGCTGGGTGTCTCCTCCCCTCGGTAATGAGGGCCCTCTGGCGTCAGGCCCTAACTCCTGGGCTCCCAATATTTTCTGATATGCGCCCTGTGGTTCGAGTACACTCCTGCCAGGTTCCCAACCCCATGGGAATGTGGGCCTTCTGCTCTGAGGTCCCAACCGTGGGTTACTCAGTTTCATGATGAGGGCCCTCTGCTGCGAGTTCTCTCCGGCCTGGATCCCATAGCCTCGCTGCTCTTGGCCACCTGCTGGGAGGTTACAACTGCGGGATTCCTCACCTTTTTTCTTCTATGGGCCCTCTGTTTTGAGACTCCTCCTGCCTGCCTCACTCCCAGCCCCTTGGTGATGTGTGTCCTCTGGTTTGAGGCCACGTATGCTGGGTCCCTCGCCTTTCGATGATGTGGCCCCACTGATGTGAGGACACTCCTGCCTGGTTCCTATCCCCTTGATGATGTGGGCCCTCTGGTGAGAGTCTGATCCTGGCTGGGTTCCTCACCCTTCTGTGAGGGGGGCCCTCTGCTGTGAGGTCACTCCTGCCTGGCTGGCACACCCCACCTGGGCAACATCGGCCCTCTTGTGGCAGTTGGAGCCTGCTGGGAACCTCCCCTCGGTGATGGGGGCCCTCTTGCCTCAGGCCCTAACTGCTGGGCACCCACATTTTCTGATACGTGCTAAGTGGTGCGAGGACACTCTTGCGAGGTTCCCATCCCCATGGGCATGTGAACCTTCTCTTCTAAGGTCCCAACACCTGTGTTGTTCACCGTTTCATGATGTTGGCTCTCTGGTGTTAGTTCACCCAGGGCTAGATCCCATAGACTCTGTGCTCTGAGCGGCCTGCTGGGAGGTTCCTACTGCTGGATTCCTTACCTCTTTTATTCTTTGGGTCCTGTGTTTTCATGCTCCTACTTCCTGACTCACTTCCAGCCCATTTGTGATGTAGGTCCTCTGGTTTAAAGCCACATGTACCGGTTTCCTCACCTTTATTGATGTGGCCCCACTGGTGTGAGGACACTCCTGCCTGGTTCCCATCCCCTTGGTGATGGGGGCCCTCTGGTGAGAGTCTGATCCTGTCTGGATTCCTCACACTTCTGGGAGGTGGGCCCTCTGCTGTGAGGTCAATCCTGCCTGGCTGGCACACGTCAACTTGGCGACGTGGTACCTCAGTTGGGAGTTGGTGCCTGCTGGGAGTCTCCTCCCCTCGGTAATGAGGGCCCTCTGGCGTCAGACCCTAACTCCTGGGCTCCCAAAATTTTCTGATGTGCGCCCTGTGGTGCGAGTACACTCCTGCCAGGATCCCAACCCCATGGGAATGTGGGTCTTCTGCTCTGAGGTCCCAATGGTACGTTCCTCAGTTTCATGATGAGGGCCCTCTGGTGTGAGTTCACTCCGGCATGGACCCCATAGCCTCGCTGCTCCTGGCCTCCTGCGGGGAGGTTCCAACTGTGGGATTCCTCACCTTTTTCCTTCTATGGGCCCTCTGTTTTGAGACTCCTCCTGCCTGCCTCACTCCCAGCCCCTTGGTGATGTGTGTCCTCTGGTTTGAGGCCACGTGTGCTGGGTCCCTCACCTTTCGATGATGTGGCCCCACTGGTGTGAGGACACTCCTGCCTGGTTCCTATCCCCTTGGTGATGTGGGCCCTCTGGTGAGAGTCTGATCCTGGCTGGGTTCCTCCCACTTCTGTGAGGTGGGCCCTCTGCTGTGAGGTCACTCCTGCCTGGCTGGCACACCCCGCCTTGGCAATGTCGGCCCTCTTGTGGCAGTTGGAGCCTGCTCGGAGCCTCCTCCCCTCGGTGATGACGGCCCTCTGGCGTCAGGCCCTAACTGCTGGGTACCCACATTTTCTGATACGTGCTAAGTGGTGCGAGGACACTCGTGCCATGTTCCCAACCCCATGGGGATGTGGGCCTTCTGCTCTGAGGTCCCAACGGCTGGGTTGCTCACAGTTTCATGATGTGGGCCCTCGGCTGTGAGTTCACTGCGGCCTGGATGACATAGACTCGGTGCTCTTGGCCGCCTGCTGGGAGGTTCCCACTGCACGATTCCTCAGCTTTTTTATTCTATTGGCCCTGTGTTGTGAGTCTACTCCTGCCTGCCTCACTCCGAGCCCCTTGGAGATCTGGATCCTCTGGTTTAGGCCACATGTGCTGGGTTCCTCACCTTTCTATGATGTGGCCACCCTGGTGTGAAGACAGTCCTGCCTGGTTCTGATGCCCTTGGTGATGTGGGCCCTCTGGTGAGAGTCTTACCCTGGCTGGGTTCCTCACCATTCTGTGAGGTAGGCCCTCAGCTGTGAGGTCACTCCTGCCTGGCTGTTGCACGTCACCTTGGCGACATGGGCCCTCAGTTGGGAGTTGGTGCCTGCTTGGGGTCTCCTCCCCTTGGTAATGAGGGCCCTCTGGCGTCAGGCCCTAACTTCTGGGCTCCCAAAATTCTCTGATGTGCGCCCTGTGGTGCGAGTACACTTCTGCCAGGGCCCCAACCACATGGGAATGTGGGCCTTCTGCTCTAAGGTCCCAACGGCTGGGTTGCTCACAGTTTCATGATGAGGCCCCTCTGTTTTGAGTTCAGTCAGGCCTGGATCCCATAGCCTCGCTGCTCCTGGCCACCTGCTGGGAGGTTCCAACTGCGGGATTCCTCACCTTTTTTACGCTATGGGCCCTCTGTTTGGAGGCTCCTCCTGCCTGCCTCACTCCCATCCCCTTGGTGATGTGTGTCCTGTAGTTTGAGGCCACGTGTGCTGGGTCCGTCACATTTCGGTGATGTGGCCACACTGGTGTGAGGACACTCCTGCCTGGTTTCCATTCCCTTGGTGATGTGGGCCCTCCGGTGAGAGTCTGATCCTCTTTGGGTTCCTCACACTTTTGTGTGATTGGCCCTCTGCTCTGAGGTCACTCCTGCCTGGCTGGCACACCCCGCATTGGCGACGTCGGCCTTCTGGTAGCAGTTGGAGCTTGCTGGGAGCCTCCTCTCCTCAGTGATGAGGGCCCTCTGGCGTCCGGCCCTAACTGCTGGGCTCCCCACCTTTTCTGATGTGTGCCCACTGGTGCGATGACACTCCTGCTTGGTTCCCTTCCCCATGGGGATGTGGGCCTTGTGCTCTGAGGTTACAACGGCTGGGTTGCTTACAGTATCACGATGAGAGCCCTCTGTTGTGAGTTCATTACTGCCTGGGTCCCATAGCCTCGGTGCTCTGGGCCGCCTGCTGGGATGTTCCAACTGCTGGATTCCTCACCTTTTTTATACAATGGGCCATGTGTTTTGAGGTTAATCCTGCCTGCCTCGCTCCGAGACCCATGGTGATGTGGGTCCTCTGGTTTGAGGCCACATGTGCTGGGTACCTCAACTTTCGATGATGTGGCCCCACGGGTGTGAGGACACTCCTGCCTGGTTCCCAGCCCCTTGCTTATGTGGGCACTCTGGTGAGAGTCTGATCCTGACTGGGTTCCTTACCCTTCTGTGAGGTGGGCCCTCTGATGTGAGGTCACTCCTGCCTGGATGTCTCATGTCGCCTTGGTGACGTAGGCCCTCTGTTGGCCACTGAAGCATGCTGGGAGCCTCCTACCCTCTTTAATAAGGGCCCTGGAAGAAACGCATATGCCCTTTTTGACCAAGTGCATCATTGTCGAGGTTCTGCCTCTTCTCCTATACTTTCAGAGGACTTCCCGTCTACCTCCTGAAATCGTATTCCTGGAATTCTGCCCCGTGTTCAAGTCCTCTTTGCAGCCTTACTTCAATATATTTTTGGACGATAGCTGTCATTTATAACTCTGCAGGTTTGTGAATTACAGTGCCCCTGAGCTCCTTTCTTCAACTCGCTTTCTTGTGAGCTGGCCGCAAAACCGCAGGATTGCTTCAGGCCCTAATCTGGTTCTGGCACGGCATGCTGAGCCTTTGGCTAATTCCTCTTCCTGGTGGGAAATGAGCGTTAAATTTGTTCGTGCAGACACCTACAGCTAATCTCTCATTGGTTCTCCCTATTCCTGTTCATCTTGCGCAGAAATTCCAAACTGTGCCAAACAGGAGGTTAAAGGCACTGAGTCTCCAAGTGGGCAGAGTGTTAGTAAAGCGTCTGGAATGGTAAAACCGAGTAGGAGGGGACGAAAACTGAGATGCATTTAAAAAGGTTTCCCGGTCACACGGTGGACCATATTCTGGGTTTCCCATGCGTGTTTTACCTGAAGGAAGAATCCCTTCAACCTGGAGAGTTGGGACCCATGGAATGGGTACCATGCAGTATGACTTCAAAGGGTTGCCTTTGCTCACCGAACGTCACCAATGTTATCAGCCCGAAGTGTCCAGCCTTATGTCTCACTCAGCTCGGGGTGTAGATGTGGTAATTCCAGGTTGCATCACAAGCCCTGAGTGAATTATTTAAGAATTGCTCTCTATTTCACTGTCATTGTGTTTTGTTTTCAAAATTTATTTTGATAATGGGATTTATCGGATTTTCGCTGCTGCGTTTAGGCCGCTGTACACACGCTTGATTTCCTTATGGAGACATATAAATCCATGGGTTTTAAGATTCTTACTTGTCAGGTATGTTCCCAGGCGTTGAATATGGGGTGTTGAGTACATTTCATTGAGCAAGGAGTAGGTCTTGTCTATTATATATTTGGCTTATGGAACGGTATCGGTGCTAATTTCAATCTCTGGTTTTATGCAGCACCCCAACTCACCTTTCCCCATTAGCAAGCATAATTTGGTTTTCTAAATTTGAGACCCTGTTCTGTTTTGTAATTCAGTTCATGTGTAGCCAAGTTTACATTCCGTGTATTAGTGATATCTTATGATGTTTCTTTTTCTGTGTGACTTATTTCTCGTAGAATCATCGTTCCTGAATCCACTCATTATGCCGCTACGGACCTGATGACGTAGATTTCATTGCTGAGTGATATTCCATTGTACGTGCGTACCACAACTTCTTTATCCATTTTTTGCTTTCTCAGATAGTTAACTTATACCGTAGACAATGTTCTTGTAAACAGAGCCATCCCAAACTTTGGGGTGGCTGTGTGTTTTTGATTTTAATTTCCCTAAGCTATAGGACCATAAGTGGAAGTGCCATAGGCTGTGTTGCTTTGTTTCCTACGTGTTTCAGGAAACACCATACACTTCTCCAGAGTGGCTGTTGGCAATTTACATCCCGCCCATCAGCATAACAAGGCTCCCTGTTCTCCATGACCTGTCCTGCCTTTCTGGATTTTACACTTTGTTCAGATGGCCCTTTTGACCGGTGGGCAGTGAGACTTCATTGTAGTGCAGATTTCCTTCACACGCTTGCTTGGTGGCCAAAAAGCGCGTATGCGTTTTTTCCTGAATATATTCAGGAAAAAACGCATACGCGCTTTTTGGCCAAGTGCATCATTGTCAACATTCTGCCTCTTTTCCTATGCTTTAAGTGCAATTCCTGTCTACCCCCTGAAATCGTTTTCCTGAAATTCTGCCCCGCTTTCAAGTCCTCTTCGAAGACTTACTTCAATACATTTTTGGATGATAGCTGTCATTCATAACTCTGCAGGTTTGTGAATTTCAGTGGCCCTGAGCTCCTTTCTTCAACTCACTTTCTTGTGAGCTGGCTGCAAAACCGCAGGATTGCTTAGGGCGCTAATCTGTTTCTGGCAGGGCACGCTGAGCCTTTGGTTAATTCCTCTTCCTGGTGGGAAATGAGCGTTCCATTTGCCCGTGTAGGCACCTACAGCTAGTCTCTCATTGGTTCTCCCTATTCCTGTACATCTTGCGCAGAAATTGCAAACTGTGCCCAACAGGAGGTTAATGGCACTGACTCTCCAAGTGGGGAGAGTGTTAGTAAAGCGTCTGGAATGATGAACCCGAGTACCAGGGGACGAAAACTGAGATGCATTTGAAAACGTTTTCCGGTCACACAGTGCACAGTACTGTGCGTTTCCCATGCATGTTTTAGCTGAAGGAAGAATCCCTTAAACCTGGAGAGTTGGGACCCATGTAATGGGTACCATGCAGTATGACTTCAAAGGGTCTGCGTTTGCTCAACGAACCTCACCAATGCTATCAGCCCGAAGTGTCCAGCCTTATGTCTCACCCAGCTCTGGATGTAGATGTGGTAAATCCAGGTTGCATCACATGCCCTGAATGAATTATTTAAGAATTGCTCTCTATTTCACTGTCATTGTGTTTTGTTTTTGTAATTCATTTTGATAATGGGATTTATTGGATTTTCTCTGCTGCGTTCATGCAGCTGTACACACGCTTGATTGTCTTAAGGAGACATATAAATCCATGGGTTTGAAGATTCTTACTAGTCAGGTGTATTCCTAGGCGTTGAATATGAGGTGTTTAGTCCATTTCGTTGAGCAAGGGGTAGGTCTTGACTATTACATATTTGGCTTATGGAAAGGTATCTGTGCTAATTTCTATCCCTGCTTTTATGCAGCACCCCAACACACTTTTCCCCTTAAGCATGCATAAGTTGGTTTTCTAAATTTGAGACCCTGTTCTGTTTTGTAATTCAGTTCATGTGTAGCCAAGTTTACATTCCGTGTATTAGTGATAACTTATGATGTTTCATTTTCTGTGTGACTTATTTCACTTAGAATCATCGTACCTGAATCCACTCATTATGCCGCGACGGGCCTGATGAAATAGATTTCATTGGTGAGTGATATTCCTTTGTAAGTACGTACCACACTTCTTTATCCATTTTTCGCTTTCTGGGATATTTAACTTGTTCCGTAGACGAGGTTCTTGTAAACAGAGCCGTCCGACACTTTGGGGTTGCTGTCTGTGTTTGATTTTAATTTCCGTGATCTATAAGACCATAAGTGGAAGTGCCATAGTCTCCGTTGCTTTGTTTCTTAGGTGTTTCAGGAAACACCATACACTTCTCCAGAGTGGCTGTTGGCATTTACATCCCGCCCATCAGCAATACAAGGCTCCCTGTTCTCCATGGCCTGTCCTGTGTTTCTGGTTTTTACACTTTTTTCAGATGGCCCTTTTGACGAATGGGAAATGAGACTTCATTGTAGTGCGGATTTCCATTGCTCGAGTGCTTGGTTGGCCAAAAAGGGCATATGTGTTTTTTCCTGAATATATTCAGGAAAAAATATTTACGCACTTTTGTCCAAGTGCATCACTGTCAAAGATCTGCCGCTTTTCACATGCTTTAAATGCAATTCCAATCTACCTCCTGAAATATGATTCCTGCAATTCTGCCTCGTTTTCAAGTCCTCTTTGCAGACTTACTTCCATATATTTTTGCCAATAGCTGTCATTTATAACTCTGCAGGTTTGTGAATTACAGTGCCCGTGATTTCCTTTCTTAACTCGTTTCCTTGAAAACTGGCCACAGAACCGCAGGTTTGCTTCAGGTCGTAATCAGGGTCCGGCACGGCACTCTGAGACTTTGGTTCATTCCACTTCCTGGTGGGAAATTAGAGTTAAATGTGCCCCTCCAGACACCTGCCTCACTCCTAGCCCCTTGGTGATGTGTGTCCTCTGGTTTGAGGCCACATGTGCTGGGTTCCTCACCTTTGGCTGATGTGGCCCCACTGGTGTGAGGACACTCCTGCCTGGTTCCCATCCCCTTGGTGATGTGGGCCCTCCGGTGAGAGTCTGATCCTGGTTGGGTTCCTCACACTTCTGTGAGGTGGGCCCTCTTCTCTGAGGTCACTCCTGCCTGGCTGGCACACCCCGCCTTGGCGACGTCGGCCCTCTGGTGGGATTTGGTGCCTGCTGGGTGTCTCCTCCCCTCGGTAATGAGGGCCCTCTGGCGTCAGGCCCTAACTCCTGGGCTCCCAATATTTTCTGATATGCGCCCTGTGGTTCGAGTACACTCCTGCCAGGTTCCCAACCCCATGGGAATGTGGGCCTTCTGCTCTGAGGTCCCAACCGTGGGTTACTCAGTTTCATGATGAGGGCCCTCTGCTGCGAGTTCTCTCCGGCCTGGATCCCATAGCCTCGCTGCTCTTGGCCACCTGCTGGGAGGTTACAACTGCGGGATTCCTCACCTTTTTTCTTCTATGGGCCCTCTGTTTTGAGACTCCTCCTGCCTGCCTCACTCCCAGCCCCTTGGTGATGTGTGTCCTCTGGTTTGAGGCCACGTATGCTGGGTCCCTCGCCTTTCGATGATGTGGCCCCACTGATGTGAGGACACTCCTGCCTGGTTCCTATCCCCTTGATGATGTGGGCCCTCTGGTGAGAGTCTGATCCTGGCTGGGTTCCTCACCCTTCTGTGAGGGGGGCCCTCTGCTGTGAGGTCACTCCTGCCTGGCTGGCACACCCCACCTGGGCAACATCGGCCCTCTTGTGGCAGTTGGAGCCTGCTGGGAACCTCCCCTCGGTGATGGGGGCCCTCTTGCCTCAGGCCCTAACTGCTGGGCACCCACATTTTCTGATACGTGCTAAGTGGTGCGAGGACACTCTTGCGAGGTTCCCATCCCCATGGGCATGTGAACCTTCTCTTCTAAGGTCCCAACACCTGTGCTGTTCACCGTTTCATGATGTTGGCTCTCTGGTGTTAGTTCACCCAGGGCTAGATCCCATAGACTCTGTGCTCTGAGCGGCCTGCTGGGAGGTTCCTACTGCTGGATTCCTTACCTCTTTTATTCTTTGGGTCCTGTGTTTTCATGCTCCTACTTCCTGACTCACTTCCAGCCCATTTGTGATGTAGGTCCTCTGGTTTAAAGCCACATGTACCGGTTTCCTCACCTTTATTGATGTGGCCCCACTGGTGTGAGGACACTCCTGCCTGGTTCCCATCCCCTTGGTGATGGGGGCCCTCTGGTGAGAGTCTGATCCTGTCTGGATTCCTCACACTTCTGGGAGGTGGGCCCTCTGCTGTGAGGTCAATCCTGCCTGGCTGGCACACGTCAACTTGGCGACGTGGTACCTCAGTTGGGAGTTGGTGCCTGCTGGGAGTCTCCTCCCCTCGGTAATGAGGGCCCTCTGGCGTCAGACCCTAACTCCTGGGCTCCCAAAATTTTCTGATGTGCGCCCTGTGGTGCGAGTACACTCCTGCCAGGATCCCAACCCCATGGGAATGTGGGTCTTCTGCTCTGAGGTCCCAATGGTACGTTCCTCAGTTTCATGATGAGGGCCCTCTGGTGTGAGTTCACTCCGGCATGGACCCCATAGCCTCGCTGCTCCTGGCCTCCTGCGGGGAGGTTCCAACTGTGGGATTCCTCACCTTTTTCCTTCTATGGGCCCTCTGTTTTGAGACTCCTCCTGCCTGCCTCACTCCCAGCCCCTTGGTGATGTGTGTCCTCTGGTTTGAGGCCACGTGTGCTGGGTCCCTCACCTTTCGATGATGTGGCCCCACTGGTGTGAGGACACTCCTGCCTGGTTCCTATCCCCTTGGTGATGTGGGCCCTCTGGTGAGAGTCTGATCCTGGCTGGGTTCCTCCCACTTCTGTGAGGTGGGCCCTCTGCTGTGAGGTCACTCCTGCCTGGCTGGCACACCCCGCCTTGGCAATGTCGGCCCTCTTGTGGCAGTTGGAGCCTGCTCGGAGCCTCCTCCCCTCGGTGATGACGGCCCTCTGGCGTCAGGCCCTAACTGCTGGGTACCCACATTTTCTGATACGTGCTAAGTGGTGCGAGGACACTCGTGCCATGTTCCCAACCCCATGGGGATGTGGGCCTTCTGCTCTGAGGTCCCAACGGCTGGGTTGCTCACAGTTTCATGATGTGGGCCCTCGGCTGTGAGTTCACTGCGGCCTGGATGACATAGACTCGGTGCTCTTGGCCGCCTGCTGGGAGGTTCCCACTGCACGATTCCTCAGCTTTTTTATTCTATTGGCCCTGTGTTGTGAGTCTACTCCTGCCTGCCTCACTCCGAGCCCCTTGGAGATCTGGATCCTCTGGTTTAGGCCACATGTGCTGGGTTCCTCACCTTTCTATGATGTGGCCACCCTGGTGTGAAGACAGTCCTGCCTGGTTCTGATGCCCTTGGTGATGTGGGCCCTCTGGTGAGAGTCTTACCCTGGCTGGGTTCCTCACCATTCTGTGAGGTAGGCCCTCAGCTGTGAGGTCACTCCTGCCTGGCTGTTGCACGTCACCTTGGCGACATGGGCCCTCAGTTGGGAGTTGGTGCCTGCTTGGGGTCTCCTCCCCTTGGTAATGAGGGCCCTCTGGCGTCAGGCCCTAACTTCTGGGCTCCCAAAATTCTCTGATGTGCGCCCTGTGGTGCGAGTACACTTCTGCCAGGGCCCCAACCACATGGGAATGTGGGCCTTCTGCTCTAAGGTCCCAACGGCTGGGTTGCTCACAGTTTCATGATGAGGCCCCTCTGTTTTGAGTTCAGTCAGGCCTGGATCCCATAGCCTCGCTGCTCCTGGCCACCTGCTGGGAGGTTCCAACTGCGGGATTCCTCACCTTTTTTACGCTATGGGCCCTCTGTTTGGAGGCTCCTCCTGCCTGCCTCACTCCCATCCCCTTGGTGATGTGTGTCCTGTAGTTTGAGGCCACGTGTGCTGGGTCCGTCACATTTCGGTGATGTGGCCACACTGGTGTGAGGACACTCCTGCCTGGTTTCCATTCCCTTGGTGATGTGGGCCCTCCGGTGAGAGTCTGATCCTCTTTGGGTTCCTCACACTTTTGTGTGATTGGCCCTCTGCTCTGAGGTCACTCCTGCCTGGCTGGCACACCCCGCATTGGCGACGTCGGCCTTCTGGTAGCAGTTGGAGCTTGCTGGGAGCCTCCTCTCCTCAGTGATGAGGGCCCTCTGGCGTCCGGCCCTAACTGCTGGGCTCCCCACCTTTTCTGATGTGTGCCCACTGGTGCGATGACACTCCTGCTTGGTTCCCTTCCCCATGGGGATGTGGGCCTTGTGCTCTGAGGTTACAACGGCTGGGTTGCTTACAGTATCACGATGAGAGCCCTCTGTTGTGAGTTCATTACTGCCTGGGTCCCATAGCCTCGGTGCTCTGGGCCGCCTGCTGGGATGTTCCAACTGCTGGATTCCTCACCTTTTTTATACAATGGGCCATGTGTTTTGAGGTTAATCCTGCCTGCCTCGCTCCGAGACCCATGGTGATGTGGGTCCTCTGGTTTGAGGCCACATGTGCTGGGTACCTCAACTTTCGATGATGTGGCCCCACGGGTGTGAGGACACTCCTGCCTGGTTCCCAGCCCCTTGCTTATGTGGGCACTCTGGTGAGAGTCTGATCCTGACTGGGTTCCTTACCCTTCTGTGAGGTGGGCCCTCTGATGTGAGGTCACTCCTGCCTGGATGTCTCATGTCGCCTTGGTGACGTAGGCCCTCTGTTGGCCACTGAAGCATGCTGGGAGCCTCCTACCCTCTTTAATAAGGGCCCTGGAAGAAACGCATATGCCCTTTTTGACCAAGTGCATCATTGTCGAGGTTCTGCCTCTTCTCCTATACTTTCAGAGGACTTCCCGTCTACCTCCTGAAATCGTATTCCTGGAATTCTGCCCCGTGTTCAAGTCCTCTTTGCAGCCTTACTTCAATATATTTTTGGACGATAGCTGTCATTTATAACTCTGCAGGTTTGTGAATTACAGTGCCCCTGAGCTCCTTTCTTCAACTCGCTTTCTTGTGAGCTGGCCGCAAAACCGCAGGATTGCTTCAGGCCCTAATCTGGTTCCGGCACGGCATGCTGAGCCTTTGGCTAATTCCTCTTCCTGGTGGGAAATGAGCGTTAAATTTGTTCGTGCAGACACCTACA
Source organism: Delphinapterus leucas (assembly GCF_059928025.1). Classification (NCBI taxonomy): domain Eukaryota; kingdom Metazoa; phylum Chordata; class Mammalia; order Artiodactyla; family Monodontidae; genus Delphinapterus; species Delphinapterus leucas. The sequence goes on along the minus strand of NW_028322240.1, from coordinate 11,294,473 downwards.
GCTAATCTCTCATTGGTTCTCCCTATTCCTGTTCATCTTGCGCAGAAATTCCAAACTGTGCCAAACAGGAGGTTAAAGGCACTGAGTCTCCAAGTGGGCAGAGTGTTAGTAAAGCGTCTGGAATGGTAAAACCGAGTAGGAGGGGACGAAAACTGAGATGCATTTAAAAAGGTTTCCCGGTCACACGGTGGACCATATTCTGGGTTTCCCATGCGTGTTTTACCTGAAGGAAGAATCCCTTCAACCTGGAGAGTTGGGACCCATGGAATGGGTACCATGCAGTATGACTTCAAAGGGTTGCCTTTGCTCACCGAACGTCACCAATGTTATCAGCCCGAAGTGTCCAGCCTTATGTCTCACTCAGCTCGGGGTGTAGATGTGGTAATTCCAGGTTGCATCACAAGCCCTGAGTGAATTATTTAAGAATTGCTCTCTATTTCACTGTCATTGTGTTTTGTTTTCAAAATTTATTTTGATAATGGGATTTATCGGATTTTCGCTGCTGCGTTTAGGCCGCTGTACACACGCTTGATTTCCTTATGGAGACATATAAATCCATGGGTTTTAAGATTCTTACTTGTCAGGTATGTTCCCAGGCGTTGAATATGGGGTGTTGAGTACATTTCATTGAGCAAGGAGTAGGTCTTGTCTATTATATATTTGGCTTATGGAACGGTATCGGTGCTAATTTCAATCTCTGGTTTTATGCAGCACCCCAACTCACCTTTCCCCATTAGCAAGCATAATTTGGTTTTCTAAATTTGAGACCCTGTTCTGTTTTGTAATTCAGTTCATGTGTAGCCAAGTTTACATTCCGTGTATTAGTGATATCTTATGATGTTTCTTTTTCTGTGTGACTTATTTCTCGTAGAATCATCGTTCCTGAATCCACTCATTATGCCGCTACGGACCTGATGACGTAGATTTCATTGCTGAGTGATATTCCATTGTACGTGCGTACCACAACTTCTTTATCCATTTTTTGCTTTCTCAGATAGTTAACTTATACCGTAGACAATGTTCTTGTAAACAGAGCCATCCCAAACTTTGGGGTGGCTGTGTGTTTTTGATTTTAATTTCCCTAAGCTATAGGACCATAAGTGGAAGTGCCATAGGCTGTGTTGCTTTGTTTCCTACGTGTTTCAGGAAACACCATACACTTCTCCAGAGTGGCTGTTGGCAATTTACATCCCGCCCATCAGCATAACAAGGCTCCCTGTTCTCCATGACCTGTCCTGCCTTTCTGGATTTTACACTTTGTTCAGATGGCCCTTTTGACCGGTGGGCAGTGAGACTTCATTGTAGTGCAAATTTCCTTCACACGCTTGCTTGGTGGCCAAAAAGCGCGTATGCGTTTTTTCCTGAATATATTCAGGAAAAAACGCATACGCGCTTTTTGGCCAAGTGCATCATTGTCGACATTCTGCCTCTTTTCCTATGCTTTAAGTGCAATTCCTGTCTACCCCCTGAAATCGTTTTCCTGAAATTCTGCCCCGCTTTCAAGTCCTCTTCGAAGACTTACTTCAATACATTTTTGGATGATAGCTGTCATTCATAACTCTGCAGGTTTGTGAATTTCAGTGGCCCTGAGCTCCTTTCTTCAACTCACTTTCTTGTGAGCTGGCTGCAAAACCGCAGGATTGCTTAGGGCGCTAATCTGTTTCTGGCAGGGCACGCTGAGCCTTTGGTTAATTCCTCTTCCTGGTGGGAAATGAGCGTTCCATTTGCCCGTGTAGGCACCTACAGCTAGTCTCTCATTGGTTCTCCCTATTCCTGTACATCTTGCGCAGAAATTGCAAACTGTGCCCAACAGGAGGTTAATGGCACTGACTCTCCAAGTGGGGAGAGTGTTAGTAAAGCGTCTGGAATGATGAACCCGAGTACCAGGGGACGAAAACTGAGATGCATTTGAAAACGTTTTCCGGTCACACAGTGCACAGTACTGTGCGTTTCCCATGCATGTTTTAGCTGAAGGAAGAATCCCTTAAACCTGGAGAGTTGGGACCCATGTAATGGGTACCATGCAGTATGACTTCAAAGGGTCTGCGTTTGCTCAACGAACCTCACCAATGCTATCAGCCCGAAGTGTCCAGCCTTATGTCTCACCCAGCTCTGGATGTAGATGTGGTAAATCCAGGTTGCATCACATGCCCTGAATGAATTATTTAAGAATTGCTCTCTATTTCACTGTCATTGTGTTTTGTTTTTGTAATTCATTTTGATAATGGGATTTATTGGATTTTCTCTGCTGCGTTCATGCAGCTGTACACACGCTTGATTGTCTTAAGGAGACATATAAATCCATGGGTTTGAAGATTCTTACTAGTCAGGTGTATTCCTAGGCGTTGAATATGAGGTGTTTAGTCCATTTCGTTGAGCAAGGGGTAGGTCTTGACTATTACATATTTGGCTTATGGAAAGGTATCTGTGCTAATTTCTATCCCTGCTTTTATGCAGCACCCCAACACACTTTTCCCCTTAAGCATGCATAAGTTGGTTTTCTAAATTTGAGACCCTGTTCTGTTTTGTAATTCAGTTCATGTGTAGCCAAGTTTACATTCCGTGTATTAGTGATAACTTATGATGTTTCATTTTCTGTGTGACTTATTTCACTTAGAATCATCGTACCTGAATCCACTCATTATGCCGCGACGGGCCTGATGAAATAGATTTCATTGGTGAGTGATATTCCTTTGTAAGTACGTACCACACTTCTTTATCCATTTTTCGCTTTCTGGGATATTTAACTTGTTCCGTAGACGAGGTTCTTGTAAACAGAGCCGTCCGACACTTTGGGGTTGCTGTCTGTGTTTGATTTTAATTTCCGTGATCTATAAGACCATAAGTGGAAGTGCCATAGTCTCCGTTGCTTTGTTTCTTAGGTGTTTCAGGAAACACCATACACTTCTCCAGAGTGGCTGTTGGCATTTACATCCCGCCCATCAGCAATACAAGGCTCCCTGTTCTCCATGGCCTGTCCTGTGTTTCTGGTTTTTACACTTTTTTCAGATGGCCCTTTTGACGAATGGGAAATGAGACTTCATTGTAGTGCGGATTTCCATTGCTCGAGTGCTTGGTTGGCCAAAAAGGGCATATGTGTTTTTTCCTGAATATATTCAGGAAAAAATATTTACGCACTTTTGTCCAAGTGCATCACTGTCAAAGATCTGCCGCTTTTCACATGCTTTAAATGCAATTCCAATCTACCTCCTGAAATATGATTCCTGCAATTCTGCCTCGTTTTCAAGTCCTCTTTGCAGACTTACTTCCATATATTTTTGCCAATAGCTGTCATTTATAACTCTGCAGGTTTGTGAATTACAGTGCCCGTGATTTCCTTTCTTAACTCGTTTCCTTGAAAACTGGCCACAGAACCGCAGGTTTGCTTCAGGTCGTAATCAGGGTCCGGCACGGCACTCTGAGACTTTGGTTCATTCCACTTCCTGGTGGGAAATTAGAGTTAAATGTGCCCCTCCAGACACCTGCCTCACTCCTAGCCCCTTGGTGATGTGTGTCCTCTGGTTTGAGGCCACATGTGCTGGGTTCCTCACCTTTGGCTGATGTGGCCCCACTGGTGTGAGGACACTCCTGCCTGGTTCCCATCCCCTTGGTGATGTGGGCCCTCCGGTGAGAGTCTGATCCTGGTTGGGTTCCTCACACTTCTGTGAGGTGGGCCCTCTTCTCTGAGGTCACTCCTGCCTGGCTGGCACACCCCGCCTTGGCGACGTCGGCCCTCTGGTGGGATTTGGTGCCTGCTGGGTGTCTCCTCCCCTCGGTAATGAGGGCCCTCTGGCGTCAGGCCCTAACTCCTGGGCTCCCAATATTTTCTGATATGCGCCCTGTGGTTCGAGTACACTCCTGCCAGGTTCCCAACCCCATGGGAATGTGGGCCTTCTGCTCTGAGGTCCCAACCGTGGGTTACTCAGTTTCATGATGAGGGCTCTCTGCTGCGAGTTCTCTCCGGCCTGGATCCCATAGCCTCGCTGCTCTTGGCCACCTGCTGGGAGGTTACAACTGCGGGATTCCTCACCTTTTTTCTTCTATGGGCCCTCTGTTTTGAGACTCCTCCTGCCTGCCTCACTCCCAGCCCCTTGGTGATGTGTGTCCTCTGGTTTGAGGCCACGTATGCTGGGTCCCTCGCCTTTCGATGATGTGGCCCCACTGATGTGAGGACACTCCTGCCTGGTTCCTATCCCCTTGATGATGTGGGCCCTCTGGTGAGAGTCTGATCCTGGCTGGGTTCCTCACCCTTCTGTGAGGGGGGCCCTCTGCTCTGAGGTCACTCCTGCCTGGCTGGCACACCCCACCTGGGCAACATCGGCCCTCTTGTGGCAGTTGGAGCCTGCTGGGAACCTCCCCTCGGTGATGGGGGCCCTCTTGCCTCAGGCCCTAACTGCTGGGCACCCACATTTTCTGATACGTGCTAAGTGGTGCGAGGACACTCTTGCGAGGTTCCCATCCCCATGGGCATGTGAACCTTCTCTTCTAAGGTCCCAACACCTGTGTTGTTCACCGTTTCATGATGTTGGCTCTCTGGTGTTAGTTCACCCAGGGCTAGATCCCATAGACTCTGTGCTCTGAGCGGCCTGCTGGGAGGTTCCTACTGCTGGATTCCTTACCTCTTTTATTCTTTGGGTCCTGTGTTTTCATGCTCCTACTTCCTGACTCACTTCCAGCCCATTTGTGATGTAGGTCCTCTGGTTTAAAGCCACATGTACCGGTTTCCTCACCTTTATTGATGTGGCCCCACTGGTGTGAGGACACTCCTGCCTGGTTCCCATCCCCTTGGTGATGGGGGCCCTCTGGTGAGAGTCTGATCCTGTCTGGATTCCTCACACTTCTGGGAGGTGGGCCCTCTGCTGTGAGGTCAATCCTGCCTGGCTGGCACACGTCAACTTGGCGACGTGGTACCTCAGTTGGGAGTTGGTGCCTGCTGGGAGTCTCCTCCCCTCGGTAATGAGGGCCCTCTGGCGTCAGACCCTAACTCCTGGGCTCCCAAAATTTTCTGATGTGCGCCCTGTGGTGCGAGTACACTCCTGCCAGGATCCCAACCCCATGGGAATGTGGGTCTTCTGCTCTGAGGTCCCAATGGTACGTTCCTCAGTTTCATGATGAGGGCCCTCTGGTGTGAGTTCACTCCGGCATGGACCCCATAGCCTCGCTGCTCCTGGCCTCCTGCGGGGAGGTTCCAACTGTGGGATTCCTCACCTTTTTCCTTCTATGGGCCCTCTGTTTTGAGACTCCTCCTGCCTGCCTCACTCCCAGCCCCTTGGTGATGTGTGTCCTCTGGTTTGAGGCCACGTGTGCTGGGTCCCTCACCTTTCGATGATGTGGCCCCACTGGTGTGAGGACACTCCTGCCTGGTTCCTATCCCCTTGGTGATGTGGGCCCTCTGGTGAGAGTCTGATCCTGGCTGGGTTCCTCCCACTTCTGTGAGGTGGGCCCTCTGCTGTGAGGTCACTCCTGCCTGGCTGGCACACCCCGCCTTGGCAATGTCGGCCCTCTTGTGGCAGTTGGAGCCTGCTCGGAGCCTCCTCCCCTCGGTGATGACGGCCCTCTGGCGTCAGGCCCTAACTGCTGGGTACCCACATTTTCTGATACGTGCTAAGTGGTGCGAGGACACTCGTGCCATGTTCCCAACCCCATGGGGATGTGGGCCTTCTGCTCTGAGGTCCCAACGGCTGGGTTGCTCACAGTTTCATGATGTGGGCCCTCGGCTGTGAGTTCACTGCGGCCTGGATGACATAGACTCGGTGCTCTTGGCCGCCTGCTGGGAGGTTCCCACTGCACGATTCCTCAGCTTTTTTATTCTATTGGCCCTGTGTTGTGAGTCTACTCCTGCCTGCCTCACTCCGAGCCCCTTGGAGATCTGGATCCTCTGGTTTAGGCCACATGTGCTGGGTTCCTCACCTTTCTATGATGTGGCCACCCTGGTGTGAAGACAGTCCTGCCTGGTTCTGATGCCCTTGGTGATGTGGGCCCTCTGGTGAGAGTCTTACCCTGGCTGGGTTCCTCACCATTCTGTGAGGTAGGCCCTCAGCTGTGAGGTCACTCCTGCCTGGCTGTTGCACGTCACCTTGGCGACATGGGCCCTCAGTTGGGAGTTGGTGCCTGCTTGGGGTCTCCTCCCCTTGGTAATGAGGGCCCTCTGGCGTCAGGCCCTAACTTCTGGGCTCCCAAAATTCTCTGATGTGCGCCCTGTGGTGCGAGTACACTTCTGCCAGGGCCCCAACCACATGGGAATGTGGGCCTTCTGCTCTAAGGTCCCAACGGCTGGGTTGCTCACAGTTTCATGATGAGGCCCCTCTGTTTTGAGTTCAGTCAGGCCTGGATCCCATAGCCTCGCTGCTCCTGGCCACCTGCTGGGAGGTTCCAACTGCGGGATTCCTCACCTTTTTTACGCTATGGGCCCTCTGTTTGGAGGCTCCTCCTGCCTGCCTCACTCCCATCCCCTTGGTGATGTGTGTCCTGTAGTTTGAGGCCACGTGTGCTGGGTCCGTCACATTTCGGTGATGTGGCCACACTGGTGTGAGGACACTCCTGCCTGGTTTCCATTCCCTTGGTGATGTGGGCCCTCCGGTGAGAGTCTGATCCTCTTTGGGTTCCTCACACTTTTGTGTGATTGGCCCTCTGCTCTGAGGTCACTCCTGCCTGGCTGGCACACCCCGCATTGGCGACGTCGGCCTTCTGGTAGCAGTTGGAGCTTGCTGGGAGCCTCCTCTCCTCAGTGATGAGGGCCCTCTGGCGTCCGGCCCTAACTGCTGGGCTCCCCACCTTTTCTGATGTGTGCCCACTGGTGCGATGACACTCCTGCTTGGTTCCCTTCCCCATGGGGATGTGGGCCTTGTGCTCTGAGGTTACAACGGCTGGGTTGCTTACAGTATCACGATGAGAGCCCTCTGTTGTGAGTTCATTACTGCCTGGGTCCCATAGCCTCGGTGCTCTGGGCCGCCTGCTGGGATGTTCCAACTGCTGGATTCCTCACCTTTTTTATACAATGGGCCATGTGTTTTGAGGTTAATCCTGCCTGCCTCGCTCCGAGACCCATGGTGATGTGGGTCCTCTGGTTTGAGGCCACATGTGCTGGGTACCTCAACTTTCGATGATGTGGCCCCACGGGTGTGAGGACACTCCTGCCTGGTTCCCAGCCCCTTGCTTATGTGGGCACTCTGGTGAGAGTCTGATCCTGACTGGGTTCCTTACCCTTCTGTGAGGTGGGCCCTCTGATGTGAGGTCACCCCTGCCTGGATGTCTCATGTCGCCTTGGTGACGTAGGCCCTCTGTTGGCCACTGAAGCATGCTGGGAGCCTCCTACCCTCTTTAATAAGGGCCCTGGAAGAAACGCATATGCCCTTTTTGACCAAGTGCATCATTGTCGAGGTTCTGCCTCTTCTCCTATACTTTCAGAGGACTTCCCGTCTACCTCCTGAAATCGTATTCCTGGAATTCTGCCCCGCGTTCAAGTCCTCTTTGCAGCCTTACTTCAATATATTTTTGGACGATAGCTGTCATTTATAACTCTGCAGGTTTGTGAATTACAGTGCCCCTGAGCTCCTTTCTTCAACTCGCTTTCTTGTGAGCTGGCCGCAAAACCGCAGGATTGCTTCAGGCCCTAATCTGGTTCCGGCACGGCATGCTGAGCCTTTGGCTAATTCCTCTTCCTGGTGGGAAATGAGCGTTAAATTTGTTCGTGCAGACACCTACAGCTAATCTCTCATTGGTTCTCCCTATTCCTGTTCATCTTGCGCAGAAATTCCAAACTGTGCCAAACAGGAGGTTAAAGGCACTGAGTCTCCAAGTGGGCAGAGTGTTAGTAAAGCGTCTGGAATGGTAAAACCGAGTAGGAGGGGACGAAAACTGAGATGCATTTAAAAAGGTTTCCCGGTCACACGGTGGACCATATTCTGGGTTTCCCATGCGTGTTTTACCTGAAGGAAGAATCCCTTCAACCTGGAGAGTTGGGACCCATGGAATGGGTACCATGCAGTATGACTTCAAAGGGTTGCCTTTGCTCACCGAACGTCACCAATGTTATCAGCCCGAAGTGTCCAGCCTTATGTCTCACTCAGCTCGGGGTGTAGATGTGGTAATTCCAGGTTGCATCACAAGCCCTGAGTGAATTATTTAAGAATTGCTCTCTATTTCACTGTCATTGTGTTTTGTTTTCAAAATTTATTTTGATAATGGGATTTATCGGATTTTCGCTGCTGCGTTTAGGCCGCTGTACACACGCTTGATTTCCTTATGGAGACATATAAATCCATGGGTTTTAAGATTCTTACTTGTCAGGTATGTTCCCAGGCGTTGAATATGGGGTGTTGAGTACATTTCATTGAGCAAGGAGTAGGTCTTGTCTATTATATATTTGGCTTATGGAACGGTATCGGTGCTAATTTCAATCTCTGGTTTTATGCAGCACCCCAACTCACCTTTCCCCATTAGCAAGCATAATTTGGTTTTCTAAATTTGAGACCCTGTTCTGTTTTGTAATTCAGTTCATGTGTAGCCAAGTTTACATTCCGTGTATTAGTGATATCTTATGATGTTTCTTTTTCTGTGTGACTTATTTCTCGTAGAATCATCGTTCCTGAATCCACTCATTATGCCGCTACGGACCTGATGACGTAGATTTCATTGCTGAGTGATATTCCATTGTACGTGCGTACCACAACTTCTTTATCCATTTTTTGCTTTCTCAGATAGTTAACTTATACCGTAGACAATGTTCTTGTAAACAGAGCCATCCCAAACTTTGGGGTGGCTGTGTGTTTTTGATTTTAATTTCCCTAAGCTATAGGACCATAAGTGGAAGTGCCATAGGCTGTGTTGCTTTGTTTCCTACGTGTTTCAGGAAACACCATACACTTCTCCAGAGTGGCTGTTGGCAATTTACATCCCGCCCATCAGCATAACAAGGCTCCCTGTTCTCCATGACCTGTCCTGCCTTTCTGGATTTTACACTTTGTTCAGATGGCCCTTTTGACCGGTGGGCAGTGAGACTTCATTGTAGTGCAGATTTCCTTCACACGCTTGCTTGGTGGCCAAAAAGCGCGTATGCGTTTTTTCCTGAATATATTCAGGAAAAAACGCATACGCGCTTTTTGGCCAAGTGCATCATTGTCGACATTCTGCCTCTTTTCCTATGCTTTAAGTGCAATTCCTGTCTACCCCCTGAAATCGTTTTCCTGAAATTCTGCCCCGCTTTCAAGTCCTCTTCGAAGACTTACTTCAATACATTTTTGGATGATAGCTGTCATTCATAACTCTGCAGGTTTGTGAATTTCAGTGGCCCTGAGCTCCTTTCTTCAACTCACTTTCTTGTGAGCTGGCTGCAAAACCGCAGGATTGCTTAGGGCGCTAATCTGTTTCTGGCAGGGCACGCTGAGCCTTTGGTTAATTCCTCTTCCTGGTGGGAAATGAGCGTTCCATTTGCCCGTGTAGGCACCTACAGCTAGTCTCTCATTGGTTCTCCCTATTCCTGTACATCTTGCGCAGAAATTGCAAACTGTGCCCAACAGGAGGTTAATGGCACTGACTCTCCAAGTGGGGAGAGTGTTAGTAAAGCGTCTGGAATGATGAACCCGAGTACCAGGGGACGAAAACTGAGATGCATTTGAAAACGTTTTCCGGTCACACAGTGCACAGTACTGTGCGTTTCCCATGCATGTTTTAGCTGAAGGAAGAATCCCTTAAACCTGGAGAGTTGGGACCCATGTAATGGGTACCATGCAGTATGACTTCAAAGGGTCTGCGTTTGCTCAACGAACCTCACCAATGCTATCAGCCCGAAGTGTCCAGCCTTATGTCTCACCCAGCTCTGGATGTAGATGTGGTAAATCCAGGTTGCATCACATGCCCTGAATGAATTATTTAAGAATTGCTCTCTATTTCACTGTCATTGTGTTTTGTTTTTGTAATTCATTTTGATAATGGGATTTATTGGATTTTCTCTGCTGCGTTCATGCAGCTGTACACACGCTTGATTGTCTTAAGGAGACATATAAATCCATGGGTTTGAAGATTCTTACTAGTCAGGTGTATTCCTAGGCGTTGAATATGAGGTGTTTAGTCCATTTCGTTGAGCAAGGGGTAGGTCTTGACTATTACATATTTGGCTTATGGAAAGGTATCTGTGCTAATTTCTATCCCTGCTTTTATGCAGCACCCCAACACACTTTTCCCCTTAAGCATGCATAAGTTGGTTTTCTAAATTTGAGACCCTGTTCTGTTTTGTAATTCAGTTCATGTGTAGCCAAGTTTACATTCCGTGTATTAGTGATAACTTATGATGTTTCATTTTCTGTGTGACTTATTTCACTTAGAATCATCGTACCTGAATCCACTCATTATGCCGCGACGGGCCTGATGAAATAGATTTCATTGGTGAGTGATATTCCTTTGTAAGTACGTACCACACTTCTTTATCCATTTTTCGCTTTCTGGGATATTTAACTTGTTCCGTAGACGAGGTTCTTGTAAACAGAGCCGTCCGACACTTTGGGGTTGCTGTCTGTGTTTGATTTTAATTTCCGTGATCTATAAGACCATAAGTGGAAGTGCCATAGTCTCCGTTGCTTTGTTTCTTAGGTGTTTCAGGAAACACCATACACTTCTCCAGAGTGGCTGTTGGCATTTACATCCCGCCCATCAGCAATACAAGGCTCCCTGTTCTCCATGGCCTGTCCTGTGTTTCTGGTTTTTACACTTTTTTCAGATGGCCCTTTTGACGAATGGGAAATGAGACTTCATTGTAGTGCGGATTTCCATTGCTCGAGTGCTTGGTTGGCCAAAAAGGGCATATGTGTTTTTTCCTGAATATATTCAGGAAAAAATATTTACGCACTTTTGTCCAAGTGCATCACTGTCAAAGATCTGCCGCTTTTCACATGCTTTAAATGCAATTCCAATCTACCTCCTGAAATATGATTCCTGCAATTCTGCCTCGTTTTCAAGTCCTCTTTGCAGACTTACTTCCATATATTTTTGCCAATAGCTGTCATTTATAACTCTGCAGGTTTGTGAATTACAGTGCCCGTGATTTCCTTTCTTAACTCGTTTCCTTGAAAACTGGCCACAGAACCGCAGGTTTGCTTCAGGTCGTAATCAGGGTCCGGCACGGCACTCTGAGACTTTGGTTCATTCCACTTCCTGGTGGGAAATTAGAGTTAAATGTGCCCCTCCAGACACCTGCCTCACTCCTAGCCCCTTGGTGATGTGTGTCCTCTGGTTTGAGGCCACATGTGCTGGGTTCCTCACCTTTGGCTGATGTGGCCCCACTGGTGTGAGGACACTCCTGCCTGGTTCCCATCCCCTTGGTGATGTGGGCCCTCCGGTGAGAGTCTGATCCTGGTTGGGTTCCTCACACTTCTGTGAGGTGGGCCCTCTTCTCTGAGGTCACTCCTGCCTGGCTGGCACACCCCGCCTTGGCGACGTCGGCCCTCTGGTGGGATTTGGTGCCTGCTGGGTGTCTCCTCCCCTCGGTAATGAGGGCCCTCTGGCGTCAGGCCCTAACTCCTGGGCTCCCAATATTTTCTGATATGCGCCCTGTGGTTCGAGTACACTCCTGCCAGGTTCCCAACCCCATGGGAATGTGGGCCTTCTGCTCTGAGGTCCCAACCGTGGGTTACTCAGTTTCATGATGAGGGCTCTCTGCTGCGAGTTCTCTCCGGCCTGGATCCCATAGCCTCGCTGCTCTTGGCCACCTGCTGGGAGGTTACAACTGCGGGATTCCTCACCTTTTTTCTTCTATGGGCCCTCTGTTTTGAGACTCCTCCTGCCTGCCTCACTCCCAGCCCCTTGGTGATGTGTGTCCTCTGGTTTGAGGCCACGTATGCTGGGTCCCTCGCCTTTCGATGATGTGGCCCCACTGATGTGAGGACACTCCTGCCTGGTTCCTATCCCCTTGATGATGTGGGCCCTCTGGTGAGAGTCTGATCCTGGCTGGGTTCCTCACCCTTCTGTGAGGGGGGCCCTCTGCTCTGAGGTCACTCCTGCCTGGCTGGCACACCCCACCTGGGCAACATCGGCCCTCTTGTGGCAGTTGGAGCCTGCTGGGAACCTCCCCTCGGTGATGGGGGCCCTCTTGCCTCAGGCCCTAACTGCTGGGCACCCACATTTTCTGATACGTGCTAAGTGGTGCGAGGACACTCTTGCGAGGTTCCCATCCCCATGGGCATGTGAACCTTCTCTTCTAAGGTCCCAACACCTGTGTTGTTCACCGTTTCATGATGTTGGCTCTCTGGTGTTAGTTCACCCAGGGCTAGATCCCATAGACTCTGTGCTCTGAGCGGCCTGCTGGGAGGTTCCTACTGCTGGATTCCTTACCTCTTTTATTCTTTGGGTCCTGTGTTTTCATGCTCCTACTTCCTGACTCACTTCCAGCCCATTTGTGATGTAGGTCCTCTGGTTTAAAGCCACATGTACCGGTTTCCTCACCTTTATTGATGTGGCCCCACTGGTGTGAGGACACTCCTGCCTGGTTCCCATCCCCTTGGTGATGGGGGCCCTCTGGTGAGAGTCTGATCCTGTCTGGATTCCTCACACTTCTGGGAGGTGGGCCCTCTGCTGTGAGGTCAATCCTGCCTGGCTGGCACACGTCAACTTGGCGACGTGGTACCTCAGTTGGGAGTTGGTGCCTGCTGGGAGTCTCCTCCCCTCGGTAATGAGGGCCCTCTGGCGTCAGACCCTAACTCCTGGGCTCCCAAAATTTTCTGATGTGCGCCCTGTGGTGCGAGTACACTCCTGCCAGGATCCCAACCCCATGGGAATGTGGGTCTTCTGCTCTGAGGTCCCAATGGTACGTTCCTCAGTTTCATGATGAGGGCCCTCTGGTGTGAGTTCACTCCGGCATGGACCCCATAGCCTCGCTGCTCCTGGCCTCCTGCGGGGAGGTTCCAACTGTGGGATTCCTCACCTTTTTCCTTCTATGGGCCCTCTGTTTTGAGACTCCTCCTGCCTGCCTCACTCCCAGCCCCTTGGTGATGTGTGTCCTCTGGTTTGAGGCCACGTGTGCTGGGTCCCTCACCTTTCGATGATGTGGCCCCACTGGTGTGAGGACACTCCTGCCTGGTTCCTATCCCCTTGGTGATGTGGGCCCTCTGGTGAGAGTCTGATCCTGGCTGGGTTCCTCCCACTTCTGTGAGGTGGGCCCTCTGCTGTGAGGTCACTCCTGCCTGGCTGGCACACCCCGCCTTGGCAATGTCGGCCCTCTTGTGGCAGTTGGAGCCTGCTCGGAGCCTCCTCCCCTCGGTGATGACGGCCCTCTGGCGTCAGGCCCTAACTGCTGGGTACCCACATTTTCTGATACGTGCTAAGTGGTGCGAGGACACTCGTGCCATGTTCCCAACCCCATGGGGATGTGGGCCTTCTGCTCTGAGGTCCCAACGGCTGGGTTGCTCACAGTTTCATGATGTGGGCCCTCGGCTGTGAGTTCACTGCGGCCTGGATGACATAGACTCGGTGCTCTTGGCCGCCTGCTGGGAGGTTCCCACTGCACGATTCCTCAGCTTTTTTATTCTATTGGCCCTGTGTTGTGAGTCTACTCCTGCCTGCCTCACTCCGAGCCCCTTGGAGATCTGGATCCTCTGGTTTAGGCCACATGTGCTGGGTTCCTCACCTTTCTATGATGTGGCCACCCTGGTGTGAAGACAGTCCTGCCTGGTTCTGATGCCCTTGGTGATGTGGGCCCTCTGGTGAGAGTCTTACCCTGGCTGGGTTCCTCACCATTCTGTGAGGTAGGCCCTCAGCTGTGAGGTCACTCCTGCCTGGCTGTTGCACGTCACCTTGGCGACATGGGCCCTCAGTTGGGAGTTGGTGCCTGCTTGGGGTCTCCTCCCCTTGGTAATGAGGGCCCTCTGGCGTCAGGCCCTAACTTCTGGGCTCCCAAAATTCTCTGATGTGCGCCCTGTGGTGCGAGTACACTTCTGCCAGGGCCCCAACCACATGGGAATGTGGGCCTTCTGCTCTAAGGTCCCAACGGCTGGGTTGCTCACAGTTTCATGATGAGGCCCCTCTGTTTTGAGTTCAGTCAGGCCTGGATCCCATAGCCTCGCTGCTCCTGGCCACCTGCTGGGAGGTTCCAACTGCGGGATTCCTCACCTTTTTTACGCTATGGGCCCTCTGTTTGGAGGCTCCTCCTGCCTGCCTCACTCCCATCCCCTTGGTGATGTGTGTCCTGTAGTTTGAGGCCACGTGTGCTGGGTCCGTCACATTTCGGTGATGTGGCCACACTGGTGTGAGGACACTCCTGCCTGGTTTCCATTCCCTTGGTGATGTGGGCCCTCCGGTGAGAGTCTGATCCTCTTTGGGTTCCTCACACTTTTGTGTGATTGGCCCTCTGCTCTGAGGTCACTCCTGCCTGGCTGGCACACCCCGCATTGGCGACGTCGGCCTTCTGGTAGCAGTTGGAGCTTGCTGGGAGCCTCCTCTCCTCAGTGATGAGGGCCCTCTGGCGTCCGGCCCTAACTGCTGGGCTCCCCACCTTTTCTGATGTGTGCCCACTGGTGCGATGACACTCCTGCTTGGTTCCCTTCCCCATGGGGATGTGGGCCTTGTGCTCTGAGGTTACAACGGCTGGGTTGCTTACAGTATCACGATGAGAGCCCTCTGTTGTGAGTTCATTACTGCCTGGGTCCCATAGCCTCGGTGCTCTGGGCCGCCTGCTGGGATGTTCCAACTGCTGGATTCCTCACCTTTTTTATACAATGGGCCATGTGTTTTGAGGTTAATCCTGCCTGCCTCGCTCCGAGACCCATGGTGATGTGGGTCCTCTGGTTTGAGGCCACATGTGCTGGGTACCTCAACTTTCGATGATGTGGCCCCACGGGTGTGAGGACACTCCTGCCTGGTTCCCAGCCCCTTGCTTATGTGGGCACTCTGGTGAGAGTCTGATCCTGACTGGGTTCCTTACCCTTCTGTGAGGTGGGCCCTCTGATGTGAGGTCACTCCTGCCTGGATGTCTCATGTCGCCTTGGTGACGTAGGCCCTCTGTTGGCCACTGAAGCATGCTGGGAGCCTCCTACCCTCTTTAATAAGGGCCCTGGAAGAAACGCATATGCCCTTTTTGACCAAGTGCATCATTGTCGAGGTTCTGCCTCTTCTCCTATACTTTCAGAGGACTTCCCGTCTACCTCCTGAAATCGTATTCCTGGAATTCTGCCCCGCGTTCAAGTCCTCTTTGCAGCCTTACTTCAATATATTTTTGGACGATAGCTGTCATTTATAACTCTGCAGGTTTGTGAATTACAGTGCCCCTGAGCTCCTTTCTTCAACTCGCTTTCTTGTGAGCTGGCCGCAAAACCGCAGGATTGCTTCAGGCCCTAATCTGGTTCTGGCACGGCATGCTGAGCCTTTGGCTAATTCCTCTTCCTGGTGGGAAATGAGCGTTAAATTTGTTCGTGCAGACACCTACAGCTAATCTCTCATTGGTTCTCCCTATTCCTGTTCATCTTGCGCAGAAATTCCAAACTGTGCCAAACAGGAGGTTAAAGGCACTGAGTCTCCAAGTGGGCAGAGTGTTAGTAAAGCGTCTGGAATGGTAAAACCGAGTAGGAGGGGACGAAAACTGAGATGCATTTAAAAAGGTTTCCCGGTCACACGGTGGACCATATTCTGGGTTTCCCATGCGTGTTTTACCTGAAGGAAGAATCCCTTCAACCTGGAGAGTTGGGACCCATGGAATGGGTACCATGCAGTATGACTTCAAAGGGTTGCCTTTGCTCACCGAACGTCACCAATGTTATCAGCCCGAAGTGTCCAGCCTTATGTCTCACTCAGCTCGGGGTGTAGATGTGGTAATTCCAGGTTGCATCACAAGCCCTGAGTGAATTATTTAAGAATTGCTCTCTATTTCACTGTCATTGTGTTTTGTTTTCAAAATTTATTTTGATAATGGGATTTATCGGATTTTCGCTGCTGCGTTTAGGCCGCTGTACACACGCTTGATTTCCTTATGGAGACATATAAATCCATGGGTTTTAAGATTCTTACTTGTCAGGTATGTTCCCAGGCGTTGAATATGGGGTGTTGAGTACATTTCATTGAGCAAGGAGTAGGTCTTGTCTATTATATATTTGGCTTATGGAACGGTATCGGTGCTAATTTCAATCTCTGGTTTTATGCAGCACCCCAACTCACCTTTCCCCATTAGCAAGCATAATTTGGTTTTCTAAATTTGAGACCCTGTTCTGTTTTGTAATTCAGTTCATGTGTAGCCAAGTTTACATTCCGTGTATTAGTGATATCTTATGATGTTTCTTTTTCTGTGTGACTTATTTCTCGTAGAATCATCGTTCCTGAATCCACTCATTATGCCGCTACGGACCTGATGACGTAGATTTCATTGCTGAGTGATATTCCATTGTACGTGCGTACCACAACTTCTTTATCCATTTTTTGCTTTCTCAGATAGTTAACTTATACCGTAGACAATGTTCTTGTAAACAGAGCCATCCCAAACTTTGGGGTGGCTGTGTGTTTTTGATTTTAATTTCCCTAAGCTATAGGACCATAAGTGGAAGTGCCATAGGCTGTGTTGCTTTGTTTCCTACGTGTTTCAGGAAACACCATACACTTCTCCAGAGTGGCTGTTGGCAATTTACATCCCGCCCATCAGCATAACAAGGCTCCCTGTTCTCCATGACCTGTCCTGCCTTTCTGGATTTTACACTTTGTTCAGATGGCCCTTTTGACCGGTGGGCAGTGAGACTTCATTGTAGTGCAGATTTCCTTCACACGCTTGCTTGGTGGCCAAAAAGCGCGTATGCGTTTTTTCCTGAATATATTCAGGAAAAAACGCATACGCGCTTTTTGGCCAAGTGCATCATTGTCAACATTCTGCCTCTTTTCCTATGCTTTAAGTGCAATTCCTGTCTACCCCCTGAAATCGTTTTCCTGAAATTCTGCCCCGCTTTCAAGTCCTCTTCGAAGACTTACTTCAATACATTTTTGGATGATAGCTGTCATTCATAACTCTGCAGGTTTGTGAATTTCAGTGGCCCTGAGCTCCTTTCTTCAACTCACTTTCTTGTGAGCTGGCTGCAAAACCGCAGGATTGCTTAGGGCGCTAATCTGTTTCTGGCAGGGCACGCTGAGCCTTTGGTTAATTCCTCTTCCTGGTGGGAAATGAGCGTTCCATTTGCCCGTGTAGGCACCTACAGCTAGTCTCTCATTGGTTCTCCCTATTCCTGTACATCTTGCGCAGAAATTGCAAACTGTGCCCAACAGGAGGTTAATGGCACTGACTCTCCAAGTGGGGAGAGTGTTAGTAAAGCGTCTGGAATGATGAACCCGAGTACCAGGGGACGAAAACTGAGATGCATTTGAAAACGTTTTCCGGTCACACAGTGCACAGTACTGTGCGTTTCCCATGCATGTTTTAGCTGAAGGAAGAATCCCTTAAACCTGGAGAGTTGGGACCCATGTAATGGGTACCATGCAGTATGACTTCAAAGGGTCTGCGTTTGCTCAACGAACCTCACCAATGCTATCAGCCCGAAGTGTCCAGCCTTATGTCTCACCCAGCTCTGGATGTAGATGTGGTAAATCCAGGTTGCATCACATGCCCTGAATGAATTATTTAAGAATTGCTCTCTATTTCACTGTCATTGTGTTTTGTTTTTGTAATTCATTTTGATAATGGGATTTATTGGATTTTCTCTGCTGCGTTCATGCAGCTGTACACACGCTTGATTGTCTTAAGGAGACATATAAATCCATGGGTTTGAAGATTCTTACTAGTCAGGTGTATTCCTAGGCGTTGAATATGAGGTGTTTAGTCCATTTCGTTGAGCAAGGGGTAGGTCTTGACTATTACATATTTGGCTTATGGAAAGGTATCTGTGCTAATTTCTATCCCTGCTTTTATGCAGCACCCCAACACACTTTTCCCCTTAAGCATGCATAAGTTGGTTTTCTAAATTTGAGACCCTGTTCTGTTTTGTAATTCAGTTCATGTGTAGCCAAGTTTACATTCCGTGTATTAGTGATAACTTATGATGTTTCATTTTCTGTGTGACTTATTTCACTTAGAATCATCGTACCTGAATCCACTCATTATGCCGCGACGGGCCTGATGAAATAGATTTCATTGGTGAGTGATATTCCTTTGTAAGTACGTACCACACTTCTTTATCCATTTTTCGCTTTCTGGGATATTTAACTTGTTCCGTAGACGAGGTTCTTGTAAACAGAGCCGTCCGACACTTTGGGGTTGCTGTCTGTGTTTGATTTTAATTTCCGTGATCTATAAGACCATAAGTGGAAGTGCCATAGTCTCCGTTGCTTTGTTTCTTAGGTGTTTCAGGAAACACCATACACTTCTCCAGAGTGGCTGTTGGCATTTACATCCCGCCCATCAGCAATACAAGGCTCCCTGTTCTCCATGGCCTGTCCTGTGTTTCTGGTTTTTACACTTTTTTCAGATGGCCCTTTTGACGAATGGGAAATGAGACTTCATTGTAGTGCGGATTTCCATTGCTCGAGTGCTTGGTTGGCCAAAAAGGGCATATGTGTTTTTTCCTGAATATATTCAGGAAAAAATGTTTACGCACTTTGGTCCAAGTGCATCACTGTCAAAGATCTGCCGCTTTTCACATGCTTTAAATGCAATTCCAATCTACCTCCTGAAATATGATTCCTGCAATTCTGCCTCGTTTTCAAGTCCTCTTTGCAGACTTACTTCCATATATTTTTGCCAATAGCTGTCATTTATAACTCTGCAGGTTTGTGAATTACAGTGCCCGTGATTTCCTTTCTTAACTCGTTTCCTTGAAAACTGGCCACAGAACCGCAGGTTTGCTTCAGGCCGTAATCAGGGTCCGGCACGGCACTCTGAGACTTTGGTTCATTCCACTTCCTGGTGGGAAATTAGAGTTAAATGTGCCCCTCCAGACACCTGCCTCACTCCTAGCCCCTTGGTGATGTGTGTCCTCTGGTTTGAGGCCACATGTGCTGGGTTCCTCACCTTTGGCTGATGTGGCCCCACTGGTGTGAGGACACTCCTGCCTGGTTCCCATCCCCTTGGTGATGTGGGCCCTCCGGTGAGAGTCTGATCCTGGTTGGGTTCCTCACACTTCTGTGAGGTGGGCCCTCTTCTCTGAGGTCACTCCTGCCTGGCTGGCACACCCCGCCTTGGCGACGTCGGCCCTCTGGTGGGATTTGGTGCCTGCTGGGTGTCTCCTCCCCTCGGTAATGAGGGCCCTCTGGCGTCAGGCCCTAACTCCTGGGCTCCCAATATTTTCTGATATGCGCCCTGTGGTTCGAGTACACTCCTGCCAGGTTCCCAACCCCATGGGAATGTGGGCCTTCTGCTCTGAGGTCCCAACCGTGGGTTACTCAGTTTCATGATGAGGGCCCTCTGCTGCGAGTTCTCTCCGGCCTGGATCCCATAGCCTCGCTGCTCTTGGCCACCTGCTGGGAGGTTACAACTGCGGGATTCCTCACCTTTTTTCTTCTATGGGCCCTCTGTTTTGAGACTCCTCCTGCCTGCCTCACTCCCAGCCCCTTGGTGATGTGTGTCCTCTGGTTTGAGGCCACGTATGCTGGGTCCCTCGCCTTTCGATGATGTGGCCCCACTGATGTGAGGACACTCCTGCCTGGTTCCTATCCCCTTGATGATGTGGGCCCTCTGGTGAGAGTCTGATCCTGGCTGGGTGTCTCCCACTTCTGTGAGGGGGGCCCTCTGCTGTGAGGTCACTCCTGCCTGGCTGGCACACCCCACCTGGGCAACATCGGCCCTCTTGTGGCAGTTGGAGCCTGCTGGGAACCTCCCCTCGGTGATGGGGGCCCTCTTGCCTCAGGCCCTAACTGCTGGGCACCCACATTTTCTGATACGTGCTAAGTGGTGCGAGGACACTCTTGCGAGGTTCCCATCCCCATGGGCATGTGGGCCTTCTCTTCTAAGGTCCCAACACCTGTGTTGTTCACCGTTTCATGATGTTGGCTCTCTGGTGTTAGTTCACCCAGGCCTAGATCCCATAGACTCTGTGCTCTGAGCGGCCTGCTGGGAGGTTCCTACTGCTGGATTCCTTACCTCTTTTATTCTTTGGGTCCTGTGTTTTCATGCTCCTACTTCCTGACTCACTTCCAGCCCATTTGTGATGTAGGTCCTCTGGTTTAAAGCCACATGTACCGGTTTCCTCACCTTTATTGATGTGGCCCCACTGGTGTGAGGACACTCCTGCCTGGTTCCCATCCCCTTGGTGATGGGGGCCCTCTGGTGAGAGTCTGATCCTGTCTGGATTCCTCACACTTCTGGGAGGTGGGCCCTCTGCTGTGAGGTCACTCCTGCCTGGCTGGCACACGTCACGTTGGCGATGTGGGCCCTCAGTTGGGAGTTGGTGCCTGCTGGGAGTCTCCTCCCCTCGGTAATGAGGGCCCTCTGGCGTCAGGCCCTAACTCATGGGCTCCCAAAATTTTCTGATGTGCGCCCTGTCGTGCGAGTACACTCCAGCCAGGGTCCCATCCCCATGGGGATGTGGGCTTTCTGCTCTGAGGTCCCAAAGCCTGGGTTGCTCACAGTGTCAGAATGTGGGCCCTCTGCTGTGAGTTCACTCCGGCATGGATCCCATAGCCTCGGTGCTCTGGGCCACCTGCTTGGAGCTTCCAGCTGCGGGGTTCCTCACCTTTTTTATTCTATGGGCGCTCTGTTGTGAGTTTCCTCCTGCATGCCTCACTCCCAGCCCTTTCGTGGTGTGTGTCCCCTTGTTTGAGGCCACATGTGCTGTGTTCCTCACCTTTCGCTGATGTGGCCCCACTGGTGTGAGGACACTCCTGCCTGGTTTCCATCCCATTGGTGATGTGGGCGCTCTGGTTAGAGTCTGATCCTGTTTGGGCTCCTCACACTTCTGTGAGGTGGGCCCTCTGCTGTGAGGTAACTCCTGCCTGGCTTGCTCCCATTGCCTTGGTGACGTCGGCCCTCTGGTGGCATTTGGAGCCTGCTGGTAGCCTCCTCTCCTCAGTGATGAGGGCCCTCTGGCGTCAGGCCATAACTGCTGGGTTCCCACATTTTCTGATACGTGCTAAGTTGTGCGAGGACACTCCTGCGAGGTTCCCATCCCCATGGGGATGTGGGCCTTCTGCTCTGAGGTCCCACTGGCTGGGTTGCTCACAGTTTCATGATGTGGGCCCTCTGCTGTGAGTTCACTGTGGCCTGGATCCCATAGACTCCATGCTCTGGGCCACCTGCTGGGAGGTCCAAACTGCTGGATTCCTCACATTTTTTATTCTGTGGGCCCTGTGTTGTTAGGCTACTCCTGCCTGCCTCACTCGGAGCACCTTGGAAATGTGGGTCCTCTGGTTTAGGCCACATGTGCTGGGTTCCTCACCTTTCTATAATGTGGCCACACTGGTGTGAGGACACTCCTGCCTTGTTCCGATCCCCTTGGTGATGTGGGCCCTCTGGTGAGAGTCTTATCCTGGCTGGGTTCCTCACCCTTCTGTGAGGTAGGCCCTCTGCTGTGAGGTCAATCCTGCCTGGCTGGCACACGTCAACTTGGCGACGTGGGACCTCAGTTGGGAGTTGGTGCCTGCTGGGAGTCTCCTCCCCTCGGTAATGAGGGCCCTCTGGCGTCAGACCCTAACTCCTGGGCTCCCAAAATTTTCTGATGTGCGCCCTGTGGTGCGAGTACACTCCTGCCAGGATCCCAACCCCATGGGAATGTGGGTCTTCTGCTCTGAGGTCCCAATGGTACGTTCCTCAGTTTCATGATGAGGGCCCTCTGGTGTGAGTTCACTCCGGCATGGACCCCATAGCCTCGCTGCTCCTGGCCTCCTGCGGGGAGGTTCCAACTGTGGGATTCCTCACCTTTTTCCTTCTATGGGCCCTCTGTTTTGAGACTCCTCCTGCCTGCCTCACTCCCAGCCCCTTGGTGATGTGTGTCCTCTGGTTTGAGGCCACGTGTGCTGGGTCCCTCACCTTTCGATGATGTGGCCCCACTGGTGTGAGGACACTCCTGCCTGGTTCCTATCCCCTTGGTGATGTGGGCCCTCTGGTGAGAGTCTGATCCTGGCTGGGTTCCTCCCACTTCTGTGAGGTGGGCCCTCTGCTGTGAGGTCACTCCTGCCTGGCTGGCACACCCCGCCTTGGCAATGTCGGCCCTCTTGTGGCAGTTGGAGCCTGCTCGGAGCCTCCTCCCCTCGGTGATGACGGCCCTCTGGCGTCAGGCCCTAACTGCTGGGTACCCACATTTTCTGATACGTGCTAAGTGGTGCGAGGACACTCGTGCCATGTTCCCAACCCCATGGGGATGTGGGCCTTCTGCTCTGAGGTCCCAACGGCTGGGTTGCTCACAGTTTCATGATGTGGGCCCTCGGCTGTGAGTTCACTGCGGCCTGGATGACATAGACTCGGTGCTCTTGGCCGCCTGCTGGGAGGTTCCCACTGCACGATTCCTCAGCTTTTTTATTCTATTGGCCCTGTGTTGTGAGTCTACTCCTGCCTGCCTCACTCCGAGCCCCTTGGAGATCTGGATCCTCTGGTTTAGGCCACATGTGCTGGGTTCCTCACCTTTCTATGATGTGGCCACCCTGGTGTGAAGACAGTCCTGCCTGGTTCTGATGCCCTTGGTGATGTGGGCCCTCTGGTGAGAGTCTTACCCTGGCTGGGTTCCTCACCATTCTGTGAGGTAGGCCCTCAGCTGTGAGGTCACTCCTGCCTGGCTGTTGCACGTCACCTTGGCGACATGGGCCCTCAGTTGGGAGTTGGTGCCTGCTTGGGGTCTCCTCCCCTTGGTAATGAGGGCCCTCTGGCGTCAGGCCCTAACTTCTGGGCTCCCAAAATTCTCTGATGTGCGCCCTGTGGTGCGAGTACACTTCTGCCAGGGCCCCAACCACATGGGAATGTGGGCCTTCTGCTCTAAGGTCCCAACGGCTGGGTTGCTCACAGTTTCATGATGAGGCCCCTCTGTTTTGAGTTCAGTCAGGCCTGGATCCCATAGCCTCGCTGCTCCTGGCCACCTGCTGGGAGGTTCCAACTGCGGGATTCCTCACCTTTTTTATGCTATGGGCCCTCTGTTTGGAGGCTCCTCCTGCCTGCCTCACTCCCATCCCCTTGGTGATGTGTGTCCTGTAGTTTGAGGCCACGTGTGCTGGGTCCGTCACATTTCGGTGATGTGGCCACACTGGTGTGAGGACACTCCTGCCTGGTTTCCATTCCCTTGGTGATGTGGGCCCTCCGGTGAGAGTCTGATCCTCTTTGGGTTCCTCACACTTTTGTGTGATTGGCCCTCTGCTCTGAGGTCACTCCTGCCTGGCTGGCACACCCCGCATTGGCGACGTCGGCCTTCTGGTAGCAGTTGGAGCTTGCTGGGAGCCTCCTCTCCTCAGTGATGAGGGCCCTCTGGCGTCCGGCCCTAACTGCTGGGCTCCCCACCTTTTCTGATGTGTGCCCACTGGTGCGATGACACTCCTGCTTGGTTCCCTTCCCCATGGGGATGTGGGCCTTGTGCTCTGAGGTTACAACGGCTGGGTTGCTTACAGTATCACGATGAGAGCCCTCTGTTGTGAGTTCATCACTGCCTGGGTCCCATAGCCTCGGTGCTCTGGGCCGCCTGCTGGGATGTTCCAACTGCTGGATTCCTCACCTTTTTTATACAATGGGCCATGTGTTTTGAGGTTAATCCTGCCTGCCTCGCTCCGAGACCCATGGTGATGTGGGTCCTCTGGTTTGAGGCCACATGTGCTGGGTACCTCAACTTTCGATGATGTGGCCCCACGGGTGTGAGGACACTCCTGCCTGGTTCCCAGCCCCTTGCTTATGTGGGCACTCTGGTGAGAGTCTGATCCTGACTGGGTTCCTTACCCTTCTGTGAGGTGGGCCCTCTGATGTGAGGTCACTCCTGCCTGGATGTCTCATGTCGCCTTGGTGACGTAGGCCCTCTGTTGGCCACTGAAGCATGCTGGGAGCCTCCTACCCTCTTTAATAAGGGCCCTGGAAGAAACGCATATGCCCTTTTTGACCAAGTGCATCATTGTCGAGGTTCTGCCTCTTCTCCTATACTTTCAGAGGACTTCCCGTCTACCTCCTGAAATCGTATTCCTGGAATTCTGCCCCGCGTTCAAGTCCTCTTTGCAGCCTTACTTCAATATATTTTTGGACGATAGCTGTCATTTATAACTCTGCAGGTTTGTGAATTACAGTGCCCCTGAGCTCCTTTCTTCAACTCGCTTTCTTGTGAGCTGGCCGCAAAACCGCAGGATTGCTTCAGGCCCTAATCTGGTTCCGGCACGGCATGCTGAGCCTTTGGCTAATTCCTCTTCCTGGTGGGAAATGAGCGTTAAATTTGTTCGTGCAGACACCTACAGCTAATCTCTCATTGGTTCTCCCTATTCCTGTTCATCTTGCGCAGAAATTCCAAACTGTGCCAAACAGGAGGTTAAAGGCACTGAGTCTCCAAGTGGGCAGAGTGTTAGTAAAGCGTCTGGAATGGTAAAACCGAGTAGGAGGGGACGAAAACTGAGATGCATTTAAAAAGGTTTCCCGGTCACACGGTGGACCATATTCTGGGTTTCCCATGCGTGTTTTACCTGAAGGAAGAATCCCTTCAACCTGGAGAGTTGGGACCCATGGAATGGGTACCATGCAGTATGACTTCAAAGGGTTGCCTTTGCTCACCGAACGTCACCAATGTTATCAGCCCGAAGTGTCCAGCCTTATGTCTCACTCAGCTCGGGGTGTAGATGTGGTAATTCCAGGTTGCATCACAAGCCCTGAGTGAATTATTTAAGAATTGCTCTCTATTTCACTGTCATTGTGTTTTGTTTTCAAAATTTATTTTGATAATGGGATTTATCGGATTTTCGCTGCTGCGTTTAGGCCGCTGTACACACGCTTGATTTCCTTATGGAGACATATAAATCCATG
Organism: Delphinapterus leucas; assembly: GCF_059928025.1. Lineage (NCBI taxonomy): Eukaryota > Metazoa > Chordata > Mammalia > Artiodactyla > Monodontidae > Delphinapterus > Delphinapterus leucas. Next base: position 11,269,614 of record NW_028322240.1, on the reverse strand, counting down.
GGTTTTAAGATTCTTACTTGTCAGGTATGTTCCCAGGCGTTGAATATGGGGTGTTGAGTACATTTCATTGAGCAAGGAGTAGGTCTTGTCTATTATATATTTGGCTTATGGAACGGTATCGGTGCTAATTTCAATCTCTGGTTTTATGCAGCACCCCAACTCACCTTTCCCCATTAGCAAGCATAATTTGGTTTTCTAAATTTGAGACCCTGTTCTGTTTTGTAATTCAGTTCATGTGTAGCCAAGTTTACATTCCGTGTATTAGTGATATCTTATGATGTTTCTTTTTCTGTGTGACTTATTTCTCGTAGAATCATCGTTCCTGAATCCACTCATTATGCCGCTACGGACCTGATGACGTAGATTTCATTGCTGAGTGATATTCCATTGTACGTGCGTACCACAACTTCTTTATCCATTTTTTGCTTTCTCAGATAGTTAACTTATACCGTAGACAATGTTCTTGTAAACAGAGCCATCCCAAACTTTGGGGTGGCTGTGTGTTTTTGATTTTAATTTCCCTAAGCTATAGGACCATAAGTGGAAGTGCCATAGGCTGTGTTGCTTTGTTTCCTACGTGTTTCAGGAAACACCATACACTTCTCCAGAGTGGCTGTTGGCAATTTACATCCCGCCCATCAGCATAACAAGGCTCCCTGTTCTCCATGACCTGTCCTGCCTTTCTGGATTTTACACTTTGTTCAGATGGCCCTTTTGACCGGTGGGCAGTGAGACTTCATTGTAGTGCAGATTTCCTTCACACGCTTGCTTGGTGGCCAAAAAGCGCGTATGCGTTTTTTCCTGAATATATTCAGGAAAAAACGCATACGCGCTTTTTGGCCAAGTGCATCATTGTCAACATTCTGCCTCTTTTCCTATGCTTTAAGTGCAATTCCTGTCTACCCCCTGAAATCGTTTTCCTGAAATTCTGCCCCGCTTTCAAGTCCTCTTCGAAGACTTACTTCAATACATTTTTGGATGATAGCTGTCATTCATAACTCTGCAGGTTTGTGAATTTCAGTGGCCCTGAGCTCCTTTCTTCAACTCACTTTCTTGTGAGCTGGCTGCAAAACCGCAGGATTGCTTAGGGCGCTAATCTGTTTCTGGCAGGGCACGCTGAGCCTTTGGTTAATTCCTCTTCCTGGTGGGAAATGAGCGTTCCATTTGCCCGTGTAGGCACCTACAGCTAGTCTCTCATTGGTTCTCCCTATTACTGTACATCTTGCGCAGAAATTGCAAACTGTGCCCAACAGGAGGTTAATGGCACTGACTCTCCAAGTGGGGAGAGTGTTAGTAAAGCGTCTGGAATGATGAACCCGAGTACCAGGGGACGAAAACTGAGATGCATTTGAAAACGTTTTCCGGTCACACAGTGCACAGTACTGTGCGTTTCCCATGCATGTTTTAGCTGAAGGAAGAATCCCTTAAACCTGGAGAGTTGGGACCCATGTAATGGGTACCATGCAGTATGACTTCAAAGGGTCTGCGTTTGCTCAACGAACCTCACCAATGCTATCAGCCCGAAGTGTCCAGCCTTATGTCTCACCCAGCTCTGGGTGTAGATGTGGTAAATCCAGGTTGCATCACATGCCCTGAATGAATTATTTAAGGATTGCTCTCTATTTCACTGTCATTGTGTTTTGTTTTTGTAATTCATTTTGATAATGGGATTTATTGGATTTTCTCTGCTGCGTTCATGCAGCTGTACACACGCTTGATTGTCTTAAGGAGACATATAAATCCATGGGTTTGAAGATTCTTACTAGTCAGGTGTATTCCTAGGCGTTGAATATGAGGTGTTGAGTCCATTTCGTTGAGCAAGGGGTAGGTCTTGACTATTACATATTTGGCTTATGGAACGGTATCTGTGCTAATTACTATCCCTGCTTTTATGCAGCACCCCAACACACTTTTCCCCTTAAGCATGCATAAGTTGGTTTTCTAAATTTGAGACCCTGTTCTGTTTTGTAATTCAGTTCATGTGTAGCCAAGTTTACATTCCGTGTATTAGTGATAACTTATGATGTTTCATTTTCTGTGTGACTTATTTCACTTAGAATCATCGTACCTGAATCCACTCATTATGCCGCGACAGGCCTGATGAAATAGATTTCATTGGTGAGTGATATTCCTTTGTAAGTACGTACCACACTTCTTTATCCATTTTTCGCTTTCTGGGATATTTAACTTGTTCCGTAGACGAGGTTCTTGTAAACAGAGCCGTCCGACACTTTGGGGTTGCTGTCTGTGTTTGATTTTAATTTCCGTGATCTATAAGACCATAAGTGGAAGTGCCATAGTCTCCGTTGCTTTGTTTCTTAGGTGTTTCAGGAAACACCATACAATTCTCCAGAGTGGCTGTTGGCATTTACATCCCGCCCATCAGCAATACAAGGCTCCCTGTTCTCCATGGCCTGTCCTGTGTTTCTGGTTTTTACACTTTTTTCAGATGGCCCTTTTGACGAATGGGAAATGAGACTTCATTGTAGTGCGGATTTCCATTGCTCGAGTGCTTGGTTGGCCAAAAAGGGCATATGTGTTTTTTCCTGAATATATTCAGGAAAAAATGTTTACGCACTTTGGTCCAAGTGCATCACTGTCAAAGATCTGCCGCTTTTCACATGCTTTAAATGCAATTCCAATCTACCTCCTGAAATATGATTCCTGCAATTCTGCCTCGTTTTCAAGTCCTCTTTGCAGACTTACTTCCATATATTTTTGCCAATAGCTGTCATTTATAACTCTGCAGGTTTGTGAATTACAGTGCCCGTGATTTCCTTTCTTAACTCGTTTCCTTGAAAACTGGCCACAGAACCGCAGGTTTGCTTCAGGCCGTAATCAGGGTCCGGCACGGCACTCTGAGACTTTGGTTCATTCCACTTCCTGGTGGGAAATTAGAGTTAAATGTGCCCCTCCAGACACCTGCCTCACTCCTAGCCCCTTGGTGATGTGTGTCCTCTGGTTTGAGGCCACATGTGCTGGGTTCCTCACCTTTGGCTGATGTGGCCCCACTGGTGTGAGGACACTCCTGCCTGGTTCCCATCCCCTTGGTGATGTGGGCCCTCCGGTGAGAGTCTGATCCTGGTTGGGTTCCTCACACTTCTGTGAGGTGGGCCCTCTTCTCTGAGGTCACTCCTGCCTGGCTGGCACACCCCGCCTTGGCGACGTCGGCCCTCTGGTGGGATTTGGTGCCTGCTGGGTGTCTCCTCCCCTCGGTAATGAGGGCCCTCTGGCGTCAGGCCCTAACTCCTGGGCTCCCAATATTTTCTGATATGCGCCCTGTGGTTCGAGTACACTCCTGCCAGGTTCCCAACCCCATGGGAATGTGGGCCTTCTGCTCTGAGGTCCCAACCGTGGGTTACTCAGTTTCATGATGAGGGCCCTCTGCTGCGAGTTCTCTCCGGCCTGGATCCCATAGCCTCGCTGCTCTTGGCCACCTGCTGGGAGGTTACAACTGCGGGATTCCTCACCTTTTTTCTTCTATGGGCCCTCTGTTTTGAGACTCCTCCTGCCTGCCTCACTCCCAGCCCCTTGGTGATGTGTGTCCTCTGGTTTGAGGCCACGTATGCTGGGTCCCTCGCCTTTCGATGATGTGGCCCCACTGATGTGAGGACACTCCTGCCTGGTTCCTATCCCCTTGATGATGTGGGCCCTCTGGTGAGAGTCTGATCCTGGCTGGGTGTCTCCCACTTCTGTGAGGGGGGCCCTCTGCTGTGAGGTCACTCCCGCCTGGCTGGCACACCCCACCTGGGCAACATCGGCCCTCTTGTGGCAGTTGGAGCCTGCTGGGAACCTCCCCTCGGTGATGGGGGCCCTCTTGCCTCAGGCCCTAACTGCTGGGCACCCACATTTTCTGATACGTGCTAAGTGGTGCGAGGACACTCTTGCGAGGTTCCCATCCCCATGGGCATGTGGGCCTTCTCTTCTAAGGTCCCAACACCTGTGTTGTTCACCGTTTCATGATGTTGGCTCTCTGGTGTTAGTTCACCCAGGCCTAGATCCCATAGACTCTGTGCTCTGAGCGGCCTGCTGGGAGGTTCCTACTGCTGGATTCCTTACCTCTTTTATTCTTTGGGTCCTGTGTTTTCATGCTCCTACTTCCTGACTCACTTCCAGCCCATTTGTGATGTAGGTCCTCTGGTTTAAAGCCACATGTACCGGTTTCCTCACCTTTATTGATGTGGCCCCACTGGTGTGAGGACACTCCTGCCTGGTTCCCATCCCCTTGGTGATGGGGGCCCTCTGGTGAGAGTCTGATCCTGTCTGGATTCCTCACACTTCTGGGAGGTGGGCCCTCTGCTGTGAGGTCACTCCTGCCTGGCTGGCACACGTCACGTTGGCGATGTGGGCCCTCAGTTGGGAGTTGGTGCCTGCTGGGAGTCTCCTCCCCTCGGTAATGAGGGCCCTCTGGCGTCAGGCCCTAACTCATGGGCTCCCAAAATTTTCTGATGTGCGCCCTGTCGTGCGAGTACACTCCAGCCAGGGTCCCATCCCCATGGGGATGTGGGCTTTCTGCTCTGAGGTCCCAAAGCCTGGGTTGCTCACAGTGTCAGAATGTGGGCCCTCTGCTGTGAGTTCACTCCGGCATGGATCCCATAGCCTCGGTGCTCTGGGCCACCTGCTTGGAGCTTCCAGCTGCGGGGTTCCTCACCTTTTTTATTCTATGGGCGCTCTGTTGTGAGTTTCCTCCTGCATGCCTCACTCCCAGCCCTTTCGTGGTGTGTGTCCCCTTGTTTGAGGCCACATGTGCTGTGTTCCTCACCTTTCGCTGATGTGGCCCCACTGGTGTGAGGACACTCCTGCCTGGTTTCCATCCCATTGGTGATGTGGGCGCTCTGGTTAGAGTCTGATCCTGTTTGGGCTCCTCACACTTCTGTGAGGTGGGCCCTCTGCTGTGAGGTAACTCCTGCCTGGCTTGCTCCCATTGCCTTGGTGACGTCGGCCCTCTGGTGGCATTTGGAGCCTGCTGGTAGCCTCCTCTCCTCAGTGATGAGGGCCCTCTGGCGTCAGGCCATAACTGCTGGGTTCCCACATTTTCTGATACGTGCTAAGTTGTGCGAGGACACTCCTGCGAGGTTCCCATCCCCATGGGGATGTGGGCCTTCTGCTCTGAGGTCCCACTGGCTGGGTTGCTCACAGTTTCATGATGTGGGCCCTCTGCTGTGAGTTCACTGTGGCCTGGATCCCATAGACTCCATGCTCTGGGCCACCTGCTGGGAGGTCCAAACTGCTGGATTCCTCACATTTTTTATTCTGTGGGCCCTGTGTTGTTAGGCTACTCCTGCCTGCCTCACTCGGAGCACCTTGGAAATGTGGGTCCTCTGGTTTAGGCCACATGTGCTGGGTTCCTCACCTTTCTATAATGTGGCCACACTGGTGTGAGGACACTCCTGCCTTGTTCCGATCCCCTTGGTGATGTGGGCCCTCTGGTGAGAGTCTTATCCTGGCTGGGTTCCTCACCCTTCTGTGAGGTAGGCCCTCTGCTGTGAGGTCAATCCTGCCTGGCTGGCACACGTCAACTTGGCGACGTGGGACCTCAGTTGGGAGTTGGTGCCTGCTGGGAGTCTCCTCCCCTCGGTAATGAGGGCCCTCTGGCGTCAGACCCTAACTCCTGGGCTCCCAAAATTTTCTGATGTGCGCCCTGTGGTGCGAGTACACTCCTGCCAGGATCCCAACCCCATGGGAATGTGGGTCTTCTGCTCTGAGGTCCCAATGGTACGTTCCTCAGTTTCATGATGAGGGCCCTCTGGTGTGAGTTCACTCCGGCATGGACCCCATAGCCTCGCTGCTCCTGGCCTCCTGCGGGGAGGTTCCAACTGTGGGATTCCTCACCTTTTTCCTTCTATGGGCCCTCTGTTTTGAGACTCCTCCTGCCTGCCTCACTCCCAGCCCCTTGGTGATGTGTGTCCTCTGGTTTGAGGCCACGTGTGCTGGGTCCCTCACCTTTCGATGATGTGGCCCCACTGGTGTGAGGACACTCCTGCCTGGTTCCTATCCCCTTGGTGATGTGGGCCCTCTGGTGAGAGTCTGATCCTGGCTGGGTTCCTCCCACTTCTGTGAGGTGGGCCCTCTGCTGTGAGGTCACTCCTGCCTGGCTGGCACACCCCGCCTTGGCAATGTCGGCCCTCTTGTGGCAGTTGGAGCCTGCTCGGAGCCTCCTCCCCTCGGTGATGACGGCCCTCTGGCGTCAGGCCCTAACTGCTGGGTACCCACATTTTCTGATACGTGCTAAGTGGTGCGAGGACACTCGTGCCATGTTCCCAACCCCATGGGGATGTGGGCCTTCTGCTCTGAGGTCCCAACGGCTGGGTTGCTCACAGTTTCATGATGTGGGCCCTCGGCTGTGAGTTCACTGCGGCCTGGATGACATAGACTCGGTGCTCTTGGCCGCCTGCTGGGAGGTTCCCACTGCACGATTCCTCAGCTTTTTTATTCTATTGGCCCTGTGTTGTGAGTCTACTCCTGCCTGCCTCACTCCGAGCCCCTTGGAGATCTGGATCCTCTGGTTTAGGCCACATGTGCTGGGTTCCTCACCTTTCTATGATGTGGCCACCCTGGTGTGAAGACAGTCCTGCCTGGTTCTGATGCCCTTGGTGATGTGGGCCCTCTGGTGAGAGTCTTACCCTGGCTGGGTTCCTCACCATTCTGTGAGGTAGGCCCTCAGCTGTGAGGTCACTCCTGCCTGGCTGTTGCACGTCACCTTGGCGACATGGGCCCTCAGTTGGGAGTTGGTGCCTGCTTGGGGTCTCCTCCCCTTGGTAATGAGGGCCCTCTGGCGTCAGGCCCTAACTTCTGGGCTCCCAAAATTCTCTGATGTGCGCCCTGTGGTGCGAGTACACTTCTGCCAGGGCCCCAACCACATGGGAATGTGGGCCTTCTGCTCTAAGGTCCCAACGGCTGGGTTGCTCACAGTTTCATGATGAGGCCCCTCTGTTTTGAGTTCAGTCAGGCCTGGATCCCATAGCCTCGCTGCTCCTGGCCACCTGCTGGGAGGTTCCAACTGCGGGATTCCTCACCTTTTTTACGCTATGGGCCCTCTGTTTGGAGGCTCCTCCTGCCTGCCTCACTCCCATCCCCTTGGTGATGTGTGTCCTGTAGTTTGAGGCCACGTGTGCTGGGTCCGTCACATTTCGGTGATGTGGCCACACTGGTGTGAGGACACTCCTGCCTGGTTTCCATTCCCTTGGTGATGTGGGCCCTCCGGTGAGAGTCTGATCCTCTTTGGGTTCCTCACACTTTTGTGTGATTGGCCCTCTGCTCTGAGGTCACTCCTGCCTGGCTGGCACACCCCGCATTGGCGACGTCGGCCTTCTGGTAGCAGTTGGAGCTTGCTGGGAGCCTCCTCTCCTCAGTGATGAGGGCCCTCTGGCGTCCGGCCCTAACTGCTGGGCTCCCCACCTTTTCTGATGTGTGCCCACTGGTGCGATGACACTCCTGCTTGGTTCCCTTCCCCATGGGGATGTGGGCCTTGTGCTCTGAGGTTACAATGGCTGGGTTGCTTACAGTATCACGATGAGAGCCCTCTGTTGTGAGTTCATCACTGCCTGGATCCCATAGCCTCGGTGCTCTGGGCCGCCTGCTGGGATGTTCCAACTGCTGGATTCCTCACCTTTTTTATACAATGGGCCATGTGTTTTGAGGTTAATCCTGCCTGCCTCGCTCCGAGACCCATGGTGATGTGGGTCCTCTGGTTTGAGGCCACATGTGCTGGGTACCTCAGCTTTCGATGATGTGGCCCCACGGGTGTGAGGACACTCCTGCCTGGTTCCCAGCCCCTTGCTTATGTGGGCACTCTGGTGAGAGTCTGATCCTGACTGGGTTCCTTACCCTTCTGTGAGGTGGGCCCTCTGATGTGAGGTCACCCCTGCCTGGATGTCTCATGTCGCCTTGGTGACGTAGGCCCTCTGTTGGCCACTGAAGCATGCTGGGAGCCTCCTACCCTCTTTAATAAGGGCCCTGGAAGAAACGCATATGCCCTTTTTGACCAAGTGCATCATTGTCGAGGTTCTGCCTCTTCTCCTATACTTTCAGAGGACTTCCCGTCTACCTCCTGAAATCGTATTCCTGGAATTCTGCCCCGCGTTCAAGTCCTCTTTGCAGCCTTACTTCAATATATTTTTGGACGATAGCTGTCATTTATAACTCTGCAGGTTTGTGAATTACAGTGCCCCTGAGCTCCTTTCTTCAACTCGCTTTCTTGTGAGCTGGCCGCAAAACCGCAGGATTGCTTCAGGCCCTAATCTGGTTCCGGCACGGCATGCTGAGCCTTTGGCTAATTCCTCTTCCTGGTGGGAAATGAGCGTTAAATTTGTTCGTGCAGACACCTACAGCTAATCTCTCATTGGTTCTCCCTATTCCTGTTCATCTTGCGCAGAAATTCCAAACTGTGCCAAACAGGAGGTTAAAGGCACTGACTCTCCAAGTGGGCAGAGTGTTAGTAAAGCGTCTGGAATGGTAAAACCGAGTAGGAGGGGACGAAAACTGAGATGCATTTAAAAAGGTTTCCCGGTCACACGGTGGACCATATTCTGGGTTTCCCATGCGTGTTTTACCTGAAGGAAGAATCCCTTCAACCTGGAGAGTTGGGACCCATGGAATGGGTACCATGCAGTATGACTTCAAAGGGTTGCCTTTGCTCACCGAACGTCACCAATGTTATCAGCCCGAAGTGTCCAGCCTTATGTCTCACTCAGCTCGGGGTGTAGATGTGGTAATTCCAGGTTGCATCACAAGCCCTGAGTGAATTATTTAAGAATTGCTCTCTATTTCACTGTCATTGTGTTTTGTTTTCAAAATTTATTTTGATAATGGGATTTATCGGATTTTCGCTGCTGCGTTTAGGCCGCTGTACACACGCTTGATTTCCTTATGGAGACATATAAATCCATGGGTTTTAAGATTCTTACTTGTCAGGTATGTTCCCAGGCGTTGAATATGGGGTGTTGAGTACATTTCATTGAGCAAGGAGTAGGTCTTGTCTATTATATATTTGGCTTATGGAACGGTATCGGTGCTAATTTCAATCTCTGGTTTTATGCAGCACCCCAACTCACCTTTCCCCATTAGCAAGCATAATTTGGTTTTCTAAATTTGAGACCCTGTTCTGTTTTGTAATTCAGTTCATGTGTAGCCAAGTTTACATTCCGTGTATTAGTGATATCTTATGATGTTTCTTTTTCTGTGTGACTTATTTCTCGTAGAATCATCGTTCCTGAATCCACTCATTATGCCGCTACGGACCTGATGACGTAGATTTCATTGCTGAGTGATATTCCATTGTACGTGCGTACCACAACTTCTTTATCCATTTTTTGCTTTCTCAGATAGTTAACTTATACCGTAGACAATGTTCTTGTAAACAGAGCCATCCCAAACTTTGGGGTGGCTGTGTGTTTTTGATTTTAATTTCCCTAAGCTATAGGACCATAAGTGGAAGTGCCATAGGCTGTGTTGCTTTGTTTCCTACGTGTTTCAGGAAACACCATACACTTCTCCAGAGTGGCTGTTGGCAATTTACATCCCGCCCATCAGCATAACAAGGCTCCCTGTTCTCCATGACCTGTCCTGCCTTTCTGGATTTTACACTTTGTTCAGATGGCCCTTTTGACCGGTGGGCAGTGAGACTTCATTGTAGTGCAGATTTCCTTCACACGCTTGCTTGGTGGCCAAAAAGCGCGTATGCGTTTTTTCCTGAATATATTCAGGAAAAAACGCATACGCGCTTTTTGGCCAAGTGCATCATTGTCAACATTCTGCCTCTTTTCCTATGCTTTAAGTGCAATTCCTGTCTACCCCCTGAAATCGTTTTCCTGAAATTCTGCCCCGCTTTCAAGTCCTCTTCGAAGACTTACTTCAATACATTTTTGGATGATAGCTGTCATTCATAACTCTGCAGGTTTGTGAATTTCAGTGGCCCTGAGCTCCTTTCTTCAACTCACTTTCTTGTGAGCTGGCTGCAAAACCGCAGGATTGCTTAGGGCGCTAATCTGTTTCTGGCAGGGCACGCTGAGCCTTTGGTTAATTCCTCTTCCTGGTGGGAAATGAGCGTTCCATTTGCCCGTGTAGGCACCTACAGCTAGTCTCTCATTGGTTCTCCCTATTCCTGTACATCTTGCGCAGAAATTGCAAACTGTGCCCAACAGGAGGTTAATGGCACTGACTCTCCAAGTGGGGAGAGTGTTAGTAAAGCGTCTGGAATGATGAACCCGAGTACCAGGGGACGAAAACTGAGATGCATTTGAAAACGTTTTCCGGTCACACAGTGCACAGTACTGTGCGTTTCCCATGCATGTTTTAGCTGAAGGAAGAATCCCTTAAACCTGGAGAGTTGGGACCCATGTAATGGGTACCATGCAGTATGACTTCAAAGGGTCTGCGTTTGCTCAACGAACCTCACCAATGCTATCAGCCCGAAGTGTCCAGCCTTATGTCTCACCCAGCTCTGGATATAGATGTGGTAAATCCAGGTTGCATCACATGCCCTGAATGAATTATTTAAGAATTGCTCTCTATTTCACTGTCATTGTGTTTTGTTTTTGTAATTCATTTTGATAATGGGATTTATTGGATTTTCTCTGCTGCGTTCATGCAGCTGTACACACGCTTGATTGTCTTAAGGAGACATATAAATCCATGGGTTTGAAGATTCTTACTAGTCAGGTGTATTCCTAGGCGTTGAATATGAGGTGTTGAGTCCATTTCGTTGAGCAAGGGGTAGGTCTTGACTATTACATATTTGGCTTATTGAACGGTATCTGTGCTAATTTCTATCCCTGCTTTTATGCAGCACCCCAACACACTTTTCCCCTTAAGCATGCATAAGTTGGTTTTCTAAATTTGAGACCCTGTTCTGTTTTGTAATTCAGTTCATGTGTAGCCAAGTTTACATTCCGTGTATTAGTGATAACTTATGATGTTTCATTTTCTGTGTGACTTATTTCACTTAGAATCATCGTACCTGAATCCACTCATTATGCCGCGACGGGCCTGATGAAATAGATTTCATTGGTGAGTGATATTCCTTTGTAAGTACGTACCACACTTCTTTATCCATTTTTCGCTTTCTGGGATATTTAACTTGTTCCGTAGACGAGGTTCTTGTAAACAGAGCCGTCCGACACTTTGGGGTTGCTGTCTGTGTTTGATTTTAATTTCCGTGATCTATAAGACCATAAGTGGAAGTGCCATAGTCTCCGTTGCTTTGTTTCTTAGGTGTTTCAGGAAACACCATACACTTCTCCAGAGTGGCTGTTGGCATTTACATCCCGCCCATCAGCAATACAAGGCTCCCTGTTCTCCATGGCCTGTCCTGTGTTTCTGGTTTTTACACTTTTTTCAGATGGCCCTTTTGACGAATGGGAAATGAGACTTCATTGTAGTGCGGATTTCCATTGCTCGAGTGCTTGGTTGGCCAAAAAGGGCATATGTGTTTTTTCCTGAATATATTCAGGAAAAAATGTTTACGCACTTTGGTCCAAGTGCATCACTGTCAAAGATCTGCCGCTTTTCACATGCTTTAAATGCAATTCCAATCTACCTCCTGAAATATGATTCCTGCAATTCTGCCTCGTTTTCAAGTCCTCTTTGCAGACTTACTTCCATATATTTTTGCCAATAGCTGTCATTTATAACTCTGCAGGTTTGTGAATTACAGTGCCCGTGATTTCCTTTCTTAACTCGTTTCCTTGAAAACTGGCCACAGAACCGCAGGTTTGCTTCAGGCCGTAATCAGGGTCCGGCACGGCACTCTGAGACTTTGGTTCATTCCACTTCCTGGTGGGAAATTAGAGTTAAATGTGCCCCTCCAGACACCTGCCTCACTCCTAGCCCCTTGGTGATGTGTGTCCTCTGGTTTGAGGCCACATGTGCTGGGTTCCTCACCTTTGGCTGATGTGGCCCCACTGGTGTGAGGACACTCCTGCCTGGTTCCCATCCCCTTGGTGATGTGGGCCCTCCGGTGAGAGTCTGATCCTGGTTGGGTTCCTCACACTTCTGTGAGGTGGGCCCTCTTCTCTGAGGTCACTCCTGCCTGGCTGGCACACCCCGCCTTGGCGACATCGGCCCTCTGGTGGGATTTGGTGCCTGCTGGGTGTCTCCTCCCCTCGGTAATGAGGGCCCTCTGGCGTCAGGCCCTAACTCCTGGGCTCCCAATATTTTCTGATATGCGCCCTGTGGTTCGAGTACACTCCTGCCAGGTTCCCAACCCCATGGGAATGTGGGCCTTCTGCTCTGAGGTCCCAACCGTGGGTTACTCAGTTTCATGATGAGGGCCCTCTGCTGCGAGTTCTCTCCGGCCTGGATCCCATAGCCTCGCTGCTCTTGGCCACCTGCTGGGAGGTTACAACTGCGGGATTCCTCACCTTTTTTCTTCTATGGGCCCTCTGTTTTGAGACTCCTCCTGCCTGCCTCACTCCCAGCCCCTTGGTGATGTGTGTCCTCTGGTTTGAGGCCACGTATGCTGGGTCCCTCGCCTTTCGATGATGTGGCCCCACTGATGTGAGGACACTCCTGCCTGGTTCCTATCCCCTTGATGATGTGGGCCCTCTGGTGAGAGTCTGATCCTGGCTGGGTGTCTCCCACTTCTGTGAGGGGGGCCCTCTGCTGTGAGGTCACTCCTGCCTGGCTGGCACACCCCACCTGGGCAACATCGGCCCTCTTGTGGCAGTTGGAGCCTGCTGGGAACCTCCCCTCGGTGATGGGGGCCCTCTTGCCTCAGGCCCTAACTGCTGGGCACCCACATTTTCTGATACGTGCTAAGTGGTGCGAGGACACTCTTGCGAGGTTCCCATCCCCATGGGCATGTGGGCCTTCTCTTCTAAGGTCCCAACACCTGTGTTGTTCACCGTTTCATGATGTTGGCTCTCTGGTGTTAGTTCACCCAGGCCTAGATCCCATAGACTCTGTGCTCTGAGCGGCCTGCTGGGAGGTTCCTACTGCTGGATTCCTTACCTCTTTTATTCTTTGGGTCCTGTGTTTTCATGCTCCTACTTCCTGACTCACTTCCAGCCCATTTGTGATGTAGGTCCTCTGGTTTAAAGCCACATGTACCGGTTTCCTCACCTTTATTGATGTGGCCCCACTGGTGTGAGGACACTCCTGCCTGGTTCCCATCCCCTTGGTGATGGGGGCCCTCTGGTGAGAGTCTGATCCTGTCTGGATTCCTCACACTTCTGGGAGGTGGGCCCTCTGCTGTGAGGTCACTCCTGCCTGGCTGGCACACGTCACGTTGGCGATGTGGGCCCTCAGTTGGGAGTTGGTGCCTGCTGGGAGTCTCCTCCCCTCGGTAATGAGGGCCCTCTGGCGTCAGGCCCTAACTCATGGGCTCCCAAAATTTTCTGATGTGCGCCCTGTCGTGCGAGTACACTCCAGCCAGGGTCCCATCCCCATGGGGATGTGGGCTTTCTGCTCTGAGGTCCCAAAGCCTGGGTTGCTCACAGTGTCAGAATGTGGGCCCTCTGCTGTGAGTTCACTCCGGCATGGATCCCATAGCCTCGGTGCTCTGGGCCACCTGCTTGGAGCTTCCAGCTGCGGGGTTCCTCACCTTTTTTATTCTATGGGCGCTCTGTTGTGAGTTTCCTCCTGCATGCCTCACTCCCAGCCCTTTCGTGGTGTGTGTCCCCTTGTTTGAGGCCACATGTGCTGTGTTCCTCACCTTTCGCTGATGTGGCCCCACTGGTGTGAGGACACTCCTGCCTGGTTTCCATCCCATTGGTGATGTGGGCGCTCTGGTTAGAGTCTGATCCTGTTTGGGCTCCTCACACTTCTGTGAGGTGGGCCCTCTGCTGTGAGGTAACTCCTGCCTGGCTTGCTCCCATTGCCTTGGTGACGTCGGCCCTCTGGTGGCATTTGGAGCCTGCTGGTAGCCTCCTCTCCTCAGTGATGAGGGCCCTCTGGCGTCAGGCCATAACTGCTGGGTTCCCACATTTTCTGATACGTGCTAAGTTGTGCGAGGACACTCCTGCGAGGTTCCCATCCCCATGGGGATGTGGGCCTTCTGCTCTGAGGTCCCACTGGCTGGGTTGCTCACAGTTTCATGATGTGGGCCCTCTGCTGTGAGTTCACTGTGGCCTGGATCCCATAGACTCCATGCTCTGGGCCACCTGCTGGGAGGTCCAAACTGCTGGATTCCTCACATTTTTTATTCTGTGGGCCCTGTGTTGTTAGGCTACTCCTGCCTGCCTCACTCGGAGCACCTTGGAAATGTGGGTCCTCTGGTTTAGGCCACATGTGCTGGGTTCCTCACCTTTCTATAATGTGGCCACACTGGTGTGAGGACACTCCTGCCTTGTTCCGATCCCCTTGGTGATGTGGGCCCTCTGGTGAGAGTCTTATCCTGGCTGGGTTCCTCACCCTTCTGTGAGGTAGGCCCTCTGCTGTGAGGTCAATCCTGCCTGGCTGGCACACGTCAACTTGGCGACGTGGGACCTCAGTTGGGAGTTGGTGCCTGCTGGGAGTCTCCTCCCCTCGGTAATGAGGGCCCTCTGGCGTCAGACCCTAACTCCTGGGCTCCCAAAATTTTCTGATGTGCGCCCTGTGGTGCGAGTACACTCCTGCCAGGATCCCAACCCCATGGGAATGTGGGTCTTCTGCTCTGAGGTCCCAATGGTACGTTCCTCAGTTTCATGATGAGGGCCCTCTGGTGTGAGTTCACTCCGGCATGGACCCCATAGCCTCGCTGCTCCTGGCCTCCTGCGGGGAGGTTCCAACTGTGGGATTCCTCACCTTTTTCCTTCTATGGGCCCTCTGTTTTGAGACTCCTCCTGCCTGCCTCACTCCCAGCCCCTTGGTGATGTGTGTCCTCTGGTTTGAGGCCACGTGTGCTGGGTCCCTCACCTTTCGATGATGTGGCCCCACTGGTGTGAGGACACTCCTGCCTGGTTCCTATCCCCTTGGTGATGTGGGCCCTCTGGTGAGAGTCTGATCCTGGCTGGGTTCCTCCCACTTCTGTGAGGTGGGCCCTCTGCTGTGAGGTCACTCCTGCCTGGCTGGCACACCCCGCCTTGGCAATGTCGGCCCTCTTGTGGCAGTTGGAGCCTGCTCGGAGCCTCCTCCCCTCGGTGATGACGGCCCTCTGGCGTCAGGCCCTAACTGCTGGGTACCCACATTTTCTGATACGTGCTAAGTGGTGCGAGGACACTCGTGCCATGTTCCCAACCCCATGGGGATGTGGGCCTTCTGCTCTGAGGTCCCAACGGCTGGGTTGCTCACAGTTTCATGATGTGGGCCCTCGGCTGTGAGTTCACTGCGGCCTGGATGACATAGACTCGGTGCTCTTGGCCGCCTGCTGGGAGGTTCCCACTGCACGATTCCTCAGCTTTTTTATTCTATTGGCCCTGTGTTGTGAGTCTACTCCTGCCTGCCTCACTCCGAGCCCCTTGGAGATCTGGATCCTCTGGTTTAGGCCACATGTGCTGGGTTCCTCACCTTTCTATGATGTGGCCACCCTGGTGTGAAGACAGTCCTGCCTGGTTCTGATGCCCTTGGTGATGTGGGCCCTCTGGTGAGAGTCTTACCCTGGCTGGGTTCCTCACCATTCTGTGAGGTAGGCCCTCAGCTGTGAGGTCACTCCTGCCTGGCTGTTGCACGTCACCTTGGCGACATGGGCCCTCAGTTGGGAGTTGGTGCCTGCTTGGGGTCTCCTCCCCTTGGTAATGAGGGCCCTCTGGCGTCAGGCCCTAACTTCTGGGCTCCCAAAATTCTCTGATGTGCGCCCTGTGGTGCGAGTACACTTCTGCCAGGGCCCCAACCACATGGGAATGTGGGCCTTCTGCTCTAAGGTCCCAACGGCTGGGTTGCTCACAGTTTCATGATGAGGCCCCTCTGTTTTGAGTTCAGTCAGGCCTGGATCCCATAGCCTCGCTGCTCCTGGCCACCTGCTGGGAGGTTCCAACTGCGGGATTCCTCACCTTTTTTACGCTATGGGCCCTCTGTTTGGAGGCTCCTCCTGCCTGCCTCACTCCCATCCCCTTGGTGATGTGTGTCCTGTAGTTTGAGGCCACGTGTGCTGGGTCCGTCACATTTCGGTGATGTGGCCACACTGGTGTGAGGACACTCCTGCCTGGTTTCCATTCCCTTGGTGATGTGGGCCCTCCGGTGAGAGTCTGATCCTCTTTGGGTTCCTCACACTTTTGTGTGATTGGCCCTCTGCTCTGAGGTCACTCCTGCCTGGCTGGCACACCCCGCATTGGCGACGTCGGCCTTCTGGTAGCAGTTGGAGCTTGCTGGGAGCCTCCTCTCCTCAGTGATGAGGGCCCTCTGGCGTCCGGCCCTAACTGCTGGGCTCCCCACCTTTTCTGATGTGTGCCCACTGGTGCGATGACACTCCTGCTTGGTTCCCTTCCCCATGGGGATGTGGGCCTTGTGCTCTGAGGTTACAATGGCTGGGTTGCTTACAGTATCACGATGAGAGCCCTCTGTTGTGAGTTCATCACTGCCTGGATCCCATAGCCTCGGTGCTCTGGGCCGCCTGCTGGGATGTTCCAACTGCTGGATTCCTCACCTTTTTTATACAATGGGCCATGTGTTTTGAGGTTAATCCTGCCTGCCTCGCTCCGAGACCCATGGTGATGTGGGTCCTCTGGTTTGAGGCCACATGTGCTGGGTACCTCAGCTTTCGATGATGTGGCCCCACGGGTGTGAGGACACTCCTGCCTGGTTCCCAGCCCCTTGCTTATGTGGGCACTCTGGTGAGAGTCTGATCCTGACTGGGTTCCTTACCCTTCTGTGAGGTGGGCCCTCTGATGTGAGGTCACCCCTGCCTGGATGTCTCATGTCGCCTTGGTGACGTAGGCCCTCTGTTGGCCACTGAAGCATGCTGGGAGCCTCCTACCCTCTTTAATAAGGGCCCTGGAAGAAACGCATATGCCCTTTTTGACCAAGTGCATCATTGTCGAGGTTCTGCCTCTTCTCCTATACTTTCAGAGGACTTCCCGTCTACCTCCTGAAATCGTATTCCTGGAATTCTGCCCCGCGTTCAAGTCCTCTTTGCAGCCTTACTTCAATATATTTTTGGACGATAGCTGTCATTTATAACTCTGCAGGTTTGTGAATTACAGTGCCCCTGAGCTCCTTTCTTCAACTCGCTTTCTTGTGAGCTGGCCGCAAAACCGCAGGATTGCTTCAGGCCCTAATCTGGTTCCGGCACGGCATGCTGAGCCTTTGGCTAATTCCTCTTCCTGGTGGGAAATGAGCGTTAAATTTGTTCGTGCAGACACCTACAGCTAATCTCTCATTGGTTCTCCCTATTCCTGTTCATCTTGCGCAGAAATTCCAAACTGTGCCAAACAGGAGGTTAAAGGCACTGAGTCTCCAAGTGGGCAGAGTGTTAGTAAAGCGTCTGGAATGGTAAAACCGAGTAGGAGGGGACGAAAACTGAGATGCATTTAAAAAGGTTTCCCGGTCACACGGTGGACCATATTCTGGGTTTCCCATGCGTGTTTTACCTGAAGGAAGAATCCCTTCAACCTGGAGAGTTGGGACCCATGGAATGGGTACCATGCAGTATGACTTCAAAGGGTTGCCTTTGCTCACCGAACGTCACCAATGTTATCAGCCCGAAGTGTCCAGCCTTATGTCTCACTCAGCTCGGGGTGTAGATGTGGTAATTCCAGGTTGCATCACAAGCCCTGAGTGAATTATTTAAGAATTGCTCTCTATTTCACTGTCATTGTGTTTTGTTTTCAAAATTTATTTTGATAATGGGATTTATCGGATTTTCGCTGCTGCGTTTAGGCCGCTGTACACACGCTTGATTTCCTTATGGAGACATATAAATCCATGGGTTTTAAGATTCTTACTTGTCAGGTATGTTCCCAGGCGTTGAATATGGGGTGTTGAGTACATTTCATTGAGCAAGGAGTAGGTCTTGTCTATTATATATTTGGCTTATGGAACGGTATCGGTGCTAATTTCAATCTCTGGTTTTATGCAGCACCCCAACTCACCTTTCCCCATTAGCAAGCATAATTTGGTTTTCTAAATTTGAGACCCTGTTCTGTTTTGTAATTCAGTTCATGTGTAGCCAAGTTTACATTCCGTGTATTAGTGATATCTTATGATGTTTCTTTTTCTGTGTGACTTATTTCTCGTAGAATCATCGTTCCTGAATCCACTCATTATGCCGCTACGGACCTGATGACGTAGATTTCATTGCTGAGTGATATTCCATTGTACGTGCGTACCACAACTTCTTTATCCATTTTTTGCTTTCTCAGATAGTTAACTTATACCGTAGACAATGTTCTTGTAAACAGAGCCATCCCAAACTTTGGGGTGGCTGTGTGTTTTTGATTTTAATTTCCCTAAGCTATAGGACCATAAGTGGAAGTGCCATAGGCTGTGTTGCTTTGTTTCCTACGTGTTTCAGGAAACACCATACACTTCTCCAGAGTGGCTGTTGGCAATTTACATCCCGCCCATCAGCATAACAAGGCTCCCTGTTCTCCATGACCTGTCCTGCCTTTCTGGATTTTACACTTTGTTCAGATGGCCCTTTTGACCGGTGGGCAGTGAGACTTCATTGTAGTGCAGATTTCCTTCACACGCTTGCTTGGTGGCCAAAAAGCGCGTATGCGTTTTTTCCTGAATATATTCAGGAAAAAACGCATACGCGCTTTTTGGCCAAGTGCATCATTGTCAACATTCTGCCTCTTTTCCTATGCTTTAAGTGCAATTCCTGTCTACCCCCTGAAATCGTTTTCCTGAAATTCTGCCCCGCTTTCAAGTCCTCTTCGAAGACTTACTTCAATACATTTTTGGATGATAGCTGTCATTCATAACTCTGCAGGTTTGTGAATTTCAGTGGCCCTGAGCTCCTTTCTTCAACTCACTTTCTTGTGAGCTGGCTGCAAAACCGCAGGATTGCTTAGGGCGCTAATCTGTTTCTGGCAGGGCACGCTGAGCCTTTGGTTAATTCCTCTTCCTGGTGGGAAATGAGCGTTCCATTTGCCCGTGTAGGCACCTACAGCTAGTCTCTCATTGGTTCTCCCTATTCCTGTACATCTTGCGCAGAAATTGCAAACTGTGCCCAACAGGAGGTTAATGGCACTGACTCTCCAAGTGGGGAGAGTGTTAGTAAAGCGTCTGGAATGATGAACCCGAGTACCAGGGGACGAAAACTGAGATGCATTTGAAAACGTTTTCCGGTCACACAGTGCACAGTACTGTGCGTTTCCCATGCATGTTTTAGCTGAAGGAAGAATCCCTTAAACCTGGAGAGTTGGGACCCATGTAATGGGTACCATGCAGTATGACTTCAAAGGGTCTGCGTTTGCTCAACGAACCTCACCAATGCTATCAGCCCGAAGTGTCCAGCCTTATGTCTCACCCAGCTCTGGATATAGATGTGGTAAATCCAGGTTGCATCACATGCCCTGAATGAATTATTTAAGAATTGCTCTCTATTTCACTGTCATTGTGTTTTGTTTTTGTAATTCATTTTGATAATGGGATTTATTGGATTTTCTCTGCTGCGTTCATGCAGCTGTACACACGCTTGATTGTCTTAAGGAGACATATAAATCCATGGGTTTGAAGATTCTTACTAGTCAGGTGTATTCCTAGGCGTTGAATATGAGGTGTTTAGTCCATTTCGTTGAGCAAGGGGTAGGTCTTGACTATTACATATTTGGCTTATGGAAAGGTATCTGTGCTAATTTCTATCCCTGCTTTTATGCAGCACCCCAACACACTTTTCCCCTTAAGCATGCATAAGTTGGTTTTCTAAATTTGAGACCCTGTTCTGTTTTGTAATTCAGTTCATGTGTAGCCAAGTTTACATTCCGTGTATTAGTGATAACTTATGATGTTTCATTTTCTGTGTGACTTATTTCACTTAGAATCATCGTACCTGAATCCACTCATTATGCCGCGACGGGCCTGATGAAATAGATTTCATTGGTGAGTGATATTCCTTTGTAAGTACGTACCACACTTCTTTATCCATTTTTCGCTTTCTGGGATATTTAACTTGTTCCGTAGACGAGGTTCTTGTAAACAGAGCCGTCCGACACTTTGGGGTTGCTGTCTGTGTTTGATTTTAATTTCCGTGATCTATAAGACCATAAGTGGAAGTGCCATAGTCTCCGTTGCTTTGTTTCTTAGGTGTTTCAGGAAACACCATACACTTCTCCAGAGTGGCTGTTGGCATTTACATCCCGCCCATCAGCAATACAAGGCTCCCTGTTCTCCATGGCCTGTCCTGTGTTTCTGGTTTTTACACTTTTTTCAGATGGCCCTTTTGACGAATGGGAAATGAGACTTCATTGTAGTGCGGATTTCCATTTCTCGAGTGCTTGGTTGGCCAAAAAGGGCATATGTGTTTTTTCCTGAATATATTCAGGAAAAAATATTTACGCACTTTGGTCCAAGTGCATCACTGTCAAAGATCTGCCGCTTTTCACATGCTTTAAATGCAATTCCAATCTACCTCCTGAAATATGATTCCTGCAATTCTGCCTCGTTTTCAAGTCCTCTTTGCAGACTTACTTCCATATATTTTTGCCAATAGCTGTCATTTATAACTCTGCAGGTTTGTGAATTACAGTGCCCGTGATTTCCTTTCTTAACTCGTTTCCTTGAAAACTGGCCACAGAACCGCAGGTTTGCTTCAGGTCGTAATCAGGGTCCGGCACGGCACTCTGAGACTTTGGTTCATTCCACTTCCTGGTGGGAAATTAGAGTTAAATGTGCCCCTCCAGACACCTGCCTCACTCCTAGCCCCTTGGTGATGTGTGTCCTCTGGTTTGAGGCCACATGTGCTGGGTTCCTCACCTTTGGCTGATGTGGCCCCACTGGTGTGAGGACACTCCTGCCTGGTTCCCATCCCCTTGGTGATGTGGGCCCTCCGGTGAGAGTCTGATCCTGGTTGGGTTCCTCACACTTCTGTGAGGTGGGCCCTCTTCTCTGAGGTCACTCCTGCCTGGCTGGCACACCCCGCCTTGGCGACGTCGGCCCTCTGGTGGGATTTGGTGCCTGCTGGGTGTCTCCTCCCCTCGGTAATGAGGGCCCTCTGGCGTCAGGCCCTAACTCCTGGGCTCCCAATATTTTCTGATATGCGCCCTGTGGTTCGAGTACACTCCTGCCAGGTTCCCAACCCCATGGGAATGTGGGCCTTCTGCTCTGAGGTCCCAACCGTGGGTTACTCAGTTTCATGATGAGGGCCCTCTGCTGCGAGTTCTCTCCGGCCTGGATCCCATAGCCTCGCTGCTCTTGGCCACCTGCTGGGAGGTTACAACTGCGGGATTCCTCACCTTTTTTCTTCTATGGGCCCTCTGTTTTGAGACTCCTCCTGCCTGCCTCACTCCCAGCCCCTTGGTGATGTGTGTCCTCTGGTTTGAGGCCACGTATGCTGGGTCCCTCGCCTTTCGATGATGTGGCCCCACTGATGTGAGGACACTCCTGCCTGGTTCCTATCCCCTTGATGATGTGGGCCCTCTGGTGAGAGTCTGATCCTGGCTGGGTTCCTCACCCTTCTGTGAGGGGGGCCCTCTGCTGTGAGGTCACTCCTGCCTGGCTGGCACACCCCACCTGGGCAACATCGGCCCTCTTGTGGCAGTTGGAGCCTGCTGGGAACCTCCCCTCGGTGATGGGGGCCCTCTTGCCTCAGGCCCTAACTGCTGGGCACCCACATTTTCTGATACGTGCTAAGTGGTGCGAGGACACTCTTGCGAGGTTCCCATCCCCATGGGCATGTGAACCTTCTCTTCTAAGGTCCCAACACCTGTGTTGTTCACCGTTTCATGATGTTGGCTCTCTGGTGTTAGTTCACCCAGGGCTAGATCCCATAGACTCTGTGCTCTGAGCGGCCTGCTGGGAGGTTCCTACTGCTGGATTCCTTACCTCTTTTATTCTTTGGGTCCTGTGTTTTCATGCTCCTACTTCCTGACTCACTTCCAGCCCATTTGTGATGTAGGTCCTCTGGTTTAAAGCCACGTGTACCGGTTTCCTCACCTTTATTGATGTGGCCCCACTGGTGTGAGGACACTCCTGCCTGGTTCCCATCCCCTTGGTGATGGGGGCCCTCTGGTGAGAGTCTGATCCTGTCTGGATTCCTCACACTTCTGGGAGGTGGGCCCTCTGCTGTGAGGTCAATCCTGCCTGGCTGGCACACGTCAACTTGGCGACGTGGTACCTCAGTTGGGAGTTGGTGCCTGCTGGGAGTCTCCTCCCCTCGGTAATGAGGGCCCTCTGGCGTCAGACCCTAACTCCTGGGCTCCCAAAATTTTCTGATGTGCGCCCTGTGGTGCGAGTACACTCCTGCCAGGATCCCAACCCCATGGGAATGTGGGTCTTCTGCTCTGAGGTCCCAATGGTACGTTCCTCAGTTTCATGATGAGGGCCCTCTGGTGTGAGTTCACTCCGGCATGGACCCCATAGCCTCGCTGCTCCTGGCCTCCTGCGGGGAGGTTCCAACTGTGGGATTCCTCACCTTTTTCCTTCTATGGGCCCTCTGTTTTGAGACTCCTCCTGCCTGCCTCACTCCCAGCCCCTTGGTGATGTGTGTCCTCTGGTTTGGGGCCACGTGTGCTGGGTCCCTCACCTTTCGATGATGTGGCCCCACTGGTGTGAGGACACTCCTGCCTGGTTCCTATCCCCTTGGTGATGTGGGCCCTCTGGTGAGAGTCTGATCCTGGCTGGGTTCCTCCCACTTCTGTGAGGTGGGCCCTCTGCTGTGAGGTCACTCCTGCCTGGCTGGCACACCCCGCCTTGGCAATGTCGGCCCTCTTGTGGCAGTTGGAGCCTGCTCGGAGCCTCCTCCCCTCGGTGATGACGGCCCTCTGGCGTCAGGCCCTAACTGCTGGGTACCCACATTTTCTGATACGTGCTAAGTGGTGCGAGGACACTCGTGCCATGTTCCCAACCCCATGGGGATGTGGGCCTTCTGCTCTGAGGTCCCAACGGCTGGGTTGCTCACAGTTTCATGATGTGGGCCCTCGGCTGTGAGTTCACTGCGGCCTGGATGACATAGACTCGGTGCTCTTGGCCGCCTGCTGGGAGGTTCCCACTGCACGATTCCTCAGCTTTTTTATTCTATTGGCCCTGTGTTGTGAGTCTACTCCTGCCTGCCTCACTCCGAGCCCCTTGGAGATCTGGATCCTCTGGTTTAGGCCACATGTGCTGGGTTCCTCACCTTTCTATGATGTGGCCACCCTGGTGTGAAGACAGTCCTGCCTGGTTCTGATGCCCTTGGTGATGTGGGCCCTCTGGTGAGAGTCTTACCCTGGCTGGGTTCCTCACCATTCTGTGAGGTAGGCCCTCAGCTGTGAGGTCACTCCTGCCTGGCTGTTGCACGTCACCTTGGCGACATGGGCCCTCAGTTGGGAGTTGGTGCCTGCTTGGGGTCTCCTCCCCTTGGTAATGAGGGCCCTCTGGCGTCAGGCCCTAACTTCTGGGCTCCCAAAATTCTCTGATGTGCGCCCTGTGGTGCGAGTACACTTCTGCCAGGGCCCCAACCACATGGGAATGTGGGCCTTCTGCTCTAAGGTCCCAACGGCTGGGTTGCTCACAGTTTCATGATGAGGCCCCTCTGTTTTGAGTTCAGTCAGGCCTGGATCCCATAGCCTCACTGCTCCTGGCCACCTGCTGGGAGGTTCCAACTGCGGGATTCCTCACCTTTTTTACGCTATGGGCCCTCTGTTTGGAGGCTCCTCCTGCCTGCCTCACTCCCATCCCCTTGGTGATGTGTGTCCTGTAGTTTGAGGCCACGTGTGCTGGGTCCGTCACATTTCGGTGATGTGGCCACACTGGTGTGAGGACACTCCTGCCTGGTTTCCATTCCCTTGGTGATGTGGGCCCTCCGGTGAGAGTCTGATCCTCTTTGGGTTCCTCACACTTTTGTGTGATTGGCCCTCTGCTCTGAGGTCACTCCTGCCTGGCTGGCACACCCCGCATTGGCGACGTCGGCCTTCTGGTAGCAGTTGGAGCTTGCTGGGAGCCTCCTCTCCTCAGCGATGAGGGCCCTCTGGCGTCCGGCCCTAACTGCTGGGCTCCCCACCTTTTCTGATGTGTGCCCACTGGTGCGATGACACTCCTGCTTGGTTCCCTTCCCCATGGGGATGTGGGCCTTGTGCTCTGAGGTTACAACGGCTGGGTTGCTTACAGTATCACGATGAGAGCCCTCTGTTGTGAGTTCATTACTGCCTGGGTCCCATAGCCTCGGTGCTCTGGGCCGCCTGCTGGGATGTTCCAACTGCTGGATTCCTCACCTTTTTTATACAATGGGCCATGTGTTTTGAGGTTAATCCTGCCTGCCTCGCTCCGAGACCCATGGTGATGTGGGTCCTCTGGTTTGAGGCCACATGTGCTGGGTACCTCAACTTTCGATGATGTGGCCCCACGGGTGTGAGGACACTCCTGCCTGGTTCCCAGCCCCTTGCTTATGTGGGCACTCTGGTGAGAGTCTGATCCTGACTGGGTTCCTTACCCTTCTGTGAGGTGGGCCCTCTGATGTGAGGTCACTCCTGCCTGGATGTCTCATGTCGCCTTGGTGACGTAGGCCCTCTGTTGGCCACTGAAGCATGCTGGGAGCCTCCTACCCTCTTTAATAAGGGCCCTGGAAGAAACGCATATGCCCTTTTTGACCAAGTGCATCATTGTCGAGGTTCTGCCTCTTCTCCTATACTTTCAGAGGACTTCCCGTCTACCTCCTGAAATCGTATTCCTGGAATTCTGCCCCGCGTTCAAGTCCTCTTTGCAGCCTTACTTCAATATATTTTTGGACGATAGCTGTCATTTATAACTCTGCAGGTTTGTGAATTACAGTGCCCCTGAGCTCCTTTCTTCAACTCGCTTTCTTGTGAGCTGGCCGCAAAACCGCAGGATTGCTTCAGGCCCTAATCTGGTTCCGGCACGGCATGCTGAGCCTTTGGCTAATTCCTCTTCCTGGTGGGAAATGAGCGTTAAATTTGTTCGTGCAGACACCTACAGCTAATCTCTCATTGGTTCTCCCTATTCCTGTTCATCTTGCGCAGAAATTCCAAACTGTGCCAAACAGGAGGTTAAAGGCACTGAGTCTCCAAGTGGGCAGAGTGTTAGTAAAGCGTCTGGAATGGTAAAACCGAGTAGGAGGGGACGAAAACTGAGATGCATTTAAAAAGGTTTCCCGGTCACACGGTGGACCATATTCTGGGTTTCCCATGCGTGTTTTACCTGAAGGAAGAATCCCTTCAACCTGGAGAGTTGGGACCCATGGAATGGGTACCATGCAGTATGACTTCAAAGGGTTGCCTTTGCTCACCGAACGTCACCAATGTTATCAGCCCGAAGTGTCCAGCCTTATGTCTCACTCAGCTCGGGGTGTAGATGTGGTAATTCCAGGTTGCATCACAAGCCCTGAGTGAATTATTTAAGAATTGCTCTCTATTTCACTGTCATTGTGTTTTGTTTTCAAAATTTATTTTGATAATGGGATTTATCGGATTTTCGCTGCTGCGTTTAGGCCGCTGTACACACGCTTGATTTCCTTATGGAGACATATAAATCCATGGGTTTTAAGATTCTTACTTGTCAGGTATGTTCCCAGGCGTTGAATATGGGGTGTTGAGTACATTTCATTGAGCAAGGAGTAGGTCTTGTCTATTATATATTTGGCTTATGGAACGGTATCGGTGCTAATTTCAATCTCTGGTTTTATGCAGCACCCCAACTCACCTTTCCCCATTAGCAAGCATAATTTGGTTTTCTAAATTTGAGACCCTGTTCTGTTTTGTAATTCAGTTCATGTGTAGCCAAGTTTACATTCCGTGTATTAGTGATATCTTATGATGTTTCTTTTTCTGTGTGACTTATTTCTCGTAGAATCATCGTTCCTGAATCCACTCATTATGCCGCTACGGACCTGATGACGTAGATTTCATTGCTGAGTGATATTCCATTGTACGTGCGTACCACAACTTCTTTATCCATTTTTTGCTTTCTCAGATAGTTAACTTATACCGTAGACAATGTTCTTGTAAACAGAGCCATCCCAAACTTTGGGGTGGCTGTGTGTTTTTGATTTTAATTTCCCTAAGCTATAGGACCATAAGTGGAAGTGCCATAGGCTGTGTTGCTTTGTTTCCTACGTGTTTCAGGAAACACCATACACTTCTCCAGAGTGGCTGTTGGCAATTTACATCCCGCCCATCAGCATAACAAGGCTCCCTGTTCTCCATGACCTGTCCTGCCTTTCTGGATTTTACACTTTGTTCAGATGGCCCTTTTGACCGGTGGGCAGTGAGACTTCATTGTAGTGCAGATTTCCTTCACACGCTTGCTTGGTGGCCAAAAAGCGCGTATGCGTTTTTTCCTGAATATATTCAGGAAAAAACGCATACGCGCTTTTTGGCCAAGTGCATCATTGTCAACATTCTGCCTCTTTTCCTATGCTTTAAGTGCAATTCCTGTCTACCCCCTGAAATCGTTTTCCTGAAATTCTGCCCCGCTTTCAAGTCCTCTTCGAAGACTTACTTCAATACATTTTTGGATGATAGCTGTCATTCATAACTCTGCAGGTTTGTGAATTTCAGTGGCCCTGAGCTCCTTTCTTCAACTCACTTTCTTGTGAGCTGGCTGCAAAACCGCAGGATTGCTTAGGGCGCTAATCTGTTTCTGGCAGGGCACGCTGAGCCTTTGGTTAATTCCTCTTCCTGGTGGGAAATGAGCGTTCCATTTGCCCGTGTAGGCACCTACAGCTAGTCTCTCATTGGTTCTCCCTATTCCTGTACATCTTGCGCAGAAATTGCAAACTGTGCCCAACAGGAGGTTAATGGCACTGACTCTCCAAGTGGGGAGAGTGTTAGTAAAGCGTCTGGAATGATGAACCCGAGTACCAGGGGACGAAAACTGAGATGCATTTGAAAACGTTTTCCGGTCACACAGTGCACAGTACTGTGCGTTTCCCATGCATGTTTTAGCTGAAGGAAGAATCCCTTAAACCTGGAGAGTTGGGACCCATGTAATGGGTACCATGCAGTATGACTTCAAAGGGTCTGCGTTTGCTCAACGAACCTCACCAATGCTATCAGCCCGAAGTGTCCAGCCTTATGTCTCACCCAGCTCTGGATGTAGATGTGGTAAATCCAGGTTGCATCACATGCCCTGAATGAATTATTTAAGAATTGCTCTCTATTTCACTGTCATTGTGTTTTGTTTTTGTAATTCATTTTGATAATGGGATTTATTGGATTTTCTCTGCTGCGTTCATGCAGCTGTACACACGCTTGATTGTCTTAAGGAGACATATAAATCCATGGGTTTGAAGATTCTTACTAGTCAGGTGTATTCCTAGGCGTTGAATATGAGGTGTTTAGTCCATTTCGTTGAGCAAGGGGTAGGTCTTGACTATTACATATTTGGCTTATGGAAAGGTATCTGTGCTAATTTCTATCCCTGCTTTTATGCAGCACCCCAACACACTTTTCCCCTTAAGCATGCATAAGTTGGTTTTCTAAATTTGAGACCCTGTTCTGTTTTGTAATTCAGTTCATGTGTAGCCAAGTTTACATTCCGTGTATTAGTGATAACTTATGATGTTTCATTTTCTGTGTGACTTATTTCACTTAGAATCATCGTACCTGAATCCACTCATTATGCCGCGACGGGCCTGATGAAATAGATTTCATTGGTGAGTGATATTCCTTTGTAAGTACGTACCACACTTCTTTATCCATTTTTCGCTTTCTGGGATATTTAACTTGTTCCGTAGACGAGGTTCTTGTAAACAGAGCCGTCCGACACTTTGGGGTTGCTGTCTGTGTTTGATTTTAATTTCCGTGATCTATAAGACCATAAGTGGAAGTGCCATAGTCTCCGTTGCTTTGTTTCTTAGGTGTTTCAGGAAACACCATACACTTCTCCAGAGTGGCTGTTGGCATTTACATCCCGCCCATCAGCAATACAAGGCTCCCTGTTCTCCATGGCCTGTCCTGTGTTTCTGGTTTTTACACTTTTTTCAGATGGCCCTTTTGACGAATGGGAAATGAGACTTCATTGTAGTGCGGATTTCCATTGCTCGAGTGCTTGGTTGGCCAAAAAGGGCATATGTGTTTTTTCCTGAATATATTCAGGAAAAAATATTTACGCACTTTTGTCCAAGTGCATCACTGTCAAAGATCTGCCGCTTTTCACATGCTTTAAATGCAATTCCAATCTACCTCCTGAAATATGATTCCTGCAATTCTGCCTCGTTTTCAAGTCCTCTTTGCAGACTTACTTCCATATATTTTTGCCAATAGCTGTCATTTATAACTCTGCAGGTTTGTGAATTACAGTGCCCGTGATTTCCTTTCTTAACTCGTTTCCTTGAAAACTGGCCACAGAACCGCAGGTTTGCTTCAGGCCGTAATCAGGGTCCGGCACGGCACTCTGAGACTTTGGTTCATTCCACTTCCTGGTGGGAAATTAGAGTTAAATGTGCCCCTCCAGACACCTGCCTCACTCCTAGCCCCTTGGTGATGTGTGTCCTCTGGTTTGAGGCCACATGTGCTGGGTTCCTCACCTTTGGCTGATGTGGCCCCACTGGTGTGAGGACACTCCTGCCTGGTTCCCATCCCCTTGGTGATGTGGGCCCTCCGGTGAGAGTCTGATCCTGGTTGGGTTCCTCACACTTCTGTGAGGTGGGCCCTCTTCTCTGAGGTCACTCCTGCCTGGCTGGCACACCCCGCCTTGGCGACGTCGGCCCTCTGGTGGGATTTGGTGCCTGCTGGGTGTCTCCTCCCCTCGGTAATGAGGGCCCTCTGGCGTCAGGCCCTAACTCCTGGGCTCCCAATATTTTCTGATATGCGCCCTGTGGTTCGAGTACACTCCTGCCAGGTTCCCAACCCCATGGGAATGTGGGCCTTCTGCTCTGAGGTCCCAACCGTGGGTTACTCAGTTTCATGATGAGGGCCCTCTGCTGCGAGTTCTCTCCGGCCTGGATCCCATAGCCTCGCTGCTCTTGGCCACCTGCTGGGAGGTTACAACTGCGGGATTCCTCACCTTTTTTCTTCTATGGGCCCTCTGTTTTGAGACTCCTCCTGCCTGCCTCACTCCCAGCCCCTTGGTGATGTGTGTCCTCTGGTTTGAGGCCACGTATGCTGGGTCCCTCGCCTTTCGATGATGTGGCCCCACTGATGTGAGGACACTCCTGCCTGGTTCCTATCCCCTTGATGATGTGGGCCCTCTGGTGAGAGTCTGATCCTGGCTGGGTTCCTCACCCTTCTGTGAGGGGGGCCCTCTGCTGTGAGGTCACTCCTGCCTGGCTGGCACACCCCACCTGGGCAACATCGGCCCTCTTGTGGCAGTTGGAGCCTGCTGGGAACCTCCCCTCGGTGATGGGGGCCCTCTTGCCTCAGGCCCTAACTGCTGGGCACCCACATTTTCTGATACGTGCTAAGTGGTGCGAGGACACTCTTGCGAGGTTCCCATCCCCATGGGCATGTGAACCTTCTCTTCTAAGGTCCCAACACCTGTGTTGTTCACCGTTTCATGATGTTGGCTCTCTGGTGTTAGTTCACCCAGGCCTAGATCCCATAGACTCTGTGCTCTGAGCGGCCTGCTGGGAGGTTCCTACTGCTGGATTCCTTACCTCTTTTATTCTTTGGGTCCTGTGTTTTCATGCTCCTACTTCCTGACTCACTTCCAGCCCATTTGTGATGTAGGTCCTCTGGTTTAAAGCCACATGTACCGGTTTCCTCACCTTTATTGATGTGGCCCCACTGGTGTGAGGACACTCCTGCCTGGTTCCCATCCCCTTGGTGATGGGGGCCCTCTGGTGAGAGTCTGATCCTGTCTGGATTCCTCACACTTCTGGGAGGTGGGCCCTCTGCTGTGAGGTCAATCCTGCCTGGCTGGCACACGTCAACTTGGCGACGTGGTACCTCAGTTGGGAGTTGGTGCCTGCTGGGAGTCTCCTCCCCTCGGTAATGAGGGCCCTCTGGCGTCAGACCCTAACTCCTGGGCTCCCAAAATTTTCTGATGTGCGCCCTGTGGTGCGAGTACACTCCTGCCAGGATCCCAACCCCATGGGAATGTGGGTCTTCTGCTCTGAGGTCCCAATGGTACGTTCCTCAGTTTCATGATGAGGGCCCTCTGGTGTGAGTTCACTCCGGCATGGACCCCATAGCCTCGCTGCTCCTGGCCTCCTGCGGGGAGGTTCCAACTGTGGGATTCCTCACCTTTTTCCTTCTATGGGCCCTCTGTTTTGAGACTCCTCCTGCCTGCCTCACTCCCAGCCCCTTGGTGATGTGTGTCCTCTGGTTTGAGGCCACGTGTGCTGGGTCCCTCACCTTTCGATGATGTGGCCCCACTGGTGTGAGGACACTCCTGCCTGGTTCCTATCCCCTTGGTGATGTGGGCCCTCTGGTGAGAGTCTGATCCTGGCTGGGTTCCTCCCACTTCTGTGAGGTGGGCCCTCTGCTGTGAGGTCACTCCTGCCTGGCTGGCACACCCCGCCTTGGCAATGTCGGCCCTCTTGTGGCAGTTGGAGCCTGCTCGGAGCCTCCTCCCCTCGGTGATGACGGCCCTCTGGCGTCAGGCCCTAACTGCTGGGTACCCACATTTTCTGATACGTGCTAAGTGGTGCGAGGACACTCGTGCCATGTTCCCAACCCCATGGGGATGTGGGCCTTCTGCTCTGAGGTCCCAACGGCTGGGTTGCTCACAGTTTCATGATGTGGGCCCTCGGCTGTGAGTTCACTGCGGCCTGGATGACATAGACTCGGTGCTCTTGGCCGCCTGCTGGGAGGTTCCCACTGCACGATTCCTCAGCTTTTTTATTCTATTGGCCCTGTGTTGTGAGTCTACTCCTGCCTGCCTCAC
Organism: Delphinapterus leucas; assembly: GCF_059928025.1. Lineage (NCBI taxonomy): Eukaryota > Metazoa > Chordata > Mammalia > Artiodactyla > Monodontidae > Delphinapterus > Delphinapterus leucas. The sequence continues at coordinate 11,238,840 of NW_028322240.1, read as the reverse complement.
TCCGAGCCCCTTGGAGATCTGGATCCTCTGGTTTAGGCCACATGTGCTGGGTTCCTCACCTTTCTATGATGTGGCCACCCTGGTGTGAAGACAGTCCTGCCTGGTTCTGATGCCCTTGGTGATGTGGGCCCTCTGGTGAGAGTCTTACCCTGGCTGGGTTCCTCACCATTCTGTGAGGTAGGCCCTCAGCTGTGAGGTCACTCCTGCCTGGCTGTTGCACGTCACCTTGGCGACATGGGCCCTCAGTTGGGAGTTGGTGCCTGCTTGGGGTCTCCTCCCCTTGGTAATGAGGGCCCTCTGGCGTCAGGCCCTAACTTCTGGGCTCCCAAAATTCTCTGATGTGCGCCCTGTGGTGCGAGTACACTTCTGCCAGGGCCCCAACCACATGGGAATGTGGGCCTTCTGCTCTAAGGTCCCAACGGCTGGGTTGCTCACAGTTTCATGATGAGGCCCCTCTGTTTTGAGTTCAGTCAGGCCTGGATCCCATAGCCTCGCTGCTCCTGGCCACCTGCTGGGAGGTTCCAACTGCGGGATTCCTCACCTTTTTTACGCTATGGGCCCTCTGTTTGGAGGCTCCTCCTGCCTGCCTCACTCCCATCCCCTTGGTGATGTGTGTCCTGTAGTTTGAGGCCACGTGTGCTGGGTCCGTCACATTTCGGTGATGTGGCCACACTGGTGTGAGGACACTCCTGCCTGGTTTCCATTCCCTTGGTGATGTGGGCCCTCCGGTGAGAGTCTGATCCTCTTTGGGTTCCTCACACTTTTGTGTGATTGGCCCTCTGCTCTGAGGTCACTCCTGCCTGGCTGGCACACCCCGCATTGGCGACGTCGGCCTTCTGGTAGCAGTTGGAGCTTGCTGGGAGCCTCCTCTCCTCAGTGATGAGGGCCCTCTGGCGTCCGGCCCTAACTGCTGGGCTCCCCACCTTTTCTGATGTGTGCCCACTGGTGCGATGACACTCCTGCTTGGTTCCCTTCCCCATGGGGATGTGGGCCTTGTGCTCTGAGGTTACAACGGCTGGGTTGCTTACAGTATCACGATGAGAGCCCTCTGTTGTGAGTTCATTACTGCCTGGGTCCCATAGCCTCGGTGCTCTGGGCCGCCTGCTGGGATGTTCCAACTGCTGGATTCCTCACCTTTTTTATACAATGGGCCATGTGTTTTGAGGTTAATCCTGCCTGCCTCGCTCCGAGACCCATGGTGATGTGGGTCCTCTGGTTTGAGGCCACATGTGCTGGGTACCTCAACTTTCGATGATGTGGCCCCACGGGTGTGAGGACACTCCTGCCTGGTTCCCAGCCCCTTGCTTATGTGGGCACTCTGGTGAGAGTCTGATCCTGACTGGGTTCCTTACCCTTCTGTGAGGTGGGCCCTCTGATGTGAGGTCACTCCTGCCTGGATGTCTCATGTCGCCTTGGTGACGTAGGCCCTCTATTGGCCACTGAAGCATGCTGGGAGCCTCCTACCCTCTTTAATAAGGGCCCTGGAAGAAACGCATATGCCCTTTTTGACCAAGTGCATCATTGTCGAGGTTCTGCCTCTTCTCCTATACTTTCAGAGGACTTCCCGTCTACCTCCTGAAATCGTATTCCTGGAATTCTGCCCCGCGTTCAAGTCCTCTTTGCAGCCTTACTTCAATATATTTTTGGACGATAGCTGTCATTTATAACTCTGCAGGTTTGTGAATTACAGTGCCCCTGAGCTCCTTTCTTCAACTCGCTTTCTTGTGAGCTGGCCGCAAAACCGCAGGATTGCTTCAGGCCCTAATCTGGTTCCGGCACGGCATGCTGAGCCTTTGGCTAATTCCTCTTCCTGGTGGGAAATGAGCGTTAAATTTGTTCGTGCAGACACCTACAGCTAATCTCTCATTGGTTCTCCCTATTCCTGTTCATCTTGCGCAGAAATTCCAAACTGTGCCAAACAGGAGGTTAAAGGCACTGAGTCTCCAAGTGGGCAGAGTGTTAGTAAAGCGTCTGGAATGGTAAAACCGAGTAGGAGGGGACGAAAACTGAGATGCATTTAAAAAGGTTTCCCGGTCACACGGTGGACCATATTCTGGGTTTCCCATGCGTGTTTTACCTGAAGGAAGAATCCCTTCAACCTGGAGAGTTGGGACCCATGGAATGGGTACCATGCAGTATGACTTCAAAGGGTTGCCTTTGCTCACCGAACGTCACCAATGTTATCAGCCCGAAGTGTCCAGCCTTATGTCTCACTCAGCTCGGGGTGTAGATGTGGTAATTCCAGGTTGCATCACAAGCCCTGAGTGAATTATTTAAGAATTGCTCTCTATTTCACTGTCATTGTGTTTTGTTTTCAAAATTTATTTTGATAATGGGATTTATCGGATTTTCGCTGCTGCGTTTAGGCCGCTGTACACACGCTTGATTTCCTTATGGAGACATATAAATCCATGGGTTTTAAGATTCTTACTTGTCAGGTATGTTCCCAGGCGTTGAATATGGGGTGTTGAGTACATTTCATTGAGCAAGGAGTAGGTCTTGTCTATTATATATTTGGCTTATGGAACGGTATCGGTGCTAATTTCAATCTCTGGTTTTATGCAGCACCCCAACTCACCTTTCCCCATTAGCAAGCATAATTTGGTTTTCTAAATTTGAGACCCTGTTCTGTTTTGTAATTCAGTTCATGTGTAGCCAAGTTTACATTCCGTGTATTAGTGATATCTTATGATGTTTCTTTTTCTGTGTGACTTATTTCTCGTAGAATCATCGTTCCTGAATCCACTCATTATGCCGCTACGGACCTGATGACGTAGATTTCATTGCTGAGTGATATTCCATTGTACGTGCGTACCACAACTTCTTTATCCATTTTTTGCTTTCTCAGATAGTTAACTTATACCGTAGACAATGTTCTTGTAAACAGAGCCATCCCAAACTTTGGGGTGGCTGTGTGTTTTTGATTTTAATTTCCCTAAGCTATAGGACCATAAGTGGAAGTGCCATAGGCTGTGTTGCTTTGTTTCCTACGTGTTTCAGGAAACACCATACACTTCTCCAGAGTGGCTGTTGGCAATTTACATCCCGCCCATCAGCATAACAAGGCTCCCTGTTCTCCATGACCTGTCCTGCCTTTCTGGATTTTACACTTTGTTCAGATGGCCCTTTTGACCGGTGGGCAGTGAGACTTCATTGTAGTGCAGATTTCCTTCACACGCTTGCTTGGTGGCCAAAAAGCGCGTATGCGTTTTTTCCTGAATATATTCAGGAAAAAACGCATACGCGCTTTTTGGCCAAGTGCATCATTGTCAACATTCTGCCTCTTTTCCTATGCTTTAAGTGCAATTCCTGTCTACCCCCTGAAATCGTTTTCCTGAAATTCTGCCCCGCTTTCAAGTCCTCTTCGAAGACTTACTTCAATACATTTTTGGATGATAGCTGTCATTCATAACTCTGCAGGTTTGTGAATTTCAGTGGCCCTGAGCTCCTTTCTTCAACTCACTTTCTTGTGAGCTGGCTGCAAAACCGCAGGATTGCTTAGGGCGCTAATCTGTTTCTGGCAGGGCACGCTGAGCCTTTGGTTAATTCCTCTTCCTGGTGGGAAATGAGCGTTCCATTTGCCCGTGTAGGCACCTACAGCTAGTCTCTCATTGGTTCTCCCTATTCCTGTACATCTTGCGCAGAAATTGCAAACTGTGCCCAACAGGAGGTTAATGGCACTGACTCTCCAAGTGGGGAGAGTGTTAGTAAAGCGTCTGGAATGATGAACCCGAGTACCAGGGGACGAAAACTGAGATGCATTTGAAAACGTTTTCCGGTCACACAGTGCACAGTACTGTGCGTTTCCCATGCATGTTTTAGCTGAAGGAAGAATCCCTTAAACCTGGAGAGTTGGGACCCATGTAATGGGTACCATGCAGTATGACTTCAAAGGGTCTGCGTTTGCTCAACGAACCTCACCAATGCTATCAGCCCGAAGTGTCCAGCCTTATGTCTCACCCAGCTCTGGATGTAGATGTGGTAAATCCAGGTTGCATCACATGCCCTGAATGAATTATTTAAGAATTGCTCTCTATTTCACTGTCATTGTGTTTTGTTTTTGTAATTCATTTTGATAATGGGATTTATTGGATTTTCTCTGCTGCGTTCATGCAGCTGTACACATGCTTGATTGTCTTAAGGAGACATATAAATCCATGGGTTTGAAGATTCTTACTAGTCAGGTGTATTCCTAGGCGTTGAATATGAGGTGTTTAGTCCATTTCGTTGAGCAAGGGGTAGGTCTTGACTATTACATATTTGGCTTATGGAAAGGTATCTGTGCTAATTTCTATCCCTGCTTTTATGCAGCACCCCAACACACTTTTCCCCTTAAGCATGCATAAGTTGGTTTTCTAAATTTGAGACCCTGTTCTGTTTTGTAATTCAGTTCATGTGTAGCCAAGTTTACATTCCGTGTATTAGTGATAACTTATGATGTTTCATTTTCTGTGTGACTTATTTCACTTAGAATCATCGTACCTGAATCCACTCATTATGCCGCGACGGGCCTGATGAAATAGATTTCATTGGTGAGTGATATTCCTTTGTAAGTACGTACCACACTTCTTTATCCATTTTTCGCTTTCTGGGATATTTAACTTGTTCCGTAGACGAGGTTCTTGTAAACAGAGCCGTCCGACACTTTGGGGTTGCTGTCTGTGTTTGATTTTAATTTCCGTGATCTATAAGACCATAAGTGGAAGTGCCATAGTCTCCGTTGCTTTGTTTCTTAGGTGTTTCAGGAAACACCATACACTTCTCCAGAGTGGCTGTTGGCATTTACATCCCGCCCATCAGCAATACAAGGCTCCCTGTTCTCCATGGCCTGTCCTGTGTTTCTGGTTTTTACACTTTTTTCAGATGGCCCTTTTGACGAATGGGAAATGAGACTTCATTGTAGTGCGGATTTCCATTGCTCGAGTGCTTGGTTGGCCAAAAAGGGCATATGTGTTTTTTCCTGAATATATTCAGGAAAAAATATTTACGCACTTTTGTCCAAGTGCATCACTGTCAAAGATCTGCCGCTTTTCACATGCTTTAAATGCAATTCCAATCTACCTCCTGAAATATGATTCCTGCAATTCTGCCTCGTTTTCAAGTCCTCTTTGCAGACTTACTTCCATATATTTTTGCCAATAGCTGTCATTTATAACTCTGCAGGTTTGTGAATTACAGTGCCCGTGATTTCCTTTCTTAACTCGTTTCCTTGAAAACTGGCCACAGAACCGCAGGTTTGCTTCAGGTCGTAATCAGGGTCCGGCACGGCACTCTGAGACTTTGGTTCATTCCACTTCCTGGTGGGAAATTAGAGTTAAATGTGCCCCTCCAGACACCTGCCTCACTCCTAGCCCCTTGGTGATGTGTGTCCTCTGGTTTGAGGCCACATGTGCTGGGTTCCTCACCTTTGGCTGATGTGGCCCCACTGGTGTGAGGACACTCCTGCCTGGTTCCCATCCCCTTGGTGATGTGGGCCCTCCGGTGAGAGTCTGATCCTGGTTGGGTTCCTCACACTTCTGTGAGGTGGGCCCTCTTCTCTGAGGTCACTCCTGCCTGGCTGGCACACCCCGCCTTGGCGACGTCGGCCCTCTGGTGGGATTTGGTGCCTGCTGGGTGTCTCCTCCCCTCGGTAATGAGGGCCCTCTGGCGTCAGGCCCTAACTCCTGGGCTCCCAATATTTTCTGATATGCGCCCTGTGGTTCGAGTACACTCCTGCCAGGTTCCCAACCCCATGGGAATGTGGGCCTTCTGCTCTGAGGTCCCAACCGTGGGTTACTCAGTTTCATGATGAGGGCCCTCTGCTGCGAGTTCTCTCCGGCCTGGATCCCATAGCCTCGCTGCTCTTGGCCACCTGCTGGGAGGTTACAACTGCGGGATTCCTCACCTTTTTTCTTCTATGGGCCCTCTGTTTTGAGACTCCTCCTGCCTGCCTCACTCCCAGCCCCTTGGTGATGTGTGTCCTCTGGTTTGAGGCCACGTATGCTGGGTCCCTCGCCTTTCGATGATGTGGCCCCACTGATGTGAGGACACTCCTGCCTGGTTCCTATCCCCTTGATGATGTGGGCCCTCTGGTGAGAGTCTGATCCTGGCTGGGTTCCTCACCCTTCTGTGAGGGGGGCCCTCTGCTGTGAGGTCACTCCTGCCTGGCTGGCACACCCCACCTGGGCAACATCGGCCCTCTTGTGGCAGTTGGAGCCTGCTGGGAACCTCCCCTCGGTGATGGGGGCCCTCTTGCCTCAGGCCCTAACTGCTGGGCACCCACATTTTCTGATACGTGCTAAGTGGTGCGAGGACACTCTTGCGAGGTTCCCATCCCCATGGGCATGTGAACCTTCTCTTCTAAGGTCCCAACACCTGTGTTGTTCACCGTTTCATGATGTTGGCTCTCTGGTGTTAGTTCACCCAGGCCTAGATCCCATAGACTCTGTGCTCTGAGCGGCCTGCTGGGAGGTTCCTACTGCTGGATTCCTTACCTCTTTTATTCTTTGGGTCCTGTGTTTTCATGCTCCTACTTCCTGACTCACTTCCAGCCCATTTGTGATGTAGGTCCTCTGGTTTAAAGCCACATGTACCGGTTTCCTCACCTTTATTGATGTGGCCCCACTGGTGTGAGGACACTCCTGCCTGGTTCCCATCCCCTTGGTGATGGGGGCCCTCTGGTGAGAGTCTGATCCTGTCTGGATTCCTCACACTTCTGGGAGGTGGGCCCTCTGCTGTGAGGTCAATCCTGCCTGGCTGGCACACGTCAACTTGGCGACGTGGTACCTCAGTTGGGAGTTGGTGCCTGCTGGGAGTCTCCTCCCCTCGGTAATGAGGGCCCTCTGGCGTCAGACCCTAACTCCTGGGCTCCCAAAATTTTCTGATGTGCGCCCTGTGGTGCGAGTACACTCCTGCCAGGATCCCAACCCCATGGGAATGTGGGTCTTCTGCTCTGAGGTCCCAATGGTACGTTCCTCAGTTTCATGATGAGGGCCCTCTGGTGTGAGTTCACTCCGGCATGGACCCCATAGCCTCGCTGCTCCTGGCCTCCTGCGGGGAGGTTCCAACTGTGGGATTCCTCACCTTTTTCCTTCTATGGGCCCTCTGTTTTGAGACTCCTCCTGCCTGCCTCACTCCCAGCCCCTTGGTGATGTGTGTCCTCTGGTTTGAGGCCACGTGTGCTGGGTCCCTCACCTTTCGATGATGTGGCCCCACTGGTGTGAGGACACTCCTGCCTGGTTCCTATCCCCTTGGTGATGTGGGCCCTCTGGTGAGAGTCTGATCCTGGCTGGGTTCCTCCCACTTCTGTGAGGTGGGCCCTCTGCTGTGAGGTCACTCCTGCCTGGCTGGCACACCCCGCCTTGGCAATGTCGGCCCTCTTGTGGCAGTTGGAGCCTGCTCGGAGCCTCCTCCCCTCGGTGATGACGGCCCTCTGGCGTCAGGCCCTAACTGCTGGGTACCCACATTTTCTGATACGTGCTAAGTGGTGCGAGGACACTCGTGCCATGTTCCCAACCCCATGGGGATGTGGGCCTTCTGCTCTGAGGTCCCAACGGCTGGGTTGCTCACAGTTTCATGATGTGGGCCCTCGGCTGTGAGTTCACTGCGGCCTGGATGACATAGACTCGGTGCTCTTGGCCGCCTGCTGGGAGGTTCCCACTGCACGATTCCTCAGCTTTTTTATTCTATTGGCCCTGTGTTGTGAGTCTACTCCTGCCTGCCTCACTCCGAGCCCCTTGGAGATCTGGATCCTCTGGTTTAGGCCACATGTGCTGGGTTCCTCACCTTTCTATGATGTGGCCACCCTGGTGTGAAGACAGTCCTGCCTGGTTCTGATGCCCTTGGTGATGTGGGCCCTCTGGTGAGAGTCTTACCCTGGCTGGGTTCCTCACCATTCTGTGAGGTAGGCCCTCAGCTGTGAGGTCACTCCTGCCTGGCTGTTGCACGTCACCTTGGCGACATGGGCCCTCAGTTGGGAGTTGGTGCCTGCTTGGGGTCTCCTCCCCTTGGTAATGAGGGCCCTCTGGCGTCAGGCCCTAACTTCTGGGCTCCCAAAATTCTCTGATGTGCGCCCTGTGGTGCGAGTACACTTCTGCCAGGGCCCCAACCACATGGGAATGTGGGCCTTCTGCTCTAAGGTCCCAACGGCTGGGTTGCTCACAGTTTCATGATGAGGCCCCTCTGTTTTGAGTTCAGTCAGGCCTGGATCCCATAGCCTCGCTGCTCCTGGCCACCTGCTGGGAGGTTCCAACTGCGGGATTCCTCACCTTTTTTACGCTATGGGCCCTCTGTTTGGAGGCTCCTCCTGCCTGCCTCACTCCCATCCCCTTGGTGATGTGTGTCCTGTAGTTTGAGGCCACGTGTGCTGGGTCCGTCACATTTCGGTGATGTGGCCACACTGGTGTGAGGACACTCCTGCCTGGTTTCCATTCCCTTGGTGATGTGGGCCCTCCGGTGAGAGTCTGATCCTCTTTGGGTTCCTCACACTTTTGTGTGATTGGCCCTCTGCTCTGAGGTCACTCCTGCCTGGCTGGCACACCCCGCATTGGCGACGTCGGCCTTCTGGTAGCAGTTGGAGCTTGCTGGGAGCCTCCTCTCCTCAGTGATGAGGGCCCTCTGGCGTCCGGCCCTAACTGCTGGGCTCCCCACCTTTTCTGATGTGTGCCCACTGGTGCGATGACACTCCTGCTTGGTTCCCTTCCCCATGGGGATGTGGGCCTTGTGCTCTGAGGTTACAACGGCTGGGTTGCTTACAGTATCACGATGAGAGCCCTCTGTTGTGAGTTCATTACTGCCTGGGTCCCATAGCCTCGGTGCTCTGGGCCGCCTGCTGGGATGTTCCAACTGCTGGATTCCTCACCTTTTTTATACAATGGGCCATGTGTTTTGAGGTTAATCCTGCCTGCCTCGCTCCGAGACCCATGGTGATGTGGGTCCTCTGGTTTGAGGCCACATGTGCTGGGTACCTCAACTTTCGATGATGTGGCCCCACGGGTGTGAGGACACTCCTGCCTGGTTCCCAGCCCCTTGCTTATGTGGGCACTCTGGTGAGAGTCTGATCCTGACTGGGTTCCTTACCCTTCTGTGAGGTGGGCCCTCTGATGTGAGGTCACTCCTGCCTGGATGTCTCATGTCGCCTTGGTGACGTAGGCCCTCTGTTGGCCACTGAAGCATGCTGGGAGCCTCCTACCCTCTTTAATAAGGGCCCTGGAAGAAACGCATATGCCCTTTTTGACCAAGTGCATCATTGTCGAGGTTCTGCCTCTTCTCCTATACTTTCAGAGGACTTCCCGTCTACCTCCTGAAATCGTATTCCTGGAATTCTGCCCCGCGTTCAAGTCCTCTTTGCAGCCTTACTTCAATATATTTTTGGACGATAGCTGTCATTTATAACTCTGCAGGTTTGTGAATTACAGTGCCCCTGAGCTCCTTTCTTCAACTCGCTTTCTTGTGAGCTGGCCGCAAAACCGCAGGATTGCTTCAGGCCCTAATCTGGTTCCGGCACGGCATGCTGAGCCTTTGGCTAATTCCTCTTCCTGGTGGGAAATGAGCGTTAAATTTGTTCGTGCAGACACCTACAGCTAATCTCTCATTGGTTCTCCCTATTCCTGTTCATCTTGCGCAGAAATTCCAAACTGTGCCAAACAGGAGGTTAAAGGCACTGAGTCTCCAAGTGGGCAGAGTGTTAGTAAAGCGTCTGGAATGGTAAAACCGAGTAGGAGGGGACGAAAACTGAGATGCATTTAAAAAGGTTTCCCGGTCACACGGTGGACCATATTCTGGGTTTCCCATGCGTGTTTTACCTGAAGGAAGAATCCCTTCAACCTGGAGAGTTGGGACCCATGGAATGGGTACCATGCAGTATGACTTCAAAGGGTTGCCTTTGCTCACCGAACGTCACCAATGTTATCAGCCCGAAGTGTCCAGCCTTATGTCTCACTCAGCTCGGGGTGTAGATGTGGTAATTCCAGGTTGCATCACAAGCCCTGAGTGAATTATTTAAGAATTGCTCTCTATTTCACTGTCATTGTGTTTTGTTTTCAAAATTTATTTTGATAATGGGATTTATCGGATTTTCGCTGCTGCGTTTAGGCCGCTGTACACACGCTTGATTTCCTTATGGAGACATATAAATCCATGGGTTTTAAGATTCTTACTTGTCAGGTATGTTCCCAGGCGTTGAATATGGGGTGTTGAGTACATTTCATTGAGCAAGGAGTAGGTCTTGTCTATTATATATTTGGCTTATGGAACGGTATCGGTGCTAATTTCAATCTCTGGTTTTATGCAGCACCCCAACTCACCTTTCCCCATTAGCAAGCATAATTTGGTTTTCTAAATTTGAGACCCTGTTCTGTTTTGTAATTCAGTTCATGTGTAGCCAAGTTTACATTCCGTGTATTAGTGATATCTTATGATGTTTCTTTTTCTGTGTGACTTATTTCTCGTAGAATCATCGTTCCTGAATCCACTCATTATGCCGCTACGGACCTGATGACGTAGATTTCATTGCTGAGTGATATTCCATTGTACGTGCGTACCACAACTTCTTTATCCATTTTTTGCTTTCTCAGATAGTTAACTTATACCGTAGACAATGTTCTTGTAAACAGAGCCATCCCAAACTTTGGGGTGGCTGTGTGTTTTTGATTTTAATTTCCCTAAGCTATAGGACCATAAGTGGAAGTGCCATAGGCTGTGTTGCTTTGTTTCCTACGTGTTTCAGGAAACACCATACACTTCTCCAGAGTGGCTGTTGGCAATTTACATCCCGCCCATCAGCATAACAAGGCTCCCTGTTCTCCATGACCTGTCCTGCCTTTCTGGATTTTACACTTTGTTCAGATGGCCCTTTTGACCGGTGGGCAGTGAGACTTCATTGTAGTGCAGATTTCCTTCACACGCTTGCTTGGTGGCCAAAAAGCGCGTATGCGTTTTTTCCTGAATATATTCAGGAAAAAACGCATACGCGCTTTTTGGCCAAGTGCATCATTGTCAACATTCTGCCTCTTTTCCTATGCTTTAAGTGCAATTCCTGTCTACCCCCTGAAATCGTTTTCCTGAAATTCTGCCCCGCTTTCAAGTCCTCTTCGAAGACTTACTTCAATACATTTTTGGATGATAGCTGTCATTCATAACTCTGCAGGTTTGTGAATTTCAGTGGCCCTGAGCTCCTTTCTTCAACTCACTTTCTTGTGAGCTGGCTGCAAAACCGCAGGATTGCTTAGGGCGCTAATCTGTTTCTGGCAGGGCACGCTGAGCCTTTGGTTAATTCCTCTTCCTGGTGGGAAATGAGCGTTCCATTTGCCCGTGTAGGCACCTACAGCTAGTCTCTCATTGGTTCTCCCTATTCCTGTACATCTTGCGCAGAAATTGCAAACTGTGCCCAACAGGAGGTTAATGGCACTGACTCTCCAAGTGGGGAGAGTGTTAGTAAAGCGTCTGGAATGATGAACCCGAGTACCAGGGGACGAAAACTGAGATGCATTTGAAAACGTTTTCCGGTCACACAGTGCACAGTACTGTGCGTTTCCCATGCATGTTTTAGCTGAAGGAAGAATCCCTTAAACCTGGAGAGTTGGGACCCATGTAATGGGTACCATGCAGTATGACTTCAAAGGGTCTGCGTTTGCTCAACGAACCTCACCAATGCTATCAGCCCGAAGTGTCCAGCCTTATGTCTCACCCAGCTCTGGATGTAGATGTGGTAAATCCAGGTTGCATCACATGCCCTGAATGAATTATTTAAGAATTGCTCTCTATTTCACTGTCATTGTGTTTTGTTTTTGTAATTCATTTTGATAATGGGATTTATTGGATTTTCTCTGCTGCGTTCATGCAGCTGTACACACGCTTGATTGTCTTAAGGAGACATATAAATCCATGGGTTTGAAGATTCTTACTAGTCAGGTGTATTCCTAGGCGTTGAATATGAGGTGTTTAGTCCATTTCGTTGAGCAAGGGGTAGGTCTTGACTATTACATATTTGGCTTATGGAAAGGTATCTGTGCTAATTTCTATCCCTGCTTTTATGCAGCACCCCAACACACTTTTCCCCTTAAGCATGCATAAGTTGGTTTTCTAAATTTGAGACCCTGTTCTGTTTTGTAATTCAGTTCATGTGTAGCCAAGTTTACATTCCGTGTATTAGTGATAACTTATGATGTTTCATTTTCTGTGTGACTTATTTCACTTAGAATCATCGTACCTGAATCCACTCATTATGCCGCGACGGGCCTGATGAAATAGATTTCATTGGTGAGTGATATTCCTTTGTAAGTACGTACCACACTTCTTTATCCATTTTTCGCTTTCTGGGATATTTAACTTGTTCCGTAGACGAGGTTCTTGTAAACAGAGCCGTCCGACACTTTGGGGTTGCTGTCTGTGTTTGATTTTAATTTCCGTGATCTATAAGACCATAAGTGGAAGTGCCATAGTCTCCGTTGCTTTGTTTCTTAGGTGTTTCAGGAAACACCATACAATTCTCCAGAGTGGCTGTTGGCATTTACATCCCGCCCATCAGCAATACAAGGCTCCCTGTTCTCCATGGCCTGTCCTGTGTTTCTGGTTTTTACACTTTTTTCAGATGGCCCTTTTGACGAATGGGAAATGAGACTTCATTGTAGTGCGGATTTCCATTGCTCGAGTGCTTGGTTGGCCAAAAAGGGCATATGTGTTTTTTCCTGAATATATTCAGGAAAAAATGTTTACGCACTTTGGTCCAAGTGCATCACTGTCAAAGATCTGCCGCTTTTCACATGCTTTAAATGCAATTCCAATCTACCTCCTGAAATATGATTCCTGCAATTCTGCCTCGTTTTCAAGTCCTCTTTGCAGACTTACTTCCATATATTTTTGCCAATAGCTGTCATTTATAACTCTGCAGGTTTGTGAATTACAGTGCCCGTGATTTCCTTTCTTAACTCGTTTCCTTGAAAACTGGCCACAGAACCGCAGGTTTGCTTCAGGCCGTAATCAGGGTCCGGCACGGCACTCTGAGACTTTGGTTCATTCCACTTCCTGGTGGGAAATTAGAGTTAAATGTGCCCCTCCAGACACCTGCCTCACTCCTAGCCCCTTGGTGATGTGTGTCCTCTGGTTTGAGGCCACATGTGCTGGGTTCCTCACCTTTGGCTGATGTGGCCCCACTGGTGTGAGGACACTCCTGCCTGGTTCCCATCCCCTTGGTGATGTGGGCCCTCCGGTGAGAGTCTGATCCTGGTTGGGTTCCTCACACTTCTGTGAGGTGGGCCCTCTTCTCTGAGGTCACTCCTGCCTGGCTGGCACACCCCGCCTTGGCGACGTCGGCCCTCTGGTGGGATTTGGTGCCTGCTGGGTGTCTCCTCCCCTCGGTAATGAGGGCCCTCTGGCGTCAGGCCCTAACTCCTGGGCTCCCAATATTTTCTGATATGCGCCCTGTGGTTCGAGTACACTCCTGCCAGGTTCCCAACCCCATGGGAATGTGGGCCTTCTGCTCTGAGGTCCCAACCGTGGGTTACTCAGTTTCATGATGAGGGCCCTCTGCTGCGAGTTCTCTCCAGCCTGGATCCCATAGCCTCGCTGCTCTTGGCCACCTGCTGGGAGGTTACAACTGCGGGATTCCTCACCTTTTTTCTTCTATGGGCCCTCTGTTTTGAGACTCCTCCTGCCTGCCTCACTCCCAGCCCCTTGGTGATGTGTGTCCTCTGGTTTGAGGCCACGTATGCTGGGTCCCTCGCCTTTCGATGATGTGGCCCCACTGATGTGAGGACACTCCTGCCTGGTTCCTATCCCCTTGATGATGTGGGCCCTCTGGTGAGAGTCTGATCCTGGCTGGGTTCCTCCCACTTCTGTGAGGGGGGCCCTCTGCTGTGAGGTCACTCCTGCCTGGCTGGCACACCCCACCTGGGCAACATCGGCCCTCTTGTGGGAGTTGGAGCCTGCTGGGAACCTCCCCTCGGTGATGGGGGCCCTCTTGCCTCAGGCCCTAACTGCTGGGCACCCACATTTTCTGATACGTGCTAAGTGGTGCGAGGACACTCTTGCGAGGTTCCCATCCCCATGGGCATGTGGGCCTTCTCTTCTAAGGTCCCAACACCTGTGTTGTTCACCGTTTCATGATGTTGGCTCTCTGGTGTTAGTTCACCCAGGCCTAGATCCCATAGACTCTGTGCTCTGAGCGGCCTGCTGGGAGGTTCCTACTGCTGGATTCCTTAACTCTTTTATTCTTTGGGTCCTGTGTTTTCATGCTCCTACTTCCTGACTCACTTCCAGCCCATTTGTGATGTAGGTCCTCTGGTTTAAAGCCACATGTACCGGTTTCCTCACCTTTATTGATGTGGCCCCACTGGTGTGAGGACACTCCTGCCTGGTTCCCATCCCCTTGGTGATGGGGGCCCTCTGGTGAGAGTCTGATCCTGTCTGGATTCCTCACACTTCTGGGAGGTGGGCCCTCTGCTGTGAGGTCACTCCTGCCTGGCTGGCACACGTCACGTTGGCGATGTGGGCCCTCAGTTGGGAGTTGGTGCCTGCTGGGAGTCTCCTCCCCTCGGTAATGAGGGCCCTCTGGCGTCAGGCCCTAACTCATGGGCTCCCAAAATTTTCTGATGTGCGCCCTGTCGTGCGAGTACACTCCAGCCAGGGTCCCATCCCCATGGGGATGTGGGCTTTCTGCTCTGAGGTCCCAAAGCCTGGGTTGCTCACAGTGTCAGAATGTGGGCCCTCTGCTGTGAGTTCACTCCGGCATGGATCCCATAGCCTCGGTGCTCTGGGCCACCTGCTTGGAGCTTCCAGCTGCGGGGTTCCTCACCTTTTTTATTCTATGGGCGCTCTGTTGTGAGTTTCCTCCTGCATGCCTCACTCCCAGCCCTTTCGTGGTGTGTGTCCCCTTGTTTGAGGCCACATGTGCTGTGTTCCTCACCTTTCGCTGATGTGGCCCCACTGGTGTGAGGACACTCCTGCCTGGTTTCCATCCCATTGGTGATGTGGGCGCTCTGGTTAGAGTCTGATCCTGTTTGGGCTCCTCACACTTCTGTGAGGTGGGCCCTCTGCTGTGAGGTAACTCCTGCCTGGCTTGCTCCCATTGCCTTGGTGACGTCGGCCCTCTGGTGGCATTTGGAGCCTGCTGGTAGCCTCCTCTCCTCAGTGATGAGGGCCCTCTGGCGTCAGGCCATAACTGCTGGGTTCCCACATTTTCTGATACGTGCTAAGTTGTGCGAGGACACTCCTGCGAGGTTCCCATCCCCATGGGGATGTGGGCCTTCTGCTCTGAGGTCCCACTGGCTGGGTTGCTCACAGTTTCATGATGTGGGCCCTCTGCTGTGAGTTCACTGTGGCCTGGATCCCATAGACTCCATGCTCTGGGCCACCTGCTGGGAGGTCCAAACTGCTGGATTCCTCACATTTTTTATTCTGTGGGCCCTGTGTTGTTAGGCTACTCCTGCCTGCCTCACTCGGAGCACCTTGGAAATGTGGGTCCTCTGGTTTAGGCCACATGTGCTGGGTTCCTCACCTTTCTATAATGTGGCCACACTGGTGTGAGGACACTCCTGCCTTGTTCCGATCCCCTTGGTGATGTGGGCCCTCTGGTGAGAGTCTTATCCTGGCTGGGTTCCTCACCCTTCTGTGAGGTAGGCCCTCTGCTGTGAGGTCAATCCTGCCTGGCTGGCACACGTCAACTTGGCGACGTGGGACCTCAGTTGGGAGTTGGTGCCTGCTGGGAGTCTCCTCCCCTCGGTAATGAGGGCCCTCTGGCGTCAGACCCTAACTCCTGGGCTCCCAAAATTTTCTGATGTGCGCCCTGTGGTGCGAGTACACTCCTGCCAGGATCCCAACCCCATGGGAATGTGGGTCTTCTGCTCTGAGGTCCCAATGGTACGTTCCTCAGTTTCATGATGAGGGCCCTCTGGTGTGAGTTCACTCCGGCATGGACCCCATAGCCTCGCTGCTCCTGGCCTCCTGCGGGGAGGTTCCAACTGTGGGATTCCTCACCTTTTTCCTTCTATGGGCCCTCTGTTTTGAGACTCCTCCTGCCTGCCTCACTCCCAGCCCCTTGGTGATGTGTGTCCTCTGGTTTGAGGCCACGTGTGCTGGGTCCCTCACCTTTCGATGATGTGGCCCCACTGGTGTGAGGACACTCCTGCCTGGTTCCTATCCCCTTGGTGATGTGGGCCCTCTGGTGAGAGTCTGATCCTGGCTGGGTTCCTCCCACTTCTGTGAGGTGGGCCCTCTGCTGTGAGGTCACTCCTGCCTGGCTGGCACACCCCGCCTTGGCAATGTCGGCCCTCTTGTGGCAGTTGGAGCCTGCTCGGAGCCTCCTCCCCTCGGTGATGACGGCCCTCTGGCGTCAGGCCCTAACTGCTGGGTACCCACATTTTCTGATACGTGCTAAGTGGTGCGAGGACACTCGTGCCATGTTCCCAACCCCATGGGGATGTGGGCCTTCTGCTCTGAGGTCCCAACGGCTGGGTTGCTCACAGTTTCATGATGTGGGCCCTCGGCTGTGAGTTCACTGCGGCCTGGATGACATAGACTCGGTGCTCTTGGCCGCCTGCTGGGAGGTTCCCACTGCACGATTCCTCAGCTTTTTTATTCTATTGGCCCTGTGTTGTGAGTCTACTCCTGCCTGCCTCACTCCGAGCCCCTTGGAGATCTGGATCCTCTGGTTTAGGCCACATGTGCTGGGTTCCTCACCTTTCTATGATGTGGCCACCCTGGTGTGAAGACAGTCCTGCCTGGTTCTGATGCCCTTGGTGATGTGGGCCCTCTGGTGAGAGTCTTACCCTGGCTGGGTTCCTCACCATTCTGTGAGGTAGGCCCTCAGCTGTGAGGTCACTCCTGCCTGGCTGTTGCACGTCACTTTGGCGACATGGGCCCTCAGTTGGGAGTTGGTGCCTGCTTGGGGTCTCCTCCCCTTGGTAATGAGGGCCCTCTGGCGTCAGGCCCTAACTTCTGGGCTCCCAAAATTCTCTGATGTGCGCCCTGTGGTGCGAGTACACTTCTGCCAGGGCCCCAACCACATGGGAATGTGGGCCTTCTGCTCTAAGGTCCCAACGGCTGGGTTGCTCACAGTTTCATGATGAGGCCCCTCTGTTTTGAGTTCAGTCAGGCCTGGATCCCATAGCCTCGCTGCTCCTGGCCACCTGCTGGGAGGTTCCAACTGCGGGATTCCTCACCTTTTTTACGCTATGGGCCCTCTGTTTGGAGGCTCCTCCTGCCTGCCTCACTCCCATCCCCTTGGTGATGTGTGTCCTGTAGTTTGAGGCCACGTGTGCTGGGTCCGTCACATTTCGGTGATGTGGCCACACTGGTGTGAGGACACTCCTGCCTGGTTTCCATTCCCTTGGTGATGTGGGCCCTCCGGTGAGAGTCTGATCCTCTTTGGGTTCCTCACACTTTTGTGTGATTGGCCCTCTGCTCTGAGGTCACTCCTGCCTGGCTGGCACACCCCGCATTGGCGACGTCGGCCTTCTGGTAGCAGTTGGAGCTTGCTGGGAGCCTCCTCTCCTCAGCGATGAGGGCCCTCTGGCGTCCGGCCCTAACTGCTGGGCTCCCCACCTTTTCTGATGTGTGCCCACTGGTGCGATGACACTCCTGCTTGGTTCCCTTCCCCATGGGGATGTGGGCCTTGTGCTCTGAGGTTACAACGGCTGGGTTGCTTACAGTATCACGATGAGAGCCCTCTGTTGTGAGTTCATTACTGCCTGGGTCCCATAGCCTCGGTGCTCTGGGCCGCCTGCTGGGATGTTCCAACTGCTGGATTCCTCACCTTTTTTATACAATGGGCCATGTGTTTTGAGGTTAATCCTGCCTGCCTCGCTCCGAGACCCATGGTGATGTGGGTCCTCTGGTTTGAGGCCACATGTGCTGGGTACCTCAACTTTCGATGATGTGGCCCCACGGGTGTGAGGACACTCGTGCCTGATTCCCAGCCCCTTGCTTATGTGGGCACTCTGGTGAGAGTCTGATCCTGACTGGGTTCCTTACCCTTCTGTGAGGTGGGCGCTCTGATGTGAGGTCACTCCTGCCTGGATGGCTCACATCGCCTTGGCGACGTAGGCCCTCTGTTGGCCACTGAAGCATGCTGGGAGCCTCCTACCCTCTTTAATGAGGGCCCTGGAAGAAACGCATATGCCCTTTTTGACCAAGTGCATCATTGTCGAAGTTCTGCCTCTTCTCCTATACTTTCAGAGGACTTCCCGTCTACCTCCTGAAATCGTATTCCTGGAATTCTGCCCCGCGTTCAAGTCCTCTTTGCAGCCTTACTTCAATATATTTTTGGACGATAGCTGTCATTTATAACTCTGCAGGTTTGTGAATTACAGTGCCCCTGAGCTCCTTTCTTCAACTCGCTTTCTTGTGAGCTGGCCGCAAAACCGCAGGATTGCTTCAGGCCCTAATCTGGTTCCGGCACGGCATGCTGAGCCTTTGGCTAATTCCTCTTCCTGGTGGGAAATGAGCGTTAAATTTGTTCGTGCAGACACCTACAGCTAATCTCTCATTGGTTCTCCCTATTCCTGTTCATCTTGCGCAGAAATTCCAAACTGTGCCAAACAGGAGGTTAAAGGCACTGAGTCTCCAAGTGGGCAGAGTGTTAGTAAAGCGTCTGGAATGGTAAAACCGAGTAGGAGGGGACGAAAACTGAGATGCATTTAAAAAGGTTTCCCGGTCACACGGTGGACCATATTCTGGGTTTCCCATGCGTGTTTTACCTGAAGGAAGAATCCCTTCAACCTGGAGAGTTGGGACCCATGGAATGGGTACCATGCAGTATGACTTCAAAGGGTTGCCTTTGCTCACCGAACGTCACCAATGTTATCAGCCCGAAGTGTCCAGCCTTATGTCTCACTCAGCTCGGGGTGTAGATGTGGTAATTCCAGGTTGCATCACAAGCCCTGAGTGAATTATTTAAGAATTGCTCTCTATTTCACTGTCATTGTGTTTTGTTTTCAAAATTTATTTTGATAATGGGATTTATCGGATTTTCGCTGCTGCGTTTAGGCCGCTGTACACACGCTTGATTTCCTTATGGAGACATATAAATCCATGGGTTTTAAGATTCTTACTTGTCAGGTATGTTCCCAGGCGTTGAATATGGGGTGTTGAGTACATTTCATTGAGCAAGGAGTAGGTCTTGTCTATTATATATTTGGCTTATGGAACGGTATCGGTGCTAATTTCAATCTCTGGTTTTATGCAGCACCCCAACTCACCTTTCCCCATTAGCAAGCATAATTTGGTTTTCTAAATTTGAGACCCTGTTCTGTTTTGTAATTCAGTTCATGTGTAGCCAAGTTTACATTCCGTGTATTAGTGATATCTTATGATGTTTCTTTTTCTGTGTGACTTATTTCTCGTAGAATCATCGTTCCTGAATCCACTCATTATGCCGCTACGGACCTGATGACGTAGATTTCATTGCTGAGTGATATTCCATTGTACGTGCGTACCACAACTTCTTTATCCATTTTTTGCTTTCTCAGATAGTTAACTTATGCCGTAGACAATGTTCTTGTAAACAGAGCCATCCCAAACTTTGGGGTGGCTGTGTGTTTTTTTGATTTTAATTTCCCTAAGCTATAGGACCATAAGTGGAAGTGCCATAGGCTGTGTTGCTTTGTTTCCTACATGTTTCAGGAAACACCATACACTTCTCCAGAGTGGCTGTTGGCAATTTACATCCCGCCCATCAGCATAAAAAGGCTCCCTGTTCTCCATGACCTGTCCTGCCTTTCTGGATTTTACACTTTGTTCAGATGGCCGTTTTGACCGGTGGGCAGTGAGACTTCATTGTAGTGCAGATTTCCTTTACACGCTTGCTTGGTGGCCAAAAAGGGCGTATGTGTTTTTTCCTGAATATATTCAGGAAAAAACGCATACGCGCTTTTTGGCCAAGTGCATCATTGTCAACATTCTGCCTCTTTTCCTATGCTTTAAGTGCAATTCCTGTCTACCCAATGAAATCGTTTTCCTGAAATTCTGCCCCGCTTTCAAGTCCTCTTCGAAGACTTACTTCAATACATTTTTGGATGATAGCTGTCATTCATAACTCTGCAGGTTTGTGAATTTCAGTGGCCCTGAGCTCCTTTCTTCAACTCACTTTCTTGTGAGCTGGCTGCAAAACCGCAGGATTGCTTAGGGCGCTAATCTGTTTCTGGCAGGGCACGCTGAGCCTTTGTTTAATTCCTCTTCCTGGTGGGAAATGAGCGTTCCATTTGCCCGTGCAGACACCTACAGCTAGTCTCTCATTGGTTCTCCCTATTCCTGTTCATCTTGCGCAGAAATTGCAAACTGTGCCAAACAGGAATTTAAAGGCACTGACTCTCCAAGTGGGCAGAGTGTTACTAAAGTGCCTGGAATGGTGAACCCGAGTACCAGGGTTTGAAAACTGAGATGCATTTGAAAACGTTTCCCAATCACACGGTAGACCATACTATGGGTTTCCCATGCATGTTTTAGCTGAAGGAAGAATCCCTTAAACCTTGAGAGTTGGGACCCATGGAATGGGTACCATGCAGTATGACCTCAAAGGGTCTGCGTTTGCTCACCGAACCTCACCAATGCTATCAGCCCAAAGTGTCCAGCCTTATGTCTCACCCAGCTCTGCATGTAGATGTGGTAAATCCAGGTTGCATCACAAGCCCTGAGTGAATTATTTAAGAATTGCTCTCTATTTCACTGTCATTGTGTTTTGTTTTCAAAATTTATTTTGATAATGGGATTTATCGGATTTTCACTGCTGCGTTTAGGCCGCTGTACACACGCTTGATTTCCTTATGGAGACATATAAATCCATGGGTTTTAAGATTCTTACTTGTCAGGTATGTTCCCAGGCGTTGAATATGGGGTGTTGAGTACATTTCATTGAGCAAGGAGTAGGTCTTGTCTATTATATATTTGGCTTATGGAATGGTATCTGTGCTAATTTCAATCTCTGGTTTGATGTACCACCCCAACTCACCTTTCCCCATAAGCAAGCATAATTTGGTTTTCTAAATTTGAGACCCTGTTCTGTTTTGTAATTCAGTTCATGTGTAGCCAAGTTTACATTCCGTGTATTAGTGATATCTTATGATGTTTCTTTTTCTGTGTGACTTATTTCTCGTAGAATCATCGTACCTGAATCTACTCATTATGCCGCTACGGGCCTGAAGACGTAGATTTCATTGCTGAGTGATATTCCATTGTACGTGCATACCACAACTTCTTTATACATTTTTTGCTTTCTCAGATATTTAACTTGTACCGTAGACGAGGTTCTTGTAAACAGAGCCGTCCCAAACTTTGGGGTGGCTGTGTGTTTTTGATTTTAATTTCCCTAAGCTATAGGACCATAAGTTGAAGTGCCATAGGCTGTGTTGCTTTGTTTCCTATATATTTCAGGAAACACCATACACTTCTCCAGAGTGGCGGTTGGCAATTTACATCCCGCCTATCAGCATAACAAGGCTCCCTGTTCTCCATGACCTGTCCTGCCTTTCTGGATTTTACACTTTTTTCAGATGGCCCTTTTGACCGGGGGGCAGAGAGACTTCATTGTAGTGCAGATTTCCTTTACATGCCGGCTTGGTTGGCCAAAAAGTGCGTATGCGTTTTTTCCTGAATATATTCAGGAAAAAACGCATACGCCCTTTTTGGCCAAGTGCATCATTGTCGACATTCTGCCTCTTTTCCTATGCTTTAAGTGCAATTCCAGTCTACCCCCTGAAATCGTTTTCCTGAAATTCTGCCCCGATTTCAAGTCCTCTTCGAAGACTTACTTCAAAACATTTTTGGACGATAGCTGTCATTCATTACTCTGCAGGCTTGTGAATTACAGTGCCCCTGAGCTCCTTTCTTCAACTCGCTTTCTTGTGAGCTGGCCGCAAACCCGCAGGATTGCTTCAGGCCCTAATATGGTTCCGGCATGGCAGGCTGAGCCTTTGGTTAATTCCTCTTCCTGGTGGGAAATGAGCATTCAATTTGCCCGTGCAGACACCAACAGCTAGTCTCTCATTGGTTCTCCCTATGCCTGTTCATCTTGCGCAGAAATTGAAAACTGTGCCAAACAGGAGGTTAAAGGCACTGACTCTCCAAGTGGGGAGAGTGTTAGTAAAGCGTCTGGAATGGTGAACCCGAGTACCAGGGGACGAAAATTGAGATGCATTTGAAAACGTTTCGCAATCACACGGCGGACGATAGTCTGGTTTTCCCATGCATGTTTTAGCTGAAGGAAGAATCCCTTAAACCTGGAGAGTTGGGACCCATGGAATGGGTACCATGCAGTATGACTTCAAAGTGTCTGCGTTTGCTCACCGAACCTCACCAATGCTATCAGCCCGAAGTGTCCAGCCTTATGTCTCACCCAGCTTTGGGTGTAGATGTGGTAAATCCAGGTTGCATCACAAGCCCTGAATGAATTATTTAAGAATTGCTCTCTATTTCACTGTCATTGTGTTTTGTTTTTGAAATTTATTTTGATAATGGGATTTATCGGATTTTCACTGCTGCGTTTAGGCCGTTGTACACACGCTTGATTTCATTATGGAAACATATAAATCCATGGGTTTTAAGATTCTTACTGGTTAAGTATCTTGCCAGGCGTTGAATATGGGGTGTTGTGTCCATTTCGTTGAGCAAGGAGTAGGGCTTGTCTATTATATATTTGGCTTATGGAACGGTATCTGTGCTAATTTTAATCTCTGGTTTTATGCAGCACCCCAACTCACCTTTCCGCATAAGCAAGCATAAGTTGGTTTTCTAAATTTGAGACACTGTTCTGTTTTGTAATTCAGTTTATGTGTAGCCAAGTTTACATTCCGTGTATTACTGATATATTATGATGTTTCTTTTTCTGTGTGACTTATTTCTCATAGAATCATCGTACCTGAATCCACTCATTATGCCGCTACGGGCCTGAAGACGTAGATTTCATTGCTGAGTGATATTCCATTGTACGTGCGTACCAGAACTTCTTTATCCATTTTTTCCTTTCTCGGATTTTTAACTTGTACCGTAGACAAGGTTCTTGTAAACAGAGCCAGCCGAAACTTTGGGGTGGCTGTGTGTTTGTGACTTTAATTACCCTAAGCTATAGGACCATAGTGGAAGTGACATAGGCTGTGTTGCTTTGTTTCCTACGTGTTTCAGGATACACCATACATTTCTCCAGAGTGGCTGTTGGCAATTTACATCCCGCCCATCAGCATAACAAGGCTCCCTGTTCTCCAAGACCTGTCCTGCCTTTCTGGATTTTACACTTTTTTCAGATGGCCCTTTTGACCGGGGGGCAGTGAGACTTCATTTTAGTGCAGATTTCCTTTACACGCTTGCTTGGTTGGCCAAAAAGGGCGTATGCGTTTTTTCCAGAATATATTCAGGAAAAAACGGATACGCCCTTTTGGCCAAGTGCATCGTTGTCGACATTCTGCCTCTTTTCCTATGCTTTTAGTACAATTCCAGTCTACCCCCTGAAATCGTTTTCCTGAAATTCTGCCCCGCTTTCAAGTCCTCTTCAAAGACTTACTTCAATACATTTTTGGACGATAGCTGTCATTCATAACTCTGCAGGTTTGTGAATTACAGTGCCCCTGAGCTCATGTCTTCAACTCGTTTTCTTGTGAGCTGGCCGCAAAACCGCAGGATTGCTTCAGGCCATAATCTCTTTCCGGCAGGGCATGCTGAGCCTTTGTTTAATTCCTCTTCCTGGTCGGAAATGAGCGTTCCTTTTGCCCGTGCAGGCACCTACAGCTAGTCTCTCATTGGTTCTCCCTATTCCTGTACATCTTACGCAGAAATTGCAAACTGTGCCAAACAGGAGGTTAATGGCACTGACTCTCCAAGTGGGGAGAGTGTGAGTAAAGCGTCTGGAATGGTGAACCCGAGTACCAGGGGACGAACACTGAGATGCATTTGAAAACGTTTCCCGGTCACACAGTGCACTGTACTGTGGGTTTCCCATGCATGTTTTAGCTGAAGGAAGAATCCCTTAAACCTGGAGAGTTGGGACCCATGGAATGGGTACCATGCAGTATGACTTCAAAGTGTCTGCGTTTGCTCACCGAACCTCACCAATGCTATCAGCCCGAAGTGTCCAGCCTTATGTCTCACCCAGCTCTGGGTGTAGATGTGGTAAATCCAGGTTGCCTCACAAGCCCTGAATGAATTATTTAAGAATTGCTCTCTATTTCACTGTCATTGTGTTTTGTTTTTGAAATTTATTTTGATAATGGGATTTATCGGATTTTCACTGCTGCGTTTAGGCCGTTGTACACACGCTTGATTTCATTATGGAGACATATAAATCCATGGGTTTTAAGATTCTTACTTGTCAGGTATCTTGCAAGGCATTGAATATGGGGTGTTGAGTCCATTTCGTTGAGCAAGGAGTAGGTCTTTTCTATTATATATTTGGCTTATGGAACGGTATCTGTGCTAATTTCAATCTCTGGTTTTATGCAGCACCCCAACTCACCTTTCCGCATAAGCAAGCATAAGTTGGTTTTCTAAATTTGAGACCCTGTACTGTTTTGTAATTCAGTTTATGTGTAGCCAAGTTTACATTCCGTGTATTACTGATATATTATGATGTTTCTTTTTCTGTGTGACCTATTTCTCGTAGAATCATCATACCTCAATCCACTCATTATGCCGCTACGGGCCTGAAGACGTAGATTTCATTGCTGAGTGATATTCCATTGTACGTGTGTACCAGAACTTCTTTATCCATTTTTTCCTTTCTCGGATATTTAACTTGTACCATACACAAGGTTCTTGTAAACTGAGCCATGCCAAACTTTGGGGTGGCTGTGTGTTTTTGATTTTAATTTCCCTAAGCTATAGGACCATAAGTGGAAGTGACATAGGCTGTGTTGCTTTGTTTCCTACGTGTTTCAGGATACACCATACATTTCTCCAGAGTGGCTGTCGGCAATTTACATCCCGCCCATCAGCATAACAAGGCTCCCTGTTCTCCATGACCTGTCCTGCCTTTCTGGATTTAACACTTTTTTCAAATGGCCCTTTTGACCAGGGGGCAGTGAGACTTCATTGTAGTGCAGATTTCCTTTACACGCTTGCTTGGTTGGCCAAAAAGGGCGTATGCGTTTTTTCCTGACTATATTCAGGAAAATACGCATACGCCCTTTTTGGCCAAGTGCATCATTGTCGACATTCTGCCTCTTTTCCTATGCTTTAAGTGCAATTCCAGTCTACCCCCTGAAATCGTTTTCCTGAAATTCTGCCCAGCTTTCAAGTCCTTTTTGAAGACTTATTTAAGTACATTTTTGGACGATAGCTGTCATTCATAACTCTGCAGGTTTGTGAATTACAGTGCCCCTGAGCTCCTTTCCTCAACTCGTTTTCTTGTGAGCTGGCCGCAAAACCGCAGGATTGCTTCAGGCCCTAATCTGTTTCCGGCCGGGCACGCTGAGCCTTTGGTTAATTCCTCTTCCTGGTGGGAAATGAGCATTCCATTTGCCCGTGCAGACACCTACAGCTAGTCTCTCATTGCTTCTCCCTATTCCTGTTCATCTTGCGCAGTTATTGCAAAGTGTGCCAAACAGGAGGT